>NC_136996.1:19892047-20064672 GCF_032717465.1 Coenobita brevimanus
TCCTTTCACTGATCCACCTGGTGAACAAGCCTACACCTTTTCTATCCTTAATGACCTAGAGCAGCTTGTACAGCACCCTACCCGTATCCCTGACCGCCTTGGAGAGAACTCCAACATACTTGATCTCTTCCTTACAACTAATCTTTCTGCTTACACTGTTAATCTTTTCTCTCCGTTGGGCTCCTCCGATCATAACCTTATCACCTTAACCTGTCCTATCGCTCTGGTAAGGCCTGCGGACCCTAAAAAAAAACGTCGTCTCTGGCACTTTGGAGCTGCGGATTGGGAGGCCCTCAGGCAGTACTTCTTTGATTTTCCCTGGAATGATTATTGCTTTCATGGCCGGGAGCCATCTGGGTGTGCCTTGTTCATTACGGAGGTTATTCTCTCAGGCATGGAAGCATACATTCCTTTCTCATATCCTTTGAAACGCAAGAAAGCCTTGGTTTAATCACGCTTATTCTAATCCTGTCCGCAACAAGGAGAGGGCCTAGAAAAGGTACCGGAGCCAACCCACCTCTGAATCACATCTTTTATACATTTCTGCCCGGAATCGTGCTAAGTCTGTTCTTCGCTCTGCTAAAAATAATTTCATCCGTACAAAATGCTCTCAACTCTCCAACTCAAACTCTCCCCGCTCCTTCTGGCACCTTGACAAAAACCTTTCTAACAACTTTACCTCATCATCCTTCCCTCCTCTTTTCTACTCTGATGGCTCTGTAGCTATTTCTTCTACTGATAAAGCAGATCTCTTCACACAGACTTTCTCCTCCAATTCCACCTTAGACGATTCCGGTGCTCTTCCTCCATCACTTCTCCTCTCAGCCTTCCTCATGGCTATCATTAAATTTCTTCAGCTGATGTATTTTCTGCCATTGCTGGCCTCAGTACTAATAAGGCATATGGGCCTGATGGAGTCCCTCCTGTTGTTCTCAAGAACTGTGCTTCTGTGCTTACACCCTGCCTAGGCAAACTCTTTCGCCTTTGTCTGTCAACTTGTACCTTTCCTTCTTGCTGGAAGTTTGCTCTCATTCAGCCAGTCCCAAAGAAGGGTGACCATTCCCAACCCTCTAACTATCGCCCAATTGCTTTAACATCCTATATCTCAAAAGTTTTTGAGTCAATTCTCAATAGAAAAATTTTAAAGCATCTTTCCTATCACAACCTTCTTTCTGATCGTCAGTATGGGTTCCGTCAGGGACGCTCCACAGGCAACCTTCTCACCTACCTTTCAGACTCCTGGCCATCCTCCTTTCGGGACTTTGGCGAAAGCTTTGCCATTGCACTTGACATCTCAAAGGCTTTCGATCGAGTCTGGCATAAATCTTTAATTTCCAAACTGTCCTCTTACGGTTTCTATCCTTCTTTCTGTGCCTTCATCTCTAGCTTCCTTTCTGGTCATTCTATAGTCGCTGTTATAGACGGCCATTGTTCTTCTCCTAGATCTATCAACAGTGGTGTTCCACAGGGCTCTGTCCTACCACCAACTCTCTTCCTTTTATTCATCAATGACCCTCTAAGCTGTACATCTAACCCTATCCACTCATACGCTGATGATTCCACCCTTCACCTTTCCATTCGGTTCCCGCAAAGCCCATCTCAGCAGTTACTTCAACAAACAAGGGATGAGGCTATGGCACACCTAATGTCTGACTTGGCTCGTATCTCTGACTGGGGTAAAAATAATATGGTTGTTTTTTATGCATCTAAGACTCAGTTCTTACACATATCAAGCCAACAAAATCTTCCACAAGCATATCCACTAATATTTAATAATATTCAACTTAACCCTTTAACCGCGGGCATTGTTTTGCCCCGACTGGCCTCTCCCGCGGGGGTTTCAGTCAAAATGTAAACAAATTTTAAACATTTATAACTCTGCACAGAATAAATCTAGAGCAAAAAATAAGGTACCATTAGAAAGTACTAACCTTCGGCTTTGCAATGATGTAGATTTCATGATTTCGTTGACTATCACTGGATGGGCAGTGCCGTTAGAAGTGAGAGATCTAAAATCACTATTTTTCGCTCATACACCATTACCTTCGCTCACACACCATTACCTTCGCTCACACAACATTACCAAATGCCAACCTCATTCTGATAATAATACTATAAACATATATGAACACTGCACATACGATAAACACCCACTCTGTGTTCACTGAGGCAGGTAAAAGGCACTGTAATTGCCCGCACTTCACTGCCACATCAGCGGTGTTGTAATCACTATTTTTCGTTCACACACCATTACCAAATGCCAACCTCATTCTGATAATAATACTATGAACATATATGAACACTGCACATACGATAAACACCCACCCTGTGTTCACTGAGGCACGTAAAAGGCACTGTAATTGCCCGCACTTCACTGCCACATCAGCGGTGTTGTAATCACTATTTTTCGCTCACACACCATTACCAAATGTCAACCTCATTCTGATAATAATACTATAAACATATATGAACACTGCACATATGATAAACACCCACTCTGTGTTCACTGAGGCAGGTAAAAGGCACTGTAATTACCTGTACTTCACTGCCACATCAGCGGTGTTGTCACTCACACAGCTGGACAGATGCTGATGCGTGTTGGTCAGGGGTGGGGTCGGGGGCCCGGGGGGTGGGAGGTGGGGGCCCGGGGGGTGGGAGGAGGGAGGTGGGGGTCGGCTGGAGTGAAAGAACTTAATAGCTACTCTCCCTTGAAACAATTGGAGCACGGAAAAAACGCGGGGTATTCAAAATATTCACAAACATTCGAGAATGACACCCGCGGTTTGGTCCAGTTTTTGCAATGTCATTCTGAGATGACACCCGCGGTTAAAGGGTTAATCCTGCATCATCCTTGAACATGCTTGGGGTTTCATTTACTCGGGACTTATCTTGGAGAGATCATATTACATCTCTTGTAAAATCTGCTTCCAAGAGATTTGGTGTGCTAAGCCGACTCTGTTCTTTATTTACCCCTGCACAATTGTTGACTCTATACATGGGTTTTATCCACCCCTGTGTGGAGTACAACTCTCATGTGTGGGGAGGCTCCCCACATACAGCTCTTCTCAATAGGGTGGAGTCAAAGGCTTTTTGTCTCATTAACTCTCCTCCTCTTACTGACTCCCTTCAACCTCTGTCTCTTCACCGCATTGTTGCATCTTTATCTCTTTTCTATCGCTCCTTTAATGGTCACTGCTCCTCTGAACTGACTGCATGCATTCCTCAACCTCTACGATGGGCGTCTAGCACCCTTCTAGCAGCAAACTCTCATCCCTTTTCTATCCAACTCTCTAATGCAAGGGTTAACCATTACTCCCAGTCCTTCATTTATGCAACAGGTCAACTCTAGAACTGTCTCCCTCTGTCTGTATTTCCTGCTGCTTATGATCTCCAGTCTTTCAAATGCAGTGTGTCCAGGCATCTCGAAATGATCAGATCTTGAATTTGGCTCTCTATTGTATTTTGTTTTCTCTTGGAGGGAAGTGTTTTGTGGGCTCATGGCCTTTGGTTCCTTCTTCCTCGCATTAAAAAAAAATATATGGACTATCATTCTTACCACATCTTATGCAGTAAAGAGAGAAAGAGACAGAGTGTAGGAGAGAGAAAGGCGAGTGTTTGGTTATGCAGTGTTGATGTATACACCGCCACATAAGCATACCATCAATTAGCTTGAAGATAAGGGCGAACACCATGCCTTGGAGTGGACACTGTGGGGAGTATGGGTTAATGTGTGGGTAGGCAGGACAAATGTAGGACAAAGTAGTAGTGATCCTGTGGAATTATTAGGCAGGGACCTCAGAGCTGGAGCTCAAGCATGATGTGTGACTCCACGACCATCCTGTGAAGGTGTTACTTCTGTGAGGATATTATGCTCATGAAGTACTAGTGTTACTTACTTCACTCCCCTACCCACACACTGATACTGTACGACAAAAAATGGACCCGCCACAAGTGAGTTGCCCTTGCTTACCTTTAGAATACTTATTAATCTGCACGTGGTTGATGTCACAACATAACCCGATTATAAACGTAGGAAAAAAAGGATGAGAATTTAAAGTGATATATGTATACGAAGTGAGCTGCGGTATAACATAACATATTGAGGATAAAGTGTAATTTTATGTATGACCAAGTGTTATAACAATGGTGAGTGACGCCATTATAGGATATTAAGAGAGTAAAATTGCAATTCCAGGTATGTCCAAATAAATAGTCGATTCCTGCTTGACGGGTTTCATTACCTCGTTTCCCCCTACAAGAGTGCAGGCAGCTACAGTCACACTTGGGGTCTGCTGGTTGGGGAAGCGGGCACGTCACTGAGCCCACCCGACCAAGACCCGATAACAGCGCTGGGCGGTGCTATAATCTACGGAAGCGGCCTACATACGACCGGCGACACCGTCACTCAGGACATCATGGGTTGTGAATGGGTAGACCCCGCATGACTGTGAGTGTTGATAAACGATTTTATTCAGGCGATTGAAAGCTGGGATCTGATACTCTACATCTGGTTCATTGTGGAGAAAATACAATGTTAGTTTACGTACTGGGGGTAGGAGTTGATTGCCTGTGCCAGACAATGTTAAATGATCGTGACACATTAAATGTGAGTGTAATACTCAGGAAGTCGGTACTGATATCGTGACATCGTTTATATGCTATAAAGTAGTGAATTAAAACTAATTAGTGTACCTTGGATGTTAAGAGTTGTGGTTGATACTGGGCTGTCATAGCGAAGATTCTGGTGTGCCACTATACTTTAACCCGCCGCGTCCTGGAGACGTGAATTCACGTCCTCACATGATGTGCACTCATATCTCGGAGACGTGAATTAATGCGGCAACATTGCAAGGTCCCTAATTTGCACAATTTTCAATTTTTATGAGTGATTTCGCGGGTTATTTTTGGCACGTATACACGGGACACCTTCCTCTATTCCTCTACAAGATGCCAAGCAGGGACAATGCCTTACACCGCATAACCTCTGGCCCCACCCTGCACACCATTGTCTCGGCAATTCACCTGTTACCAGTGACCTGGCCAATAAAGACATTCAGGGCCAGAGTGATTCCCTAATCGATGACAATGTGGAGGACAAAGTTTACATAGCATTAGAGGAAGAAACAGTCAGAAATGATGATCAGGTAATGTGGGAAAAAAAGGTCATGAATGGTGATGAGTTAGTGAGTGAAACAATGCTTATAATGCCTATATTACTGTTTGAAAACCAATATACTCTTGTAGTACATATAAATTCGTACCAAGTATATAAATAAATACTGTTTATGAGTGGATAAAATAGTTACCCTCCCATAGAACTCGTTTTCTTTGGTGCCAGCCTGTTAGAAAACCCAGTCAGGTAAGGACGTACTCGTACCTAGATCGAGTATTTTAAACCTCAGGTGAGTGATTTCTCTATGAATTTTCGATGTTTCTCACCAAAAGCGGATGTTGGAGCCAAAAAAAAAAAAAGGTCCAAAAATGTTGGGACTGGGGCGTACCACTGCCTAGAAAACGCTGGCATGGGGCGGGTTAAAGGCTAAGCTCAGTGCTCACTGTCTGGCTGTTTGGGTGTATGATGGGATAAACACCGCATGAATGACAGCAACTAAGAGATAGAGTTTAACAACAAAAACAAAACAAAAAAGGGGGAGAGGGCAGAACCTAACCTAAACATACCAGGCAGAATCTAACCTATAACATACCAGTTGGAACCTAACTAATAACATACCAGGTGGAACCTAACCTAAACCTACCAGGCAGAACCTAACCTAAACATACCAGGCAGAACCTAACCTATAACATACCAGGCGGAACCTAACCTATAACATAACAGACAGAAACTTAACCTATATAATACCAGGAGGAACCTAACCTATAACATACCAAGCAGAACCTAACATATAACATACCAGGTGGAACCTAACCTATAACATACCAGGCAGAACCTAACCTATAGCATACAAGGCGGAACCTAACCTATAACATACAAGGCGGAACCTAACCTATAACATACCAGGCAGAACCCAACCTAACATACCAGGCCGAACCTAACCTGAACATACCAGGCAGAACCCAACCTAACATACCAGGCAGAACCCAACCTAACATACCAGGCAGAACCTAACCTATAACATACCAGGTGGAACCTAACCTGAACATACTGGGTGGAACCCAACCTATCATACCAGGCGGAACCTTACCTATAACATACCAGGCGGAACCTAACCTATAACATACCAGGCGAAACCTAACCTGAACATTCCAGGCAGAACCCAACTTAACATACCAGGTGGAACCTAACCTATAACATACCAGGCAAAACCTAACCCAAACATACCAGGCAGAACCCAACCTAACACACTAGGTGGAACCTATGACATACCAGGTGGAACCTAACCTGAACATACTGTGCGGAACCCAACCTAATATACCAGGCGGAACCTAACCTATAACATACCAGGCGGAACATATCAGCATGGACGACCCAGAGTGAAATGAACGGGCAGAACATGACAGCAGAACGTAACCCATGGAACAGCCCAAAGGGTAGTCGAGGAGGCCAGTGAAGCCACGGAGGGAGAGGAGCATGGGACGGATGCTGTGGGGACGATGATGGAACAAAGGGAGGAGGAGAGGGCCGAATCTGGGCTGCAAGAATGCTTAGAGAAGTGGCCAGCAGTTGAAGGCAGACAGGCTGGGGCACACAAGAACGTATACATGAGAGTCTTTATACTGGCTGCAAACCCTGCAAGAATAGAACAAGGCAGTCCATGATCACCTGACACAATTGGAGAGCATAATGGGAATGGAAGGGAGGAATGAAATGAGTTTGATGTTGCAGGTACAGCTAGAGACAGAAGTGGTACACGAAGGACCAACAAAGAGCCCAAGATACAATGATGGTATGGGAGACAAACAAATGTGGGAGGCTAGGGAACCCCGGCAGGGGGAACGAGAACAGACACAAGAGGCCATGACTTTATATCAAGAAAAGTTGACAGCTAGCGGGCAAAAGCCAGAGTGGCAGAGGTAAAACAATCCGAAACTGACTAGATGGGGAATGGAAGAGCTGACACACGCTACCCCTATGGGCATCGAGGTGATAGCCTTTGGCTTGAAGGAATTGATTGCCACCATGTGGTTGCCGCAGACCCAACTACCAACCTATGAAGGAAATAGCCAGAGAGAGTATTGGGAGTTCATCTGTGCATTCAAACGGCACATTGGGAGGGCCGCAGTCCCAGAGGAATATAAGCTGTAGATGCTCATGAAAGCATGTGCAGAGCCTGTCAGGAACACACTACAAATGCACAAGTATTTGGACCTACGAGAGGGTTACAAGAAGTCGATGGCCATATTGGAGGACAGATACGGAGATAGACATCAGTACGTTCGAGAGATTGTACAAGGAGTACTTGAAGGGCCCATGATCAAAGATGAGGATGAAGGTGGCCTTAGGAAATTCGCCGGTGAGTTAGGGTCATGTATTTTGAGTCTGGAGACCATCGGGAGATTACAGGAGTAAGACACCGTTCGCTCGATGGACACACTCTCTCATCGGTTACCTGAGAGGGCACTTATGTGGTATGAGGACGAAGCCTTTGCCCACAACAAATGATACGGTTATTATCTTGACATTAAATGGTTGAAAACCTTTATTCTGGAGGAGGCAGACAGAGTATATGTGAGGAGGAGAACTGAGGAAAGGGAAGCGTCCACAAAGCAAGCCATTGAGGTTGGTGCTAGAGGAGATAGACTTAGTAGTTAGCAGTGGGCGTTCTTGTAAACCAAACCGGAAGATATCTCTGCCTGGGGTGATTGTCACTATGCGACTCCCTGCAATGCTGATGGACTCAGTAGCCTCTGTACAGAACACGGCATGATGGAGTCATTTGGCGGGAATAGAGCCACTGAACACGTACGAAGGTGAGGTGCAACTACTGATTGGTCTTGATGTGCCACAAGCATTGATGCCCTTAGAGGTCAGGGAAGAAAGCAATGGAGAACCTTTTGCAATAAGGACACCGCTGGGATGGACAGTCAGCGGGCCTGTTCAATCTCGTACTGAGGTGGAAGACAGACCAGATGAGGTAGAATGTTGGCCGTAGTTGACTGCAACTCCAAGGAAACACAATTGGAGGAGCAAGTGCAACGGTTTCGGGAACTGGACGCAAGTTACCTGAAGAAGGGAGATGGCCTATCCGTTGATGACAATAGTTTGATGAACTTGTGGTTGGGCACAGCAACAGTATGGAAGTACTTGAATCCATTCCCGAATCAGAGGGGCATATGAGAGTAAAGGAAATAAATCTAGAACGAATGCCTCTTCCCGCAGAATGAGCACTTGGAGGAAGGTGGGACCTAGAGAAGGACCAAATGGCAGTTGTCATCAAGCACTCTGAGCAAGAAGGGTCAGCTACAAGGAGGGACCTGTTGTGTGTAATCATCTCAGTGTATGATCCGCCTGGATTCCTTGCACCATTCCTCATTCACGCCAAGGTCATCTTCCAAGAGGAATGCATGAGGAAGAAAGGGTGGGATGAGGCTACATCTGACAGCAATGAGGTAGGGTGGCGACAGTGGCTGATGGATTTAACTTACCTCACAGATTTCAGGATGCCACGGTGCTATGACCCGAGAGGAGCAAAGGGAACGTCATTTCAATTACATCACTTCTGTGATGCTTCGCAAGTGGCATATGGAGTGGTATCATATCTGAGGATCTGAGATGGAACTGGAGATGTTTGCTGTGCCTTCGTCTACGGAAAGGCAAAGCTAGCCCCACTAAAACGGGTGACTATATCCCATCTGGAATATATGCTGCCATGCTGGCTGTCGAGGTTGACAAGACGTTAAGGCACGAACTGTCGGTCGACGAGGGAGGGTCCATCTTCTGGACAAGCAGTGATAGTATTACAGTGTATACATAAAACAGAGAGGCGGTTTCACACGTTTGTGGCCAATCGAGTGGCGGCCATACACGAACAGTCAGAAGTGACCCAGTGGAGGCACGTGGGTTCAACACCTAATTCAGCAGATGATGTGACCCGAGGACTGAGTTGCTACGAACTGAACAGAGGTGTCATGTTTATCACTGAATCAATTGGAAGGAGTCACTGCAAAGACAAACTGACAGGGTATGCATGGTGAAGACACCTTTCACAGATACTGGAGTGGACTGCTTTAAATCATTCACTAGAAAGCAGGGTAGGAAGTGGGTGAAGTGGTGGGGTTGTCTGTTCACTTGCCTGAACTCGAGAGCCATACACCTGGAGATTCTCGACGGATTAGATGTTGATTCCTCAATGCAATAATGCTCTTCTCAGCAAGGAGGGGTGTACCAGAGCGCATTTGTTCTGACAATGGAGCAAACATGATTAGAGCAGATAAGGAACTCCAGGCTACAGCCCTCAGCTGGGAAAAGGATGATGAGGTCCACAATGCGATGTTAAGGAAGGGAATTGAGTGGGAGTTCAACCCTCCACATGCATCGCACATGGGTGGTGTCTGGGAGCTACAGATCTGGACAGTCGGGAAGGTCTTGCAAGTGACAATAGATGCACAAGTCGTGGACGATGAGCAACTCCACATGCTCTTCTGTGAAGTGCAGGAGATAGTCAATGGGAGGCCCATCACCCCAATCTCCAATGACATCAGTGACCTCGAAGTGCTTACCCCACTGCATATTCTGCACCCTAAGATGGTACCCCACTGCTCGCTGGGACGTAAAGCCAAAGCGCCTATAAGGGACATCTATCGGAAGAGTTAGAAGCACGCACAATTCCTAGTGGACCAGTTCTGGAAGCGATGGTTGAAGGTGTACCAACCATCCTTATGACAATGCCAGAAGCAGTTCAGGCAGTTTCATAATTTTCAAGTGGGGGACCTGGTATTGGTGACGGATTGGAATGTACCCCGTAATCACTGGGTACTGGGAAGACTGGTAGAGGCAAATCCCAGTGATGATGGTGTGTTGAGACACGTGAAGGTCAGGACATCTGCACGCAAAACCCTGGCCTCCCAGCAAACAAACTTTGTCTGCTGGAAGGGAGCGGCAAGTGAAGAAGTGTATGGTATTAGTCATGACCGACCAACGGGGGAAGTCTTACCCCATCTAACGTGGTAAAGACAGAAAGAAAGAGAGACAGAGAGAGGGAGGGAGGGAGAGAGAGAGAGTGTAGGAGAGAGAAGGGCAAGTGTCTGGTTAAGCAGTGGTGATGTATACACAGCCACATAAGTATTACATCCATTAGCTTGAAGATAAGGGCGAACACCATGCCTTGGAGTGGACACTGTGGGGAGTATGGGTTAATGTGTGGGTAGCCAGGACAAATGTAGGACAAAGTTGCAGTGATCCTGTGGAATTATTAGGCAGGGACCTCAGAGCTGGAGCTCAAGCACGATGTGCGACTCCACGACCATCCTGTGAAGGTGTTATTTCTGTGAGGATATTACGCTCATGAAGTACTAGTGTTACTTACTTCACTCCCCTACCCACACACTGATACTGTACGACGAAAAATGGACCCGCCACAAGTGAGTTGCCCTTGCTTACCTTTAGAATACTTATTAATCTGCACGTGGTTGATGTCACAACATAACCCGATTATAAACGTAGGAAAAAAAGGATGAGAATTTAAAGTGATATATGTATACGAAGTGAACTGCGGTATAACATAGCACATTGAGGATAAATTGTAATTCTATGTGTGACAAGTGTTATAACAATGGTGAGTGACGCTATTATAGCATACTGAGAGAGTAAAATTGCAATTCCAGGTATGACCGAATAAATAGTCGAGTCCAGCTGGGCGGGTTTCATTACCCCATTTCCCTCTCCAAGAGTGCAATCGGCTACAATCATGTATTGTCCTTAACCCGCCCCGTCCCGACGACGTATGGGTACGTCACCACGATTTGCATTTGCCAGTCCCGGCGACGTACCAGTACGTCGTGCAATTGCAAGGTACCTAATTTGCACAATTTTCAATTTTCGCACGTGATTTTTCGTATGTATACACCGGACACCTTCCTCTATTCCTGTACAAGATACCAAGCAGGGACAATGCCTTACACTGCATAACCTCCCCCCGCCCCCCCGCACGCCATTGTCTTGGCAAAGGACCGGTTACCAGTGACCTGGCGAGGAAAGTTATTCAGGGCCAGAGTGATTCCCCAATCGATGACAATGTGGAGGACAATGTTTACATAGCATTAGAAGAAGAAACAGCCAGAAATAATGATCAGGTAGTGTGGCAAAAATAGGTCAGGTATGGTGATTAGTTAGTGAGTGAAACAATGCTTATAATGCCTTTATTACTGCTTGAAAACCAATATACTGTCATACTACATATACATTCGTACCAAGTAAATAAAGAAATACCGTTTATGAGTGGATGAAATAGTTACCCTCCCATAGAACTCGTTTTCTTTGGTGCCAGCATGTTAGAAAACCCACTCAGGTAAGGAGGAACTCCTACCTGGATTGGGCACTTTAAACCTCAGGTGAGCGATTTCTCTATGAATTTTCGATGTTTCTCACCAAAAGCGAAGGTTTTAGCCAAAAAAAAAAAAATCGAAAATACCTCGGGACTGGGGGATGTCGGAGGTGCGGAAAACCTCGGGACGTGACGGGTTAATATGTAAGGTATCATTTCATTAGGTACCACCAATTGTCCGTTATTTCTTCTACGATTTGGTTGTTCTGGGTTGATGTTACATATGACTGATGACTATTGTGAATTGTTCGAGTGGTATATGTAGCTTGGGTAATTGTATGTCCTCACCACTCTCCAACTTGTATATAACTTAAGACCAAGTTGGATCAAGTCTCTGTGCTTTAGATATTCCATCATGGTTTGGGGTGTTTTCCTTTAAGCCTAATGTTGCGACATGAGTTATCGTCGCATTCCTTGATAATGGATCTGTGGCTAAATTAATTTTGCCTTGTATGTAGTGAACATGTACTTTATAGTTTTCAATCGTACATTTCCATCTTGCTCTCCTCCCAGAAAGGAGTTTTTCTTGGAACATGCCTATGAGCGGTTTATTGTCGGTGAATAGGTGAATTTCGTAACCATTTTCCAAATCTCGAAACATTTGTAATGCAAAGACCACTGCAAGTGCCTCCAGGTCTGTAGTGCAATAATATTTCTCTGCAGCTTTTGTCTGCTAACAAATGCAATTGGTTGATTTTGAATCCATGGTTATCTTCTAGTATCAGTATGGCCCCTAATCCTTTAAGAGATGCATCAGTGCAAATTATAAATGGTTTTGTGAAATTAGGATAGGCGAAGCAAGGTGCACATGTAAGTTTATCTTTTAATTCAAAAAATGCTAGTTTCTGTTCCTCAAACCACTGAAATACAGCTTGTTTTTTTCAGTAGGTGGAATAATGGTTCTCCTGTGTGAGAGAATTGTTCAGTGAATAATCTGTAAACCTAAAAAAAATTTATTTCATCTACATTTGCTGGTTCAGGGAAATCCCTTACTGTTGGTATTTTGTCCTCAGAGGTGTGGCTCCCCTCTGCATCTAGTCTGTGGTCTAAGAATTTTATTTCCTTAATCCGTGGACTGCGAGCCACAGCTCAGGCTGTGCTGGCAGTGCATCACCGTCAACTACTCCACCCCTACGCAAACTTACGCATGGCACGACGCCAGTGGTTCTCAAGTCGTTTCAGGCCACGGATCACCAGCCCAATTAACAAAAAAATATCGTGGACCATTTCATTTTTGAGTAATGGTAAATAAAGCATAGACAACAAACATTTTGGTTTGAAAAATATTTCTTAAATAGGAATAATACAATAAAATGAATGGCCAATTATTTATTTTGATAAAATTTTTCGTACTGCATTTTCAATAAATTTAAAAATGTATGCATCAACCTCCAGCTTAATACCAAATATAGTGAACGTCCTGTGGACCACCCAAGAAGTCACCATGGACCACCAGTTGAGAAACACTGCACTACGCAAAGACGGATAGAGATTTTTTTTTCTTTTCACCAGATGATGCCCAGGATGTTTATCTTCAAGTTTGTGTAGGAGTTGATCTAATTTCTGTTCATCTATTGTGTGTATTGCAATTATTATGATGTCGTCCAAGTATACAAAGATACCATTTCCTAACATTCCTGATAGTACACAATTCATTAATCGTTGGAATGTGCCTGGCGCTGCCCTTAACCCTCGGCATTCTATTATATTGATAATGCCCTTTATTTGTGGAGAAAGCAGTGTATTTGCGCGAATCATCATCGAGTGCAATTTGATAATAGCCATTAAGCAAATCGATTGTGGAAAATACATAATTTTCTGGTCCAATATTTTGCAAGACGTCACTTAACAATGACATAGGAAACGGGTCTGGGATTATGTGTTGGTTTAATTTACGATAATCGACTACCGCACGCATTTCACTGTTTCGTTTGGGCACAAAAATAATGGGGCATTCCACAGGGAGTCTGGTGGCTCAGTAAAACCCATTTTTTTAACATTTCATCAACATATTGATTTGCAAGGATACGTTGTGAATGTGTTACCCAATAGGCTGGTAAATATATTGGTTGTGTGTCCTGGTGTACGTTAAGCTTGTTTTTAATCACGTTAGTGTAACATAAATTTTCTCCAGGTAATGCGACAGTCTGTCGGTGTTTTTGTGATAAATCTAGTAGATCATTTTCCACATCAGTATTTCCTGAGTGAAACAAATTCTCCTTTATGCACTCTCTGTCCGTCGATTTTATCTTACTTGATGTTCCGGCCATAGTTACTTCATGCATAGGAGAGAGACAAGTCTCCAAAATGAATATACAAGTCCCCTTTTGATCAGCACTTCTCCATTCAGCTGATTACTTAGGAACAGATGAGTTTCCTCATCGTTATTTACATAACATTAAGCGTTTTCCACCAAGAGTTCTTTCATTTTACATGATTCTTCTAAGACAAAAACAATATCATTCTTAAATTTACTCTTTATGATGACTTTCATACATGTATATGAATTAAGTGGAATAACTAAATCATTGGTGAGATGTGCTCATTCAGTGAAAGAACATTACTGTACTGAGTGACTAGCATCATTTTAAGTCAGGAGTAATATTATTATTCATTAAAATTTTTCTGCTGCAAGTAAACGTGGCACCATTTTTTTTCATATGATGACGTGAGAAGAGTGATACAGGATTCCCAATGAAACGACTATGCAGGTAGACCTATTCTTTGCTTCTACTTGCGGCACTAACATCTGGCAACATGATATCTAGCTACATTCTGGATATTTTTGCCATTTTTAGGTGATACTTTAAAGATTTTATCGTATTTTCTAACGATGTTTTGCAGTGTTTGTTATCTAGCCACATTCTAACAAGTTTTCGGGACTAAACTAGCGTGATTGATGAGAAGGACTTGGCAACCCTGCGTCCACTGTTATTTGAACGGGAACATTTGCAGAGGTGGCACACACTTCAAATACTGTTCTCCGCGTTCTGTTGTTCACCGGGTTCCGCTTCACTTGTTCATGAAACAGCATGTACAGCAATGAAGACTAAACAGACTTCGTGTATTTTTTTACGGATTCTGAGATGGTAATGCCAGTGTTGCAGAAAGGAACACAGGTGGAGATACCCAATGGTGCCACGATTACTTGCAGCAGAAAAATTGTGATAAATAAAATTCTTCCTGACTTAATGTGAGGCTATTCTCCGTTTAGAATAACGTTTTTTCACTGAATGTGCTGTGGGTGTTATGATAATGCTGGTAGCAACATCCTACAAACCAAATATTACATAACTTGCAACAGCACACCAGCCCCTCTCCTCCCTCCCTACTCCCTTGCAAGCCATAAAATTTGAATTTAATCCTTAATTACAGTCGATTTGTGCAAAAGAATTGCATGAATGCATGACGAGGTTAAAGAATCAATAGACTACGTAAAGTTTCTTCTTAAAACTCGTGTCTACTGATAGGATATGGGATTTTCATGTACAGTACAGTATACTGTAAGCTAATAATACTCGTCTCCCGTCGCCCTGCGAAGCTCTCACCCAGTGGCACGTGCAAGAGACGAAGCTTTTACACAAAACAGCCGAATACTGGGTACTGAACAGGGGTCGCAGAGAGCATATGTTTATAGAACAAAATATACTCAAAATTACATGATAGGTCATTGGTATAGGTTTTTGTCATACGTTGCGTTACACCCTGATATATATATATATATATATATATATATATATATATATATATATATATATATATATATATATATATATATATATATATAATTGTTACTGTTGGTACTCGTAATTTGTAATGGACCTAATATAGATAACTGAAGAAGGTGTATGCACATAAGTTTATATATAGGTGAAGCGGTGTTTGTTAATAGAAAGAGTAAAATGTGGTAAGAAAAAATAAAGAATTAAATGGCGTGTGCAAGACCATCAGGGTCAAATGTGGTTTGAGAACTCAGATCGTAACGTCACTCACTGCCTGTTTGCCTTTTATCCTAACCCTGTTATCCTCAAAAATCCTATCTTAATAGGTACTTAGTTTGATTGTTGTTTATATGATAATTGTATCTGCACGTTGTATATCTTGAGCAAAGTGTTTGTTTATCACTCTTGCATTAGCAATATATCCCTATAGGATATTGGTAATGTTTAGTTGTGAAGTAATAAACAAAACAAAAAAAGGGATTGTATGTTTAATCTCTGGGAAAAATAGAGTAAAAGTATATTCGCCCACTAGCAACTGCAGAATGATGTGAATGCTGGCGTCACCATGCCCCGTCACTCTCGGAACTCAGCGCCGTGGTGATGGATCAGCGGTGAGTAATGGTGAGTGTGGTGAGTGAAGTGAGTCAGGGCTGGTTCTAGTTGTTGCTGCGTTGTCTCTCCCGTCACCACTGAATCGTGCCTCCTCACTCTCTGCTGAGTAGGCTGGTTTGCGCCTACTTTCATTGTTTTTATCCTTTCTTGTCCAGCGTTTTGACTGTAGTTTCTCGCTGTATGGTGCGAACTTGTAGCTGATCATGGTTACGGTCGCACCTGCTTGTAGTTCACTTGTAGGATCGTAGAATCTTGTTTTGATTGTAGGTTTGAATCTTAAATTGTTTGTAGATTGTTAACAGAGACGTTAATCGGCTTCCATTCATCGCTGTCGGTTATCGTTATAGAGGTTCGAGGTTGTTGGCTGGTGTACCTAAAATCGTAAAACACCAAATGGCTTGAACTTATAGTAGTTCTTGTTTTCTGTCTTGACAATGTAGACTGAACTGCAGAACTGTAGACGTGGTTCGTACGATTACTGCCACCAAATAAATAAATAAATAAATACATAACTTGCAACAGCACACCAGCCCCTCTCCTCCCTCCCTACTCCCTTGCAAGCCATAAAATTTGAATCTAATCCTTAATTACAGACGATTTGTGCAAAAGAATTGCATGAATGCATGACGATGTTAAAGAATAAATAGACTACGTAAAGTTTCTTCTTAAAACTCGTGTCTACTGATAGGATATGGGATTTTCATGTATAGTACAGTATACTGTAAGCTAATAATACTCGTCTCTCGTCGCCCTGCGAAGCTCTCACCCAATGGCACATGCAAGAGACGAAGCTTTTACACAAAACAGGGGGAGGCGGTGGCTCAATCGGTAGAGAGGTGGCCTGTAGTCCTAACGGACCCAGGTTCGAATCCCGGCTGGGGCAGGGAACGGTTGAAGGATTTGAATTTCATTAAAATCAGGCTTTAACTGATCTACCAGAAGACCCGCCGACATGTCGTAAAAATACCCCTGCTAATACCAATACACCAGTCCTGTATGAGACAGCCCTAGCATGTATTCAATATGGACGGTGGGTGTTAGCGCCGAAAGTGGTGACATGTAGAGGTGTATGGTGTGTAGGAGGACTGCTGGGCCTTGAGAGCAGGCTGTGAAGCCTATGCCTAGAGTCGGACACATAAAAAAAAAAAAAAAAAAAAAAAAAAAAAAATAATAATAATATCATGGCCATAGCCGAGCGTTTCCAAAACTGTGTTAGATTGCAGGGATTTTAAGAGGAGAGAATGTTTAAGTTGTTCTTGTCGTGGATGGCAGGAGAAGATAAAGATGAGTCCGGGGATTTACTGCAGTTTTCTCCAGAGGGAGTATCTCACAGGAGCAGTACTAAGGCGAGAGCTGATTTATGCTTCCTAACTCCGTTCTCTCTGTTCTTGCCTTTCCCATTCTCTCTCTGTCTCTCTCTCTCTCTCTCTCTCCCTCTCTCTCTCTCTCTCTCTCTCTCTCTCTCTCTCTCTCTCTCATAACACCTTCTGCCCTGTCTTTCCCATTTCCTCCGTATATTACTGGTTGTGTCATTCGTAAGAATACGTGTGTGTGTGTGTGTGTGTGTGTGTGTGTGTGTGTGTGTGTGTGTGTGTGTGTATAGCTTTCCAGGCCTGTGGAAGTTTCCATCAGGCGTCATACTGTGCTGTGTGAGAAATCCCCTTAGCTGTAGAATGTGCACCGCTGTTTCCTCTAGATCTCTCTCAAGCTTAGGCATGACTTTCTTCCAACCTCCATATTACACGTTAACAATATATGTGTTACCAGATATTATGTAGTGTGTTATGATATTTTAGTGTCTCAACAACGGCATTATGGCGTCCGGCTATAGATAGATAGATAGATAGTGTGTGTGTGTGTGTGTGTGTGTGTGTGTGTGTGTGTGTGTGTGTGTGTGTGTGTGTGTGTCCGACTCTCGACCTATATAGGCTTAACAGACCAGTCTCTGAAGGCCAGGAGTCTTCCTACGTACTTCGCTTTCACATGTCATCATTTTGTAGCTAAAACCCACTGTCCATATTGAATACATGTTAAGGCTGTCTCATGCTGGAGTGGCATATTAGTATTAACGGGGTGACTTTACACGTCGGGAGAGTTTATGGTAAGTGGGTCAAGTCTGCTTTAACACACTTCAAATCCTTGAACCGTTCGCTGCCCCAGTCAGGATTCAAACCTCCGTCCATTGGGACTGAAGGTTATCTTACCATCTGTGTAAAAAATCAGAATAATATAATTCTATCTGAACGAAAGTAGCTCATGACAATAGTAGACATGAGGCCAAAACAACAAAGACTCCAGTACATTAAACGTAACACACACAGTTATTGCTAAAAATTTGTATGATTAACTTCATGACTAATTTCTTCTAGTTTCACTCTTATTAGTTCCCGCCTCCATTCCTTTTTCATATCTGATAACTCCAACTCCACTTTTTAAAAAAGTGATTTCCATCCTTCGACGCCGACAGCTACAAGTTCATGTGATCCAGCTGTTCACTCTATTCTCTCTCATTCTTTCCCCCTGCCTCTCTCGAACATTTCATCCCCTTTCTCACTATTCTTCTGTTCTTCCCTTCTCTTTTCCCTCCCCATTTTCTCCTCCACCTTGTCTCCTTCCTGTTTTTCTTACCCCTCTATCACTTTCTCCTCCCTTCTTTTCACTCTCCACTCTCCTTCTGCTTCCTCTCTCCTCTCTTTCCTATTTTTTCGCCATCCTTCCTTTCTTCTCCCTCGTTTGTTCTCTCCCTTAAGCTCTTGCTCCCTTCCTCTTTCCCTCACTTCTCTCTCTACATTCCCCTTTTCTCTCCTCTTTTTTCCCCCTCTTTCTCTTGGTACTGAATGCTTAAGTATGTTTAGTTCTTTCTAGCTGTCATAAGTATTGTTATATCCCCGTCCCACACTGCCACAGGCTCCAACAGCAGAAGTTAGGTATAGGAAGGACGTTGACCAGTGAGTTGTGCTTTTTATAGTCAACGTTTCGGTGTGCAAGAAGAAAATCAGCTCAGGGGTGGTTAATAAACAGGTTCGCAGTCTTTATTTTCCAAATAATTACACTTAATGCTTGCCAACTACCCTTCACAGTTTTCACATGTATTGGAGCTATATAATCTCCACTGACCAAGAACTGACAATGAACTAAACTCAGACTGAACTGGAAACTCTAGTCCCTTCCCAATCCTTATATAAGCTTCATGTATGCTAGAATAATCCACTACATTTTTGGAGAAGCAACAGTTGCCAACTGGGGGACATCCAAAATATCAAGAGTTTTCTTAAATTGCGTAACACTCTAAATTATTTAGCATACAGACTGAAATAAAACTGCATAATTTAACCAAGAATTCAGTGGTAGGTGGGATGCTCACCATCGACTCACTCGATGTAGTACTTCCCTCGCTGGACTGCCCTTTCCTCTCTTCCTTCCTCTTCTGTCTTTACTCCATTCTTTCCTGTCCCTTCTGCCTACGGGTGACTTTACACTCTCTCTTCTGTCTGCCTTTCCTTCATTCTTTCCTCTTCTTCTGCCTGAGTGACTTTGCACTGAGTGACAAGCCAAATGGTTTCCTGTACACCAGGAAACAATTGACAATGCTGGGTGGTAAACATATAACCAAATTATGGCACCTGGTGGTTCAGTGGACAATTTAGGTGCTCCAATCTGATTGAGCCTGTGCAGGTTTCTATCCAAGGGATGATTGGGGTTTATTGCTCGCGTAATGCCACTCAGGGATGAGTGAGGCTGGTCACTCACATCTTAAATGTGAGGATCAACTTGCCTATCCCCGGGCTCCTATGCTTCTCATAGGGCAACACAGGATTGGGTGATAATGATGATGATGATAACAATCACATAAATAAAAAAGAAAATATAGAGAAAACGAGCAAAAAAATAAATGTACAACTTACAAAATGCCTCCACCCACAAATAGCAGGGTAACTGGCAACTCTGACCCGTAATCGAACTACGAGATATACCGAGAACCTTCCAGTACTGCCTAACTAGGAAATCCTAATTCTCAACAGTATATTGTTGGCAAGCTATACAAATGTTTTCAGACTCAAGAAAGGCTGAATATTTATGTATTATATTGGTGGGAGGGGGAAAAAAAAACTAGTCATAAGTCCTTTATATGCCTGTATTTTCAGACCTAAGGAACACAAAGCCTCTTCAGTTTTCTTGTACACTAGCCACTATCAGATATTTCTGTTCAATTTATGAACTACTTCTGAAGGACTATGTAAAGTTTATATCACACCCGTTTCAGTTCTAAGTCTATCCTCAGCTGAATATTATTTTAAGGTGACAATATAGACAAAATGAAAGAGAAAACCTCGTGCTTTGTAGTTAAGGTTGGAATCAGCGTGTTCCTTTTTCCACTCACCCCTGATAGCTCCGGATTACAGCCTTTCCCTGACTAACCTTATCCCTGATAACCTTCTACTCATGATTTATTCCTCATCCCCGAAGTTTTCTTAACGCCTATATTCCTTTTTTTCGTGATGAATTCCTTATTGCTAATAATTCCCTTTGCCCGTTATTACCCTCTTGTCCCTTATAACTTTCTTACCCCTGATAACGCCCTTACTTACCTCTAATAACCTCCATACGCTTTATGAGCTCCGAGCCCCTTCCTCCTTGAGCCCTTTCCTGGCCCCAGGTAATGAATTTCTGTCCCTATCCCCCCCCCCTCTCTTTCTCTTACCTTATCCCTTCCTCATTATTCTTCAGCCCTCGACCCGACCCCATTCCCCCTCGCTCTTAAACTGTCCCTCCCGCCTCCTTCCATCACCCACCGACACCTTTTTCTTCCCTGCCATGGGTATTCCGCCATTATCCCTCTCCTTTACCGGGGCCATATTTTTACACCTCACTTTCTCTGGGTTGTAAGTTTTTTCTCTGTTTACGACTATTAACATATTGTCTTCCTTTCTTCGCTTTTCTCCCTCCAAACATTTCAAAAACCATATTACACTGAGTTTTACTGTGGTGCATGGGGGCGCTTATCACCCACTCACTCAGTATAGGGCGACCCCAAGGTGACTCTGCAATGAGCGACAAACCAAATGATTTAGTGTAAGCCAGGAAATCATTTAATACGTTGTGTGGCAATCATATAATCAGCCCATACTTGTTCCCTACATGTCAACTGGTTGGTTGGAGGAAAGTTAGTGCACATCCCCGGAAAATTATTAGCTAAAAGGACAGAAAATTACTCCTGCTATCTCCAATCGATTTTGTGTGTGTGTGTGTGTGTTTTGGAGAAACCATCTATAGTGACGGGACTAGAATTTACGGGACTAGAATTAGTCTGTATTAACCTGCTCACGTCCTGATTACCCTCTCTAAGTTGAAAAAAATCGTCTGACGGTAGCACACACACACACACACACACACACACACACACACACACACACACACACACACACACAGTACTCGCTGTCACTTCACCAGCGCGGGTATAAATATCCATGAATTTTAAAGGATACGGAATGGTATCTCGTTTCATTCACAGGTTCGAAATATCAAAATATGTGAAGAAAATAGTATCCTGAAATATACCGTATTTTGATATCCTGCGGTACAAATTACAAGCAGCACTCAGTATCTCACCAGCCTCTTCTCGTCTCCATCGCCTCCTGACATTTCCTTCTACGAGGCTAGTCATACTCATAAAATTTCTGAGCATGGGACACATCAGTAAGCAGCAAAGACGCCAAAACTTGTGATCCAACCCAACCCACTCCTCGCTCTCCCTGTCCTCATAGTTCATTATTACATTTTATCAACATCCTCATGCGGTGTTATCTTCTGGCTGTTAAGCAATTTATTTGTTTGTTTATTTTTCGCTAACTCCCAACATTTCTTTTAAACTTGAGAAACTTCTTTCCTACTGAACATGATAATAAAGCATGCACCTAAACCTCCCACTTCCAAAAATCTACCCCGAGTTACAAAAAAGCGTCTGGAGATTGCAGGACTGGTAAAGAATATTCATCCAGGACTAAAGGCCTTCATACTTTCGTGACCAGGCCAGATATTTCATTTTTTCATTTCAGTAGAAGGATGATTTCTATGTTTCATTCTCGCTACTCACAGATCATTATGCGGTATGTAACGTAGATGAGATGCTTCGTGTTGAAAAAGTATCATGTTTCAAATTCCTTTTCGATTTGATGACTTACATTCAAGCTTGCTATCGCTCACTGGTTTTATTTCCCTTGTGAGAGACCATTCACAATGATGAGGTAATACGTTATATTAGTCGTTCATCACCATTATCATCATCGTTATCCCCCTACTCCTCCTCCTCGTCATCAAAATCATCATCATTACCATCAACGCCTTCCCACCCAAGGGTGAGGTGAGATAGGGTTCAGAGAGCTACTAGTACATAGATTTCGCTTCACTTCTACTGCAAACTATTGTACTTGCAAAGAAACAACCATCTTCTTAGTTCTTTGTGTGTGTGTGTGTGTGTGTGTGTGTGTGTGTGTGTGTGTGTGTGTGTGTGTGTGTGTTTTGACAACTTTGGGAATTCAGTCTCTCTCTCTCTCTCTCTCTCTTGTTATCATCAGGCGATTATTTTCATCCAAGAGAGATGTCTGGTAGTCAAGGGAACTATATTCACGTCGGATAAAGAAGGTTCCTAGCACCTTTTTCTTACCTGTTTATTTTCGCATGCAGCTCATTGATAGTCCCTTGTGTGTTATTTCTACATTCTCTGATGGTGTAAAAAATAAGAACAACATACAAGGGAGCAGAAAGGCGTAGTATGGAAAATATATCACCAAGGAAAATGTATTAGGGAGCTTCCTTAACAGAGGACACTAGAGTCCAGGGAGATAGGAACCCGTATTCTTGGCGGTAAGGAAGCTCCCGGGCACCTATTCCATGGCAATTTATTTTTGGTCTTGATGGTTTGATATCCTTTTGAACGTTATTTAAACAGTGTATGGCGATATTCGAAGGATTTATATAACACACACTAGGACGGTAAGGTGCAATAAGCAAATAAATCGCCGACGAGAATACGTACCTTTGACGGCTTTATAATCTGTACAATAACGACACAACAAACGCTGATGATCCTTTTCCTTCAGCTAAAAACCACCGACCAGAAAAAAAATTCTCTATCGTAAAATAACCTCATTTTTAAGACACGTCTCTGCATCGCTTTTCTGTACATCTGTTAATTTATTTCTTCGAACACAATCCTTATAACCACTTCCTTTTATCTATATCCATCTTTTTCTACTTCTCTCCTATCTCCCACTCCCTTCCTTCCTGTCTTGTCTCCTCCTACACTTTCATTTTATTCCCCTGCCCCTTCCTCTCCCCTCCCTTCCCCTTCTCCCTCACTCTCCTAACCATTTGCCCACGCATCCCTTCCGTCTTATCCGTACTCTCTCTCTCTCTCTCTCTCTCTCTCTCTCTCTCTCTCTCTCTCAGGACCCAACTGTTTATCAACCGGAAAAGCCATTATGTAACTTCCTTGAAAGGGCCGTGATTTTGTGTATCTATTTATTGCCTATGGTCCTTCATGCTTTTTTTACTCATAATGGAGGTGGTATTCTTATGCAACAGTTTCTGCTGCCTTACCTAGACGCCCATAGGTTTCCATATCGCATTCTCTCGTAAACAGTCAGTGATGCCCTAGTATTATTTTTTCCCACGTTCACAGCAACACTTCCTTTGCATTTGCCTTTCACGTGCAGGTCCCGCCATTTGGTCAATGATAAATGGATTCTCTGTCACAAGAAAAAGGATAATAGAATACCAAAGACATATCTAGATTCTAAAATCATCCAATCATGGAGGCACTATAACGATGTTACTCTAAATTAGCGCAGACTTTCTTCCTTTTGCAGCTTATTTCATAACTCAGTGGAAGAAAAATACAGCTCTGCATCCCTCCCACAGCAGGTCCTTTTGACTATAGTAGCCGCAGCGAGAAATGAACGCTGTGGTGGGGCAGCCGGTCATCCGGGGATTCCCCCACTGTAGCCATATCCACATGTCACCGACCATAGAGGTAGGATGTCACCGACCATCGGCCACTGCTGCAGCCCCGCTCCATGATCCTTACCCTGTGTCTCTGGCTTTCTCTTTCTCTCTCGGTTTCTATATAAACTGCTGTATTTCCGAAACAAATTATGAAATTATTATGACTTTTGTTCCACACCACCACTGAGGTAAAAATCAAGGAGAGTTTTATGTATAAAGGTTTCCCCCCCCCTTGTCTGAGGGCAGGTCAGTTCTGGCGAGTGTATAATTATAGGTCAGGCGGAGGTATCGGCAAGGCCGCACTTCCCCGCTCATATGCCACATTTAGGAGGGGGGGGAAACCTTTATACAGAAAACTCTCCTTGATTTTTACCTCAAAGGTGGTGTGGAACAAAAGTCATAATAATTTCATAATTAGTTTCGGAAATACACCAGTTTACATAGAAACCGAGAGAGAAAGAGAAAGCCAGAGACACAGGGTAAGGATCATGGAGCGGGGCTGCAGCGGTGGCCGATGGTCGGTGACATGTAAATATGGCTACAGTGGGGGAATCCCAGGTCATCCCGGCTGCCCCACCACAGCGTTCATTTCTCGCTGCGGCTACTATAGCATCATATTCTAACGATAATCGATGGTTAAAACAAATTATTCAACGTGGAAGGATGGCAATTTTAGGCCAAGTTAGAGTAAAAGGGGTATAATGGGGGTATAATAATGCCTTACTAATAAGGAAAGAACACTACTACAATTTATGATTAAATAATCAAATCTACTTTAACTCTTCATTTCCAACTTTCCGGTGAGAAACAGTAGGAATAGATATTAAACCTACTGAACCCCACGACAGTGAGGAAAATAGGTGGGGTGATTCCAGCTTCCTGAGGGTGAATTAGCTGGATATTGACCATGTCTCCAATTTCCATCTGACATCATCAGCTCCAATGTCCATTTCAAATTTTTTAGTTAATTTCGGACGCATTTGAACGAATTTGTACAACTATTTTTTTTTTTTTAATGCAAGGAAGAGGCCCGTAATACTGTTCCTTCCAAGAAAAAAAAAAACAAAGACCCAAATTCAAAGTCCGTTAATTTCGAGATGCCTAGACACACTGCGTTTGAAAGACTAGAGGTCATAGGCAGTACGAAATACTATCTATCTATCTATCTATCTATATATCTAGGCTGCTTCCCCCAAGGAAAGGGAGGTAGCCGAGACAGGATGACACACTCCCCATTTACTCATCCATTCAAACACATTCATTCGCATCTTAGCCCCAAAGGGGAGAACGGACAGATCCTCACCGCACCACACCGCACAAGGGTCAATTGCGCAATGCAATCAGTGACATCCGCAGCAGGGCCCGACAGCAGAGCTGGTTTACCCCTGCCACATCATAACAGACTCATCCCCTTACCCGCACCTGACCTGAAATAGCTGATCAGACCAAATGCGGGAGAATATCCCCTCAGGGCTGCGTCATCACTTATTCATTCACAATTTCTCTCCATTTATTTCTGTCACACACAGCCACTCTTCCTTGCTCAACAGACATCCCTCTCGCATCCAGCGCTCTCTTCACACTGTCCATGCATCCTATTCGTGGTCTTCCTCTCAGCCTTACACCTCTCACATCAGATCTAGTTATCTTTTTCACCAATCGCTCATTATCCATTCTCTCCATATGCCCAAACCATCGCAACACCCTCTGCTCAACTCTACCAGCCATCTCCCGAACAACTCCAGTTCCCCTTCGCACTTCATCATTCCGCACTCGATCCATACGCGTCACTCCACACATACTCCTCAGACACCTCATCTCCATTACATTCAAACTTTTCCTCTCTGCTACACCCATATTCCATGTTTCAGCCCCATATAATGCAGTTGGTACCACAACACCCTCATACAGCCTTCTCTTTACATCCATTCTAAGCGAACGACATCTAAACACTTTTTTCATTCCTCCCAGCACCTTTCCTACTTCATTTATTCTAATCTTCACTTCTGCATCTATTCTTCCATCCACAGCAACATGTGACCCTAGATATTTAAAACACTCTACCTCCTCAAGCAACTCGCCATTCAAAATTATATTCATCCCCCTACCATCTACCAACCTCGTACACTTCATCACTTTACTCTTATTCTCATTTACTTTCAATTTCCTCATTTCACACAGACATGGGAATACAGTTCATGAGCTGACGTGTTGCATACCGGTACATGATGAACTGGATGTAACGAATAACTCTTACATTAGAGAGCTGGACAGATAAGGGATCAGATTTTGTCACTAGACGGGTGCTAAGTGCCAATCGTAGTGGTGGAGGGATGCAAGCAAACAGTTCAGAGAAGCAGTGACCATAGAAGCGGCGACAGAAAAGAGATAAATATGTAACCGTGTGGCGAAAAGACAGAGGTTGAAGGGAGTCAGTAAGAGGAGATTTAATGAGACGATAAATCTTTGACTTTACCTTAACGAGAAGAACTGTATGTGGGGAGCCTCCCAACACATCACAGTTGCACTCTACACAGGGGTGAATAAAACCCGAGTATAAAGTCAACAACTGGAGTGGAGTAAAGAGGGCACGGAGTTGTCTTAGCACACCTAACATCTTGCATACTAATTTAACAGGAGAGGTAATAATATTTAGAGGCTAAATCCCGAGAGAATTAAACCCCAAGTACTTTTACAGTTGATGCAGGATTGGGTTGGATACTGTAAAAAATTAGTGGATACTTCTGCGGAAGATTCTGATAGGTTGGAAGATGTAAGAATGGAGATTCTAAAGCATTAAAATGAACAAAATTACTTTTACCCAAATCAGAGATATGAGCCAAGCCAGACATTAGGAGTCATATCCCCATCCCTTGTTTGTTGAAGCAACTGCTGAAATGGACGCTGCGGGAAGTGAAGGGTGGAGTCACCATTGTATGAATATATACTGTAGGGTTAGATGTACACCGTGGAAGGGCATTGATGAATAGAAGGAAGAGAGTTAGTGATAGGACAAAATCCTGAGGAACACCACTATTGATAGTTCCAGAAGAACGATGGCCGTCTATAACATCAGCTATAGAATGAGCAGAATGGAAACCATAGAGATGAAGGCACAGATAGAAGAATAGAAACCGTAGGAGGACAGTTTGAAAATTAAAGATTTATGCCAGACTCGATCGAAAACGGATATCAAGTGCAGTGGTGAAGCTTTCGCCAAATTCCCGAAAGGAGGATGACCACAACTCTGAAAGGAAGGCGAGTAAATTGCCAGTGGAGCGTCCCTTGCGGAATCCATTCTGTTGATCGAAAAGAAGGTTGTGATAGGAAACGTGTTTTATTTTTTTTTAAGACTAAAAAAACGAAATACAGGATGTTAAAGCAATTGGTCGATATTAAGTGGGCTGGGAATGGTCACCCTTCTTTCGGATAAGCTGAATGAGAGCAAACTTCTAGCAAAATGGGAAGATATAAGTTGGCATTCAGAGGTGAAAGAGTTTGCCTAGGCTGGGGGTATGCACAGAAGCACAGTTCGTGAGGACAACAGGAGGGACCCCATCAGGCCCATAATTTTATGCCTTCCTTGTATTGAGGCCAGTGGTGGAGGAAAATAAATCATTTGAAGAAATTTTAATGTCAGTCATGAGGAAGTCAGAGGGGGGAAGTAATGGAGGAACAGCACCGGAACTGTCTAAGGTGGAACTGGAGGAGAAGACCTGAGCGAAGAGTTCTGCTTTATCAGTAGAAAAGTCAACTACAGAGCCATCAGGGTGGAAAAGAGAAAGAACGGGTAATGAGGCAAAATTGTTAGAAAGGTTTTTGGCAAGGTGCCAGAAGTAGCAGATGGAATCTGAGATGTAGAGTTCTAAGTATTTAGTATAAATGAAATTATTTTTAGAAGAGCGAAGAACAGACTCAGTGCGATTCCGGCTAGAAACATAATAGATATCAGATTCAGGGGTGGGTTTGTCTCCGGTACCTTTTGTATTTCCTTTCCTTGTTACAGACAGCATTAGTAAAAACGTGAATAAACAAAGCTTTTTTTTTTTTTTACTAGTCACAGGATAAGAGAAAGGCATGTATGCCTCTGTGCCTGAGAGAATAACCTCCGAAAGGTGCAAAGCACACTCAGGTGGCACTTAGCCATGGAAGTAATAATTATTCCGGGGAAAATCAAAGTAGTAATGAATGAGGACCTCCCAATCACCAGCTCCAAAGAACCATAGCCGCTACTTTTGAAGAGTCCACTGGTTTACTGAAGCGATAGGACAGGCTGAAGTCATTAGGTGATAGGAGGAGCTCAATGGAGAGAAAGGACTAACAACGTAAGCAGAAGGATTAATTGGAAGGAAAAGGTCAAGATGTTGGAACTCTCTCGAAGACGGTAAGGGATATGGTTAGGGTGCTGTACACTGGGTCACAAAAGTATCAGTGCACAACATGCGTGAAACATTTGGGACCACAGAACGAAGGTCACTGAAATATTAGAATCCGACCTACCACACGTTGGTAGCCCTGATGTCGGGAGGTGTTATATATCGCCAACTAGCAATATCCTCTTGCAAGCATATAGCAAATGTAATGTTTATGATGATACACAATGAGACGTTGGTAATGTCAGCAGTTGTTCGAATCTTTTCGGTAGGCATCGCACCCCCTGAGCACCGATACTTTTGTGATCCAGTGTACAAGCTGCTCTAGGTCATTAAGGTTAGGAAAGCTGTAGGCTTGTTCGCAAGGTGGATCAGTGAAAGGAGAGGAGAGCCAAAGATGGTGGTGAACATTGACATGACCTAGAATGGAGGTTTCAGAGAAAGGAGAAACTGAGAGGACGTGTTCCATCTCTGAAGTAAGAAAGTCGAATAATTTTTTCTCGGTCGGTAGAAGAGGGGTAAAAGTAAACAGCACAGATGTATTTGGCCACAGAATGACCGGATAGCCGAAGCCAGAGAGCAGAGAATTTAGATGATTAAAGTTGATGAACACCAGAGCAGGATATGTTGTTGCATCCATATGCACAACAGCTACATTGGCTTTGGAATGAGTATAGATAAAGTAGGAGGATACAGAGGAGATGCTATCATTTGTCACAGACAGCGGAGTCTGTGTGAGGAAAAGAAGGTGAGGTTTAGAGGAGGAGAGGTGGTGCTCAACAGAGAGTGTCCTGTTTCAGTAAGAAAAGTTAAAGGCTGGTGCTTATAATTGTTATACTAATTACACTAATGTAATGTAATATATGTGAATGCTGAGATGGTGGTAAAGAAAGAAGAAAGGAGAAATGCCGGTTGTTAGTTTACTGCTTGCTCACCACTTTTTTTATTTTTTTTTATAACTCGGAATCTCCTACAGAGCGGTGAATTGACAACTTCATAAATATTTTCACTACATGTCAAAGGTCTGGTGGAGCAGCACTGAAGAAGGAGAGAGAGAGAGAGAGAGAGAGAGAGAGAGAGAGAGAGAGACGATAATATGTAAAACCATATGATGTCTCCCACCAAAATACCTGATTTGAAACTGCGTTGTCAGTGCTGTATTGCCAAGTCAGTGGTATCTTCTATGTGCTCTTCCCATTGAAGGTAGGAGTAGACGACTACAAATGACATAATATGTGGTGATGGTTCATGCCGTCTTTCCTTTTTATTCTCTTGTAGATATTTCATGTATTGCTTCCTTCTTTACATTATTTTCTTCATTCACTTCAGCTTTCCTGTTCCTACCACACTTAGCTCCTTCCAGAATTCCTCTGCCCACTTTGTCATTCATTAAATCATTTATTATTCCAGTCTTCGCTTTGCATATAATTATTTAAGTCTCTCTCTCTCTCTCTCTCTCTCATATTCCAGTGTCAGTTCTCTCCTCCTCTACCGCCATGGTCACGTCCTCACCAGCATATTACGATAGGACCCTCTTACTTCCCCCTCTTGCTGCGTCTTCTTGGTCCGTATTCTCATCGGGGAAGGAGGCTCCATAGCACTTCTTCCCCGGTGATTATTATTATTATTGTTTTTTTTTTTTATACGGCTGGTCAATATCCTTTTGTACGTTATTTATGCAGAGTATGAAGATATAAGAAGGCTTTACATTACACAAAATAATAAAGTAGGATGTAGGCTAATAAACAAACTTAAGCGCTTAGGAAAAGGTCAGTTACCTTCCTTAACCGACGAGAATACGGGTCAGAGACCGAAGGCTATCCGCACTTGGTAGCTTTGGTAGCAGATAACAGAAATGACTCGAGTAGATGTTATCATACTCTTTTCACCTTAACTTGGCCGAGTTTCGTCCTTTTGCAGCTTATTTCACGGATTTCGGAAAAGGAGAAAGTACTGTGTTTCTACATCCATTCCATAGCTCTTCTTCATGATTAGCATGATATCGAAGTGTTAATCCGATGTTAAAACCCAGCGCTGAAGTTGGAGTGAGGGTAATTTTAGACCAATTTAGAGTAAAAGGAGTATAGTCCTGGTACCAGAATATTTATCCATCATCATGGCTATGAGAGGAACATTTTATACCAGTACCATGAGCCTCTTCATAAATTTGTCATTGACCTTTCACTCAGTGATATATATATATATATATATATATATATATATATATATATGAGGGGGCACAAATTTATGTAACCTAGCGAACTATATAGTCATTATCGTAAGGGGTATTCCGGTAGGGCTTGGGACTAGGTTACTTAGTAAATACAGTATATTTCAGACGAGGCTGAATAGTCACATGCCCTTGAACAATATTATGTGACCAATAATCCCCACTTTTTCCTTGGATTTGAACTCTTTCTTTATCACATCTTTTTGAAATGCCTGAACACACTATGTCACCGGGCGTCGGTCTTCCTGGTTATATAATTGGCATCTAACGTAGTAAATGATTTCACTGGATACAAGCAGCTTTCTGTCCTATCTTTAAGTGCAAAGTCATCTTACGGTCGCACTACATCGAGTATGTAGATGGTGGGTGCTATATGCGAGCGCACACCCTCAACTACCTTTAGCCAAACTAATCTAACCCGTTGAATATATAAAAAATACCTGTTCACAAAAAAATGCTAGAGATTTGACGAAAAAATATTTCAGCTCCTAATAATGAATACAGTACTTCCTCTCATCATGTGAATTTCTTGCAATCGCAAAGGCGATCTTAAAGTGGGAAAAATTTAGCGGCCTTACGTAATAAATTTTTTGACCACCACAGTAATACCACTAAAAATATTTGGCCACCTCTAATGTAATGCTGAGATTTAGTCGCCTGTGTAATGCTGAGAATTTCATAGAGATTAAGGAAAATGGGGTAGCGTGATCTTATTTGAGAATTTACGGGAAATGAGGTAGCGTGATCTTTTTGTGAGTTTTAGATTAAGAGAAATTGGGTAGCGTGATCTTATTTGAGAATTTTATGGGAAATGAGGTAGCATGATCTTTTGGAGAGTGCGTGAGCCGATAGTTATTAGTACCCCTTGCGGGCCACTCAATCTCGTCTATACTACTCCTCAGAGGATAGCAAAATTTAAAACTCGAAATGACTTAACCTAAGATTTATTATGCATTATGAACTAATATTACTCTTCAAACCGTGAATAAACCCAAATCAGATGTAATGAGGATATCCATCACTAGAGATATGAATCTTTACAAGCTAAATTAATATTGAAAGAATACCGATACACTTGCGTATATTAATCCCGTGGTCACAGTTGGACTCTTCAGGAAGAAACTGAAATTTACCACCAAAGATTATTCTCTGATACACTTGGATATATTAGCCCCGTGGTCACAGTTGGACTCTTCGGGAAGAATTAAAGATTACCACCAAAATATTCTCTTAAGATTAAACTCGTATAACTCAAGAATCATATACAGACCAGATACAGTAATTACATGAACAGTACTCATATGGGCCGTCATCAAAATGGACCAGCCGATAGTTTCTTTGATTAGACTACATGAACTATGAAAAAAGGGGGGGGGGATTTAGTGTTTGACGTTGGGCAGTGGCTTGAACGGACGATCTCTGAACAATGAAGAGAGGAGCCGCGATCTTATTATTCAGTACAAGAGGGATTAGGGGAAATATCGCTGATTTAACTAACGAACGTATATGATGACTTACATTACATAAGGGAGAAAACGGAGGGGGGGGGGTGAGAGTTAGGGCACTAACCTGTGAATGATGAAGAGGAGTAACGATCTGAACATTCAGCGCTGCCCCCTGCCCTTTTATACTCATAAAGACAGTATTCGGAAATCGGCTAAAACTTTAACTGATTACTTTGTAATATTTTTGTTTCTGCTAGATCTCCAAAGTATACGAGATATACGTTTGCACTTGACATACGTAGAAAAATGACTTACGATGTTTAAAATTTTTGCAATAAGTGTACAGGAACTTTTATCATAACGAAGTCAAATCAATTAGGAATTAAAGCAATTTTTTTACTCGTGTCAGTTTGTATGTCTACACGACTGTAAACACGACTCAGTAACATGAATTTCACGCTTCACAAATGACTATCTTCAACAATCTTACTTCAGACATTCTCAATTCACCACTGCATAGTTCAAAAGGGGAATACTATAATCTTTGGCATGTAAATCTCTAGATCAGAATATAAAGGAAGGCATTCGCGATTTTTAATCTCTACTAAACTTCCGCGGGTATAAGTTTTCGTTGAAAAGCGGCTGGTTTATTATGTATAAACATTAATCATATCCACACCAAAACTCGACTTAGCACTATCAATAGCAGAATCATGCTCACATTATGAACATCATCTTAGACCACACCTAAATATAGAACTTAACGGTTAAATCATGAACTGTGCAGATTATTTTTATAATATTACCTAAGCATAAGATTACATTTACAATACTAGTTTATACTAATTTACACTAATACTTTAAATTATGGCACTACACATATACGTACAGTTGGACTAAGAAGTGACGGCAAAGTATCCAGATGATTGAGTCAGCAATATTGCACGTACTCTTCCTTAAATCTTTATCAGGTGAAACCTATTAAGTAAAATTGTGAAGTAAATGCAAGAGACCTGGTATATTTCAAAATTATATGAAGCAGTTTGTTAGTTACGATAACAGGAAATCCTAAACGGAAGTAATTCAGAATTCAGAACTATCACTCAGGGACAGTCACGAATAATGTATGGAGTTCAAATCTAGTAAACAAGCAAAAAATTTTTAGTAACGGAAGACTGAAAAGAAGAGAGTTTGAATGAAGAATTAAAAGTTGTCATTATTGTTTACTAGAGAATAAGCTAGTCATTTATTTCCGTTTCTGTTGTCTCCATGGACGAAGAGAGAAAGCAGGTAAGCGACGTAAGTCAGTAAGCTATTTTAAATGGTTCGATCAACAAGCACGAAAACAGACAACCTTTACTCAAAGACATTCACATATTACACTGCATGTGGCCAGTTGGCCATTAAAAAAATTATCTGGATAATATAAGCCAGAGGAATATCGGTGAATGAAAAAATATATATATTGTTACGGAACAGAGAGAGATAATGAACACTTCAAGTGAGAATACTAAAATCACTACTGTCCCGCAAAGTTCCAGGTTCAAAACAAAAGAGGTAGGTAAAATTACAAGTTAAAGTTTAATGCTCAAACTAACAACTAAACATTCAAGACTCATAAGGATAATGTAATGGCAAAAACAGGTTAAATATATGGTTAACTGCAATAGCCTCTATTAACACGAAATTAGCAAGAGTAAATTTATCTAAGTCAGCCCTGATAAAATGAGAAAACCGGATAATGCTCAGTTAATGCAATATATATTATTACAGATACAAAATATTATTAATAATGGCTGACAAAAACTCCACACGAATCACAAAAACCTTCCCAGGCCCACGAATTAACACCTTATGCTATACAGTACAAGAAAAAATGTAATAACACTTATACTCAAATTACACAGCAGCTAGGTGGTTGGAGACTTCCTGTGCACTCACAATAATAATAACAACTGTACAGGGGAGGACAGAGATGTGAACAAAATGAGGAGTAGATCTAAGTGGCAATTAATGCAGAGACTGAGCTCATTATATAGGGGCCGGCAGAGCTTGATACAACTTGTAAGAAGGACGCGCAAATGAAGCCATAGGGGACAAAGAGTTGACACGCCTGTTCTGAACAACAGAAAGAACGACTTACTCTACTATAAGGAAGGAGAAGAGGGGAGTGAGGTAGAACACGGAAGCTTGGTCACTATGGAAGCCACGAGGCGAATCGTGATCAAACATGCAGCATACTGTACGTTAGAATTATACAAAGGATGATGAAATCATAGGCTATGTAACACCTCCCCCCCCTCAAAAAAAAAAAAAGAAATTTACAAAGGACATTTCTTATTACTCTAAAACAATCTGTCTAAAGTCTAGATAAGCAATCTGCAATAACATTTTCTTTCCCCTTGACATGTTGTATGTCTAATGAATACTACTGAAGAAGTAGACTCCATCTTGTCAATCTCTGATTTTTATCTTTAAACTTACTAAGGAATTTCAGTGGGTTATGATCGGTATAAATGACTATAGGGTCAAAACCAGAACACAAATAAAATGAAAAATGCTGTAAACCCAAAATCAAGGCCAAAAGCTCTTTCTCAATAGTTGAGTAGTTCTTTTGAGGTGGAGTGAACTTCTTACTGTAATAAGATACAGGATGTTCAATACCCTGATCATCCTCGTGCAGCAAAACAGCCCCAGCTCCTGTATCACTTGCGTCAACAGCCATATTAAAAGGCTTAGCAAAATTTGGAGTAGCGAGCACTGGCTGACTTAATAGGATAGCTTTAAGTTTGCTGAAAGAGGATTCACAGTTATCGGTCCAGACAAATTTAACTCCCTTTTTCAGTAGGTCTGTAAGTGGTGATACAAGAATTGAAAAGTTAAGAACAAATCTCCTGTAATAACCTACCATTCCCAAAAATCTTTGTAGCTCTTTCCTACTTTTAGGTCTGGGAAGATCACTTATAATCTGAACCTTAGCTGCTGGTGGTGCAACGTGTCCAACACCAATTACCTACCCAAGGTACTGAACTTTAGCTTGACCAAACTCACACTTTGATAAATTAGCTACAAGATTAGCCTGAAAAAAAAGCTCAAGAAATTTACTGACATGGCATAGGTGATCTTTCCAGTTGTCAATGAAGATTAATACATCATCAATATAAACAACACACCCTGCCAAACCCTCTGTTACAGCATTCATGGGCTTCTGAAATGTGGCTGGTGCATTCTTCATACCATATCGCATTACAGAACATGCAAAAGTCTTTCCTAGTGTTACAAAACATGAGATCTCCGTAGCACGTTCAGTCATAGGTACTTGCCAGTATCCCTTTAACAAATCGAACTTACTTATGTACCTAGCCTTTCCGATCTTGTCTATGCAATCTTCCACGCGAGGGAGAGGGTAAGTGTCTGTTTTGGTTATCTGATTAACACGTCTGTAGTCAATGCAAAGCCGCTGTGACCCACCTGGCTTAGGGACTAGAGTGACAGGAGAACTCCACTCGCTCTGACAGGGCTCAATCATCTTGTGGTCCAACAGGTAGCCAAGCTCCCTCTGGATGAGAGGAACTTTCACTGGGTTCACACGGTAAGGAGGCAGTTTAATTGGCTTTGCGTCTCCAACATCGACATCATGCATCAACACAGTGGTTCTTCCTGGAGTGGCACGGAACACTTGCGGGTACTCCTGCAGTAATGCCGTAAACTCCTGCCTTTCCTTGGGAGCTAGATGAGAAAGCTTAGTCTGGAGATCATTCATGATATCAGGATTCTTCCCCAAACTATCACTCAGGCTCATGCTGCATGGGAGAGCTTCACTTGCAGACTCGGGTGGAACAGCTACAGTGCAGACTGGGTTATTTTCGTCCCGCCTGTGATATAACTTTAGCATGTTGATGTGACAAAGTTGCTTGTTCTTTGTACGATCTGGTGTGGCGATGACATAGTTGACATCACTGAGTTTCTTCTCCACGAAATAAGGACCACTAAACTTGGCTTGAAGAGGTTGCCCATGCACTGGTAGCAGAATCAAAACCTGATCTCCTGGCTGAAAGTGGCGGAACCTGGACTTCTTATCATACCAAGTCTTCATCTTCTCCTGAGCAGCTCCTAAATTCTCTCTCGCCAGCTGTAAAGCAGTGGACAGCCGTTCTTTGAACTTCATCACATACTCCAGCAGGTTGACGTCATTTTCCTCCGACAGCCAGCATTCCTTGAGTAGCTTAAGGGGTCCTCTTACTTCATGGCCAAATAGTAGTTCAAAGGGTGAGAAGCCCAGTGATTCATTTGGAGATTCTCTTGCGGCAAATACAACGAATGGAAGACCTTTACCCCAGTCTTTCTGATGTTCCAAACAGTATTTCCTGAGCATCGATTTGAGTGTTTGATGATATCTCTCCAGTGCTCCTTGGGTCTGGGGATGGTAAGCTGAAGACGTGATCTGGGTGATGCCCAACTCTTTCAGAGAAAACATTTGACATGAAATTACTTCCCCGGTCTGACTGTACCTCCTTGGGTAGACCAAACTTGGTGAAGAACCCTAGCATTTCCTTAACCACGTTCTTTGCTGAGATATTTCTAAGTGGAATGGCTTCAGGATAACGAGTAGCCATATCAATCAGGGTCAACACATAAGAAAATCCTGAATAAGTCTTAGGAAGAGGGCCCACAATATCCACCAACACACGGGTGAATGGCGTCTCAAAAGGAGGAATGGGAACTAGAGGTGCAACCTTTTCGGCCTGATTACACTTCCCCACAACTTGACAGGTGTTACAAGACTTACAATACCAGGAAACATCTCTGAAGATACCTGGCCAGTAGAAGTGTTTCGAAATGCGTGCCACAGTCTTCCTCACTCCAAGGTGTCCTGCCAAACTGGAATCATGAGCCACTCTAAAGATATCCTGCCTACAAACACGAGGGATGACAACCTGATGTACAACCTCCCATTCACAGTCAGCTGATGCTGTTGGGGGTCTCCACTTTCTCATAAGTACTCCTGACTTTATATAATAACAAGTAGAAGCACCAGCTGACTCTTCCTCACTGCAAGCAGAGTTAGCTAGACCTTTCAACTCAGGGTCAGCAACCTGCAACTCAACCAACTCTTGACGAGACAAATTATCAACACTACGGGTACTGCCTCATCTGGTGAGTGGTCCAAATTAGCAAGAAAAGTGTCAGCTAGGATAACATCATCATCATCATTATCCTCTAAGTCACCAGTAACTTTAGACTTAGCCCTAGTGACAGCACATGCAGAGAACACATCAGGGACATCACAATCCTGGGTCACTGCCACTGGCTCACTAGACAACTGAGGAGCTGGACACACTTGACTTCCACCAATATCATTTCCAAGTAAGAAAGTTACACCTGACATTGGGAGTGTCTCAACCAACCCAACCATAACGGAACCATTAACAAAACCAGACTCTAAATTCACTCTGCACAGAGGGACAGAGAAGTAATTATACCCTACACTTTGTAAGATTACAGTTTCATCAGAGAAATTAACATTAGAGCCTGGAACACTGGTCAGCACAAGGGATTTTCAAGCACCTGTATCACGATATATTTTAACTGATTTCCTGTTATTACTGTCCAGAGGACTGACAAAACCATGAGACAGGAAATTAGCACATGAACTCTTGAGAGTGTCACCCACGTTACTGCTCAAAAGAGGAGCTTCATCATGAGAATTTATTTTACCCCTCAAAGCAGGTTCAATTAACTCAGTTAAAGAATTCTGGGAACTCTCAAGGGTGGACACTAGACCAACTGACTGAATATTTAAAGACTCCTTTTTGTTCACATCACGCTGTCTCCTGAAACATTTCTCCGTAGTATGACCAACCTTACTACAATAAGTACATTTACTTTTCTGATATCTAGAGGTGAAGCTGGTATTTACTTCCTGAGAAACATCATCCTTATTCTCTTTCCTGTTACCTGTACTCTGAGTAGAGGCAATGTACTTACTCTCAGCTTTCCTTTTTTCTTTAGAATATCTCTTGTGAGTGAGAACATATTCATCAGCTAAAACTGCAGCATCAGACAAATTATCTATTCTTCTCTCATCAAGATATAGGCTTACATCTTTATTAATACACTTTTTGAAGTCCCCAGCAAAATCATCTGCTTAAATTTATCAAAATCAGAATTTACATTCTTAGAATTTAACCACTGCTCTAACAGATCTTCTTTGATTTTTGCATACTCAACATGGGATTGCTTATCTTGCTTATAAGTTTTCCTAAATTTTACTCTATAGGCTTCAGGAACAAGCTCATAGGCCTTAAGAATGAAGCTCTTAACTACATCATAATTATCAAATTGATCCTGAGGCAAAGATGCATAAGTTACTTGAGCTTTACCGGTGAGAACAGTTTGAAGGAGTACTGGCCAATACTTTTTGGGCCAATTAAAACCTGTAGCTACCGTCTCAAACAACTGAAAAAGTTTGTTAAATCAGATTCATTAAAAGGAGGGACAAGTTTAACATTTTTAGCCACATCGAAATCATCAGAGCTAGATGATCCAGTTCCACCTTGTTTCATGCGATAATCATGGTCTGCCTGAATCCTTGCAAGTTTAACTTGTGTTTGAAACTCAGCCTCCTTAGCACGAGCCTGAAACTCAGCCTCCTTAGCATTTGCTTGAAACTCAGCCTCCTTAGCACGAGCCTGAAACTCAGCCTTCTTAGCATTTGCCTGAAACTCAGCCTCCTTAGCACGAGCCTCCTGCAGGGCTAGCTGTAACTTAGCTATTTCAATCTACGTTTGCTCATCTGGAGGAGTTACATTAAACAAGCTTTCATTAATCATGTCAGCAATTTGATCTTTAGAATGATGAGAGCGAACAGCAATTCCCAATTGTTGAGCAACAAGCTTAAGTTCATTCTTTGTTCTGTTTTCTACATCACACACTGTTTGCACATTTGACAAAAAATCTTTGGCTTCATCAAGCGTAGTAATAGTAGACATCATGAATAGATCACAGTCACAAAATATCAAGCAATATCCTTATGGTAATATCCTGAATATCCTGATAAGAGGTCGCCAAATTTATGTTACGGAACAGAGAGAGATAATGAACACTTCAAGTGAGAATACTAAAATCACTACTGTCCCATAAAGTTCCAGGTTCAAAACAAAAGAGTTAGGTAAAATTACAAGTTAAAGTTTAATGCTCAAACTAACAACTAAACATTCAAGACTCATAAGGAAAATGTAATGGAAAAAACAGGTTAAATATATGGCTAACTGCAATGGCCTCTATTAACACGAAATTAGCAAGAGTAAATTTATCTAAGTCAGCCCTGATAAAATGAGAAAACCGGATAATGCTCAGTTAATGCAATATATATTATTACAGATACAAAATATTATTAATAATGGCTGACAAAAACTCCACACGAATCACAAAAACCTTACCAGGCCCACGAATTAACACCTTATGCTATACAGTACAAGAAAAAATGTAATAACACTTATACTCAAATTACACAGCAGCTAGGTGGTTGGAGACTTCCTGTGCACTCACAATAATAATAACAACCGTACAGGGGAGGACAGAGATGTGAACAAAATGAGGAGTAGATCTAAGTGGCAATTAATGCAGAGACTGAGCTCATTATATAGGGGCCGGCAGAGCTTGATACAACTTGTAAGAAGGACGCGCAAATGAAGCCATAGGGGACAAAGAGTTGACACGCCTGTTCTGAACAACAGAAAGAACGACTTACTCTACTATAAGGAAGGAGAAGAGGGGAGTGAGGTAGAACACGGAAGCTTGGTCACTATGGAAGCCACGAGGCGAATCGTGATCAAACATGCAGCATACTGTACGTTAGAATTATACAAAGGATGATGAAATCATAGGCTATGTAACACCTCCCCCCCCTCAAAAAAAAAAAAAGAAATTTACAAAGGACATTTCTTATTACTCTAAAACAATCTGTCTAAAGTCTAGATAAGCAATCTGCAATAACATTTTCTTTCCCCTTGACATGTTGTATGTCTAATGAATACTACTGAAGAAGTAGACTCCATCTTGTCAATCTCTGATTTTTATCTTTAAACTTACTAAGGAATTTTAGTGGGTTATGATCGGTATAAATGACTATAGGGTCAAAACCAGAACACAAATAAAATGAAAAATGCTGTAAACCCAAAATCAAGGCCAAAAGCTCTTTCTCAATAGTTGAGTAGTTCTTTTGAGGTGGAGTGAACTTCTTACTGTAATAAGATACAGGGTGTTCAATACCCTGATCATCCTCGTGCAGCAAAACAGCCCCAGCTCCTGTATCACTTGCGGTAACAGCCATCTTAAAAGGCTTAGCAAAATTTGGAGTAGCGAGCACTGGCTGACTTAATAGGATAGCTTTAAGTTTGCTGAAAGAGGATTCACAGTTATCGGTCCAGACAAATTTAACTCCCTTTTTCAGTAGGTCTGTAAGTGGTGATACAAGAATTGAAAAGTTAAGAACATATCTCCTGTAATAACCTACCATTCCCAAAAATCTTTGTAGCTCTTTCCTACTTTTAGGTCTGGGAAGATCACTTATAATCTGAACCTTAGCTGCTGGTGGTGCAACGTGTCCAACACCAATTACCTACCCAAGGTACTGAACTTTAGCTTGACCAAACTCACACTTTGATAAATTAGCTACAAGATTAGCCTGAAACAAACGCTCAAGAAATTTACTGACATGGCATAGGTGATCTTTCCAGTTGTCAATGAAGATTAGTACATCATCAATATAAACAACACACCCTGCCAAACCCTCTGTTACAGCATTCATGGGCTTCTGAAATGTGGCTGGTGCATTCTTCATACCATATGGCATTACAGAACATGCAAAAGTCTTTCCTAGTGTTACAAAACATGAGATCTCCGTAGCACGTTCAGTCATAGGTACTTGCCAGTATCCCTTTAACAAATCGAACTTACTTATGTACCTAGCCTTTCCGATCTTGTCTATGCAATCTTCCACGCGAGGGAGAGGGTAAGTGTCTGTTTTGGTTATCTGATTAACACGTCTGTAGTCAATGCAAAGCCGCTGTGACCCACCTGGCTTAGGGACTAGAGTGACAGGAGAACTCCACTCGCTCTGACAGGGCTCAATCATCTTGTGGTCCAACAGGTAGCCAAGCTCCCTCTGGATGAGAGGAACTTTCACTGGGTTCACACGGTAAGGAGGCAGTTTAATTGGCTTTGCGTCTCCAACATCGACATCATGCATCAACACAGTGGTTCTTCCTGGAGTGGCACGGAACACTTGCGGGTACTCCTGCAGTAATGCCGTAAACTCCTGCCTTTCCTTGGGAGCTAGATGAGAAAGCTTAGTCTGGAGATCATTCATGATATCAGGATTCTTCCCCAAACTATCACTCAGGCTCATGCTGCATGGGAGAGCTTCACTTGCAGACTCGGGTGGAACAGCTACAGTGCAGACTGGGTTATTTTCGTCCCGCCTGTGATATAACTTTAGCATGTTGATGTGACAAAGTTGCTTGTTCTTTGTACGATCTGGTGTGGCGATGACATAGTTGACATCACTGAGTTTCTTCTCCACGAAATAAGGACCACTAAACTTGGCTTGAAGAGGTTGCCCATGCACTGGTAGCAGAATCAAAACCTGATCTCCTGGCTGAAAGTGGCGGAACCTGGACTTCTTATCATACCAAGTCTTCATCTTCTCCTGAGCAGCTCCTAAATTCTCTCTCGCCAGCTGTAAAGCAGTGGACAGCCGTTCTTTGAACTTCATCACATACTCCAGCAGGTTGACGTCATTTTCCTCCGACAGCCAGCATTCCTTGAGTAGCTTAAGGGTCCTCTTACTTCATGGCCAAATAGTAGTTCAAAGGGTGAGAAGCCCAGTGATTCATTTGGAGATTCTCTTGCGGCAAATACAACGAATGGAAGACCTTTACCCCAGTCTTTCTGATGTTCCAAACAGTATTTCCTGAGCATCGATTTGAGTGTTTGATGATATCTCTCCAGTGCTCCTTGGGTCTGGGGATGGTAAGCTGAAGACGTGATCTGGGTGATGCCCAACTCTTTCAGAGAAAACATTTGACATGAAATTACTTCCCCGGTCTGACTGTACCTCCTTGGGTAGACCAAACTTGGTGAAGAACCCTAGCATTTCCTTAACCACGTTCTTTGCTGAGATATTTCTAAGTGGAATGGCTTCAGGATAACGAGTAGCCATATCAATCAGGGTCAACACATAAGAAAATCCTGAATAAGTCTTAGGAAGAGGGCCCACAATATCCACCAACACACGGGTGAATGGCGTCTCAAAAGGAGGAATGGGAACTAGAGGTGCAACCTTTTCGGCCTGATTACACTTCCCCACAACTTGACAGGTGTGACAAGACTTACAATACCAGGAAACATCTCTGAAGATACCTGGCCAGTAGAAGTGTTTCGAAATGCGTGCCACAGTCATGAGCCACTCTAAAGATATCCTGCCTACAAACACGAGGGATGACAACCTGATGTACAACCTCCCATTCACAGTCAGCTGATGCTGTTGGGGGTCTCCACTTTCTCATAAGTACTCCTGACTTTATATAATAACAAGTAGAAGCACCAGCTGACTCTTCCTCACTGCAAGCAGAGTTAGCTAGACCTTTCAACTCAGGGTCAGCAACCTGCAACTCAACCAACTCTTGACGAGACAAATTATCAACACTACGGGTACTGCCTCATCTGGTGAGTGGTCCAAATTAGCAAGAAAAGTGTCAGCTAGGATAACATCATCATCATCATTATCCTCTAAGTCACCAGTAACTTTAGACTTAGCCCTAGTGACAGCACATGCAGAGAACACATCAGGGACATCACAATCCTGGGTCGCTGCCACTGGCTCACTAGACAACTGAGGAGCTAGACACACTTGACTTCCACCAATATCATTTCCAAGTAAGAAAGTTACACCTGACATTGGGAGTGTCTCAACCAACCCAACCATAACGGAACCATTAACAAAACCAGACTCTAAATTCACTCTGCACAGAGGGACAGAGAAGTAATTATACCCTACACTTTGTAAGATTACAGTTTCATCAGAGGAATTAACATTAGAGCCTGGAACACTGGTCAGCACAAGGGATTTTCAAGCACCTGTATCACGATATATTTTAACTGATTTCCTGTTATTACTGTCCAGAGGACTGACAAAACCATGAGACAGGAAATTAGCACATGAACTCTTGAGAGTGTCACCCACGTTACTGCTCAAAAGAGGAGCTTCATCATGAGAATTTATTTTACCCCTCAAAGCAGGTTCAATTAACTCAGTTAAAGAATTCTGGGAACTCTCAAGGGTGGACACTAGACCAACTGACTGAATATTTAAAGACTCCTTTTTGTTCACATCACGCTGTCTCCTGAAACATTTCTCCGTAGTATGACCAACCTTACTACAATAAGTACATTTACTTTTCTGATATCTAGAGGTGAAGCTGGTATTTACTTCCTGAGAAACATCATCCTTATTCTCTTTCCTGTTACCTGTACTCTGAGTAGAGGCAATGTACTTACTCTCAGCTTTCCTTTTTCTTTAGAATATCTCTTGTGAGTGAGAACATATTCATCAGCTAAAACTGCAGCATCAGACAAATTATCTATTCTTCTCTCATCAAGATATAGGCTTACATCTTTATTAATACACTTTTTGAAGTCCCCAGCAAAATCATCTGCTTAAATTTATCAAAATCAGAATTTACATTCTTAGAATTTAACCACTGCTCTAACAGATCTTCTTTGATTTTTGCATACTCAACATGGGATTGCTTATCTTGCTTATAAGTTTTCCTAAATTTTACTCTATAGGCTTCAGGAACAAGCTCATAGGCCTTAAGAATGAAGCTCTTAACTACATCATAATTATCAAATTGATCCTGAGGCAAAGATGCATAAGTTACTTGAGCTTTACCGGTGAGAACAGTTTGAAGGAGTACTGGCCAATACTTTTTGGGCCAATTAAAACCTGTAGCTACCGTCTCAAACAACTGAAAAAGTTTGTTAAATCAGATTCATTAAAAGGAGGGACAAGTTTAACATTTTTAGCCACATCGAAATCATCAGAGCTAGATGATCCAGTTCCACCTTGTTTCATGCGATAATCATGGTCTGCCTGAATCCTTGCAAGTTTAACTTGTGTCTGAAACTCAGCCTCCTTAGCATTTGCCTGAAACTCAGCCTCCTTAGCACGAGCCTGAAACTCAGCCTTCTTAGCATTTGCCTGAAACTCAGCCTCCTTAGCACGAGCCTCCTGCAGGGCTAGCTGTAACTTAGCTATTTCAATCTACGTTTGCTCATCTGGAGGAGTTACATTAAACAAGCTTTCATTAATCATGTCAGCAATTTGATCTTTAGAATGATGAGAGCGAACAGCAATTCCCAATTGTTGAGCAACAAGCTTAAGTTCATTCTTTGTTCTGTTTTCTACATCACACACTGTTTGCACATTTGACAAAAAATCTTTGGCTTCATCAAGCGTAGTAATAGTAGACATCATGAATAGATCACAGTCACAAAATATCAAGCAATATCCTTATGGTAATATCCTGAATATCCTGATAAGAGGTCGCCAAATTTATGTTACGGAACAGAGAGAGATAATGAACACTTCAAGTGAGAATACTAAAATCACTACTGTCCCGCAAAGTTCCAGGTTCAAAACAAAAGAATTAGGTAAAATTACAAGTTAAAGTTTAATGCTCAAACTAACAACTAAACATTCAAGACTCATAAGGAAAATGTAATGGAAAAAACAGGTTAAATATATGGTTAACTGCAATGGCCTCTATTAACACGAAATTAGCAAGAGTAAATTTATCTAAGTCAGCCCTGATAAAATGAGAAAACCGGATAATGCTCAGTTAATGCAATATATATTATTACAGATACAAAATATTATTAATAATGGCTGACAAAAACTCCACACGAATCACAAAAACCTTACCAGGCCCACGAATTAACACCTTATGCTATACAGTACAAGAAAAAATGTAATAACACTTATACTCAAATTACACAGCAGCTAGGTGGTTGGAGACTTCCTGTGCACTCACAAAAATAATAACAACTGTACATGGGAGGCAGAGATGTGAACAAAATGAGGAGTAGATCTAAGTGGCAATTGCAGAGACTGAGCTCATTATATAGGGGCCGCAGAGCTTGATACAACTTGTAAGCAGGACGCGCAAATGAAGCCATAGGGGACAAAGAGCTGACACTCCTTGTCTGAACAACAGAAAGAACGACTTACTCTACTATATGGGAGGAGAAGGGGGGAGTGAGGTAGAACACGGAAGCTTGGTCACTATGGAAGCCACGAGGCGAATCGTGATCAAACATGCAGTATACTGTACGTTAGAATGATACAAAGGTTGATGAAATCATAGGCTATGTAACAATATATATATATATATATATATATATATATATATATATATATATATATATATATATATATATAATATTAAAATAAATCGAAATTTACCGGGAGTCGGAGCTCCTTGGAGAATGCCAACTTGTCATAGCCTAGTATCCTCAGTACATAAACAACTGGCATGAGTAACAAAAAAGCTGAGGCTCGTAAACAAATCACTGAGTTCAAAACTTACAAATCAGCATTTTCAATTAAGCAGGACGTAGTGTTGTTTTTAAATAGAAAGATCACAGATTAAAAGAGAGCAAAAAGTATATATATGCTTTTGCATTACAATTGCTTATAAGCTCATGTTCTGGTCCTCGTTATTGCATAGGGTAAGAGAAAAGGGTAAAATCTGTCATACCTCCTTACAATTGGAAATAAGTTTGCATTAACTGGGAATAAAGTGCCTAATTATAATTATTATAGGCGATAGGAAGAGAAGGAATAGAAGGTAGAATGGTCTTGCTACTACCGCAGGTAGGGTATCATTACTAAGAAAACATTTATTGTTGTGGCATCCTTATTATTGCTATATCATCACCAGAACATTTGAAAATAGGGTAGTGTGTTGCAGTCACAAGAGTTTTCCTTAACTCTTCCTTGAAACTAGAACACCTGTATTTGAAATCCTGGGAAGCATATACATCAGGAACACTGAGTTATACCGCCTACTACGCGGTGAGTAATACGTTACATTCATTCTAATCGGGAAACGTATGTAAGTGTTAACTTCTAATACATCATTGCTTCATGTTATTCATTTTACGTGATTCTTACCGTGATATTACATTTTATTTGATATGGCGTGATAATGGCACCTATTTTTTTTCTTTATATTCACTAAGTTCTCACTGAACAAATGGCAACGCAGAGTGACAGAAGCAATCTGAAACTCTGCCGTCACTCTTTGGGGCAACTGTACATGAAACAGATATACGGGAGCACTTGGAGTTGAATGCTGGATAGCAAAATGTATGAAGGTAAAAAAGAAACTAAATAAAGCTGAAACATTACATAAAAAATTGGTACCAGTATCTCTTCCTCACTAGCACCAGAGGGAGACAGACCAGAAAGAATATGACGGAAGAAAAAAACGACAAATTTGTGGACCTCTCTCGGCCCCATTCGTCAAGATGAAGGCAGAAATTAATTAATTAGAGAATATTAATGTGGGGGGAAAGAAAATGAGAAGTAAGATTTTAAAGAGAATTTGAGCAGAGGGAGACACTGTCTATCTGAGACAGGACAGTTCAATGAAAGTGTGGGTAGCAGAGATGTGGTTGCATGGTAGGGCACTGTGGACTGTGGTTTGGTAGGGTATGTATTGTTGTGGTGGGGTAAGTGTTGTTGTGGTAGGAAGCGAGATTTGGGATGAGGGCCAGGTACTTGTAACGTGTTATTAAACAGATGAATGTTAGGTTTTGGACCATTTAACCCTTTCAATCCGAGATGTCACTCCCAAGCTGGATAAAATCGTCTGGTACTGGGCCAAGATTCTATAGAGATTTAGAACTTCAGTTCCTTGTTGATTCTGCAATATTTACTTGATTGCCTTAGAGGTGAAAATGGTCTCCGTCATGATTCACTCATTATGTCGTCGCTAATAAAAAACTTCGTAGCCAGTGAAACTTAGACCTATGGTGATATAAATTTTTTCTTTCAATATTAGTCCCAGAGACACCTCCTAAAGGTAGCACCTTATATCAATGAACACACCTATATATATATATAGATATATATATATATATATATATATATATATATATATATATATATATAGGGTGATTGTGTGTGCGTGTTTGTTTGTTTATGTGTGTGTGTGTGTGTGTGTGTGTGTGTGTGTGTGTGTGTGTGTAACTCCTTAGTACTAGTACTTACAAAACAATGCTTGCAGAAGGCTTATTTATAAAATTCACCTTCAGCATGTACCCTTTGCATGTATACCTTACGTTAAAGATTCTTTGGTGTTGCGCAACTAAGGCTGGGGTGCGAGACTAAGTGCACTTCAGTAGCGTCTTTCTTCAACAGCACCGCCTCTGAGCACACTCGAGAACACTGAAAAGTACAAACCAGAGACTCCACTGCGTACTCTCATGATGAAAAGTTCTTGCCTACTCATATCCAGTGGCGTATCCAGGATTTTTGCCGGAGGGGGCAAACACTTGCAGTATTTCCCCAAAATATCTGTCACCACAAATTTTCCTAGATTTGTTGCTTTATGTCATCAGAAATAAATTTTCATCATTACTCTCGTGTTTGTTCCAGTGTCTTGAAGGAAAACTATCTTTTCCCCACATAGTCATAGCTTTCTTGGAGTAACTTTAAATAAATAATTATCCTTTCAGAGGAGAGATATGTAAAAACACTCAGTACATAATGTTACCATAGGTCTATTCTTTCATTAGAGCGCAAAAGGAGACACCAGCAATAAATCGGAAGGGACTGGATTTTCCATAGCAGAAGTCATCTCCATGTCACTAATATGACTGGTCATCATGGTCACTCTCGTAGATGGTAAGATTATCGTTATATGCATGCTAACTTTCGTCCGTGCTACCTCAATTTTTTTTTTTTTTCTCGGTACCGCAAATTTCTTGTGCACTTTTAGTACTGAAAACTATACTGTCAACACTATCTACCTGCTGTCTTTATCTCTCTGTACATATAAGGAAGTACAGCTATTTTGCATAATAACCTCCAAAATTATGATGAAATATCCCACACATCGGCACAACACTTACCATACGAGAGGCAATGGCGTCCATACTGTTTATGTTCAGAAAAAAAAAATGTATTTTGATTGGCTGCTGGATGAAAAATGGCGGAATGGATGGGCCAATGAAAACTCAAGATCTGGCGTGAGTGTCCCGAACACACACACTTTCCCACATTCGTGATGCTATCGCTTTTTATTATATTTTCTTTTGCGGTTCTCTCTCTCTCTCTCTCTCTCTCTCTCTCTCTCTCTCTCTCTCTCTCCACTTAGTTCGTGTGTAAATTAAAATTCGCTGCCACATCCACCCCCAGTCTGGTATTTTGTTTCGTACTACTGCTGTGGGGGTAGCCTATAAAAATTCTGTTTTGTACTGCTTACTCTTTTAATTTGATTCTCATTGGCTCAGGCATCAGGGGTGTGCATACGTCAAGACCGGCCTAAGTAAATACATCTGGTGGAATTAACCTCTCTTAATCCTTGACTCAGGTGACCACTCGACCTGCCCCGCTCAGCAAAGAATGATTTTCATGTCACCTGAGCTGTACCATACTGTATAGAAAGGATTTTTCCATTAAGGAAAAACAAGAACAACAGCGTAAAGCTATTCATCCTGAAAATGTTCACCTAGAAAAGTGGGAGGGACAAAAGATACTCTGTCCCCCAGGCTCCAAAAAGTGTGTGTGTGTGGGGGGGGGGAAACGACCCCTTGTCTCCCACCCAAATGAGGTCCTTGACACACATATTTATATCTGCATACCCTCTAAAATGTAGTCTCATGTGACCAAAATGGCTTCATGCAGTCTTCAAAAATTCTGCTTGTTTCAGTTGTTTGAAACAATAATTCTCCAGTGTTTGTTTGCAACTGACTACAGGGTGAGAAGATATGGCTGCAGGGTGACAGGATGTGGCTGAGGGGACAGGAAGGCCATTATTACACCTCATCAGGATTCAAGTCCAAAACATCGTTAGAACTCGAGTATTAAGCACATAATCTAAGGTGATAGGGGAAATTGTTAAGTTATAACTGGTCATTTTTTCTCAAGGGTTTTATAATATTCAGTCTAGCTTTCAATTTCAAAGGAAACCATTGCTCCCAATTTAATATTTTTGGAAATAAATAATATTGTTTAGTATACAATTGGTAAAATTAGGAAAAGTTTATTGTCATACAAAAACTATGCCAACAATCCCTTTCAGCTTTCCCCAAAATTTTCCCAGGGGGACAAACTGCTCCCCCTGCCCCCCCAGTGGCTATTTGTATGTTCATATCCAGTTACAAATGCCAAAATTAGGTGCTGTTTATCACTTCATTTTCACTCCCTGGATATTAGAATGTGATCTCGAGTACATTTATTGTCAACGTCAACACATGTAACCGCGTAGGAGTGTGGGGGAAGTGCTGATCGTGGGTGTAGCAGTAGTCGTGTTTTTGCTGTCACACGTGAGATATTGCCGCTGTAAAGACAAGAGTTGGTATTATTAATTTGCCGGACAGGACCCTCGCATTCAACATCTCATTATTATCTTCCGCCTTTACTAGGCGTAGCGATAATGTTTTTGAGCACCTGTGTGTGTGTGTGTGTGTGTGTGTGTGTGTGTGTGTGTGTGTGTGAGACGCCAGTATCTTTTCCCCTGGCCCATCTCCAGACTCGTTCTCCACTTCTTTCTTGTCAGGTGGGTAAGAACCTAGTGATGGTGATGGTACAGTACACACTAAGTGATTTTGCTAGGGTGATCAGGACTTTACTCATCAATTAATATGACTGTCGTGTAAACCCTTTCTTCTAGAGACGGGGAGATCAGCAACTTCCCACGTATTCCCAAGTCAGTGTGCACGATAACTCAAACGGATGGGAGGTGGGGACTGTAATCTTTCTAAGTACACCGGCGTACAAACAAGGTATCGTATTCTCGTCGGTTAAGAAAGCTCCTTTATACCTTTTCCTTGGCAATTTATTGTCCATACTTCACGTACTGCTCTCTTATATGTTGTTTTTATCTTTTATGCACCTACTGTGCATGGAAGTGAAAAATAGCCCAGTGGTGATTATTTGAGGAGCCGTATGTAATAATAAGCCGGTAAGGAAAAGGTATTAGGGAGCTTCCTTAACTGATGAGAATATAGGTTAAGAAGTGTTCAGTGTCCAGCAGTGTAGTAAATACCACGGTACAAGAGGAAGAAATTCTCTCCAGTTATGTTCCCGGGAAGAGGGAGGCGTGTACCCCTAAAACTTGCCAACCCACGTGAATATTGGTAATTGGGTTTGGATGATGATGATGATGATGTACTGAACAGTACTTTCTCCTTCTCTGCCTGTTTACTTATTGTTAAAACAAAAAAAAATTTACTTCCCACCTGAAAAGATATTTAGCCTGATTATCAAACTTCTTCTATTATACTATAGCAGTAGCCGTGTGTGTGTGTGTGTGTGTGTATGTGTGTGTGTGTGTGTGTGTGTTTTGGGCAGCCGAAACTACACATTCAAATCGCACCAAAATTGGCACAAAAATCGCAAAAAATTCGCTGATGTAAAAAAACTTGGTCCCGTCACGATTGAAAAACTTTTTCTATAATTAATGAGCGATCACGTTTTGACCAAAGAACGACTCTCCCGGCGCCCGGCATAGGATCTCCGTAGAATTTTTTCCCTATAGGTACAACTATATAAAATATATTACAGCAGAGGGGGTGGGAAAGAGAGGAGAGAAAAAGGGAAGGAGAAGAACAGGAGAGAGGAAGGGAGGAAAAAGGGGGAGAGAGAAAGGGAGGCAGATGGGGGGGAAAGAGGAGACAGGCAGAGGAAGGAGAGAGAGAGAGAGAGAGAGAGAGAGGAAGGGGGTGAGAAGGAGAGGGAAAGAAGAGAGAAAGAGGGGGGAGACAGAGAGAAAGGGAGGCAGAGGGGGAGGGAAAGCATGGAGAGAGAGAGAAAGAGAGAGAGAGAGAGAGAGAGAGAGAGAGAGAGAGAGAGAGAGAGAGAGAGAGAGAATGAAAAAAGGAGGATATAAAGTAACTGATTCCTCTGAGGTGGAAGAAAGGATGCAATTAAAAGAAAACAAAAATTCTTCGAGGAAAAGAGAGGAGCGGAGAGAAACACCCTTCGATACCACCTTGACGGCCGATAGTGACAACGTTACACCAGAACAGCACATAAACGCGAGAGCCCTCCGCAGGAGCAAATGCGAGGAGCCCGAAGGGCCCACGAGCACTTGTTCATGTCTATGAATTAGTTTGACGTCCTCAGTTCAGTCGCCAGTGCAAGAATGTTTGGAGTAAGGCAAGAAGACGGATGCAATAAGAGTGGTAGGAAGGAGAAAAGATGATGGGAAATCGGTGGGGAAAAAAAAAATGACGGTGTGTGTGAGGTAACAAGAGGAATATGATGGAGTGTGACTGGCAGGAAGAGGAAACGATGGAGTGTCAAAGGCAGGAGAAGAAAAAAGATGGAGCGCGAGAGGTAGCAAGAAAAAAATGGGGTGAGAGGTAGATGGAGGAGTAGAATGGAGTGGGAGAAATAGGAGGAAGATGATGGAGTGGAAGAAGTACGAGCAAAAGGATGGGGTGGGAGAGGTAGGAGGAGGAAAAGGATGGAGTAGGATAGGTAGGAAGAGGAAAAGATTGGAGAATGAGAGGAAGGAAGAGTAGGAAAAGGAAAAGGATGGAGTGGGAGAAGTAAGAAGTGGAAATGCATGGAGTGAGAGAGGTAAGCGGAGGAAAAGGCTGGAGTGTGAATGGTAGGGAAAGGAAAAGAATGGAGTAGGAGATGCAGGTGGAGGAAAAGACGGATTGGGAAAGATAGGATGAGGGAGAGGATGGAGAGAGAGAAGCAGGAAAAGGAAAAGGATGGCGTAGAAGAGATAGAGGGAGGAAAAGGATAGAGTGAAAGAAGCAGAAGGAGGAAAAGACAGAGTGGGTTAGGATGTACGTCAATGTGATTATCTGCCACTTATCATTAAGAAGCGGCTCCCTGAGAGAAGTTGTGTCATGTTGGTGACTCTTGGAGTATCTTTGACCCTGGACGGCAAGAAGGTTGGTGGCAGTGGGAGTAGCTGGGGTAGTGGCAGTGGGAGTGGCAGTGGGAGTGGCAGGGGTAGTGGCAGTGGGAGTGGGAGTGGCAGGGGTAGTGGCAGTGGGAGTGGCAGGGGTAGTGGCAGTGGGAGTGGCAGTGGGAGTGGCAGGGGTAGTGGCTGTGGGAGTGGCAGGGGTAGTGGCAGTGGGAGTGGCAGGGGTAGTGGCAGTGGGAGTGGCAGGGGTAGTGGCAGTGGGAGTGGCAGTGGGAGTGGCAGGGGTAGTGGCAGTGGGAGTGGCAGGGGTAGTGGCAGTGGGAGTGGCAGTGGGAGTGGCAGGGGTAGTGGCAGTGGGAGTGGCAGGGGTAGTGGCAGTGGGAGTGGCAGTGGGAGTGGCAGGGGTAGTGGCAGTGGGAGTGGCAGGGGTAGTGGCAGTGGGAGTGGCAGTGGGAGTAACAGAAAGAGTATGGATGACGGTTGGACTTTGCTCTCCGTCTTGAATCTTGGTTTTAACAAGAGAGCAACACAAAATATGATGCTAATCACGAAGAAGTACCGCAAAAAGGATGCAGAACCGTGCCAATGTTTTGTTTTCCCAGTGAATCACGTGAAATAGGCTAAAGCGTGACGAAGATTTTGACCACGTTATATTAAAAGGAGTATTGTCAGAACCATATCGCTTTCATTCGAAGGATTCGACTTTCTCATACTGAACCTGATGGTAGCGGTGTGATAATATAGTGCAACTCGCACATCTAAATCTCTGAGAGGTGGCTGAAGGCTTTCGCATCGTGTAATGCTACGTGTCTCGTGGATCTGTTAGGAGTTGTTAATATTCTTGGGTAATTGGTTTGACCTCGGGCTTGTATTTATTGCAATGTGTAATAGGAAACTCTCTCTCTCTCTCTCTCTCTCTCTCTCTCTCTCTCTCTTACCTTTCACTAAAGTTTCATGTATCTCAACACTCTCATTTCGCTTCTCTATTTCCCCCACAAATTCCTTAGTCTTCGTCCTTCTTACAACGCTCGTATTACTCGTTCCAACCTTTCACCTCCTGAGTTCCTTTCCACTCAACATCATCATACTGGGTGAATTGGGAGTATAGGTGAGAAGTGTGACAGGGAAAACAAACCCAGGAGATATTAGGAACGACTAAATATTGTTGACCTTCCCAGTGGAATGCAAGATGGTGTCTACTCCGCTAAAATTGCAATGACGATAAATGAACGTACAAGAACAGAGCCTTCAAAAAATTGGCATAAAGTGTGACGTTTTACCCTGGGAATTTCTTTAATATGGCAAAATAATCATTAATAATTATAATATAAATAATAATAATAATAATAATAATAATTATACTAATAATAATTATAATAATAATAGTTATAAAATAATAATAATAATAATAATAATTATAACAATAATGATATCATTATTATTAATATTAATATTAATAATAGGTGAAGAAAAAGAAAAAGGTGAAGAAGAACAGGAAAGAGAAGAAGAACAGGAAGAAGAAGAAGAAAGAGATCAAGAGATAGGGAGACTGGAAAATAGGATGGGTAGGTTTAAATAAGGAGAATAAGGAGGAAGCAAGAGATGATGGATTGAAAAAAAGGGCACGAAGAGGAAAAGGATAATATGAAGGCTGATGTGAAGAAGACAGGAATTGTTTAAATGACGGAGAGAAGAACGAGAGGGATTCCATGAAGCTGTCTTTAGAATGGTAAAAAGAAAATTTTCAAGGAAGAAGAGAAGAGAAAAAATAGCAAACACAATAAGGTCAGAAAACTAACGACAGACTGGGAGGGTGCAGATAATGCAAATACGGAGTAAGAGGTACAAAAAGGAACAGAAAAAATTAAAGACTTGAAAGGGGTGACAAAAAGAAGAGAAAAGATGGGAAAAAGAAAAATTAAGGGAGATGAAAGGTTAAAGAGAGGACTGAGAGATGGTATTCAAAAATAAGGAGATAAATGTAGAGAGAGGGAAGTGAAAAGTGAATGGAATAGGAAGAGAGCAAGAGAGACAACGGATTATGGCGTGAAGTTGAGAGATTTACTGAAGAAATAAAAAAGAAATACTACCGAGAGGTAAGAAAAGCAAGGTAGAGGAAATTTATGGCATATTAAACCAATATGTACGATGATGTTTAGTACCATGCTCGCGATAGAAAACAGAAGTTATGACTGAATGACGTGTGTGTGTGTGTGTGTGAACAAATAACTCATTTTTTATCCGAATTAGATCAGAGTTGGTGGAAAGATTAAGGGTAAGTCAGTAATGGAAACATTCGATTCTGAAAGCAATCAAACGTCAGGGTCACAGGGTAAGGCCGAAAATTGTCAGCATCTATTGTGTTCGTCTGCACCGAAAACTTTATGCAAAAATGAAAGAAAAAGATCTTGGAAGTCCGAAATTAGTCGTTCTTCCCAAGAAAGCTTGAACAAGAGATAGGCAAATTCAGACTTTGTTCATTTTGAAATGCTTGGACAAACTAGTGTAGTTTCTAGGTGTCTGTTAAGGGATAATAATTGTTCAGCACACACACACACACACACACACACACACACACACACACACACACACACACACACAGAAAATAACCTCCGTAATGCTAACCTTACCTGGCAATGCGAAAAAACAAAAAAATTAAATGCACTATGTCCCCAAACTAAAGTATTAATGGAGTAAGTTTTTCACTTATTTGCTAGAAGAAATACTCCTAAAGACAATCAAATAGGAACACTGATTGGCTGCCGTGCCCGCGCCCGCCAATTTGGTCTTGAGGGTAGATCATAGGACTTATCTCTGTGACCTCGATATTCATCTGACTGCTCTCAAATACGAATTACTTCATTCTTGCCTAACCCTTGACATTCCACCTAATTTGTTCCAAATCGTATCAACGTTGAGTTGACCTTTCCCTGTGACCCTGACCCCTGTCTTTCTCTGTGACCTTGGCTATGACTCATTCTCAAACTCGAATCCCATTATCTATCCCTCTCACGAATCCTTTCACAAACTTTGGCTTAAATACATTAAGACTTTTTAAAGCTGGCGTTGTCATGCGCCCCTGCCCATTACCTGTTACTCTAAAAAGTGACTGGTCAACTCCTTGGCTGATCTTTAATTCTTCCACCAAGTTTGGTCCAAATAAGATAAAAACATGTTATTATTTTGTTAACACTGAGACACACGGGCCGAACTTCAATCGTCATCTTCGCCTTGACAGATTGTTCTTATAATTGATTCCCTTTGTTCTTACCGTAACTTCAACACCCCTAGTTTGGTGTAAACCAGAAAAAAAAAAAAAATGTTAAGCCGACTTTGCTGGGTATAATTTTTGATCTTGCCTTGTGACCCGAGTCTCTGACCTCTTGTTCAAAAAAAAAAAAAAAAAAAAAAATACTTTTTCGGTATCCCTCAACCCTTCCACAAAGTTTGGTTAAAATAGGATAATAGCTTTCTGAGTCATTTGCTAACACACACACACACACACACACACACACACACACACACACACACACACGGCGACCAAAACAGTACCCGACCTTTTATCGCCATTGTGGGTGTCATAAAATCGTCTGACTGTAACACGAGATGCATAGGTTATATCGTAAAGAGGTAAAAATCATTAACTTTCCACTCCTTCGGTATTTATTCCCTTCATTCCTTTCTGTATTTCTATTTTTCTTCCATTTATACGCCCGCTTGCCTCTGCTCCCTGCCTTCCCCCATTCAGCTTTCATTCTCCCTCCATTCAGTATTTCCCGTGTTCACTAATTTATATTTCTTTCTCTTTCTCTCTCCTCTCTCCCCGATAACCTTTCCACTGATGTCACATCTTCTTCACACATATTCCACTCGTCTTTCATTGTCTGTCTTCAGACCCCTTCCTCTATCTCATCTTCCTTATCAGTGGCAGTTTCCTCGAGTTTCTTCCTTATTCTTATGTCAGTCTGTGCATCTATCGGCCTATCTTTTTAGGGAGTTCCTGCACTTCCGAGTTTGAGTTAAAAAAAATAATAATTGTGGGGTCAATTTTGCACCTTTCATGAGCTGCACCTACTGACTATGTAATGGATTATTTTTGAGGGAGACCATTTTTGTCCACATGGTCATCAAAAACTGTGACACTGTCACTGGTGAGAGCTGAGCCCATGACGATATAGCATGCCCTCTCCCTATTTGATATTAGCCCTAGAACCATCTCTTTGTGTGTGTGTGTGTGTGTGTGTATAAATATATATATATATATATATATATATATATATATATATATATATATATATATATATATATATATATATATATATATATATATATATATATAAAGATTAACAAAAAGCTTCATTTTAATGCGGGAGTCAATAAGAATGAGATGGCAAGAGAGGGAGTATGTCTGATGATAAGCAAGAAGTGGAAGGAGAATATAAGAGAGTATGGAACAGTGGGTGCAAGGATTGTATGGGTGAGGATGAAAGTAGGTATACAAGCGTGGGCGATTGTATGTGTGTATGCCCCGACATAGGATCGAGTGACAAGAGTGAAAGATGAGTTTTGGGCGAGAGTAGAAGGATGTATGGACGAGTCTGAGAGGAGCGAGAGAGTGCTGTTGATTGGAGACATGAATGGCAAAGTTGGGAATGTGCGAGCGGATGGAGTGGTTGGTCAGTGGGGTGTACCAGCTGAAATAGATGGGAATGGTAGTGCTTTGGTGGACATCTGTGCTTGTAAGAGGTCGGCAATAGCCAACACCTACTTTCGTCATAAGATGATCCACCGGTATACATGAAGAGTAATGAGGAGGATGGATGGTGAAATTGTTGAACGAAAGGCAATGATAGAATACGTGTATGTGGATGAGCGAATGAGAAGACAAGTGTTGGATGCAAGAGTGTGGAGAGGGTGGGGGAATGGAGTCTCGGACCATCACTTAGTGATGGCCAAGGTAGAGATGCAAAGAAAGTGGTTGAGGTGACGAAGGGGAAGACAGGAGGAAGCAACTCCTGTGAGAAGAGTGGAGAAATTGCAAGATAGTGAGAAAATGACAGAGTATAAGAGCATAGTGGAAGAAAGACTGGGAAGGTATGAGCTAGAGCAGATGGAAGGGGTGGAAGACGTATGTAAGATATTCACAGAAGAGATAGCCGCAGCGGGTGAGGTGGTTTGTGGTGTGAGGAGGAGATGCAAGGGTGTGCAAGGGACAGCATGGTGGAATGATGAGGTGAAACGAGCTGTGGAACAAAAGAAGAAGGCATATAGTGAATGGTTAGCGAGTAGAGGTAGGGGAGAAGATGAGAGAGAGAAGAGAGGGGTGTATGTGAGCAGGAGAAGGGAGGTTAAGAGACTGGTGAAGGAGAGTAAGAAGAAAGTGGATGAGGAATTTGGGAGGAATCTGAGTGTGAAATGGAGGGAGAGTAAGAAATTGTTTTGGAAGGAGGTAAAGAAAGTAAGGCAGTGTGAAAGGGGAAATAGTAGGGGAGTGAAAGATATGAATAATAGATTTTTGGTGGAGAAGAGAGAGAAATTGAGGAAATGGAAGGAGCACTTTGAGGATTTGTTGAATGTAGAGAGTGAGAGCAGTGCGAGTATAAGAGGCTGGGGAATGGCTGGGAGAAGAAGAGACGAGAGGAGGGAGGAAGAGATCAGTAGGGCGGAAGTAGTGGAAGCGATGAAGAATATTAAGTTGGGAAAGGCCCCAGGAATGGGCCAGTGCACTGAGTGGTCCTGACATCTGGTGGGAGTCTATGAACTTCTCCCAGATGCGCCTGTTGCAGGTGTGAGGGTTACAGCTACCAATATTTCATGTTATTCTACCCAAAGCCAGCTAAAACTGAGTGTTGTTATGTTGAACATCAGGTTTACACCAGCAAAACTAAGGGTTCTACAATACTCATGGCCTTATAAAGAATATGGGTTGGGGAAAAATAGTATTCAAACTTATGTTCTACTCCTGTCTGTCAGGTGATTTCTAGGGATGTATTAAAGAGGGTTTATGTGGAAATATTGCCTCCATGGATGTATAAAGACGGTAAGTAATTCGAATAAGGGTAATAGGATTTCCATTTCTTAAAGAACAATGATGAAAGATACCGATAAATTCGCCGTGCGAGATTTCCATTCGGTACTGGGCTCTGCCACACGTACGATTGTAAACAAACACGAGTCTGGCGAGATGCGTCGGTGATGGGATGACTTGGTTGATCTGGAATGTTTATTGTTGTAAAGGTACAGAGTGCTAATACAACAAAAGACGGTGATGGGTCGTGCCACACCCTTAATTTTGTCGTGCATTTATTTTATACATATTTTTCACTGACAAACAGTAGAGTTTTGCCTACACTAACTTGAAGCAGTACATTTTTTAGCAACTATGAGTAGGAAACATAAGGCACACACACCCTGTAAGAATACACTTCTCTTTCTCCGTTTGAGATCATCACAACAGTTTAGTTGACTATCTAGTCTATACATGACACTTTTTTTTATTGATATTTCTCCCTTACACTGCCTTGGAAGTGCAGTTGTTAGCGGCTATTGCTAGGTAGCGGAGTGCTGTGGAGGATAGAACAGAGGATAACAAGAATCATAGAATGTAGTGCTTGTCAGTATTGTGGTACATATTCCGGACAGGCTATTCACGGAGAATTGGGAGTAAGTTTTCCATTGATTAACCATGTGATTTGTTCAGTCAGAGTTGAGAGTTGTGGGTTTCTATACTTTACTTAGCAGTTAGCGGTGTGACATCGACAATAAGAACAGTTAGCAAAATGACGAACTTTGTGCCGTGGCTGACTGCAAATCAGATTCAACTTTCAGCTCAGACCAGCACCCATTCATGAAACAAGTGAAAGGATGGGCCAGGTTTCCATCAAACATGGACGCCAAACGTCGTAGGCTGTGGGAGACGCGATGTAGAGGAGGTGTTGAGTGGAGAGCAGCCAGGAAAACATGTCGTACATTGCTCTGACAACAAATTTTAAAATATGGCAAAATTTGTGCATGACACTATTTCCTCATGTATTTACCATGTTATAGTCTTACACCATATATATTGGATGTTTACTGAATAGTAAATTATATGTAGAAGTTAATTCCATGGAGATGATGATTCCTGTTTTACGATTTTTTTTTTTTTCTAATGCCACTTACACACCAATAGCATTATTGTCAAACTCATTTGGAAAATTTTGTGATCTGAAGAAACAACATGAAAGCGCATAGAAAAATTTATCTTTGAAACCCGTAAAACGTATTTATAGAAGTTCACAGACTTCCACCAGATCTCAGGACCACTCAGTGCACTGGCCCATTGATGGAGTGTGTGGTGAAATGCTTAGGTATGGGGGTGAGGTTGTTAGGTGGATATGGAAATTGTGTAGATTGGACTGGGAAGAGGGAAGGGTTCCAGAGGATTGGAAATCTGGTATAATTGTTCCTTTATTCAAAGGAAAAGGTGAGAGAGAAGTATGTGGTAATCATAGGGGTATTTGCCTTCTTAGTGTGACTGGTAAAATATATGGTAGAATACTCATTGATAGGATTAGGCATATGACAGAGGAGCTAGTTGGAGAACAACAAGGGGGATTTAGGAAGGGAAAAGGGTGTGTAGATCAGATATTTGTTCTCAGATGTTTAGTGGAGAAGTATCTAGGGAAGGGAAGGAAAGTGTATGCTGCCTTCATGGACTTGGGGAAAGCTTATGACAGAATAGATAGGCAAGGTATGTGGAAGGTATTAAGAATATATGAAGTGGAGGGGAAATTGTTGAGTGCTGTGAAGAGTATGTACAAGGGAGCTAGGGCTACTGTGCGAGTGGATGGTGAGCTGAGTGAGTTCTTTGATCTCAATGTGGGACTGAAACAGGGTTGTGTGATGTCTCCATGGCTGTTTAATATATACATGGATGGGGTTGTAAAGGAGGTGCAACGTAGGGCAGTGGATGTAGGGGTGGCTTTAATGAATGAGGGTGAGATTTGGAAGCTTCCGGTTTTGCTGTTTGCTGATGATACAGTATTGGGAGTTGCAAGGTTTGGTGAATGAATTTGGGACAGTGTGTAGGAGGAGGAATCTGAAAGTTAATGTAAACAAAAGTAAAGTTACGGAGTTTGAGAGGAATGAAGTCACAGTGTGTGCCGTGAGGTTGGATGGTGAGGATATGGAGAATGTGAGTGCATTCAAGTACTTGGGTAGTGTAATGAGTAAGGATGGGCCTTTAGGGGATGAAGTGAGTGAAAGGGTACAGCAGGGAAGGAAGGTTGTTGGTACACTAAAAGCAGTGATGAGAAACTGGGAGGTGAGTGGAAGTTAAGAAGTCACTGCATGATAGTATTGTGATCCCTACCCTGACGTATGGAAGCGAGGCGTGGACCTTGCAAGAGGGGAACAAGTCAAGAGTGAGAGCAGTGGAAATGAGTTACTTGAGAGGAGCATGTGAGTGACGTGGAGGGACAGGTTGACGAATGAAGATGTGAAGGAACGTTGTGGGGTAGATGTGGATGTGGTTGAGAAGATTAGGAGAAATGCACTGAGGTGGTTTGGACATGTGAAGAGAATGGAGAATGAAAGACTAAGAGGGTGTATGTAGGTGAGGTGGAGGGAGGGAGAGGGAGGGGTAGACCGAGGATGATGTGGAGAGATGGAGTTGAGGTATATGAGGGAGGGAGGGGTGAGGGTACTCAAATGGTGGGTGATAGAGCGACTTGGAGGCGTTTTGTCTGCGGCCACCCTTTGCGGGATTAGGGCGTCGGGCTATAGATAGATAGATAGATAGATTCATTTTAATATTCATCTCTGCGAAAATGTAGTATCTTTAGGTTAGAGCCTGAGTGAAGGAAACTAAAAATTTCACGGGACTATTTTTTCCCCTATTTTTGTGAAATGTATTTCGGTTTACTAATCACTTCATCGAAAGCGTAAAAAAAAATTGCCTGCGCAGTGCTGCTGCAGTTGCTGTAGTGTACCATGTCCACTGACACACCATAACAACACTGGCACACCAATGACGCAGGACTGACACACCATTGATATAACCACTGATTCAACACTGGCACTACAGTTACAGCCATGGCCACTGACTGACCACCGACACAGCCAAATTCATTGCACAGTTGTGCAGTACCTGTAGGTTAGTTTAATTAACTCTTCCGCCACCAAAAAGAAAATGATTGCCAAATCCATCACACACCGAGATAATCAACAAAAATGCTTCAGTAATGTAACTGTAATTTTTCCAGTTTACGTAAAATATTTTCTAGGCAAATTGCATTCCAGCCATACTCAATTCAGCAGGTATATTGTGTTAATTTAATTAGCAACGTTTATCTCACAGGTATTACAGTCACTGGAAGTCAGAAACCCAACTGAGACCCTCGCTTATCAGATTATTAATGCCTTTAGAAAGAATTTGAGCACAATACTATATAACAATAGTTGAAGTATCTGAAAATCCCAGTCACTGTCATCTTATACCTCAGGACTGTACAGAGAGCGGTAAGAATCTTCCCAGATTCTGACGAATATATAGCGGAAAAATCGAAGTAACCGCAATACGCACTATTAGAGATGGATTTATTCTCTGTACTTCGCCAGTTGTATATTTTCTTCAGATTGAACAAGGAAGATACTGTAGTTGTTTCTCTGACTGTACAGAGGCAGTATTTACCTCCGTAACTCAAGTGCTAATCCATCACTGAACTTGATATAGGCAGGACGTACAGTCAACTATCCGTGGACTTAGATGGTAGTTAATACTGGTGACGTGCACAGACAATTCAGGAAGCAGAAGCTAATAATAATAATAATAATAATAATAATAATAATAAAGAGTAATAATAGTAACGGGCTCAGTAACTATCCTGTTAACAGTCACTAGCCTCCACCTACTGTTTCTCACAATGATCTTGATCCCACTGGGGAGTTTTAGATTTTTTTTTTTTTCTATCAGCAAAGGCCCATGCAAGGACCCTTCAAAATCCGTGTGCAGTCTCCAGTTCTCCTGGAATCTTCACGAGTCTATGAGGCGGGAATAATAATAACTACAACTCAGTAACTGTCCTACTAACGGTCACTAGACTCCACCTGTTTCTTAGTGACCTTGACCCCACTGGGGAGATTTCGACTTTTTTCTATCAGCATTGGTCCATGCCAGGACACATAACACAGGCCTTTCAGGTTCCTTGTGCAGTCTCCTGTTCTCCTGGAATCGTCAGCAGACTCTGAGGCTGGAATAATAATAATAATAATTACTTACATTTCTTTACTATGTAGCCACAATAAGGGATCTGTACCATGTGACAAGTTATGTTTAATATAAACAAGATCTAAAGACCCTAAGGTAGCTTCTTGTGTAACATCAACAAGAGATCTGACAAAGGTGTCAAAGAACGTATGTTTCTTCAACTGTTTCCTACGATGACCTTGACCCCACTGGGGAGATTTGGATTTTTTTTTTTCTATCATCAATGGCCCATGATAGGACGCATTACCTCGCTCCTACAGATTCCTTGCCCAGTCTCAAGTTATCTGGAATTATTACCCCCCTTGGGGGGTAGAGGGATTTCAAGAATGCTCCCTCAGTATCCCTGCTTGTCGTACGAGGCGACTAAAAGGGTTGGTGGTGGGTTAGTGCCCCACCCCGTAAAAAGAGCTAACTAAAAAAGTGAACAAAGCACCTCGGACCCGGACGGACCATACGTTGACGACTAAGGAACGGACGAAGGACATTCTTAGGGTGGGAACGTGGAATGTGAGAGGAGTGAATGATGAAGTGAAAGAGAGAGAGATTGTTCAGGTGCTTGAGGATGCAAAAGTGGATATATGTGGAATGACTGAAACTATATGGAAGGTGAAAGGGCGAGAGAATGGGAATATGGTTTAGGTATATGAGCGGGAGTCAATGAAAATGAGAGGGCAAGAGAGGGAGTATGTCTGATGATAAGCAAGAAGTGGAAGGAGAATATAAGAGAGTATGGAACAGTGGGTGCAAGGATTGTATGGGTGAGGATGAAAGTAGGGATACAAGCGTGGGCGATTGTATGTGTGTATGCCCCGACAGAGGATCGAGTGGCAAGAGTGAAAGATGAGTTTTGGTCGAGTGTAGAAGCGTGTATGGACAAGTTTGAGAGGAGCGAGAGAGTGCTGTTGATTGGAGACATGAATGGAAAAGTTGGAAATGTACAAGTGGATGGAGTAGTTGGTCAGTGGGGTGTGCCAGCTGACGTAGATGGGAATGGAAGTGCTTTGGTGGACATCTGTGCTTGTAAGGGGTTGGCAATAGCCAACACCTACTTTCGGCATAAGATGATCCACCGGTATACATGGAGAGTAATGAGGATGCATGGTGAACTTGTTGAACGAAAGGCAATGATAGACTACGTATGTGTGGATGAGCGAATGAGAGACAAGTGTTGGATGCAAGAGTGTGGAGAGGGTGGGGGAATGGAGTCTCGGACCATCACTTAGTGATGGCCAAGGTAGAGCTGCAAAGAAAGTGGTTGAGGAGACGAAGGAGAAGACAGGAGGAAGCAACTCCTGTGAGAAGAGTGGAGAAATTGCAAGATAGTGAGAAAATGACAGAGTATAAGAGCATAGTGGAAGAAAGACTGGGAAGGTATGAGCTAGAGCAGATGGAAGGGGTGGAAGACGTATGTAAGATATTCACGGAAGAGATAGGCGCAGCGTGTGAGGCGGTTTGTGGAGTGAGCAGGAGATGGAAGGGTGTGCAAGGGACAGCATGGTGGAATGATGAGGTGAAACGAGCTGTGGAACAAAAGAAGAAGGCATATAGTGATTGGTTAGCAAGTAGAGGTAGGGGAGAAGATGAGAGAGAGAAGACAGGGGTATATGTGAGCAGGAGAAGGGAGGTTAAGAGACTGGTGAAGGAGAGTAAAAAGAAAGTGGATGAGGAGTTTGGGAGGAATCTGAGTGTGAAATGGAGGGAGAGTAAGAAATTGTTTTGGATGGAGATAAAGAAAGTAAGGCAGTGTGAAAGGGGAAATAGTAGGGGAGTGAAAGATAGGAATAATAGATTGTTGGAGGAAAAGAGAGAGAAACTGAGGAGATGGAAGGAGCACTTTGAGGATTTGTTGAATGTGGAGAGTGAGAGCAGTGCGAGTATAAGCGGTTGGGGAATGGCTGGGAGAAGAAGAGATGAGAGGAGGGAGGAAGAGATCAGTAGGGCGGAAGTAGTGGATGCGATGAAGAATATTAAGCTGGGAAAGGCCCCAGAAATTGATGGAGTGTGTGGTGAAATGCTTAGGTATGGGGGTGAGATTGTTGTGGAGTGGATATGGAAGTTGTGTAGATTGGCTTGGGAAGAGGGAAGGGTTCCAGAGGACTGGAAATCAGGTATAATTGTTCCTTTATACAAAGGAAAAGGAGAGAGAGAGAAGTATGTGGTAACTATAGGGGTATTTGCCTACTTAGTGTGACTGGTAAAATATATGGTAGAATACTCATTGATAGGGTTAGGCATATGACAGAGGAGCTAGTTGGAGAAGAACAAGGGGGATTTAGGAAGGGAAAAGGGTGTGTAGATCAGATATTTGTTCTAAGATGTTTAGTGGAGAAGTATCTAGAGAAGGGAAGGAAAGTGTATGCTGCCTTCATGGACTTGGAGAAAGCTTATGACAGAATAGACAGGCAAGGTATGTGGAAGGTATTAAGAATATGTGGAGTGGAGGGGAAATTGTTGAGTGCTGTGAAGAGTATGTACGAGGGAGCTAGGGTTACGGTGCGAGTGGATGGTGAGCTGAGTGAGTTCTTTGATCTCAATGTGGGACTGAAACAGGGTTGTGTGATGTCTCCATGGCTGTTTAATATATACATGGATGGGGTTGTAAAGGAGGTGCAGGGTAGGGCAGTGGATGTGGGGGTGGCTCTAATGAATGAGGGTGGGATTTGGAAGCTTCCGGTTTTGCTGTTTGCTGATGATACAGTACTTTTGAGTGAAGATGAATGGGAGTTGCAAGGTTTGGTGAATGAATTTGGGACAGTGTGTAGGAGGAGGAATCTGAAAGTTAATGTAAACAAAAGTAGAGTTATGGTGTTTGAGAGGAATGAAGTCACAGAGTGTGCAGTGAGGTTGGATGGTGAGGATATGGAGAATGTGAGTGCATTCAAGTACTTGGGTAGTGTGATGAGTAAGGATGGAACTTTGAGGGATGAAGTGCGTGAAAGGGTACAGCAGGGAAGGAAGGTCGTTGGTACACTAAAAGCAGTGATGAGAAACAGGGAGGTGAGTATGGAAGTTAGGAAGTCACCGCATGATAGTATTGTGATCCCTACCCTGACGTATGGAAGCGAGGCATGGACCTTGGAAGAGGAGAACAAGTCAAGAGTGAGAGCAGTGGAAATGAGTTACTTGAGAGGAACATGTGGAGTGACATGGAGGGACAGGTTGACGAATGAAGAAGTGAAGGAACGATGTGGGGTGGATGTGGATGTGGTTGAGAAGATTAGGAGAAATACACTGAGGTGGTTTGGACATGTGAAGAGAATGGAGAATGAAAGACTGAATAAGAGGGTGTATGTAGGTGAGGTGGAGGGAGGGAGAGGGAGAGGTAGACCGAGGATGAGGTGGAGGGATGGAGTTGAGAGGTATATGAGGGAGGGGGGGGGTGAGTTGGGGGAGGGTAGTCAAATGGTGGGTGACAGAGAGACTTGGAGGCGTTTTGTCTGCGGCTACACTTTGCGGGATTAGGGCGTCGGGCGAAGAGATATATATATATATATATATATATATATATATATATATATATATATATATACAGAGAGAGAGAGAGAGAGATTTATATAGACTGATAGACGGATAGACAGATAAATAGACAAAGATAGATATGGTTATTGATCATATTAAGAAAGCATGACAAAGGGTGGTAGTTAAATACTTCATAATATATTCTTCTTGCTTCAGAAAATTTGTTCAGGTAATTACAGGCTTTATGACCTGAAGGTGTCCGAAACAGTCTGTAATGACGCTTTCTCCGCCATGACATTATTGTCACTCTTTCCCGCCCCGGAGGGGCACGGGGACAGGTATTGTTTTCACTCGGTTTTTGTGTTTGTTTGTTTGTCTGTCTGTTTGTTAACAACTTTACGTGAAAACTACTGGTGCGATTTTGACTAAAATTACTTGGATGATGCGCTATGACCTTCCGATCACCTGAGTAATTTGGGGGGCATATTGGGCCAAGGCCCAGGATGTAGGACCAAGAAATGTAAAAAAAACGGGGACGGGTGAATATCGTTTTACCGCCATAACATCTTTCAAATTTGTCATATCGACATGAAACCAAAACTTAAAGGAGCATATTTCAAACCTGGACCCTATAACATGCCTCATTACCTCAGAGGGGTTACCCTCCAGTTAGCGGTAGGGGGATCAATGTCAGGTGTCGCCCCTAAATTATCAAATAGGCATAAAATATCAATTTTCACCAGATTGAGTCCAAATTTGATATGTGACATCTTTGTCTAGATACCTTGTTGTGTTTATATGTTAGCACTAAAATAACTGCCGGGGACGGGTTTGCCTTGGCACCTCTTCGTGTTTGCATTATTGTTGGAAAACATCAAGAGAAGCACCCTGAACAGGTTTCGGTGATATGGAGAAAATAGAGAATAAATGGAGAATAAGAGACGGACTAGGAGAGTGTGGGTGACTTAGATGGGGGTGGGGAAGAAGAGGAATGAGATTGAAAGACAGCATGTAGGGAATGGGAGTATGAGTTGGAGGGACAGCAGCCTGACGGCAGAGGACAAAATGACATGAAGGTGATTAGTTTGTGATCACTCCATACAGGAATAATTTGTCTAGCTACAGATGGATAGGTAGATATAGACACTCAGATAAACAAATAGATAGCTAGAAAGACAGACAGACAGATAGGCAGATGGATAGATTGACAGACAGACAGAGACAGGTAAATAGATATCCCCATGCGATTTCATCTAACCTTGGAAAGACTTGGTCGTAAAGGGTTGAAGTACCATGTGGGGCTACTTGCACACGTAAGCCTGCACAACCAGTACTGATTTATGAACTCACTCTAATCACTGTAAAAATGTGATTGCTAAGTATTCAAGAGGGAATTAATTAGAGTTTATTTAACACCCGGTAATTACCGAGAGTGGTGGGTGAATGTGTTTGGGGGGTGGGGGAAATATTGATGACAACAATTGATTATGGCTTTTGATGCTTCAGCTGATACATCATTACCTGTATGCTTGTACCGGTACATGACATTTTGTAACCTAACAGCTACATTACACTGAATTTATACCAAATTCTGATACTCATTGTAAGCTTCCTTAGTGTCAAATAAAATAATGTGTATATGAAAGGCAAGACAAAAGTTTCATGCAAAGTCATCGACCAAAAGAAAAAAAAAAAAGAGAAAAACCATAACGTGTGTTCTTCACTTTTTTTTTTTCTTTATGAACATGAGATGTCAAACGTAAATCTCTTATCTGTTAAAGTAGTGGTTGTATTAAGTCGATATGTTTTTAATTTTCTTGCCACACCACTATTCATATACTCTTCATAATTATTCCTCTTCCACTGATATTACAGAATTAATGGGATTTTATATTTCATAACTTTACCTTGCAACTGAATACATCCGACCCCGAACAGACGAAACAAAAGTCAGGTTTATAAAGGTCAGGGACGGAGGTGGGTGTGTGGGGTGGTGGGACGGAGGGGAGACGGGGAGTGTAAACTACGGGAGGGCAAAGGGTTTATGAAGAGGGTGCAGGCTGAGTGAGCGAGCTTAAAGGGGTTGTAGGGATATGAATAAGGGGCCGACCATAAGAGCAGGAGGGGATGGGGAAGGCATGGGTGAGTGCATGGCTGTGAGGAGGATGAAAGGGAGAGTGTGGAATGCATGAATTAGTGGGAGCCTGAGAGCTGGGACTGGGGAAGGTTTGGAAGAGTATGATGGAGGGGGAGAAGAAGAGATATGGAGTGACGGATCCTGGGGATGGGAAAAGGGAGGTGTGAAAGTAGACTTGGGGAAAGTATGGGTAAGTATGAGACTGTTGGGAAGGAAAAGATAGTAGAGTTGAGGAAAATGTGAGTTATGGTAAGAGGAGAGGGAGTGTGGAAAATATGATAGACCTAAGGCTGGGACGGGAAGGAGTAAAGTAAATGGTAGACTTAACGCAATTGAGGGACAGTGAGAACAGGGACTGGTTAATGTATGAGTGAGTGTGAAAATGTAGGAAGGGTACAAGGGGCTGGGGTAGGTATGGATATTTGAGGCTGGAAGGAGAAAGAAGAGTAAGACAGAAAGGGAGGAAAGGTGTGGAGTAAGTGGTAATGTGGATGTGAATGAAAAGTAGCGTGAGTTGAGTTTCAGGGAGTTATTGGTGAGGATGATGCAAGCAAAGAGGGGGAGAGGAAGGGGGAGATAGAGGTGAAAGTATAGCTAGGGGAGAGGAACTGGGAAAGGGAGATAGAGATGGGAATACAGCTGGGGTAGGGGAAGGGGGAATGGCACAAAGAGAGGAGGGGGAGTTGGTGAATGAAAGGAAGTGTTTGACAAAAGATAGGGAAACAGGCATGGCCAGTGGAAAAGACGGACATATGGACAGGAAGGAAACTCGACCCAGCACTATGACTGATCTACAGCTACCGCATATTGACTTAGGACCTCCCCCCCCCCCACAAGGAATTAAAAAACACAGAAATCATAGTATATCACAATGTTTGTTCATGAATGACCATTTATTAATATGATATCAAGTTTTCCTTATTTTTTTAGGACCAGTTGGATGCGTTTTGGCATGGAATCACTTAGATCTCTAAAGTAATCTAAGGACATTTCTTTGCACCAAACATTTGTCAGTTCAGTCTTGAGGTTGTCCAGATTGGGTGTCTTCTTCTCTGCCATGATTTTCTTCATCTTTGCCCAGCAGTTTTCTATCGGATTTAGATCCGGACTGTTGCCAGGCCAGTCGAGAACCTTAGTCTTATTATCCTGAAGCCATTTTGTCATCTTTCTTGACGTGTGACATGAGCTGAATCATGCATGAAAAAGTTGCATCCATGAATATCAAAAAAGATTAACAAATGATCTTTCAGAACTTGAATGTAGCAGCCACCATTCATCATCAAGTTCTTAGGAAAAAAGTAGAGGCCTCTCCTTCACATTTCACCTGAGAAACATCCCCATACTATTACTGATTGTGGATGCTTAGCAATCGGCATTGTGTAAGCAGGGTTATGTCGACTACGGGAGGCAGGGTGACAAACCTTGGCAGAACGCACCTGGAACACTTGAAATGTACTTTCATTGAAAAACATAACTTTTCTCCAGTTATCCGATGTCCTTTGTGCATACTTCTTGGCAAACTGAATGCGCTGCTTCTTCATGCGGTCAGTGAGACGTGGTTTCTTGGCTGCAGTGCGGCTTGGCAAACCCAGTTCCTTCTGCAAGCGGTGTTGGATAGTAAGAATTGACATTTTGTAATAGCTGGGGATGCATTCTTTTCAATTCTGCTACTGTCAGTCGAGGATTCTTGTTTACTTCCCTCTTCAGAAGCGTAGCTGTGTCTCTGGAAGTCGTCCTCTTCTTTCCACCTACATGTTTGTGCTCTGGCACAACGTCAGGTGACAGGCCGCACGCTGCAGCAAGAATCTTCATGACGATCGACTTTGTGCGTCCAGTGCGTTCATACATCGTGTTGACTGGGACATTATCCTACCTCCATGCAATGATACGGACCCTCTCATCCCTTCAGCAGTACTTTCCAGGCATGACAACTCGGCTCTAGGAAAACAACAGGGCAAACAGTAATGCATATAAAAAAGAGGGAGGCGCAAGCTCAGAGCGATGGGAACATATACTCCCACTCTTGCTTCTGGGCAAGCCCTGACGTGCTGAGTGTTTCACCACCTCCCGCCATCACCAGAAGAGTTGCCAATTACTTCTTGACCCAAAAATTCACTTGGTAGAGGTGGAAACACAAAGCAAAGACAGACAACTCTCCCATAGCAATTCTGTGTGTGTAGGTCCTAAGTCAGTTTGCAGTGGGCTGTACTTTATCTAGATAAATCCGTGTGACAGCAACAACACTATCAAAAGAATAGCTTTATCAGACTGGAAAAACAAAGGAAAAACTATATATTGGCCGTAGCACCAACCAATCAGAACGGTACTCCTCGGTACTCTTTAGGATGATCAGAACTCTGGTGATAGGGAGAGCAGGAGCTTCTGTTTCACTAGCCATCAGGATATCCTCACATCCCTATTTGCTGACCTTTTTCTGGATGACATTATCAAGGAGAGCAGATCAGCATACACTCCAAAACACTTTTCTCTATCTAGCTCATGTACTACTGCTCAACATGTGCTTTGCATACCACTCAACGTCTTCCTTTATGTCACAAGAATTGTCACCAGCAAGGGCACTGCCTAGTGGTAGACCTAAAGGGAGGTGTAGCACAGGTTCTGCCAGCACAGTTTTGGAACTGGGATCGGAAGGGGGTAGGGTCTGTGTTAGAGGGGACAGGGTTCTGCGGATCCCAGGCTGTCGCTTCCTTCCAACAGAGAGGGGTCCAAACCTGCGAGTAGCACCCCAGGAGGCTGCCCTATCAGTGGGTGTATAATGGCAGGGCACTTGCAGTCCCAAGATGCGCTTTGAGGGTGTCCCTGTAGCTGTCCTGGCAGGGTGCCCCGAGGCCACTACCACAGCCACTGGCCACGGCTGATGAACTATGTGTCCCAGGTCCCATGCATGGACTTGAAACCGTGTGGGTGGGTGGGGCCTGTGGTCTATCTCCTTTTTATTAACTTATGACAAAAGTAGAAGAAGTAATAATAATGGCAAGACTAGAAAATTAAATCATCCAAGGGGTTCAGAGTGGCTTGGTGGAATGTAGGTCGTTCGATGCATAGAGCGAGGGAAATAGTACAAAGGAGTACAACAGTAACAGACCTTATGGTCCTTTCGAGGTTGCTTGTTACAGAGTAGACTATGACTAAAAGATATTATTCTACATGCTGAAGAAAAAGGATAGTAAAGGAAGAAGGCTCCCCCTGCCTCCAAACCCTCCAGTTAAAACTGGCAAGAAAAAGTGAGAAAAGCCACCATGCAGCATGGAAAAACTGACACGAAAATTTTATAGGAAAGACTGAAAGGACAAGTTACATTCTGTAATACTTTATCAATAAGCTACCAGTTTGAATAACATGAGGAAGAAAGTAGTAAAATTAATAATCAAATAATAAATAACAAAGGCACGACATGTATGGGTACGTTGAGTTAATGGCACGTCTGTACACACAGCGTTAAAATTGCACAGTGCACAGTGTGGATATTCAGGGATGGTGCGGCAGCCTTACCTGGAACTTTTAAGGTATGCAGCAGCAGTTAATCAGGCCCCAGCTCCGTTTACTCCACTGAGACAAGGAACTTTTCCCTGAGGGAAAAGTACACAAATTTCCTCCTGAAGCAGTGGCCTGTGGTACATTAAAAAATCCTGATGGCAGTCACTTCACTAACATGGACCATCATTGATCCACAGCCCATCACAGGTCGAAAGTAAGAGTTGTGACCGTTAACTCGGGGCTATCTGTGCATATCCTAGGCTGTGCTTATACTATAGTTGCATTTAATAAATCGATCCGGGCTCTGAAAAAAATAAAAATAAAAAAAAACTTTGTAAACACACGAGTGTTTTATTCTGGAGTAAATTTATTAAACTGGGGGTTAGACGACAGGTACTTATCCAAGCAACCTTTAAAGGTTAGTACTGTATCACAATTTACTACACTGGAGGGCAATTTGTTCCACATATTTATAACTCTGTTAAAGAAGAAATGCTTAGCTTCTTGCGACTGGAATCGTTTTCTAGTTATTATCTGCCCATTGTCTCTAGTATAATTTGAGTGATCAGCTGTAAAGTATTTATCATCAGCCATGTTATCGCGACCTTTGAATAAAATCTCCTCGTAATCTGCGTTTAGTTAGGGTGAAGAGATTCAGGGCATCTAAACACTCCTCGAATGAAGAGATTCAGGGCATCTAACCACTCCTCGAATGAAGAGATTTGTCACGGGGTTTTTATATTATCACTGTGTTTTTGAAATAAATGGTTAAATATTATTTAAACTGATAATAATATTCAATAATATTGAAGAGCAGAGACAATGATTGTCTTGCTACATCAAGCAACGATTACTTTACGCTGGCTTAGCACGATTCTCTGAGAACGAGAATTTATAAACTTCCTCAACAGTACACAGCAGAGACTAATTACTCACAATTGCTGAATTACTGTACTGTTAGCCTCTGGAGAAAGTTACATCACCCCTGACAATAAATAACTAATACTAATAATAATAACATCAGGTTCTTGCTGATGCATTAACTCCTGGCACAACGGATTTTAAGTTAATACAACAAGACTGGTCTAAGTACCAGTTATGAATAGTAAATGTTTATGCAAGCTAGGAGCTATATGGAAAATAAGCTTAATTTGGATTAAATGAAACAAGAGTGTACTTACATTAAGCTCAAGAAAGGAACTGTTAAATTTATTAATCACAAAAAAATAAATTTAACGTTACAATTCAAATCAATTAAATGAGACGCACTCGCTCACTCACGCAATAGCTAAATACTTACACCTAGGGAAAAACACCTTAACTAAACTCTTAAAACTAGGAAATACACAAAGGAAATACCAGTCGATGAATACTTTGTATCACCCAGGGGGTGGGAGTTTGAAGAAACTGATACTCTGTGGAGCTTGGGATGATAGCTGACCTCTCTTCACTTCTGAGCACAGGACCTCTCTCCGTCAAAGCCACCACTAGACTGAATTCAAATAATGCATAAGCAGGACGCACAGGCCACCGGAAGAAGGCGTGGCTAACGGTTGAATGAGCAGGGACGAACGATAAAGAAACAATTGTATCGCTCAGTAGCGCACTTAGTGACGTGCATTAAATCGGTCACTTTTGAAAGTGACGAATGATTTGAAAAGTATACCCCGAAATGGAGAGAGAAACGGTTAACTGAGCGATACACAGTGAGTTTTCCACTAATAGTTCGTGGCTTCTCACAAAAAGGAAATGTCGCGAATTGATTCGTGACATTACGCCCCATGAAAATTAAATCTTTCTTCCTTCAGAAGAAAGATTTCAATATACATACATATAAATCCTAACTCAGTCACACAAGATTCACACTGTGGTGTGTGTGCTATCCTGCTACAGGAGAAAGTCGCAGTCGTCAGTGAGCGAAAAAACCTCGTATTTACGTTAATAGAAGCAAGCTTGAGGGAAAACTCCGTGACGACGGTGAAAATCCTGTACTCAGGTCAAACTGAGCGAAAATTCGCTACATTTACACTGACAACTAATTGTTGTGTAGCGTGGTGTATGTAATACACGGTGTAGGTGTGACAGTTGTAGTGTATCTGTACCTATGTGTAAAATGACACAGTAAATAATATGGCGACGACGAAGGCAGAGGAGAAGAGGCAGCAGCGTGCGGCAGATGATCAGCTGGTCCGCACAGCAAAACTGCTACACCCATTGCTGAACCTGCAAAACCAATTAAGGTGGAGCATCAAAAGTGTCAATGAGACAAAATTCTTATTATGTTACAATTACTCTCTGGCTAGCAGTCAGTACATGCTATGAAAAGTACACTCGAGGTCGCCATTAATTTTAGCACACGATTATGGTCGGCAAGTTGAGAATCCCTGTGCAAACTCGGGTCTTCCATAGCCTCGAACTGCACACGGGTCCTCAACCTGTGCCTCAACCTACAGTACTTATATTAATATCGGAGAGCTGAGAAACCTTGTGCAAACTTGGGTCTTCCATAGCCTCAAGTCGCCTCTGCAGAGTTCTCACTTCCCCCTTAACCTACAGTACTTATATTAGTATCGGGGAGCTGAAAATCCTTGTGCAAACTTGGGTCTTCCATAGCCTCAAGTCGCCTCTGCGGAGTTCTCTCTCGAACTTTCCCCTTAACCTACAATACTTATATTAGTACCGGGAAGCTGAGAATCCTTATGCAAACTTGGGTCTTCCATAGCCTCAAGTCGCCTCTCAACTTCCCCTTAACCTACAGTACATATATTAGTACCAGGAAGCTGAGAATCCTTATGCAAACTTGGGTCTTCCATAGCCTCAAGTCGCCTCTGCGGAGTTCTCTCTTCCCCCTTAACCTACAGTACACGTGTATGTACAGGCCCTGGACATACTGTGTCCTGTGGGGCCAACAAGTGAGACGTCAGGTCTACACTTTTGACTGGGAACCAGGCTAGTCCTTGGATTACTCAGATCTCTGAGGATGCCTATCACGGAACCCAGCATACAACAACTGCCCATGTTAGTCAGCAGTTAGTAGGCGAGACATCAGGTCTGCACCTACGTTATCACTTCCCTTGATGTATCTCACAACAAGGTTAAACTGCTGTAGATACAGTGTCCAGCGTGTCAATCTTGCATTAGCCGTCTTGGTCGTGCTAAGACTAGTGAGTGGCATATGGTCAGTTTCCAGAACAAATGATGCCCCAAATAAATAATAATAATATTTTTTAACACCATCAACCACAGCCAAGAGTTCCTTCTCAACAGTACTATAATTCCTCTCGGCGGTTTTAGCCTACGGCTGTGGTATGCCACTGGGAAGATTCCACCTTCCGATTCCTGCATCAATACGGCACCTACTCCATCTTGTGAAGCATCAGTGCGCAGTATGAAAGGTTTGCTGGAATCAGGCAACTGCAAGATAGGCTCCTTGCACAATATATTCTTGAGGGTGGCAAAAGATCTCTCTTGCGCTTCTCCCCATTCAATGGTGTTTGGAGCATATTTCCGTAGCACTTCGTACAACGGTTGGGCAATGAGAGCAAAGTTGGGGATAAAACTCCTATAATACCCCACTAGACCAAGAAATGCCCTAACCTGTTTCTTGGTCACGGGTCTCGGGGCTTCTTTAACCTTTCTGATCTTGTCACCCTGACACCTGCAGTGATTGTTGCCAACAATATGACCGAGGAACTCCACCTCACCGTGAGCAATCTTGCATTTGCTAGGCTTCACAGTCATGTTGAAACTCTGGAGTCTACTGAAGACAATTTCCAAGAGTCTGAGGTGCTCCTCCAATGTGGCGGAATGAACGAGGACATCGTCAACTCCTACAATACCATGGAGCACTTGTCTCATGGCACGATTGAATACTGCTGGGGAATTGGTAAGCCCAAATGGGAGGACTTTATACTGGTACAACCCCCTAGGAGTAGCAAAAGCAGTGAACTGACGACTCTCAGGATGAAGGGGAATCTGGAAAAATCCCTTCGCTAGGTCGAGCTTCGTGAAATATCGTGACCCTGCCAGCTTAGAGAAGATGGCAATATGGTCACCCATTGGCTCAGCATCCACTTTGGTGATTGCATTGAGCCTTCTATAGTCGCCACAAATCCTGACTCCACCATCTTTCTTGCGGACTACTACCATCGGACTACAGTAAGGAAATGAGGACTTTTCAATAATGCCTGCAGTCTCCATGTCAGCAATTTCCTTATCTACTGCACCCTGTAGTCGCATGGGAATCGGATATGGCTTAACCTTTATAGGAACATTGCTGGTCAACTCAATTTTATGACACGCAACCTTTGCAAGTCTAGGTCGGTCTGAGAAGACATCAGCATACTGACAGAGAAGTGACCATAAGGCATTCTGGTCCCCTACTGCTAAGTCAGGGTTAAGTAAAACATCTCCGACAGTCTCTTCCTGATGGGACTGAGCGGTTAAGGGCTCGTCATCATGGTCATCAGCTGGGATCACCGCAGCTGCCCCGGTTTCTTCCAGTGGCTGGTCACTATCATCAGCTACTCGTAAGCCAGTCTCCTCGGGGTCTGACTCATGATAAGCCTTCAACATGTTAATGTGGAACCTTTTACGAAGATTCCCCATCTGTATTATGTAGTTGAGGTCTGAAATGCGCTCTACTACATCGAATGGACCCTTCCACTGCGCCAACAACTTGTTCTGGGCAGTGGGGAGTAATACCAAGCACTTATCGCCTGGACTAAACTTCCGAAGCTTTGCCTTCTTATCGTAATAAGCCTTTTGAACTTCACGCGCCTTGATCAGTTCTTCCTTAGCTAACTCGCACGTCGACTGGAGGCGGTCAGCCAAATCAAGGACGTAGGTGTAGGTGGTCTTGACTTCAGGGTCGGGTTCTTCATCGTCCCATAACTCACGAAGGACTTGAAGTGGGCCCCGGACCGACCTCCCATACACCAGTTCAAAGGGTGAGAATTTCAATGAATGCTGTGGGGCTTCTCGATAAGCAAATAGAAGAGGAGCAATGAACCGCGGCCATTCCTTTGGCTGTTTGGCGGTCATGCGCCTCAACATCTTCTTGAGAGTTCCATTGAACCTCTCACATAACCCGTTACACATGGGATGATACGGCGTAGTTCGTAAGCCTCGGATGGACAGCAACCTGAACGTTTCGTTCATCATTGCCGAAGTGAACTATGAACCCCCGGTCGCTTAAGACCTCCTTAGGGATACCTACACGACAGAACACTTCAATTAATGCCTCAGCAACAGTGACGGCCTCTATATTCTTAAGGGCCACGGCTTCAGGCCACCGTGTGCTGAAATCAACTATAGTGAGGATATACTTTGATCCATCACTAGCCCTAGGACAGATTGGCCCAACTATGTCAGCTGCTACTCTCTCGAACGGTTCAGAGATTATGGGCATTGGCTTCAATGGCGCAGGACGGACACGTCCCCGGTCAGTGGTACGCTGACACACATCACAGGAACGTACAAGCCTCGTTATTTCCCGTCCCATTCCTGGCCAGAAAAAGTCAGCATGGATGCGGTCAGAGGTCTTCTTTTGACCCATGTGACCTCCCATCGCTGAACAGTGACCTAATTCAAACACTGCTCGGCGATACTTTGCAGGAACGACAAACTGCAGTCGAACCTCACCCTGGGGTGTCTGTGACTCACGGTACAGCCGTCCTCGCTTACGAAGGAACCTGGCTTGACCTCCCCGCGAATACTTGATCACTTTACCCTCCAGCTTCTTGCGCACTGAGGCAAGTGTCGAGTCAGTCTGTTGCTCTTGGACAACATCTTGACTACGAATCAGATCTTGCGGCGTTGCGACGGTCAACGGAGTGACGCGATTTGGAGCCTTGGCCATGGCTCGTGTTATCGCAGCAGCCGAAGTCTGAGTAGCAACATCTACGGCACAACTATTTTTGATGCCAGGTATGTTGCCTAAGATGAGGTCAAATAAAGGTTCTGGCATGACAACTGCAGCTGTCAAGCCAGTGAAAAATGGAGACGCCACCTGGATACGTGCCTCAGGGAACAATCTCACTGATCCATCAATAAGTCTAACTTGGATCTGTCGACCTGTATACTCATCAGGCCGAACTAAACTCTGCTTAACAGAGCAACCTGAGGAACCATTGTCCCTCAGGACATTTACAGAAACACCTCCCACAGACCCTGGCTGAACAAGAAAGGCAGTGTTGCTGGTGGAAGGGTCTGAGGAGGTAGCAGCCAGTCATGAGACTGCGGAACAACCGATGCAGCAAACGTGGCGCCCTGGGAACTAGGTGTCTGAGGAGAGTTCATGGTCGGAGGGGGACTTGTAAAGTGTTGGGAAGTACCTGTACTGGTAGAGATGGCACCACCGGGTACTTGTGGAATAAAGGCTGCATTTGCCTCCTGCCTCCGATACACTAATTGACCTGACTGAGGGTTACGTGGCTTGTCCTTGTATTGCTGCTGATGCTTGGGAAACTGCTGCTGGTTGGGGTGCTTGTTGTACCGCTTCCACTCAGATTTCTGAGTGTTTTGCCCCTGGTCCTTCTGTGGTTTGCTTGGACCTTGACCATTACTCTGAGAACGGCCTTGGTGCTGGGATTCAGTCTGAGACGGCTTCCCAGACTTAGCAGTATCTTTTCTGCTCCAGGTGTTTTGCTTACGAGCTTGATACCCGTATGCAGTAAAGAATGCGTCAGCCTTCTCTGCCATTTGGCTGGCATCTTTCACCTGGCAGATCTTAAGCTGTGCTATGAGCTCAGCAGGCCACGACCTCTCTAGCTGTGTACGCAGCATAAGGTCAATTATCCCCTCACGCGTGGAAGGAGTTTCATCTTTTTCCATCCACTCATTTAAGTAAGCTGTGAGACGATCAAGGAACTGAACAGCTGTCTCCTTGTCTTGGAGACGAGCTCGCATGAACTGAACTTTGGCGTCGTCTACTGTGAGACCATACGCCTTAATGAGTGCAGCTTTCATCATCTCATATGTGAGATTGTCTCCACGAATTCTGTGGAGAATATCGAGGGCAGGGCCCTCAAATAGGCTAAGAAACTGAAGCCGCTTAGCTGCCTCATCCAGTTGATATAAGTCTGCCATGTCCTCAAAACGAGCTATGTACGGCTCGATTCGCTCGCTTTCCTTGTATGAAGGAAGCTTGATGCGTGGGGTCGCCAGGACATGTGCAGGGAGAACGCTCGTGGAGCTTGGACCAACTGCACCAGACGTGTCTGAAGCCAAGGAATCTCGCTTGAGCTTCAGCACTTCAAGTTCATGTTCTCGTTCTTTGTCTCGTTGCTCACGCTGTTCTCGCTCGTGTTCAAAGTCGAGTTCGCGTTGTTTCTGCTCGTATTCGCGCTGTTTCTCACGCTGCTCTTGTTCATAAGCACGCTCTCTTTCACGTTCCTCACGCTGTTCTCGCTCGTATTCGCACTGTTCTCGCTCGCATTCGCGCTGAATCCTACGCTCTTCACGAGCATCTTTCTCACGTTCTTGCTCGTAATTGAACCGTGAGAGAACGTAACTCTGTATTTTCTCTGGGTCTGTGAGACCAATATCTTTGGCTTCCTGTACATATACAGCTGTAGCCATGATGCTAGCTCAATTTACTAAGTAACCGAAATTGAGTACTGACTGCTTAGCGACGAATACTAATAAACAAAAGTAAAGAGTACAGACACAAGCCAGTTAACTGGCAAAGAATAAATCAAAAATGTAAATGACTGGGAAGACTCAATAATAAACACAATGGGTACGGCGACTTCCCAGAAGCGAATAAAATTGTCTGGCGTTACCAAAAATAAACTAGAGTTAAGTATTCTATTGATTAATAAAGCAAAATTCACTTGCTAAATTAAGGGTAAACACCAGTAAGCTTGTGCCTATAAACTTTAATGATAAATACCTAAATATGAATGAGTGAGCACTATCTCGTGAATAGCTTTAGAGCTAGGAGTTAATATCCTGGAATGAGGTCGCCAATTGTCACGGGGTTTTTATATTATCACTGTGTCTTTGAAATAAATGGTTAAATATTATTTAAACTGATAATAATATTCAATAATATTGAAGAGCAGAGACAATGATTGTCTTGCTACATCAAGCAACGATTACTTTACGCTGGCTTAGCACGATTCTCTGAGAACGAGAATTTATAAACTTCCTCAACAGTACACAGCAGAGACTAATTACTCACAATTGCTGAATTACTGTACTGTTAGCCTCTGGAGAAAGTTACATCACCCCTGACAATAAATAACTAATACTAATAATAATAACATCAGGTTCTTGCTGATGCATTAACTCCTGGCACAACGGATTTTAAGTTAATACAACAAGACTGGTCTAAGTACCAGTTATGAATAGTAAATGTTTATGCAAGCTAGGAGCTATATGGAAAATAAGCTTAATTTGGATTAAATGAAACAAGAGTGTACTTACATTAAGCTCAAGAAAGGAACTGTTAAATTTATTAATCACAAAAAAATAAATTTAACGTTACAATTCAAATCAATTAAATGAGACGCACTCGCTCACTCACGCAATAGCTAAATACTTACGCCTAGGGAAAAACACCTTAACTAAACTCTTAAAACTAGGAAATACACAAAGGAAATACCAGTCGATGAATACTTTGTATCACCCAGGGGGTGGGAGTTTGAAGAAACTGATACTCTGTGGAGCTTGGGATGATAGCTGACCTCTCTTCACTTCTGAGCACAGGACCTCTCTCCGTCAAAGCCACCACTAGACTGAATTCAAATAATGCATAAGCAGGACGCACAGGCCACCGGAAGAAGGCGTGGCTAACGGTTGAATGAGCAGGGACGAACGATAAAGAAACAATTGTATCGCTCAGTAGCGCACTTAGTGACGTGCATTAAATCGGTCACTTTTGAAAGTGACGAATGATTTGAAAAGTATACCCCGAAATGGAGAGAGAAACGGTTAACTGAGCGATACACAGTGAGTTTTCCACTAATAGTTCGTGGCTTCTCACAAAAAGGAAATGTCGCGAATTGATTCGTGACAAGATTTAAAGCATTTAAACACCCCTCGAATGGTTAGTTTCTCAAACTAGGTATCATTTTGGTTACCCAAAATTGTACTCTATCAATTTTCTCTATTTCTTTTTTTCCTAATAAGGTGACCAGAACCGGACACAATACTCTAAATGTGACCAAACAAGAGAATTATATAAGGTGAGAATGATATTTTTGGATTTATATGCAAACGCTTTACCAATGAATCCAATTAATATGTTAGCTTTCTTAATCCTCCGTACACTGCTTGATTAAAGATGATTTGTTATAATAATTCCTAAGTTTTTTGCATGACTGGCATTATGTAGTTAAATGTTGTTCATGGTGTATCTGGCTTTTTCATTTCTATTTCCAATGTTTAGTACTTTGCATTTATTAATATTAAAGTCCATCTGCCAGTTTTAGACCAATTAAACAGTCAATCGAGGTCACTCTGTATTGCGTGTCTCAGTAAAGATGTGTCTGCTCTGTTAACAATTTTAGTATCATCAGCAAATTTGGTTAGTTTACATATTAAACCCTTATCTATATCATTTATGTATATTAAAACAGAATAGAACCTAGTACTAAGCCCTGTGGTACACCACTAGTAACATCTCTCCAGTCCGATTATTTATCATATACTATGACCCTCTGTTTGCTTTCTGTAAGCCAATTATCGATCCACTCGAGCACATTCCCTCTGAACCCATGCGCATTCAATTTCTGAAGGAATCTTTTGTGGAGAAATTCATCAAATGCTTCTGAAAATCGAGGTATACAATGTCAACAGATCTGGTCTCATCATATATATTGAACAAATCATAGGAGAAATCCAAGAGATTCGTAAGGCAGGAGCGAATATTTCAAGAACCATGTTGTGGATCTTTGATAAGCTTATTTATTTCCAAGTGCTTAACAAATTTATCTCTGAGAATAGTTTCCAACAACTTGTACACTACTGAAGTTAAACTTATTGGTCGATAATTTCCTCACTGTGGTTTGTTGCCTTTTTTGAATATGAGGGTTACATTTGCTAGTTTCCATTCACGAGGCACCATAATGTTTCTTAGTGAATAATTGAATAGTTCGGCTAATGGTTTTGGTATTACATCCACTGTTTCTTTTAAAATGCACGGATTTATTCTATCTGACCATAGTGTTTTACTCGCTTTAAGTTTGCCGATAGCAAGTCTTTCATCATTCTTGCTAATAGTAATGTCGCTAAATGTGCTGCCCTCTTCTAAGTTAACAGGAAAAGATTTGGGAATGGACTCTGTATTTTCAGTTGTAAATAAGGATGCAAAGAAAGTGTTGAAAATTTTAGCCATCTCTGTTTCATTTTCGGTATACCGGTACTCTCCATTATCTGTGACTAGTGGGCCAATTGTTGGTGATATTACTTTCTCGTTTCTGATATAGCTGAAAAATTATTTCGGGTTGGATTTACAGATACAGGCAATGTAAGTTTCAAAGTTTTTCTTACTCAGTATTATTAATTTTTTTGCTTTATGACGAAGAGCATCATATTTTCTTTTTTTTAGATAATGCATGGAGGAAGGAAAAACAAAGGAAAAAAATAAATCCATGTGCCTAAAGGCATCCTCCATTCATAAAATATTTATAAAAACTGGATTTAAATTGAAGTGGATTAAATATTTGTGGGAAACAACTCCCAGGTAGTGAATTCCAGAGAGTAGTAGTTCTAAGGATAAACGAATTTTGATAAGCAGAGGTTCTGAATTGGGGGGAAGAGAGTGTGAGTTCATGGGTGCTCCCAGCTGCCCGAGTATTTCGGGAGAAAATATGAAGGGGAGGCACAGTTGAAGCCAGTTCGTCAGAGAACTTACGGTAAAAATATCGATAAAATAATGCTAAAGAAGCAAAAGCTATATGTACTGATAATGGAGGAATGGAGTCTCGGACCATCACTTAGTGATGGCCAAGGTAGAGCTGCAAAGAAAGTGGTTGAGGAGACGAAGGGGAAGACAGGAGGAAGCAACTCCTGTGAGAAGAGTGGAGAAATTGCAAGATAGTGAGAAAATGACAGAGTATAAGAGCATAGTGGAAGAAAGACTGGGAAGGTATGAGCTAGAGCAGATGGAAGGGGTGGAAGACGTATGTAAGATATTCACGGAAGAGATAGGCGCAGCGTGTGAGGCGGTTTGTGGAGTGAGGAGGAGATGCAAGGGTGTGCAAGGGACAGCATGGTGGAATGATGAGGTGAAACGAGCTGTGGAACAAAAGAAGAAGGCATATAGTGAATGGTTAGCAAGTAGAGGTAGGGGAGAAGATGAGAGAGAGAAGAGAGGGGTATATGTGAGCAGGAGAAGGGAGGTTAAGAGACTGGTGAAGGAGAGTAAGAAGAAAGTGGATGAGGAGTTTGGGAGGAATCTGAGTGTGAAATGCAGGGAGAGTAAGAAATTGTTTTGGAAGGAGGTAAAGAAAGTAAGGCAGTGTGAAAGGGGAAATAGTAGGGGAGTGAAAGATAGGAATAATAGATTCTTGGTGGAGAAGAGAGAGAAAATGAGGAGATGGAAGGAGCACTTTGAGGATTTGTTGAATGTGGAGAGTGAGAGCAGTGCGAGTATAAGCGGTTGGGGAATGGCTGGGAGAAGAAGAGATGAGAGGAGGAAGGAAGAGATCAGTAGGGCGGAAATAGTGCATGCGATGAAGAATATTAAGTTGGGAAAGGCCCCAGGAATTGATGGAGTGTGTGGTGAAATGCTTAGGTATGGGGGTGAGATTGTTGTGGAGTGGATATGGAAGTTATATAGATTGGCTTGGGAAGAGGGAAGGGTTCCAGAGGACTGGAAATCAGGTATAATTGTTCCTTTATACAAAGGAAAAGGAGAGAGAGAAGTATGTGGTAACCATAGGGGTATTTGCCTACTTAGTGTGACTGGTAAAATATATGGTAGAATACTCATTGATAGGGTTAGGCATATGACAGAGGAGCTAGTTGGAGAAGAACAAGGGGGATTTAGGTAGGGAAAAGGGTGTGTAGATCAGATATTTGTTCTAAGATGTTTAGTGGAGAAGTATCTAGAGAAGGGAAGGAAAGTGTATGCTGCCTTCATGGACTTGGAGAAAGATTATGACAGAATAGATAGGCAAGGTATGTGGAAGGTATTAAGAATATATGGAGTGGAGGGGAAATTGTTGAGTGCTGTGAAGAGTATGTACGAGGGAGCTAGGGTTATGGTGCGAGTGGATGGTGAGCTGAGTGAGTTCTTTGATCTCAATGTGGGACTGAAACAGGGTTGTGTGATATCTCCATGGCTGTTTAATATATACATGGATGGGGTTGTAAAGGAGGTGCAGGGAAGGGCAGTGGATGTGGGGGTGGCTCTAATGAATGAGGGTGAGATTTGGAAGCTTCCGGTGTTGCTGTTTGCTGATGATACTGCATTGTTGAGTGAAGATGAATGGGAGTTGCAAGGTTTGGTGAATGAATTTGGGACAGTGTGTAAGAAGAGGAATCTGAAAGTTAATGTAAACAAAAGTAAAGTTATGGTGTTTGAGAGGAATGAAGTCACAGAGTGTGCAGTGAGGTTGGATGGTGAGGATATGGAGAATGTGAGTGCATTCAAGTACTTGGGTAGTGTGATGAGTAAGGATGGAACTTTGGGGGATGAAGTGCGTGAAAGGGTACAGCAGGGAAGGAAGGTTGTTGGTACACTGAAAGCAGTGATGAGAAACAGGGAGGTGAGTATGGAAATTAAGAAGTCACTGCATGACGTATGGAAGCGAGGCATGGACCTTGCAAGAGGGGAATAAGTCAAGAGTGAGAGCAGTGGAAATGAGTTACTTGAGAGGAGCATGTGGAGTGACGTGGAGGGACAGGTTGACAAATGAAGAAGTGAAGGAACGCTGTGGGGTGGATGTGGATGTGGTTGGGAAGATTAGGAGAAATACACTGAGGTGGTTTGGACATGTGAAGAGAATGGAGAATGAAAGACTGACTAAGAGGGTGTACGTAGGTGAGGTGGAGGGAGGGAGAGGGAGAGGTAGACCGAGGATGAGGTGGAGGGATGGAGTTGAGATGTATATGAGAGAGGAGGGGGTGTTTTGGGGGGAGGGTAGTCAAATGGTGGGCGACAGAGCGACTTGGAGGCGTTTTGTCTGCGGCCACCCTTTGCGGGATTAGGGCGTCGGGCTATAGATAGATTGATAGATTACCAGACTCTGAGGTGGGAACAATAATACCAACAAAAGCAACAGTCTCCACCTTCGTAGCAGGTGGAAACTAACTAGAACTCTGCAGTTGTCCTGTGAACAGTCACTAGCTTCCACCTACTCTCTGGATGGAGGTCTTCATTACTCTCTCAAGAGTGCAATTTTACATTTGTTGTAATAACCTTGACCCCATTTGGCAGATTTGAATTATTTTCTATTTTCAGTGGCCCATCCCAGGACACATAACCTGGGACCTTCAGATTTCTTGCCTGATCTTCGGACCTCCTGATAAAGTCACGAAACTCTGAACCCCAAAATTTACATTTTGAACAGTGACCTTGACCCCATAGGGAGATTTGGAGTTATCTATCACAATGGCTCATTCCAGGACACATAACTTGGGCCCTTCAGATTCCTTGCACAGTCTCCTGTTCTCCTGGAATCTTTAGCAGATTCTGAGGCAGGGATACAAGTAATAATGATAATACCAGCATAAACAATAATATCCAGCTTTGTAGTAGGTAGAAACTAATATTTGGTCAGCACCATGCAGCCCCTATTGTAGTCGCATTTTTCTCTTTGTTGTCTTCTTTAATTGTGGCGGGCACTTCTACTCTTCAGAAATGACTGATTGCAACCAAACTTGGACACAATGACCAGTCTATGACCTAGTTGTGTCTGCCAGGTTTTGCCTGCTAGGCAACTACTCTTTGCCTAGGAATGGCAAAAAAAAAAAAAAAAATTCTTTTCATGTTTTGACCTTTAGAAGCGTTACTAATGGCCATAGAAATATCTGATCTCTTTTGTCGTAATTTTGAGGCCATTCCTACTGGAAGTGATCCATCCATTTTTTCCCTCTCTCTAGTTTTCGAGTGACAACCCTGCGAATACTGGCCTCATTACCAGTTTTCAAAAATGCCCACCTAGCTACCCAGCAGCTGGATGGAATTGAATGAAAGTTTGCATGCTGATGGACATTGATTAGTACTACAACTTTCTACACCTACGTGCTACATTGGCCAGGGCAGGGGGCAAAGGTCATCAAATGAGAAAATGGTGAAAATAGCTAAAATCACGACTATGCTCGTGCACAATGTTATGACCCAAAAGATTATTAAGCCAGGACGATGATTCTTGAGTAGAACGTTGCACTGGAGTACTTCCATACAAAAAGTGACATTTAGTGTCGAAACTCATTTCCAGTCGCTAGCAGCGCAACCTAACAAGTTGTACCTCTGGTGGATCATTCTATAGATTTCAAGTTCCCTAGCTCCAAAGTGGGTGGATGGAATCGAATGAAACTTTGCATGCTTATAGACGCTAATGAGTACTAAAAGTGTGCTTCGTACATGCATGACCTATATCTGCCAGGTCAGGGGTCAAAGGTCATCAAGTGCAGAAAATACGTTAAGCACTAAAATGACGACAATACTCACCTGATATGTGAATCTGCGGCGAGGGATCGTGCAGACATTCCCCGTTGTGCTGCAAAATGACAATTTTGGTCACTCTTTCAGATTTCGTGAAAATCAGTGGCTAGAAAACTGCATTGTGCAGCTGCCCATGGATTTTTTTTTTTTTAATTGAAATCGGCATAGTTTTGGATATATAACTGTCAAAAATTGCATTTTTGGCAGAAACATGACAACTATGCTTTGAGGAAAAGGGCAGGTTTGAGGTTGGGGGCTAATAGGGTATATTTATCACTATGAATATTTTTCTTCCACCATAGATATAGTACCTTAGCTGGATGTACTCATATCAGTGTGTTAGTATACTATTGCTGATGGTGTGGCCAACACAGTATTTACCTTGATTTTGCAATAAAGTTACCAACCTTAGAAATCGATCCATTGGTAAAGGCGAGATGTTCCCCCCCATTGTAATGTTTGGAGGCTTGTACAGTATGTGTTTGAATACATTTATTTTCTCAATATTTCTGCATCAAAGTTGCAGTCGGCCAGTGGCCGAGCGATATCTAGTGTGTGTGTGTGTGTGTGTGTGTGTGTGTTCTTACCTTACCTAATTCTTACCTAATTGTATCTTTACAGGAATGAGTCAAGCTCGTACTGTCCCGTGTCTTAAACCATATTTATCGTACATATCCTTAAATATGTGAATTGTTTTGGCACACACTATTTCATTCGGTAGTGCATTCCATTGATCAATTGCTCTGTTTGGGAAACTGAATTTCCTTACGTCTTTATCACCTCTCTTCTTATGCAGTTTTTTGCACTGTCCTCTTGCTGATGCTTCTCCTTAAGTTAAGTAATCATTTATGTCTATTTTCTCCTTCCCTGATATGCACTTATATAGCATTATCATGTCACCTCTTTTCCTTCTCTCCTGTAGTGTTGGTAGATTCAGTTTATTTAGTCTTTCTTCATAGCTTAGGTCCCTTAAGCTTGGTATCCATCTTGTAGCGGCCCTTTGAACTTTTTCAATCTTGTCTATGTGCTTTTTGAGATGAGGACTCCAGACTACTGATGCATATTCCAGGGTTGGTCTAATGAATGATGTTATTATCCTTCTTAGCATGTCTTCATTTATGTATGTGAATACTATTCTCATATTTGTAAGCAGTGTATACATGTTCCGTACCTTCTCGCTGATGTGGTCAGCCGGAGATAGTCTGTTATTGATGATCACACCTACGTCTTTCTCTCTTTCTGATGTGTATAGGGTTTTATTTCCTAACTTATAATCCCAATCAGGTCTTTTTCCACTTTTACCAAACTTGATTACATGACACTTGTCCACATTGAATTCCATTTGCCATGTACTACTCCATTCATGAAGTTTATTTAATTCTTCTTGTAGCTCTTTACAAGAGTCTGTGTTAGTAATTCTCCTTTGTATTTTTGCATCATCTGCAAACATATTCAGATAGCTCTCATTTCCAGTGTTACTGTTTATATCATTTATATACACTAAAAACATGATTGGTGCCAGCACTGAACCCTGTAGTACTCCACTAGTCACTTCTTTCCATGATGAGTAGTTTCCTCTTAGTACTGTTCTCATTTCTCTTATTATGAGAAAGTCTTGCATCCAACAAAACAGTTTGCCTCGAATTCCTCCTTGATGGTACAGTATAAAAGTCTTTGGTGTGGTACTGTGTCAAAAGCTTTCTTGAACTCTAAATAAATACTGTCCACCCATCCTTCCCTATCCTGTATTGTGTGTGTTACTCTGTCATAGTAGCTCAACAGATTAGTAACACATGATTTTCCTTTTCTGAAACCAAACTGTCTTTCTGTTATCATACTGTGTTCTTCTAGATGATTTACCCAAGCTTTTCTTATAAGCTTTCCTAATACCTTGCTTACAACACTGGTCAGTGATACTGGTCGGTAGTTGAGTGGATTTTGTCTATTTCCTTTCTTGAATAAGGGGACAATATTTGCTTTTTTCCAAATATCAGGTAGTTTACCTTGACTCAAGGATTTCTTGAAAATTAAAAATAATGGTTTACTTAACTCCTTTGCACATTCTCGTAGTACCCAACATGAAATTTCATCAGGATCACTAGCTTTTCCTCTGTCTAATCTACTTAACTCCTCCTGTATTACTTTTACTGCTATTTGTATATCTGGTAGTATGTGTGGACATACATGTTCCACATAGTCCCTCTCAAAATTTTTTCTTCTGTAAAAACTAATTGGAAATTCTTATTTAGTGCTTCACAAATATCTTTCTCTTGTGTATAAGTGATTCCTTCGTCCGTAATTGTTTGTATTATATCTTTTACTTTGGTTTTGCTTCTGATATAGCTGTAAAACAGCTTTGGTTGATCACTACTTTTATTTATTATATCCTCCTCAAACTGTTTTTGGGCTTCCCTCCTTATTCTTGTATAATCGTTTCTTGCCTGTTTGTAATTATTATACGCCCTTTCACTATTATGTCTTCTGTATCTATTCCACAACAAATCTCTTCTTTCTTTTGATTTTTTACATTCTATATTGAACCATTTCTGTATTTTCTTATCTGCTTCTTTGTGCTGTGGGATGTACTTCTGGACTCCTATTTCATAAAATTCACAGAATTTTTTATATACAGCGTTTAAATCTTGTCCTCTAAGCTCATTTTCCCAATCAACTTCTAAGAAATACTTCTTTAGGTCTTGATAATTTCCCTTTTTATAGTTTAGGCTCTTTTTGTAACTGTCATTGCTGTTTACTATGTCATATGCTATCCTGAAGTTATAATTTAGTACTGCATGATCGCTTTTGCCGAGTGGAGGGTGATATATTAAACTGTCAATATCATTTTCTTGCCTAGTAAATATTAGATCTAGCACTGAAGGTACATCAAGTCCTCTTTTTCTGGTGGTTTCCCTCACATGTTGCGTTAGGAAGAACTCTTGCACGAGATCCAGGAGCTTTTGGTCCCAACAGCTTTCTTGGCTAATTATATCTAGAGTATTCCAATTTATATTTGTATTGAAATCCCCAGTTAGTATAATTCTTTCTGATTTCTCTTCCATTTTATGTAGTAATGATCTTAAACTCTGAATTGTACTCTCTGCCAGGTCCTCATATTCATCTCTTTCCCATGTGTTTGATCTGGGTGGCATGTACAGTCGTGGTCATAAATAATCACCTATTCTTCTGTACCCCGTGCCTCAGGCTGGCTCCTTTATCCGCGGCAAGTCACACTGGAGTAAAAGGGGCTGACAGGGAGGGGCCAGAGAGAGAAGGGAAGGTGGGTGGGGGGACGAGTGATGGTGCTGGGGTGGAGTTAGGGAGGGGAAGGAGGGGAGGTAGGGGAGGGAGAATGAAATGCGAAGTGGTGGCCATATAATATGTCTATTTTCTTTCACTAAGGGCATCATAATTATAAAGGAGTTACTATTCAGTAGATAATGCTGCTATACACCTTGTATAGCGGCGTCAGATAACAAGCTTTAGAGTGGTGATATCAAGAGCTGACTCGTGAGGGAAATATACTGATGTGACAGACTAAATATTAGTGCATAATAAATATCGAGAGAGTGTGGGCCCAGATTGTCAATGCGTGGAAGCCAGAGAAAAAGAGGACATGGGCCCGCCACCTCTAGCACACTAAGAACGAGTGGGAGCTGTTCAGACGACACCAGCAAACCATCAGCAACATTGTTTCCTCGGTGCCGCGAAGGCTGCAAGAGGTTATTAAGGCAGGAGGCCACTGGACTACTTACTAAAGCTTTCCTGGTTGCTTTGGCTTGACCAGTGTCGGTTAACATTGACATAGATATGTTTTGGGAGTTTGGGTAGGATTTTGTTTCATTTTCCTTCTGACAGATTATGAGACACTACTTACCATTTACGCAAAATTATTTTAAATAGCTTTTCATATAGAGAAGTCATAAAACAGTTGACATGACGATGACTATGGAGGTAGTGTATACCGAGAGGATGATCATATTTACTGTAGACACAGCCATGTCAAAGGCTGCATATGATATTTAGTTTCAAAAATTACATATAAGCGTAGAGGACGTTTCTCACACAAACTTTACGGACGTCAGAGCCATCCAGATTCCATTCTGCGTCCGAAGTCAAAATACACGGATAAACACAAATATCTGGCTCCGCACTAATATTTAATCTGTCAAGTCAGTATATTTCTCTCACGAGCCAGCTCTTGATATCACCACTCTAAAGCTTGATATCTGACGCCGCTATACAAGGTGTATAGCAGCATTATCTACCGAATAGTAACTCCTTTATAATTATGATGCCCTTAGTGAACGAAAATAGACATATTATATGGCCACCACTTCGCATTTCATTCTCCCTCCCCTACCTCCCCTCCCTCCCCTCCCTAACTCCACCCCAGCACCATCACTCGTCCCCCCACCCTCCTTCCCTTCTCTCTCTGGCCCCTCCCTGTCAGCCCCTCTTACTCCAGTGTGATTTGCCGCGCATAAAGAAGCCAGCCTGAGGCACGGGGTACAGGAGGATAGGTGATTATTTATGACCATGACTGTACAAATTGGCTACAATTACTTTACCTTCAGATGTGTTGATCTCTACTGCAATCAGTTCTACTTGTGATGGTATATCTAGTTTTATTTCATTGACTTTTAGATTTTTCTTAGTTAATATTATAATTCCTCCTCCCTTTTTTTAAATTTCTGTCTCTTCTCCATTTATTGTATTCCTCTAAGTTTTGTATGTCATTGGATATCCTTGGTGTTAATTTTGTTTCAGTTAGGCATATTATTTGTGGTTCATTTTCTCTGACATAATCATTCATCTCTAGTAATTTAGATACCATTCCATCCACATTTGAGTACATCAACTTTATCATCTTGTTTTTACACTTGTCATGACATGGTTCTACTACCTTCCTCCTTTTTATTCCATCCTGTTTGTGTACCACTTTCGTACCTGCAATCCTATTACTTTGTAAAGAAAATTTCTTCTTCTCCTCTTCTGGTCTTCCCTCATTTTGTGTGTGTGTGTGTGTGTGTGTGTAGGGAGGGAGGGCAAGGGTGGAAAGACGTGCCGAGGAGGGAAGGAGAAATGCAGTGAGACCGTGTTGCCAGCTCTTTCCGAATGCTTTCAGAGAGAGAGAGAGAGAGAGAGAGAGAGATGCATGTGTGAATAGTTTAGAGCATAAAAAAAGAAAGTAATACAGGAAAAGTTTTACGTACGACCCACGATTACACACACACACACACACACACACACACATACACACACACACACACACACACACACACACACACACACACACACACATACACATTCAAATAACAATATATGCAAGCACTGGGAGAACGAAACAAAAACACAACAGAGAGAGAGAGAGAGAGAGAGAGAGAGAGAGAGAGAGAGAGAGAGAGAGAGAGAAAGTCGTGTGAGTTGATCATTTGAAATCAAGCAGCCTATTTTTACGGCTGAATTCATTGATTACTTGTATACGTATTTAGATCTGCAGATATGTAGGCCTACTGGGACAAAAGAGGGGGCCATGGCCGAGTTCCCCCCCTCCCCCCATATACGCCACTGGGAGAAATGCAGCGAGAATGGGCTGTCAGATCCTTCCTAATGCTTCCAGAGAGACAGAGAGACAGAGAGAGAGAGTAATGCGTAATGAGGCAGCAGTTTAGACGCGCTGTCGCCAGACTCCTCTCTCGCCAGCTGGGTGTCCAGCTCGCTCTGCATGCTCAAATTGGAGCTTAGGGCACTACTTTACTTTTACACCCATTATATACCAACCTACTTCTGTTCCATGACCTCCTACAGACCTTACATTAAAGTTTATGTTATTCTAAACAATTCTGACGTACAACTGCCTTTCCTGGGGTAACAGTATTTCGGGAAATGCGTTACGAATTGCGTACTTTTGGGTCATTGTTGCTGGTGCTACTTAGCACCTGGGCTCAAGATAGGGGATGAGAATGAGAGCTACCCTTTACCCTAGTACCATATAATTTTTCTGTCACGCTGAAGCTTGCAGAACCTTTCTGGTGCATTGTTGAAAATCTTGCTCATAAGAGGTGTGTTGCAGCTTTCCAAGACACCCCCACATGAGGTATGTCGCAGCCCACGGATTAAGCCAGGGCCATGATTCTTGGTTGGAATGTTGGATTGGAGTACCTCCATGCAAAATTACATTTAGTGTCAAAACTCACTTCCAGTCACACGCAGCGTGACTTAGAAGTTGTTCCTCAGGTGGGCCATACCGCGAATTTCAGGTTCCTTAGCTCCACAGTGGGTGAATGGAATTGAATGAAACTTTGCATACTTATAGGCAATAATGAGTACTACAAGTGTGCTTTGTACGTGCATGAGCTATAAAAGTCAGGCCAGGGACCAAAGGTCATCAACTGCAGAAAATATGAAAAGCACTAAAATTACAAACTTAACCACAGTAAATGCTAAGGCTCCGGAGATTATTAAGCCAGGGCCATGATTCTTACGTGTAATGTCGCACTGGAGTACCTCCACATAAAAATTACTTTTAGTGTCGAAACTTGCTTCCAGTCTCTGACCAAGCAGGGTCCGCTTAGAGCTGGCCATCATTGCCTACTGCCTTGTAATAGTAGTAGTAGTAGTAGTAATAATAATAATAATAATAATAACTAGAACATTGCAAATGACCTATTGTCAGTCACAACCCTCCATTACTTTTTCTTAGTGATTCTGACTCCATTGGAGAGGTTTTGATTTTTTCTCTATCAGCAATGGTCCATGCTAGGACACATAGACTGGGCCCCTTCCGATTCCTTGTGCAGTCTTCGGTGCTCCTGGAATCGCTGGGAGACTCTGAGGCCTCAGTAATAATAATTTGTTACATATTTTTATTGTGTAACCACAATAAGGAAACTTTGTTAAGTGGTAAGGCATTTTTAATATAAATATAAGCTGAAGACCCCAAAGTAACTTTTTGTGTAACATCAACAAGCCATCTAACAAAGGTGTCAAAGAATGCATGTGTCTGCTACCATTTCTTACAATGACCTTGACCCCATTGGGGAGATTTAGATTTTTCTATCAGCAGTGACCCATACCACGACACATAACCTGGACCCTTCAGATTCCTTGCGCAGTCTCCGGTTCTCCTGGAATAATTGCGAGACTCTGAGGCAAGAATATTAATAATAATACCAGAGAAAAACGATAGTCTCCACCCACGTACTATGTGGAGACTAGTAATGACAAGAAAGACAAAGAGAAGAAGAAGAAGAAGGAGGAGGAGGAGGAGAAGGAGGAGGAGTAAGAGGAGGAGAAGGAGGAGGAGAAGGAAAAGAAGGAAAATGAGAATCTAAAGGAGAAAGAGAAGAAGATGAAGAGAAAGGAGGAGATGGAGGGGAAGAAGGAGAAGGAGGAATACATACGAAAGCAAACAGCAACAGACCTTATGGTCCTTTCGAGGCTTCTTGCTATAGATTAGATTATGACTATGAGATCTAATTCTACACGCTGAAGGATAAGGATAGTAAAGCAAGAAGGCTCCCCCTGCCTCCAAACCCTCCAGTTAAAACTGATAAGAAATAGTGAGGAGGACCACCATGTAGCATGGAAAAACTGACATAGAAATTTTTATAGGAATGACCAAAAAGGAAGTTACATTTTAAAACACTTTATCTATAAGCCATCAGTCTGAATAACCTGAAAGAGAAAATAATAAAGTAAAATTAATAATAAGATAAATAAATAACTAAGGCATGACATTATGTATGGGTACGTTGAAATAACGGGGCGTTTGTAGACACAGTGTGTAAAATGCACAGTATGGATATTCAGGGATGGTGCGGCTGCCTTGCATAGCGCTTTTAAGGTAGGCAGCAGTCAATGAGGCCCAAGCTCAGTTTACTCCAATGAGACAAGGAACTTTCCCATGTGTGACAAGCATACAAGTTACCTCCTGAAGCAGTAACCCCTGGTAAATTAAAATAAACCTAATGGTAGTCACTTAACTAAACAGGGACCCTCAATGATCCACAGTCCATCACTGGTCGGAAGTAAGAGTAGTGACCATAAACTCAGGGCTATCTATGCAGATCCTAGTCTGTGCTTATACTACTTTATCTGCATTTAATAAATTTATAAATATATAATGACGTGATGCGTCGCTATGTATGGGTACTTTAAGTTTTTGGGGTGTCTTGTAGACAGGAGAGGAATGAACCTATGTGTAGCTGGTAAAAATAAGTTACTCGGACAGAAACAGAGTCAGCTGAAGATTCTCGTGCAACACTTATCTAATTTGTTTTTAAATGTCTTAGCAGAGATACTGTTCGCGTTATCTGAGGGTTATCTGTTCCAGATATATATGACTGTTGAAGAAGTATTTTGCTTCATGGGACTGGAAACGTTTTCCCTTAATTTTCCAGCCATTACTCCTGGTCTGACTCGGCTGTTCTATTTTAAAATATTTATTCATGGCTATGTTGCCATACCCCTTCATCATTTTGAAAACTTCAGTAAGACCACCTCTTAACATATGTTTCGTTAGGCTAAATAATCTAAGTTCTTCAAGGTATTGTTTATATGGTTTGTTTTATCAGTCGTGATATCATTTTTGTGTGTGTGTTTTTTTTTGCTGTATTTTGTCTGGCTTTTCTATGTCCTTTCTGTGGTGCAGAGACCAGAACTGCACACAATACTAGAGACTTGAGCGCACTCGTGAGTTGTACAAGGCAAGTATGACTTTTTCCAATTTAAACTCGAATGTTCTTCCAATAAACCCCCCCACCAACCTGTTTGCTATTGTAATCGCCTCGGTACATTGCTTACTCGGTTTTAGGTCATTGTATATTATCACCAAGATCCCTTTCATTGTCTGTACTTGATAACTGGATATTGTTCACTTTGTAATTAGCATAGTCACTGTTATTTCCAATATGAAGTAAGCTGCATTTTTCAATGTTGAATTTCATTTGCCATTTTTCTGCCAAGCTTACCAAAGTATTAAGGTGATATTGTAACTGCTGCCACTCTAATAATCAAGTTACTTTACTGGCTATTTAAGTATCGTATGGAAATTTGGATATTTTACAATTTAAACCCTCATCGACGCCGTTTATGTCGATAATAAAATGTATCGGTCCAAGTACTGACCATTTGGGAAAGCCACTAAATACTGTACATTACGCCATTTGAACTCCTTTCCGTTTATCACAACTCGCTGTTTTCGGTCTGAAAGGAGAAGGGCTACAAGAAAAAGAAGAACTACCTGACAACGTTTTTCAACAGTGCACTTTGTTGCCGCCAGGGCAAAGTAGCAGGAGCTCTTTTCCATTTTAGCCTTACCTGTGCACGCCTCTGAAATTAGCAGTAGCCGGCACAGATGACACAGATCCGTGGTTATAATTGTCTCATTAGTGTCAAGTTGTTTCAGTTTCACCACACTGATTTTCTAAGTCTATGCAGAGAGAAGCAGGAGAGGCGACACGAATTTTGTGGATGAAAAATCTTTGTTCACCCAAAATTCGCCAGGTTACAGATATTTCCAACTGTGTTTCATTCAGCACACAAATGATAGCATTCATTTGTGAAGTGTGATATGTTTTCATTGTCTTTATAGAGTGTGGCTTCCATAAGTTGCCAAGCGTTTACGTGTGTAAGAGATCTACCCAGGATTAAATTGGAGTCGTCGTGGAAGGTCACATGGGATTTTCGTTGTCCCTCAAACTATCCTCTTGGCATCACTGACTTTTTCCTCCATTTGCCTATAGCTCTCACTAATGCGTCTCCCATTTTTTTTTTTTTTTTTTTTGCCTTTTCTGCTTTTCGGCTTAAAGTTCTTCTCTTCTTCCTCTCTCCTACTTTATTAAAAAAATTCTGTCTCCCCCATATTCCATCTACTTTTCTTTATCTTCTGTTTCCTCGCTTCCAAATTCAGTTCTTCTCGAATTTCACTTTTCTTTGTGTCCTCTATTAACATTCACTTTCTGAATTCCGCCGCTCATCCTCTCCATCTAGAAGTATTGTGAAATACAGTAGTTTAGTCTTTTCTTCACCCTCCTAACGCCATGTCCATGCATATCCTCTGTCAACCCTCGTCTCTTTCCCTCTCATCTCCTCTGTTTAAATTTAGCCACTCTCCCCTCCGTCCTCCTCACCCTCGCCATCCGTGTCCCCTTTGTCCATCAACCACAACAATACCCGCCATTACCGTCTCGTATACATTACTGGCCACCAGGGACGCTGCCTTTACGTAGTTCATGACCTGAGTAGCAGGGGCGCCTCGGCTATAGTCCAATTTACTCCCTTTGCAGGTGAGTGACGAATGTAACTGATGGAGAGATGAGGCTGTAACTCCTCTTTCAGTTACATAATTCTGTATCTTGGCTTCTGTGTCAAGGTCAAGTCAACCCCACATCACTATGTAGCATAGTCTAAACTTCCCTGGTAGAAATATTTATAGAGTTTTTACCTTAACTTTGCCCAGATTTTTGTCTTTTTGCAGCTTATTTCACGTTATTTGGTGCCAGAATAAGATAATGCTGTGGCTGTACAGTACATCCTTTCTACAGCACTTCTTCGTGATCACCTCTTCTAGTGCCAATCAGCTTTTCAACTCTGCATTCACGATGGAGAGACGTCAATTATTGGCCAAGTTAGAGTAAAATGGATATAGGTAGAGAATAATTTGATGGTAAAAATAACTAGAGCAACATGTGTTATAAGCTTCCAGGATTAACTCAATCGTGTGGCTCACCGTTAATTTCGGTGTTTATATTCATCATAAATACATGAAAATGTGTACAGCAGAATATTTACTCAATTCACTCAAGCAAGTCACGAGGAGTCTAGAAACAGTCTGAAGGTTGCTGCTGATTGTTTGATACAGTCGGTACTATGGGTACGATGAGCGTTGGACCCGTGGTTTATAGTCACACTGACTGCTATCTCACCACTCTCCGACCAACTCTGCTATCCTACATTTACCGCGTTGTGTTTGCCAGTCGTAGGCGTCGATTCATTCACTCAAAAGACTGAGTTAAGTGAATACCATTTAGTACTCGAGAACCATTACACTTCTCATAACTTACTAATGATGTTATGGAAATGCTTATTATATTGCGATGTACTTTACTGTGATTGAAGACAGAGTTGAGGGAGTTATTAGGGGAGGTGTGGTACGCAAAGAAACACAAGAAAAGGATGTTAAGTGTAAAACAAGATTCAGTGCATTACGAGGTGGATATGCAAGTGATCATGCTGGAGATGGCGGTAGTATTTGAGGTAAAAGTGACGGTGGGGGAAATAGTGGTGCTACCTGGTAGTCTGCATGAAGTCTTTATCTATCTATATACCTAAGCTACTTCCCCCAAATACAAAGCTATTTATTACTTGTTAGGATCTTAAAGGTGGGGTATTTTGGTAGACCTGTACATTCCTTTCAAGAAACGTGTGTGTCTTCCCGAAGCCTACCATTGTCAGTAGTAGCCACCCCCTACTGGGGTGCTTTAATGGAATTGGGGTGAATATTCAAAATAAAAATGTAAGCAAGCAGTATATACCCCTTATTCTGTGAGGATCCAAGAAAAAGTAAACAGACCAAATTTCATTCAAATCGAGTTACATTTGGAGGTTGCACAACACTGGTAAGTGATTCCACAGAATAATGGAAATATTATAATAATGGCTTGCAATGAAAAAATAGCAATATTGATGTGTTTTTTTTAATGCGAGGAAGAAGGAACCAAAGGCCATGAGCCCGCAATAAGAGTTCCCTCCAAGAGCACAACGGAATAGCAACACACTACAGTACACCTCCTTTCATTTTGACTTATAACTAGTTTTGGAGGCTATCAGAAAACCTTTTCGATGTCCCTCGACTATTTGAAGCATCAACTGGATCTGCTCTTTGTTTCGAGTTCTACGAGCGTTCATGAAGATTTGAAACAATGCTACACCTCGCTCTGCAACGTCGTTCAGTATGTTCAAAGATTCCACGCTGGCCTTTGCTGAGCAGAAACTTGTGTTGTTTTCCCAGTTAAATTGGTCCTCTTGCAGGGAATCAACCGGAAGTTCAAGGAGGGTGAACAACTTGTACATACTGGAAGAGCAAAAGTCTGCTAGTGACTTTCCTTGTGCATTTGGTACCGAAACTTGTCGGGGAGGATCTATTTACCCTTCAACAGAGTTCATACTCTCTTCCATTTCTCGTTTTTCATCGTCGTCAACGGCGGGATCAAATCGTGACAGGCCTACGTTCACCTCTCTGATGTACCATAGGTGCCTACTAAATCTCTTGTACCTAGCCATGTTGGTTTCATGAAGCTCTTGAAGGAGGGAAAGGTTGCATCGTGAAGCACTTGCTGCTTCTCTTGCTGAAAGCCATAGAAGGACGTAATATTGACGATGAATAGGCAGAAGTCCAGCAAGCCACAAGTGAAGTGATCAAACTCACTTTGCTCACTAGACGTTGAAGGACATTGGTTCATGTACAGTCCGAACTTGGACCTGAAAATCAACATATTTAAAGTGGCTTGTAGTCCTAGCGGACCAGGGTTCAAATCCCGCTGGGGCAGGGAACAGTTTAAGGATTTGAATTTCATAAAAATCAGACTTTACTGATCTACCAGAAGACCCGCCGACATGTCGTAAAAATACCCCAGCTAATACCAATACACCAGTCCTGTATGAGAAAGCCCTAGCACGTATTCAGTATGGACGGTGGGTGTTAGCGCCGAAGTGGTGACTTGTAGAGGTGTGCGGTACGTAGGAGGGCTACTGTGCCTTGAAAGCAGGCTGTGAAGCCTATGCCAGTCAGACACATAAAAAAAAAAAAAAGATTATACATGCCGTCCAGCGTGCTCGATGAAGAGTGCCTGGTGCCATGAACACTGGATATCAGCATCTATGAGGTATTCCTCCCAGGAAAATAACTACAGTTTGAAGAAACACTCTGTAATCATCCCTGGGATGCTTCGGCCATAGGAGGTGTTGTGCATCTTGAACAATTTTTCCTGAACATGGACTAATAAATACGGCAGTACTCTTGTCATCCACGGCAGTGTAGTCTTCAGCAGTTAACATGGGCCAAAAAATCACGAAACCTCTGGAAAATCATGATCTCAGGTACTATGGATGGGTCAGCAACAAGGGAGCCGTTCAAAAAAGCGATGTCAGCATTCCAAGTACATCATTTCACGTCCTAGAGCATGCTCCAGTCGTGCACATACTTCTCCATAAATGCCGGTGTTAACGGGTGTCGTGTCAAAGCAAAGAGCTTATATTTTGGTGCAGAGATCCCAGCCATCGATGCACTCGATGATAGCGCCTGCTGTCACTGCAGTTTGGAGCCAGACAGCTTTGGGATGGCAAGGATCTTCATTGCGCTGTCTCCAGTGACTAAAGTAATCAGTCAGTCTTGTTTTTTCCTGTTAGGACCGACATTAATTTTCCATCTCAGTGGAGCACAAGCTGGCATTCATGCTTGAAGGAAACTTTGATCTCATTTGTGTGGGCTGATCTGTATTTATATTGGCTGGATCTAATAGAACTGGGACTCAGAGCAATATGACTGACATCATGACCCATTTACTCTGCAGACGGGATGAGGACATGCTTTGTTGCTCCTCTTGGAGTGGTCCAATGCCATGGTGACGTTAGCACTGATTGCCACTGTGCCATGTCTCCGTTTACATTCGTAGGGTTGCTGGAATGGTTGCCCACTTTTAGAACTTGTTTCATCACTTAACCCCTACACCGCGGGCTTGTTTACCAATGACTTGCGTGTGCCGCGGGGTTATTTGGGCTCCGACAGACTCTCAAAAAATATTTGCCAAAAATCAGTTATTAGTCCTAGAATAATAAAATTATATATGCTTATGGCACATACCTTCAGCTTTCTCCTGGAATGATGTTGAGCCTTCGTCGGTTACCGTAGGACTTGTGGAGACCTCTGAAGTAGGGTAACGAAGTCTCCACTTTACACTTCCCGACAACCCGTAATATGATTACCACAGCCAGATACAAACACTATAAACACTATTCTACAATTTTCAATTAGTTTGGGATCCATACTAAAAAAAAAAAAACACTGTGAAAGCAATGGAAATTACGAGCGCGTCTGATCGTCGCACTGGCACTAGTTCGCTCTTGGTAGTCTGTCATTTATTATTCATAAAACCCCTCACACTGTATATTTCTATTACTATATAACACTTATATATATCTACAGTCTTTATCCATAAGTTTCCTTCAGTAGTATTAGTTTATTGTCACTGTAGGGATTCAATTTCTTTCAGTAAAATACGTAGCATTCACTTTCTTGTCCTGTATACTGGCATTGAGAGTGAATGTCACTTTCATCTTCACTCTCATAACTCATAGCATTCAGACATGCTAGAGTGAAACTTTCACTTTCATTACTCCTAGGGTATATACTCGTATTCTTATAATACTACTCATTTACATTTCTATTTACGTTCTCTATTTTATTTACGTTATTTACATTTCTATTTTATTTACACTGTGTTGTGCACTGTCACTTGAAATAACTTATAAAACTATTTTCCATTGTTCACGTATATTTACATTCATTACTTTCACTTGTTGTTTACACATTATTTACACATTATTTACAATTCCACTTGCACTGTTTTACTCAATAGAAAGATCTTAGTCACTCTTTTATCAATTGTCAGCCCTTTACCTCTTTTCACACGAGGTTTAGTAGGGGGTAAAGGTCACAGGGCCATTTGCATGGGGGTGAAAAAAGGCCTTGAAGTCAGCAAGAAGAAACATACGTACCCTCGCTTCAGAAGATGAGAGTAAACTGATAACGGAGGGCCAGCGTGGAGGCCTGCTAAGGGGTTATTCAGAGTTACCAATATTACTTCTTGAAACAGCTAAGTCTAGCACTGATATGATTGGCAGGAAATCTAGACAATACATTATAAATTTGGTAGTTCCAGGTGAATGTAAATATCACTTAGGCTTCTCCCTTCCCTCCTTACATGTATATTTATTACGAAAATAGATTAGAGGCCTACTTAGGAGATATATATTCAGAGCTACCAATGTTAGATCTTGAAACAGCTTTGTCTAGCACTGATATGATTGGCAGGAAATCTAGACAATACATTATAAATTAGGTAGTTCCAGGTGAATGTAAATATCACTTAGGCTTCTCCCTTCCCTCCTTACATGTATATTTATTACGATAATAGATTATACGGCATATTTCAAGGGGAAAAAAACAGCGAAAATTAGCGAACGAGTGCACGTGAGGTGTTGTCAGGTGATAATTAGCCAATTCCAGGTGTATGGCACTCTCACTTACCTTATTTCTTTCTTGTATATATTATTTGGTATAAGAATAGAACATAGGGCTTATTTCAATGGATGAAATCAGTGAAAAATTCCAGGGAAGATTTACTTAGCGTAGCACGGCCGGGCAGGCGAGAGGATAGGGTAATGGAGGGGGGGGAAGGGAGGGGAGTCAAGAACGGGGAGAAATGGCTAAATTGTCAACAATGGATGGGAGTACAGATGAGATTAGGAGTGCTGACTAGTGTTGGACATTGGCAGTACTGATAGATGATACAAGCCCCCACTTGGAAGCCCGGGTGAATTCAAAATAACACAGAATCACAAAAGCGACGCCCCGCGGTATGATCCCTTGCTCCCAAGCGTCACGAAAGTGACGCCCCGCGGTTAAGGGGTTAAAGAAGTTGATGAATCTAAAACAGAGTTAGCAGAGGCAGCTTCCATCTTATGTGCATGGATCATCTTCCGCTTTAGTTTTTGTGCACTTGTTTTACAGGCCTTCTCGACTTTCTTGGCTGTCTTCTTGCTGACATTGCCATTTTTGCCGCTTTGACCCTCCTGACTTGCATGTCTTCTTGAACTTTTATCATAGTTAATGCATCTTGCTGAACAATATCATTTTAAAAGGCTGTTCAGGTTAGACTAGAACGCTGCCTGGTTTTCCAAATTTGTCTGCGATTTCCACAAAATACTCTTCTCCAAACACTGCCATTCGCCATGCAGTTTCTTGAAATGCTTTTTGACTTCATGAAAGATGTTACATCGGTAGACCTTCTCACAACCAAATTTCAGAGATGGCTTCAGATGTTGTAGACCCACTCTCAACCAAGGATTTCTTCTCTTCCTTGTGCAAATGGAATAAGTGCTTCAAAACACCACCCTTCGACGGTAATTTTTGTCCTGGGAGAGTGGCACTGGATAACCATACAAGCCATACTAATTTCTTTGATCTCATACAAGATCCCATCACTAGTATTCATCACCTGAGAACAAGAAAAACATGGGTCAGCGGAGTTCGTTAACTCATAAATACAGCAATAAAAGCAACATGAGACATAAACCTAACAACAACAACAAGGATTTATTAGAAAAAAAAAAACGCCCCAAACTGCCGTACTGAGAGGTACTCTGTCTTTCTGAATGAGAAGGACATCTGATTAAATAAAAAAAATATATATTTTTTATTATTGAATGGATTGTTTGTAAATATAAGCATATTGTACATTCGTAAGATTGTTATTTGACTAGTATTTTCAAACGAATAGACTACACTCACTGACCCTATGTGTGAAGCTGATGTGAACAAAATAGGAAAACTTTGCAGTCTTTGCAGAGCCTCCAAACGTTTGACGATTAAAAGAAAAATAAAATCAACATGATTTATTTTCCCCTGGAACCTCATCATACTCTGGGTTCCGATACCCACATTTTTCATATTCAGTTTTTACTAGCACCCTACCCCATACCTTACAAGCTCTGAGTCAAATGTTCCGTTCCCAAAAACATTACCCGATACAAAGATATGAATAGGAAGATACCCAATATCACGGGAAGAAATGATAAAAACAAAGTGATCCTTATATAATGGTTCACTACACTCCGACAGACTATTTCTTGTTTGCTGTGGGAGCAGCTCAATCACTGTTACCAGTATGCAGCCTGGATTTTTTTTTCTTTTTTGTGCTCGACTCTGGGCATAGGGTTAACAGCCTGCTCCCAAGGCCCAGTAATCCTACATATCACACACCTCTGCATGTCACCACTTCGGCGCTAACACCCACTGTCTAATTATTGAATATATGCTAGGGCTGTCTCATACAGGACTGGTGTATTGGTATTAGTGGGGGTATTTTTACGACATGTCCGTGGGTCTTCTGGTAGATCAGTAAAGTCTGCTTTACATGAAATTCAAATCCTTAAACTGTTCCCTGCCCCAGAGGGGATATGAACCTGGGTCCGGTAGGACTGCAGGCCACTTCTCTACCGATTGAACCATCGCCTCCCACCACATGCCGCAACTAGACCCACACTATACTCTTTTTACTCAAGCTAGACCTGAAATTGCCATCTCTCCATCTTGAATACTGAGTTGTAATAACAGATTAACACTAGAATATGATGCTAATCAAATTGAAGTGCCGTGGTAATGATGTAGAACAGGATCATTGTATTTGTGCCACTAGGGTATGTGAAGTAAGCAGCAAGGGAACAAAAACCTGACCAAGTCAGAGTAAAATTAATATAGTCAACTAAGACGTCCCTGAAAAGCTGCCATGTGCTTCTAGTGAAGCGCTGTTTATGAACCACCCTGTTAAAGAGCAAAAAAAACAAAAAAAAAAAACATGTGATACAGGCACAGGAAAACGATACATTTCTGTTCTTTGGAAGCGAGTATTCCCATGCGTAGTCTGGCATAATTTTTCATCAGGATGAATTGGTGTTGCTGCAACATGGCAATGTGTACATCCTTGGGCTCATATTCTGAGGTTAAGGAAGCTCCCTAACACCTCTTCCTTAGTGATTGGATAGGGCTCGCTAATAGTATTTAGTATATTACGTATGAAGAGTATGGTGATATTAGAATGATTTGAGTAACACAGAAGAGGACAGTAAGGTGTAATAAACACAAGAAATCGCTTAGGAAGAGGTGTTACGGAGCTTCCTTAATGACAGAGGAAATAGACTCGTCGGGTAGCAATCTTGCTCTTGTCTTTAATCATCTCGGAAAAGTCCTTTGGCTACAGTGAGCTGTCTGCTTGATGGAGTTTCAGACTAAGATGTGGGAGGAGCTTGTGTTAAAGTTATAGTACCCTCGCCGATATATATGCAAACCCTGAAGTTATATTTTTTGTCTATATGTACGAAACCACTAGGCAACTCGTTCTACCGTGTATTTTACAAAATGTCATTTATACCTGTATTTAAGTCCACTCAGTATATATCTGCTTAATGGCTATATTCAAAGGTTACGGGTGTCCATTTTACCTTCATTATGAGAACATAATTGTAATTTTCAGTTCTGGTGAATCTCTTCAAATACGGCGTGGTGAATCACAATAGCCTCCCTTTACTCTTAACCACTTGGGGCTCTCTTCGGCAGAATCAAATATGCCGGTGGAAGTAAAACTGCAGTTTAAGTTGACGTCAGTGTATTAAAGTTTCTAAACTTACTCCAAACTCTCTATTTACTTTACATGTAATGTTCTTATCCATATATACATTATCCTGCATGGTAACAAAATCTTAAAAGAAGAGAAAGGTTGTGGGAGGAAATAACTAGACCTTTTTAACCCCAGGGTGTATTGTGAACTTTAGTCTCCGCTACTCAGTTTGACTGTATTTACTGGTAAAAAATTATATGTAGGATGTGGCTGCTTCCTCGCAAGAGACGCAGCAGCCTATGCCAATGGGCAACACCCCTGTCTTTACATGACAGACATACAACATACATATGCACATAAAACCATCACCACACAAACATTACTAAACCCTGTACAACAATATCACACCTCCAGACATTCTTATACTAGCACCACACACGCACTTCAGGCGTAGGACTATACAACACCTCTACAAGCTCCCACTCCCCTCCCCATATCCTGATATCCACCCATCATAGGTGCCTTTAAACAGATATGATCGAGTTTATCCAAGTAGACATCACCCAAGTCTCCTCAACTACCAGCTTAGATTTGGGCTGGATGAAATCGCAGATGACACGTGCCCTGCTTGTAGAATACGCCATCACAACATATCACTACACAGCACGCCAAACTAAGACACGGAAACATCAACGGTGTGGGGAACCTATGAGTTAACCCCATAGTGGCGGTTCCTTACTTGCAGTCGACGGGTCTGCTTGATAAGATGGACTCGTGTTGTGCAACAACAACAACAGCAACTTACTAACACACTACTGGAATCCCTTTATAAAAATGATAGTACTGTACTAAGAATATCATGGCAATGGTTGAAACTTGAACATATTTGAAGCAGTTATCTCCGACGTGTATTTTCCACAGCTGGACAGACGGGGATTCAGGTGGATTAATATAACGGTATATATATATATATATATATATATATATATATATATATATATATATATATATGGATTAATATACCGGTATATATATATATATATATATATATATATATATATATATATATATATATACACTCCCCCAGTATCCCTGCTTGTCGTATGAAGCGACTAAAAGGATTGGCAGAGGGTTAGTGCCCCTCCCTGGACAACAGCTAGCTAAAATGACGAACAAGAAGCCTCGGGCAAGGACTGACCAAAAGATGACGGCCACGGAGCGGACAAAGGACATTGTACGGATCGCGACCTGGAATGTAAGGGGTGCGAATGATGAGGTGAAAGAGAGAGAGAGATTGTCCAGGTGCTTGAGAGTGCAGAAGTGGGTGTATGTGGATTAACTGAAACTAAAAGGAGAGGTGAGAGTGTGAGAGAATGGGAGTATGGATGGGGTATATGTGCAGGAGTAGGTGAGAATGAGAGAGCAAAAGAAGGAGTGTGGATTGTTGTAAGTAGCAGATGGAAGGAAGATATAAGAGAGTATGGATCAGTTGGCTCAAGGATTGTGTGGGTAAGATTGAAAGTTGGAATACAAATGTGGGCGATTCTGTGCGTGTATGCACCAACGCAAGATCGTGCAAGGAGTTCTGGACAAATGTGGAAGTGTGCATGGAAAAGTTTGGAAGGAATGAGAGAGTGTTTTTGATTGGTGATATGAATGGTAAATTAGGGAATGTGAAGGTGGATGGAATAGTTGGTGAGTGGGATGTGCCTGCTGAGATAGATGAGAATGGCAGTGCATTAGTGGACATTTGTGCTGGGAGGGGATTGGTGATAGCCAATACCCTCTTCAGACACAAAATGATCCACAGGTATACATGGCGAGTGATGAGAAGGATGGGTGGTGAACTGAATGAAAGGAAGGGAATGATTGATTATGTGTGTGTGGATGAAAGGATGAGATGTGAAATGGATGCAAGAGCTTATACAGGTTGGGGGTGTGGACTTTCTGACCACTACTTGGTGGTGGCCAGAATCAAGATCCAATGATGGAGAAACAGAAGAAGGGCAGGATGGGAGGAAGGAGTAGTTGCAAGGAGATTGGAAAGGTTACAAGAGGATGAGAGAAAGGCAGAATATAAGAGAGAAGTGGAGGAACGATTGGGTAAAAATTAATATGGATTGGAGCAGATGGGGGACGTGGAAGGTGTGTGCAAGATTTTCACAGAAGAAATATGTGCAGCATGTGATTTGGTGTGTGGGGTGATTAGAAAACTGAAAGAGGTGAGACAGGCTGTGGCACAAAAGAAGAAAGCATACAATGAATCGATGGGAAATAGGGGGGTGGAAGAAGCTGAGAGGCGGAAGAGAGAGTTATATGTAGAAAGGAAGAGAGAGGTGAAAAGATTAGTAAGAGAGAGTAAGAAGAAAGTGGATGAGGAATTTGGAAGGAGTTTGAGTGTAAAGTGGAGGGACTGTAAGAATATGTTCTGGAAAGAGGTGAAGAGAGTAAGATAGGGTGGCAGTGAAGTTAGTAGGGAAGTGAAAGATAAAAATGGTAGATTACTAGTAGAGAAAGGAGGAAAAGTGAGCAGATGGAGAGAACACTTTAAGGAATTGTTGAACATAGAGAATGGATGTAATGCCAGCATAAGTGGCTGGGGAATGGCTGGGAGAGGGAACGAGGTGAGAAGACATAAGAAATCAGTAGGATAGAAGTTGTGGAAGCAATGAAGAAAGTCAAATTGGGGAAAGCCCCTGGAATTGATGGAGTGTGTGGTGAAATGATGAAGCATGGGAGAGAGATAGTAGTAGAATGGATGTGGATGATGTGCAGATTGGCCTGGGAGGAAGGTAGAGTCCCGGAGGATTGGAAGTCAGGTATAATTATTCCCTTGTACAAAGGAAAGGGGGAAAAAGAAGTGTGTGGTAACCATGGGGGCATTTGTCTTCTTAGTGTAATAGGAAAAGTGTATGATAGTATACTTATTGACAGAGTTAGGGAAATAACAGAGGAATTAATTGGAGAAGAACAGGGAGGCTTTAGGAAGGGAAGAGGTTTCTAGATCAGATATTCATTCTTAGATCTTTAGTGGAAAAATTTCTAGAGAAGGGAAAGAAGTTGCATGCGGCCTTCATGGCTTTGGAGAGAGCATATGACAAGGTGGATAGTCAAGGATTGTGGAAAGTATTAAGAATATGTGGAGTAGATGGGAAGTTGTTGAATGCTGTGAAGAGTATACATGATGATGCTAAGGCTGCAGTGCGTGTGGATGGTGAACTAAGTGAATTTTTCTCTTTGATGGTTGGGTTGAAACAGGGATGTGTCATGTCTCCATGGTTGTTCAATCTTTACATGGATGGAGTAAAAAAAGAGATACAAGGTAAGATAGTGAATGTTGGAGTGGCCCTGGTGAGAGAGGATAGTGTTAGGAAACTCCCTGTACTGTTGTTTGCAGATGATAATGTGTTGTTAAGTGAAGACGAAGGGGAGCTGCAAGGCTTGGTGGATGAGTTTGGGAGAGTGTGTAAGAAACGGAATCTATAGGTGAATGTAGGGAAGACTAAAGTGATGGCCTTTGAGAGAGGTGAAGTCAGTGAATGTACAGCGAGGTTGGATGGTGAGGATATGGAAAATGTGAGTACATTTAAGTACTTGGGTAGTGTGATATGTAAGGATGGAAGTTTGAGGGTGAAGTGCTTGAAAGGGTACAACAAGGAAGATAGGTTGCTGGTTCCTTGAAAGCAATGATAAGAAACAGGGAAGTGAGCATGGAAGTGAAAAAGTTACTATATGACACTATTGTGATACCAGCTCTAACGTATGGAAGTGAAGCTTGGACGTTGTTGGAAGGACAAAGTCAAGAGTGAGAACATTGGAAATGAGTTATTTAAGAGAAGCCTGTGGAGTCACATGGAGAGACAGGCTGGCAAATGAGGAAAGGACCGTTGTGGTGTGGATGTGGATGTGATAGGAAACATTAGGAGGAACACACTGAGGTGGTTTGGCCATGTGGAGAGGATGGAGGGTTGTTCTGGTGTCAACATTTTTTTCCATATGAAGTTGTAGTATCACACATTTTACATAATAATTTTTAAAGCTGTTTAGTCATAATTAACAGTGTGTAATGAAGTGTGAATGATGAACAACCAAATATCATTTCGCTGTTAGCTGTGGTATAGAAGAAGGTGGATGGCAGACCACAAGTGCCACACTGTTTCAATTATAAAATGAAGGTTAGGAGAAGTGAAAAGATATCTGAATAGTGCGTAAGTGTAAAGTCCTGGGGAACCATTTATTATGTTGGTATATGTGAATGTACTTAATACCATTTTATAGAGGTGTATAATGTGCTAGTAGAGTTGTCATTTATCTCTACTTTTTGCATAAGCCCAGAGTATATGTAATGCTCGGCACCTCACTTTTTAGCTGACCTCAGCACCGCGCCCTAGTCGGCTCGGTGAGTGTACAGCGTCAGAGGCCGTTTTACTGTTTTAAAGGGAGGTGGTGTCGCTCCTACATATCTCTCGAGTCGCAGTTATATTATTCTGTACCCAATAAAGAGAGATTTAATCTGCTCATTTCTGTCACCTTACGCTACCACTTAATAACAGACCAGCTTCCACCTTCTCGTGGCAGAGGACCTTTGGTGGGAAGTGTCGGGCAGTGACGGCAAGTAGCTGACGTGTACTACAGACAGTGTCGTCGATCGAACACGGTGGTCTAGTTATACTATAACAGCAGAACACTTAATATGTAGTCAACTGCTACTCCATAACGGCTACATTAAATTGGTGGCCAGCAGTGCGACGATACATTTTATTGGTGCTAGCGGTGGCACGATATTTAGTGCTAGCCATGTACCGATACATTAAATTGGTGCTCAGTGCTGGGATACGATACATGCTAAAGGGATTTATGCTGTGAACCAGTAACCCTTGCAATCGCTCGTTCCTGAAGGTGAAACAGAAAATCTTACTCTACTGTTGTAAGGGGACTAATTACCAGTGAGTTAAGTGGAGTAGATAAACTGGAGTGGTGCATATTAATTCCTCCCATTATTCTGCCAGTGCGAGATTCCTATCTTAAGCACAAGCTAGCAGTTATCTCGCCCTGTGGTGTGTGAGATATCTCCATCTTCAAATGCAAACTGGCAAGAATCTCGCTCTCATGTGTGAGAGGCGAGATAAGGAGAGTTCAAGCCAGTGCGGTGAAGAGTGGGTCAACTAGCAACTTCTAGCAACTCCAGAAGCGCGGACGGCCGAGGCCAGTCGAGGGGAGCGGGCGTGGGCTGTGTGTGCGCGTCGTGGCGTCCTGCCTGGCGTGATGCAGAGCGAACCAGTCGCTTGCTAACTCCCACAGCAAGCGGGCTGTCGTGTATGGTTGGAGGAGTCTGGTGGAGTGTGGAACGTGGAATGTGGAACATCATCCTGGACTTTCATATCTAGGTAGTGTCCATGCATTAAATCCACACACACACACACACACACTTGAATCAACACACGTTAGTTAGTTGATGAGTGGAAATAAAGGTTACTCAGAATTCCCTTGAAATAAATATACTTTCTGTATTATATGTGTCCCGTTCTGTCACTTACCATAACTATCCTTTTTTATGTCAGTTTATCTTCCTGTAACTGAGAGGGGAATATTACTGACAAGGTTGGATGGATACAGTGAAAAAGTGGGGACGTAGAATAAGGGAAATAGGGATTAGCCAATCCCACTAGACTCAGAATTTTATGAGTGGGTTGATACATCAAATAAAAGTGCTCAGACATATTAAATGAGTGAAGGACATATTGAGGATCAAGGTGATGAGGATATTTCTGAAGGACAGGATGAGGATTTGAACGTTTTGCATTTGCGTTCTGGTCATACTTATTCAACAGTCCCAGAGCAATCAGTTAGATCCAAAATGGCCACTAGTCTTGCTAATGAGGGTAATCCTAGTGAGGAGACTGTGGAAGTTGAGACTACAACAGAACCTCTGGTCACTCAGGATATGCAAAATCCAGTCATTAGTGATAGTATTACAACCACTCACATACCTGTGTATACTTCAGATGTTTTCAGTACACCACAAGGTTTTGGACAGAATTTATTTTCTGTTCCTTATTCAAATGCATGGGGTATAAACACAGATGGTATTGGCATGCGAACCCAGAATCCTAATCAATGGGGCATGAATACTAATATTGACATGCAAACCCAGAATCCTAATCAATGGGGCATGAATACTAATACTGACATGCAAACCCCGAATCCTAATCAATGGAGCATGAATACTAATATTGGCATGCAAATCCAGGGTCCTTATCCAAATACCTGGGGCATGACTAACAATATGGGCGTGCAAGGTCAGACTAACCCTCCTCCTTTGTGGCAGATACCCGTACCTAATCTGGCTACTGATATAGTACAGCAGCATCCTAACTGTACTGAAAGTCAGGCTTTGGCGAAGGCAGGCATATGCTATGCAGAAGCTAGCAAGCCTTGCAAACTTCAGGCTGGAGAGACACAGCTACTAGTTCTCCACAGCAAAGGACCAAGGCTGTTAAGCCAGAGGTGAAAAGATGGTGTGTCATACATGGGCATTGTCCTCATGAAACGGACTGTTGCCCCTTCGTCATTGAAAAGAGGAAGAAACTAGGGAACCCAGCTAGTTCGGGGGAAGCTCAGGGCCGCGCGCAAAAGTAATTAAAATAGTACAATCCACCGGTGCGTGTGTGGCAGCTACTACTAAGGTGGACTTATTATCTATTCCTTGGATCATAGGGAAAGGTCAAGTGTCCCTGATCGTAGATACAGGGGCATGTACAAACATTATTTCTAGTAAAGCGCTGGAAAGACTTAAAAGTGAAATGCCTCTAACAAACTGGACATTATCACCACCTGATGTAATGTTGACAGGTGTGACAGGGAGTAGAATGAAGATTGTAAGCCAGGTGCCGTTGACATTGAGGGCAGATAAACGATCTCCTGTGTTACGTGCTACGTTTTATGTGGTTGAGGATTTTCCTCTGCCAGCTGATGGGCTGTTAGGCTTTGAAACCATGGAGGAGTATGATATAGTAATACACCCTCAAAGACATTCCATTTCCTTTAATGGAAAAGAGTTTGTAGGCCTTAATCCCTCAGCAACACGAACTGGAACTGGCATCCAATCAGGAGCCGTCCAACCAGTTGTGACACCGACAAGTGAAGCGTCAAGGGAGTCCCCGGATGCACACGAAGCGGAGGGTATGGACTGGAAGAAAGTCAGGGCTATAGTGAGTGGTAATCACCACTTACCCAGTCGAACTGTCTGTAAAATTCCTGTCCGAGTACCTGACGTGTCAGTGGGAACTGATGTAGCATGCTTAACTGAGACTGTGAAACATAAGGCATTGTCGCTGGAATCGACTCTGACTAGCGTTGGCCAAGACCAGAAGACGCCCCTCTTCATCGCAAATATAACTGGTGGCGCAGTTAAGCTCAGAGATGGTTGTTATATAGGCGACTTGATGTGCTATGGTGCCCCCATAAAGGAAGTCGATGACGTGCCGGTGATCTCTCCTGTAGTTACATCTCAAGCAAGGACTCAGTTGGAACCCGTACGTCTGGCTAAGGAAAAACAGCAGGAGCAATAAGTGAAGGTCACGGATAATGTAGACCATAAAACACGACTCCTAGCCCTCCTTAGAGAATTTTCCGACGTAGTAGCACTTCCAGGAGAAGCGCTGGGTAGGATGGATAGGGTGAAGCATCATATTTGTTTGTGCCCTGGTACAAATCCAATTTATGTGCCCGCATACCATCTACCGCACAGCCAAAGGGAAGCAGTGGATGAGAAAGTTGAAAGGATGCTGCGTGATGACGTTATCCAGCCTTCCTCCTCGCCTTGGGATGCACCACTCTTTCTAGTGCCTAAGAAGGACGGTGGTGTGAGACCTGTTGTGGATTTTCGGCAAGTGAACAAGGTAACAGTACCGGATCGTTACCCGATTCCGCATCTGCGAGACTTACTTCAATCATTACGTAAGGGAAATACTGTGTTTACTTGTCTGGATCTAGCGTCAGGGTATTGGCAGGTGGAGCTGACCAAAGAGTCGCGTCCCAGCACTCATCGTGGGCACTTTGAATTTCTCCGGATGCCTTTTGGACTGAGTAATGCTCCTTTAACATTTCAGCGGATGATAAACCAATTGTTTGGCGAGATGTTAGGGCAAGACGTCTTAGTCTATCTAGATGACCTATTTTCCTACACCACAGAACAAGGATCAGATAAGATCGTTCCTAGGCCTCACTGGCTTTTATAGGAGTTTTGTCCACAGGTATGCCATCATAGCATCACCTTTAACGACGCTACTTAAGAAGGACGCTGCATGGAAGTGGGGATCCTCGGAAGAGAAAAGCTTCAACGAGCTCAAACAAGCCATGTCAGAAGCACCCGTATTAGCGTTTCCTGATTATACTCAACTTTTCTATCTGTGCACGGATGCCTCAGGTCTGGGTCTGGGAGCGGTGTTACAGCAGAAGGATGAGCAAGGTAAGACACATACCATAGCGTATGCTAGTAGGGCACTAAGACCCCCAGAGAAGAACTATTCGACGACACATTTGAAGACATTAGCAGTCGTGTGGGCGTTAGGACGTTTCCGGGATATTATCTTTGGCTACCGGATGATTGTTTTAACTGACCATGCACCCATACGCGACTTGTTTAAAGGAAAAAACTTGCACGGTAAGGTTGCGCGTTGGTTTGGCAAGGTAATGGAGTTTGATCCAGAGGTCAGATATTTACCAGGCCATCAAAATGTCGTAGCCGACTCATTGAGTAGAAACATTGCTGCTACCATAGCCGAGGATGTTGCTCTTGCTGAGTATTCCTCTTGCTGAGTATTCCTCAGACACGGTAAAAGTGGAACAACGTAATGATGCGATGTGGTCTCAAGTCATCTATGCCTTGGAGTCTGGCGATGAGACTTGTCTACCTGAACTCCCAGTACCAACGACTCACTTCCATCTTCAACAGGGTCTTTTGTATAAGTAACCCCCAGGGAAGGACACTGCATATCAGTTGGTTGTTCCTGCTACCTTACAGCAAGCCGTGCTACAGTTAGTTCATGACGTACCTCAAGCGGGTCATCCCGGTCGCGATAGATGCATACGTGAGGCGAGAAAGAAATACTATTGGCCGACCATGAGGAAGGACATAGAAGCCCACGTCAGTCAATGTGTCAAATGCACGGAAATACGAGGAACGACGGGACTTCTGACTCCCATCTTAGAGTATCCTCTACCGGAAAAACCCTGGGATACAGTCTCCATTGATCTCTTAGCGTTGCCGAGAAGTTGTCAAGGTTCAAGTTATGTACTGGTGGCAGTGGACCATTTCTCACGATTCACTGTTTTAGCACCTTTACAGACGAAAACTTCAGAGGAGGTGGCGCACGCTTTTGTGACTTCAGTGATTTGTCCATACTCTACACCTAAGGTATTGCTCAGCGATAATGGCAGTGAATTTCGTAACCAGGTGTTACAAGAAATCTGTCGTATGTATGGAGTAAAGCAAGTTTTTGTAACGCCTTACAGTCCTAAGAGCAATGGCCTGGTGGAGAGAACAAACAGGAAGATACTGGAAATCTTGAGACCAGTAATAACCTCAAATCAGGAGGATAACTGGGAAGACTGGTTACCACATGTAGCGGCGACCATCAACTCAGAAAATTCATCAACTGGGAAGTCTCCTCATTATATCCTTTATGGAGAAGAGAAAGTGTTACCCTATGATTTGTTGGCTGGACCTCCTACTCCAGTATACAACGAAGAAGACTACGCAAAGGTACAGTTGTTGAAATTCCAACGTATACACAGTGAAGTACGGAAAAGATTAAAAGCCTCAAGAGCGGAGATGATGGCGAAACAACACAAAGGTAGTCAAGAAAAGACGTTACAGGCAGGCCAGAAGGTCATGATCCACAACCCTGAGAGAATTTCCAAGCTCAGACCTAACTTATAGAATAATGGATGAAGCTAATGGAACTCAGGAGGCAGTACATGCTGATCGGATCAAACTAGTAAGTCAAGAGCTAGGCCTATCGTCTGATGTGTTGTGCCCTCTGTCTTCGACGCAGTCTATGTCATCATCCGTACCTGTCCCTAACCAAGAGTATCGCAGCAAGCTACGATCTCACAACAAGAGTGATTAAGGGAGTATCTACTCTTGCAGAAAAAAAATGTGGCTGTGGCTCATACTCCTCGTGCGTTGCTTGGGGTGGACCTATGGAACGACATCGGACATGGACACGACTGCGTTAATGCCAGGAGCACTGAAGAGCCCACTTGGAGAAGTCGTAGTAGTGGAAGATGCAGTATGCGTCTACTATCCAATGGAAGGCTATCTTCAAACGCCAGATATTGTCAAGGAGGTCTCCAAGGGCTTGTCGAATCTCAGACAGCAACTATTGGAAGTGGGAAAGATGTTTAATCGAAACCCACGATTGACGAACTCTGACACTGAAGCTTTGGAACGAACCTTGCATGGAATTGTTGAGCTTCAGACTAGGCATATAGACAGGCTTACCGACAGGCTCACTAACTTGCATGTTGCTTTACCTAACGTACACTCTGATCTTTCCAAGCATGTCCATGCACGTACCAAGAGAGGACTTGTGGATTTTCTAGGAATCCTGTCTCAACAACTCTTTGGCACGGCATTAGATAAGGATGTAGTGCAATTGGGTAGACAGATGCATGACTTGACACTTGCCGCTAAAGCCAATAATAGATTAATCATGCATGTGTATAAACAGTTAGATGAGTTCACTAACAAAGCTAACGAGATAATTAGGACTACCAACCATCTAGTAGAGCTTGTGAACAACATCCAAATTAACCTACCAACCCTAGCTAACTTGGTGTTATTCGCTGAGTACTTACATGCTCTCGACGAGTCAACCACTTCTTTGGAGAAGCATGCAGCCAATATGGTAGACGGCTTAATCGATGCAAGTTTGAACAGGGTTAATGCTTTATTGCTGCCTACTAATATATTAACAAATGCAGTTGATATAGCAATGTGGAAGCATGGACTTATGCCACTCTTTGATCTGAGTCAACTGGAATATTATTACCCATTGTTAGAGGCCCAGTTGACCCATGAAGGCATCCTTATAATGGTACCTATGAGGAATGCTGTAACATACCAGGCATGGCGGTTCATTTCCTTCCCTTTTGCTACTGCTAATAATACACTTCTTGTTACTGAAGAGGGTCCAGAGGTGCTAGTTGTCTCAGATGACAAGAAATATGTAGCAGAAACGACGGTGGATGAATTTGAGAAGTGTAAGGCCTCATTTCTTGATCTCCATGTATGTCCTGCTTTCCATTTTGTCTTCGTACCATTAAAGGTAGAGGAGTATAAAAGGGCCTTGTTGGACACAAATACTTCCTCTGCTCTGCAACGTTGCACCTTTCCAACCCATTCAGTTGAAGTCAGTTTTCCATGCTCATATTCATGCGAAACAGTACTTTTACTTTCCTGAGACAGAGGATGTAACTGTGATTTGTGCCTCACAGAATCAATTCCTTACAGTAAAAGGGTACTATATTGCACCTGATTTTTGTGAGTTACACAGTAAAGAGATAGCAGTTCTGCCTAGCAAGCATCGTCTAGCTTTGACAGTGAACTTCTCATCCCAGTTACGACCCTTTTTACCTTCATTCATTGTTACTTCCTTGAATGTGAACAGGCTGTCTCATGTATTAAAGGAGCTTACCTTCCTCTCCCACCTGAACAGGACTGATTTAGAGCCTTATGTACTGTCCTATCTTCCTTCATACCTTTCTCCTTCCTATTTTGGTCCTGGCGTTGGTCTTCTACTTATTGTGGTCTTGTCCTGTGTTTGTGGTTTAGGCTACTATTTAAGGCGCCAATTAAGGAACCCACTGATACCACGTGTCCGTACTCGAGGATTGCAAGTGGATGTTCCTGAATTGTTAGCTACCCTACACTCTGGTTAGGCTACACAGTAGTTAGGACAACAATGTCGACGAGGACGTCAATGGTGTGGCCGAGCGATGTTCTGGTGTCAACATTTTTTTCCATATGAAGTTGTAGTATCACACATTTTACATAATAATTTTTAAAGCTGTTTAGTCATAATTAACAGTGTGTAATGAAGTGTGAATGATGAACAACCAAATATCATTTCGCTGTTAGCTGTGGTATAGAAGAAGGTGGATGGCAGACCACAAGTGCCACCCTGTTTCAATTATAAAATGAAGGTTAGGAGAAGTGAAAAGATATCTGAATAGTGCGTAAGTGTAAAGTCCTGGGGAACCATTTATTATGTTGGTATATGTGAATGTACTTAATACCATTTTATAGAGGTGTATAATGTGCTAGTAGAGTTGTCATTTATCTCTACTTTTTGCATAAGCCCAGAGTATATGTAATGCTCGGCACCTCACTTTTTAGCTGACCTCAGCACCGCGCCCTAGTCGGCTCGGTGAGTGTACAGCGTCAGAGGCCGTTTTACTGTTTTAAAGGGAGGTGGTGTCGCTCCTACATATCTCTCGGGTCGCAGTTATTTTATTCTTTACCCAATAAAGAGAGATTTAATCTGCTCATTTCTGTCACCTTACGCTACCACTTAATAACAGACCAGCTTCCACCTTCTCGTGGCAGAGGACCTTTGGTGGGAAGTGTCGTGCAGTGACGGCGAGTAGCTGACGTGTACTACAGACAGTGTCGTCGATCCAACACGGTGGTCTAGTTATACTATAACAGCAGAACACTTAATATGTAGTCAACTGCTACTCCATAACGGCTACATTAAATTGGTGGCCAGCAGTGCGACGATACATTTTATTGGTGCTAGCGGTGGCACGATATTTAGTGCTAGCCGTGTACCGATACAGGGTGAGACTGACGAGGAGAGTGTATGTGAGTGAGGTGGAGGGGGGAAGAGGGAGGGGGAGGCCGAGGATGAGATGGAGGGATGGAATGGAGAGGTATATGAGAGAGGGGTGTGTGAGTTGGGAGCAGAGCAATGAAATGGCGGGGGACAGGGAGACGTGGAGGCGATTTGTTTTTGGCCACCCTGTACGGGATTAAGGCATCTGGCAATATATATATATATATATATACTTCTCAATCTATGAATGTATCTATCAACGTATCTATCTAGCTGTATCTACATATCTATCTAGCTTCATCTATCTCTCTATATCTATATCTGTCTATCTATCTATATACATACATATAATATAGATAGATAGATAGATAGATATAGATATAGATAGATAATATAGATATAGATATATATGGAGCCTCTGTGGTACAGTGGTAAAGAATGCGTCTTCGTGCAATGAAGAATGAGGGTTCGCGCCCCGCTAAGGTAATAAATTTTGGGAGCGTCCTTCTGGCCAAGTACTGCATTGGCGGACACTAGGGGTGCTGTGCTGTGACTTAACCAGTGTCCCATACTACAAAGTATGCTTGCACCCAGTCGGCTTGCGTGGACCGATTACACTTGGTTCACAGACTACACACGCATCCAAAGCCACTCCAACAAAACAATTACACTTACTCGTAGAAGCACTTCTCACCCTACGTACAATCTCTACTAGACAGCCTAAGCCACTTGGTAGAGATACATTGGCTGTATCGTCCCCTCTTCGGTAGGGATTGGCCGGTCCTGCAGTGGACACTCAAACGGCTGATGAGATGATATATATATATATATATATATATATATATATATATATATATATATATATATATATATATATATATATATATATATATATATATATATATATATATATATATATATATATATATATATATATATATATATATATATATATATATATAAACACCAACGTCTCCCTTCCACCATCACCACTCACTCACTTGCACTGTTCAACCGCCAGTGCCACTCTGCCACCAACATCAGCCCCACCAACGTCACCCTATCATCTACACCACTCTTAAACCTACATCACCTACCAATTCACACCATCTTCCTACCCACACCACCCACTCACCTGCACACACACCCATTTAAACCACTAATTCACCTACACCACTCACCCACCTATATCTCCCTTCCACCTACATCATTCACCTTCACTACTCTCGTAACAACACCAGCAACCCACCTGAACCAGCCTCTCACCTAAACCATCCTCTCACATAAATTCGTACACCCTCATCACCACTGTCTTTATTTTATTATAATTATTATTAATATTATTTTATTATTATTATTATTATTATTATTATTATTATTATTACCGCTTCCCGTCCGATCAGCGAAGTTAAGCAACGTTGGGTCTGGTTAGTACTTGGATGGGTGACCACCTGGGAACACCAGATGCTGTTGGCATCCCTACGTGTCAAGTGGGGTTGGTGGAAGATTAGTGCCCCTCCCTGTAAAACAATTAACTCTAAGCCATTGGCCACCCCGTCTGGGATACATGGCGTCTGGCAATGATGATGATGAATTATTATTATTATTATTTTATTATTATTATTATTATTATTATTATTATTAATATTATTATTATTATCATCATCATCATTAGTATAAGTAGTAACAGTAGTAGTGGTGGTGGTGGTAGTAGTAGTAGTACCCTCAGGTTCAACTGAAATATGAACCAGGTTTACTGAAGGCTGAGGATGCCCCTCTCCGGTAGCCCAGAATTCATCTTTCCCCGAACGGGGAGGGAGCTGAGGGACATTTTGTATAACCGAACAGCACACCTGCCCGGCATCACTTTCCAGCAATATGGTTATAGTACAGCTGTGTAGCAGGTGATTGTAGATAAGGGTGTTCCTCGGTCCCACCCTGCCTAAAACTGTAGAAGTGTGACACTAATGTGCATTTTTTTATGTATATATTTTCAAGGTGAATATCTACTGCAGTGTGCATAGAACACACAAACACACACACACACACACACACACACACACACACACACATTCATATTACAAAAAATATTATGCCCAAATGAATGTGACAAGGAATTTTCAGTGGCTGCTTCTTTTCTTTAAATTGTTTGTTGTAATGGATATATAGCAGATGCAAAAGGAAAATGTAACCCCCCCCCCCTCTACGCTTTCGCGCGCGTGCTATTTGGGTTGGAAATGTGGTCTTGGATTGCTTCACCTCTCTTGCCATGCCATTCCACTGCTCGACAACCGCTTTCATCTACATTTGTGGAATTTTCCGCTAACATGTTCTGCCTTGCCTCCGTCCTGCCTTGCCCCGTGTATTTCTGGCTTGAAGTTATATTCAGCTAACCCTTTTTTTTCTTTCTCTTGCCTTGCATGTTATACTGTCCGAGTAGACCATATAATATATATATATATATATATATATATATATATATATATATATATATATATATATATATTATCATTGTTCTGTACAGTCCCTGTTCCAATTAACCATCAACGTTACACTTGTAAAAACTCAACCACCGCACACCTCTCCAAATTGATTATAATTCATCCTAGGTGGTTTCAACAAGCATAAATCACCGTTATAACCACGCAAGGAAAAACGGATACAAACAGAACTTTTGACAGTACAAAAACATATCCTAAAACGCAATGTCTTAAACACAAACATGGATCTTAACAATAAGCAATGGCTGGCAATTCGGCCAACTTCCACCAAGACAGATAAGCCTGGATATTCTAGCAACACCATAGTTAAAAATTCTAATACTATCGAACAGTGTACCACAGAGCTTAGTCCTTTGACGCTAACGTTTTGACAAATTCATTCACTATCTACCAACCATTCTCTGTCAGTAACACTATTGTCTTTTTGTTGATGACCTTGCAGCAGCTTCTCAACGCTCCGAAACTTATAGGCAGCGACCTAGCTTCACCTATACCTACACTCATTAGAACACTACTTTAGGCACAAAAGGACTACTTTCCGACCCATATCAAACACGACCCTCATAACTCCAAACAGAGGATAATTCTGAGCACATCCTAAGGTTTTCTCATGAACCAGTCACGCCCACTGGCAAGACACTCAACAGTTCTAAGACTTGAAACACGAACAAAGTCCTTTTCTCAGCCTACAAGTAACATCAATGCAAAGGAGTCTCATAAACTCGATGCTCACAGAGACTACTTTCAAACGGCAGAAGGAATCTCGGAAAACTGTCTGTAAATAACTGAACGTCAGTGACTTACGGCACCCCAAAGTAGGCCTCCATCTTAGCTGACATAAATATAAGTAAAGTTCAGTTACCACAAATGAAGCGCCCATATTAATAGTAGGATGTAGAATATTTTAACTATAGGTCACCTGCGTAAAGAAAATGCTTAAAAAAAAAAAATGCAGAGAGAGAGAGAGAGAGAGAGAACTATATCGCCACGCCATGCGATAGAGAGACAATTCGTCGCTGCAGCTGAAGACCCTTTCACCCTTGTAAATTCATGTCGCATGATGCGAAAAAAACGTACAACTGGTGAACACTCCACAGTCTTTCAGTAATATCACTCCTCCTCCACTCGAAGTAAAATGCACAAAGACGTACATAACACGCAGCCACAACAGCAATCCAAATCTATAAGCTAAATAGAGCCATTCATGAACTACTATCGGACATACACCCGTCAAATAAAACCCTATCCAAAAAGACGCGAGTGTACCTAACTCAACAACGATGTAGGTATCGCCCTTCCATGCTTCAGTACTAACACATAACACAACCAGCTAACAATCCAGTATATTCCCAGTGCAGTAAATTCTTCCACATCATAAATTTACTCATCCCATGCATCACACTATCACAACACAAATACTCGTTCATCATAACCTCAGCAATTGTCTTTGGAAGCATCCCGTTCAATTGGTCAATTTTCTTCAGCCTGTTAACATAAAGATGGGCCTATGGTAGCAACAACAAAAACAATCTCAGTGGGTTAAACAGTTCAGGAGAGGTAGTAGTTCTTTGGTTTCACATTTCTTCTGGAAAGTCATGTTTTCATTTCTGGACATAGATTGCAATACCAAAAACCATTATCTTAGGCAGCCTTCGTAGTCGAGAGAAAACATCTTGTGCTAATGTCAGAGGAAGTAGACACTTCGGGAAGCGCAACATTGCCATCTTGTGTTAAAGTTATAGTAACCTGTTTGAAATATACGCAGACCCTGCAGCTATATTTTTTATCTATATTTATAATCATAAGAAAAACTATCGTTACCCTTCAGAGTTATGCACTATGACAGAACGACGAAGTGTTGTGGAATGACGGGACAGGAAAGTTCGTACCGCAAACCCATCAATGTCGGTTATGTGAGACAGATATTAGAATTTGTGCTAGAGGTAAGAAGAGCTAATTAGATCGTGTGGCCTCTGTGTATAGAGACAATACATTTTATTATCCGGCACCGAATTCATTAAATACAAATATAACAATGGTGTAGAGTCGGCAACACACATGCAGACGGGCAATGTTTATGTGCACCCATGGCAGACGTATGATGATAAATCAGCCGATAAATGCCATGTTAGTAAATTTCAGTGCAACAGTGATATGTATTGCTCTCCACATATAATAAATGTTGAGTAGAAGGAAAATAATAATACGTGTTCAGTCTCATTACTTTAATATTTTGTATACCCACCCTCTGCTTCCGAAACAGCCTCTATATGACGATGCATAGATGCCACTAACTGAAGCATCCATCTGAAGCATTTAACTACCCATCTAAGCAAACAAATGAACTCGTGCACCCCTGCTACACTATCATAAAAAAAAAGTCGATGCCTATAGATTCAATACACTTCAAAATAATATATTTGTTGTATTCTATAGATACTAAGTGTTGAATAGTAGGAAAATAATAAACGTGCCGTGTTTCATTATAAATCCCCGTCGGGGTGCTCAGGGAAACGGAAAAAGGTCCTATATATTATCTCCCCGTCATATGGCTCATTCTGGCTCATTATTCCAACTCTTGTAATGGGACTGTGATATGGCAACACTAGATAGGGGAGGGGCGAACACCAAGGACCCGCCCACATAGCTCAGCTAACGTTCATTTCGCATCAAACATTCCTGGGGGTAAGGATAGTTTTTCTTATGACTGTACAAGGCCTCTAGGGAACATGTTCTACCATGTATCTTTCAAAATGCCATTCATACCTGTTCTTAAATCCCCTCGGCATTTACCTACTTAATGGGAACATTGAGAATGTATATTTCACCTTCATTATGGGAACATAATTGTAATTCAGGTTTTCTGGATAGATTCAATCCAGTGGTGTTGAATGTAGCCTCCATTTATTAAGGCCACTCCTCGACGGAATCAAATCTGCCGGAAGCAACATAAATGCAGTTTAAGTGGACGTCACTGTATTGAAACTTAGGAGCTTACTCCCAATTTTCTATTACTTTAAATTTAAGGCTTTCATTCGTGTATGCATTATCTCGTACATTAACAAAACCTGATAAAATACTTCCCCAGTAATCCCTGCTTGTCGTAAGAGGAAACTAAAAGGGACACTTTTATCTACTGTACATTCTTTTTGTTCTCTTTCTTTCCCTTGTACTTCGTTTGTACAAACCCTCTGCATTTTACTGTCATTTAGTTAATTTCTATCTCCACTGTCTGGTTTCTGCGAGTCAATGGCATTGGCTCCAGGGTAAAATATTTTTCTGCCTAAGAAATCTAGATGAACTCTGGTTACGAAGCAATGGCCCTCAATTCCGTGCACCCCTTAAGTGGGCAGGAGGTGCTAAGAATCCCACGTGTAGAAATAAATTTATACATCCAAAAAGAACCTTAAGAATAGGAAACTGGAATGTTCGAACTGTCAATCAGGCTGGTAAAATGGAAGAACTTTTTTCAGTGTTCAAGGAATACAAGATGGATATTTATGCTCTTACAGAAACGAAGTTGCTTGGAGTTGATAAAATGAATTTGGAAGATGGTATTAATATGTTGGTTTCCGGTAGGAGTGATGGAAATCATTACCAAGGAGTAGGCTTACTGCTGAGTAGAGATCCTTGTAAGGCAGTATGCGAGTTTGAACTAATTAATGAGCGCTTGCTTTATGGTCGTTTAAAATCTGACCATGGTAATATCAGTATGGTTGTAGGGTACGCTTCGACAAATGAGGCTGCTGATGAAATAAAGGATGACTTTTATGAGAAGCTGCAGGATGTAGTGAATAGAGTGGCAAGACATGATGTGTTAGTTTGCATTGGTGATTTTAATGCGATTGTTGGCAGCAGTAGGGATGGCTTTGAAGATTGTATGGGACAGGAGGGTGTTGGTATAAGAAACGAAAATGGGGTGCGATTTGGAAGCTTTTGTTTGGCAAATGACCTTAGAATTAGTGGAACTATCTTTGAGCATAGAAAAATACATAAGACTGCTAGGATTTCACCTTGTGGTAAATATTGTAACCAGATTGACCACATTGCAATTAGCAGAACGCATAGGAGTTATTTGCAAGATGTTTACGTAAGGAGGAGGGCAGATATAGGTAGTGATCATCAACTTGCCGTGTCAAAGATTAAAATAAAACTTAAGAGAAAAGTTATTGGTAAGTGTACAGGAGGTGGTAATTATGATCTTGATGGGCCGAGAAGTGATGAGAACACGAAGGAAAAGTTTCGGTGGGAATGTAGGCACAGGTTTCTAGTCCTGCAGGCTTTGAAGGAATATGAAGACAATGATATTAATCAAATGTGGAGAGAGGTAAAAGAGGTTTTGCATGAGAGTGCTAAGGTTACCATTAAGAAAAAGAGAAAAGCGAGAAGGAAAAAGTGGATGTCAGATGAAACATAGAATGCAATTCAGAAAAGGAAAGAGGCGAAGTTAAGAAGTGAAGAACAACATGTTGATGGCCAGGTAGCTGAAGTACTTAGAGCAAAGTACTGAAGTTTACATTCTGAAGTATAAAGACTCGTTAGACGTGATAAGAGGAGGTTATATGATGAAAAGGCAACAGAGACAGAAATTAAGTAAAAATGACTGTCAGAGCTCAAGAGCAGTGTATCAGGCCATAAAGGAGTTAACTGGGACTGAAAAGAGAAGGACAGAAATACCCGTACGAGATAGAAATGGTAGTTTGATGACTAAAGATATGGATACAAAACTAAGGTGGAAAGAGCATTTTGAATGTGTTCTAAATAGACCAATCCCAGCTGACGAGGACATTTTGCCAGGCGAGAGAGGTTTGAAGATAGAAACAGGGGATATGACCTTGGAAGAGGTAGCAAAATCTATAAAGGAGTTAAAGAATTTTAAGGCCCCAGGAGAGAATGAAATATTTCCCGAAATGCTAAAGGTGGAAAATGATAAGTTGATGAATGCGCATTTAATACTTTTTAATGTGGCATGGAATAATGGTGCAATTCCAGAAGAGTGGAAAAATGGAGTGATTATAAAAATACCAAAAAAGGGAGATTTAAGTGTGTGTGGCAATTGAAGGGGGATAACTTTGACACCTGTAGTTGCAAAAGTCTTTTCCAAAATCTTGTTGAACAGAATAGAGCCAGTAATTGATAAAATTTTAAGAGAAGAACAAGCGGGATGTAGAAAGGGTCGAGACTGTAATGATCAGATTTTTATTGTAAGGTATCTAATGCAACAAGCTAATTAGATGAAAATGCCCCTTAGTATGTGTTTTGTGGATTTCGAAAAGGCGTTTGATTGTGTTTCACGTGGAGCTATGTTCAAAATTATGAGATTGTATGGTATACCAGAAAAGTTTGTAAATATTATTAGAAGCCTACATGAAGGTACTTTTCGTAAGGTAATGGTGGGTGGTTCTTTGAGTGATCCATTTGATGTTAGGTCAGATGTGATTCAAGGAGGAGTTCTTTCGCCATTGCTGTTTGTTTTGGTTATGGATTATGTTATGAGAAAGGTTGTAAGGAGAACAGGTGCAGGAATTAACTGGAAAGAAAATTAGAAGCTGATGGATTTGGACTATGCTGATGATATTGTACTGACTTGCGGAAGTATTTACGAGGTGCAGAGGGTGCTTGATTGTCTGCTGGAGGAAGGAGGAAAAGTGGGATTGGTAATAAATTGTGGAAAGACTGAAATTGTTAATATGAACGTAGAGAACCAAATCGATTGTGTAATTGGGAATAATGTGGTGAAGAATGTAGAAAACTTTAAATAACTGGGAACGATTGTATCATCTAATGGATCATTAAACAATGAAATTGAGGAGAGGATTAGACAGGCTTGGCGAGCTGTTGGAATGTTGAAATCTGTTTGGAATAATAGTATGCTTTCGGAACACATTAAACTCAAAATTTAGAAGTTCATGGTTAGACCGATTTCAATTTATGGGCACGAGTCATGGTACAGTACAATTGCAACAGATCAGAAAGTATTAGGGTTTGAGAATAAAATACTGAGATGGATTCTTGGGGTAATGTAGCAAGACAGAGTTACAAATGAAAGAGTAATGAATATTACGAGAGTGGAACCAGTTAATGAATATGTGAGACTGCCTCGCTGTAAGTGGCTGGGGCACATACAGAAAAGAAGGCAGTTTAAAACAGGATGTGCCAGAGTGGACCGCTAGAGGAAGAAAATGTAGAGGTAGGCTGAGGGAAACCTGGTTGAGGACAATGAAAAGATAAGCAGGAGAGGAGTGTTGGTGGGACCTGAAGGAGATGGCAAGAGACAAATATTGGTGGAGAGAGTTCATCGAGGCCCTTTGCATCCCGTGGGGTGCCACAGGAAATGATTGATTGATTGATTGAAAAGAAGACAAATGTAAACAGAGGAAACAACTAGACCGTTTAGCCCGAACACTTATTGTGTAATTTATTCTTCATTACTCAATTTGCCTGAACCTACTCGTAAAGAAAATATGTAGGGTGTGGCTGCTCCCTCGCGCGAGTCACAGCAACCTGTGCCACTGCACAACACCCCTGTCTTCACATGACAGACACACAACACACATATGCACATAAAACAATCATCACACAAACATTACTAAACCCTCTGCAACAATATCAGACCTTCATAAATCCCATACTAGCACTACAAACACTTTTCACACACAGGACTACAGTAAACAACACATCGATCATCTCCCCCTCCCCTTCCCATCTCCTAACATCCATCTATCTAAAGTGTCCTTAATTAAACAGTTAAGATCGAGTTCATCCAGGTAGACAAAGAGCAGGACATCACCCAAGGCTCCTCAACTACGAGCTTAGATTTGGGCTGGATGGAATCGCAGATGACACGTGCCCTGCTTGTAGAATGTACGTCGTCACAACATATCACTGAACAGCACGCCAAACTAAGACACGGAAACAACATCAACGGTGTGGGGAACCTATGAGTTAACCCCATTTGGGCGGTTCCTTACTAGCAGTCGACGGGTCTGCTTTTTTTTTTTTTTTTTTTTTTTTGTGCCCGACTCTGGGTATAGGCTTCACAGCCTGCTCTCAAGGCCCAGTAATCCTCCTACATACCATACACCTTTCTTCATGTCACCACTTCGGCGCTAACACGCACCGTCCATATTGAATACATGTTAGGGCTGTCTCATACAGGACTGGTGTATTGGTATTAGCGGGTTTTTTTTTCGACATGTCGGCAGGTCTTCTGGTAGATCAGTAAAGTCTGCTTTCATGAAATTCAAATCATTAAACTGTTCCCTGCCCCAGCCGGGATTTGAACCTGGGTCCAATAGGACTGCAGATCACCTCTCTACCGACTGAGCCACCGCCTCCCTCTATGATAATATGGACTGGTGTTGAGCAACAACAACAAAAAATTTACTGGCACATTACTGAAATCCCCTTGATACAAATAATGGTACTAAGAATATCGCGGGAAAGGTTGAAGCTTGAACATATTTGAAGCAGTTATCTCCGACATGTGTTTTCCACTGCTGGACAGACGGGGATTCAGGTGGATTAATGGTCAGTCGAGCCATCCATCAGGTGGACAAGCAGGCCACCCACACAAACACACTCCACTCTATCTGTACCATGTTGACACACACACACACACACACACACACACACACACACACACACACACACACACACACACACACACACACACACACACACACACACACACACATTTATACTTACGCACGTACGCAAGCACGAACGCACGCAAGCACAAACGCTCACAAATATATACACACACTCACACATACACATACAGACACATAGATGCTCTCACACAAGCACCCACGCTGTCACTCACGCACGTACAGTACACATACATACACAGAGACACACACACACACACACACACACACACACACTCTCTCTCTCTCTCTCTCTCTCTCTCTCTCTCTCTCTCTCTCTGGCTGCAACATACACACACTAACAGACACAAAAACACTCTCATACAAAGAAGGGTGACCATTCCCAAGACTCTCTATCACCCAGTGCCTTTGACATATTGTACCTCAAATGTTTTTTTTTGTATTTCATCTATTCTTAATAAAAAAAAATAAAGCATCTTTCCTATCACATTCTTCATTCTAATCGTCAGTATGAGTTCCATCAGGGACGCTCCACTGGCGATCTTCTCACCTACCTTTCAGAATCGTTGTCATCCTCCTTGCGGGACTTTGGTGAAAGCTTTGCTATTGAACATGATATCTTATAGGCTTTCGATCGAGTCTGGCATAAATCTTTGATTTCCAAACTGCTCTCTCACTGTTTCAATCCTTCTATCTGTGCCTTCATCTCTAGCTTCGTTTCTGGTCGTCCTATAGCTGTTGTAGACGGCCACCGTTCTTCTAGATCTATCAGTAGCGGTGTTCCTTAGGACTCTGTCCTATCACCAACTCTCTTCCTTTTGTTCATCAATGACCTTCTAAACGGTACTCATAACGCTATCCACTCACACACCGATGATTCCATTCTTCACCTTTCCATTCGCTTCCCACTGTGCCCATCTCATCAGTTACTTCAACAAACAAGGGATGAGGCTATGGCACACTAATGTCTGACTTGGCTCGTATCTCTGGCTGGGGTAAAAGTAACCTTGTTGCCTTTAATGCGAGAAAAATTCAGTTCTTACACCAATGAACCCGTCAAAATCTACTGAAGGAATGCCCACTAATGTTTAATAATATCCAGTTCAATCCTGCATCATCTTTAAACATAGGCTACTTGGGGTTTCATTCTCTCGGGATTTATATGGAAAAGGTCATATTACACCTACTGTAAAATCTGATTCCAAGAGATTAGGAGTGCTAAGCCGACTCCATACCTTCTTTACCCCTGCACAGTTGTTGACTTTAAACATGGGTTTTATTATCCCCTGTGTAGAGTAAAACTGTCATGTGTGGGAGGCTCCTCGCATACAGGTCATCTCAACAAGGTGGTGTGAAAGGCTTTTCGTCCCATTAACTTTCCTCCTTCTACACCCTCGCTCCAGCCTCTGTCTCCTCCCCGCACTGCTGCATCTTTATCTCTTTTCTATCGGTACTTTAATGGTCACTGCTCCTCTGAACTATCTGCTTGCACCCCTCCACCACTACGACGTGGGCGCAGCACCTGTCTAGCAAGAAATTTTCTTCCCTTTCCTGTCGAACTCTCTAATGCAAGAGTGAACCATTACTCTGGGCCTTTTATTTATGTAGCAGGTCAACTCTGGAACTGTCTCCCTGTCTGTATTTCCTACTGTCTATGATCTCCAGTCTTTCAAACGCAGTGTGTCCAGGCATCTTCGAATGAACGGATCTTGAACTTAGTTGTATTGTTTTTGTTTTTTCTTGAAGAGAACAGTTTGTGGCCTCCTGGCCTTTGGTTCCTTTTCCCTCACATTAAAACAAACACGCACAAACACAACTCTCTCTGTCTCTGTCTGTCTGTCTGTCTGTCTGTCTGTCTCTGTCTCTGTCTCTCTCTCTCTCTCTCTCTCTCTCTCTCGCTCTCTCTCTCTCGTTAACTCAATTTTGATCCAATTTGTCCTTGCCCTCTCCTGTTTTTTTTTTTCTATTTTTAACTTTAAACTCTTACATTATTAATGTAGTTGTAAGACTTTTATGCACACTTTCCCATCACGATACACTACTTTTTCTTTCTATGATGCATTCTGGCCAACATTTCTTGAACTTCCTTACTTTCATTTCTGTGTGTGTGTGTGTGTGTGTGTGTGTGTGTGTGTGTGTGTGTGTGTGTGTGTGTGTGTGTGTGTGTGTTTCTTTTTGGTTTGATCTTCAGACGTAAATATTACAAATGAACCACGAGGTAAAACGAATATCTTTGGCAGTAAATTTGCCAGAAATTCTTTGTTAAAGGTAGTAAGCCAGAACGTTCCAATACAAGAACTTGACTCTCTCGAAACTGATCGACTCAAAACACAGACTAGATACGTAAAATCCATTCTAGACAATTTACCAACCAAAAAAGCTCCAGGCCCAGATGGAATTCCTCCAATTGCTTTGAAAAAGTGCGACCCAGAACTAACTTCCGTTCTAGCTAAATTATTCAGACTATGCGTACGTACTTCTTCATTCCCTAATTCTTGGAAAGAAGCCATTATCCACTCATTTCTGAAGAAATGAAGTTCCTCTGATTCTCCTGACTACAGACCAATGTCTATCACGTCTTCTCTGGGTAAAGTATTTGAAATTGTAATGAATAAACACATGGTTAAACATCATGAATCCAACAACTTCATTAGTGATAGACAGTACGGATTTCGACACGAAAGATCTACCATTAATATACTTTATCTCCTGCCTCACACCATCCATCAATCAACTGACCAACATGGAGAAACTCATGCAGTAGCCTTGAATCTTTCTAAAGCATTTGACAGAATGTGGCACCGTTCCTTACTGCCCAAACTCCCTTGCTATCGGCTAACATCTTTTGTTCCTCTGATTTCCTCATATCTAAATGACAGAAAGATAAATGTAAAAGTAGATGATGTGTATTCCAATTATCACTCAGTTAATGCATGCGTGCCACAAGGATCAGTTGTGGCTCCATCCCTATTCCTAATTCATATTAATGACCTCTCATCTGTCACCCATGTCCCATCCATTCATATTCTGATGACTCAACGCTTCACAGTTCATTTATACTGAAACACCCATTCATAAAGTTTAATATCTCCAGCTCACAACTCACTACAGCCACCACCATGAATCAAGACTTATCTAGGATTACTGAATGGAGACAAAATAGTCTTGTCTCATTTAATGCCAGTAAAACCAATTATTTGCAATTTTCTATTAGACTGGTATTGCCAGATTCCTATTCTACCTTCAGTGTTACTAATATTCCTGTTTCCAAACGTATTGAAATTCTCGATGTTTCACTTAACAAAGCCCTCAGCCGGACCTCTCATGTCAGATCACTTGTTAAAGCCGCCTAAAGGAAACTTGGATGATTGTACAAAGTTCTTAGCTTCTTCACTGACGAGCAGTTACCCGTAATCATGTGTGCTCTCAGCTGGAATATTGCTCACCCTTGTGGAATGGATATGGAGAGGTTGCACTAAAACTAGAAAAAATTCAGAACAAAGCTGTTATATTATTAATAACCCTGTTATTACAAATAAACTATTTCCCCTACAGGTAAGAAGGAATGTTGTTTCCTTTGCATTACTTTACAGGTATACTTTCATTGCAAATGTTCAGGCGAAGTTGCATCCATTGTGCAACCTCTCCATGCCTTCCCCTTTGCTACACGGGTATCTGGTAGTGCTCCTGACTGGAATGTCGCACTGCCATATAGCAGAACTTCCGTCTATCAGAAATCTTTATTCCCCGAACTGCATCTCTTTGGAACTCGCTTCTCCAGCGTTGCCTCCCCTCAAAGTTCAACATACCGCTGTTCAAGTCCAACTGTTACAAATTGTATTTTGATTAATCGAGGGCACCAGTAATCTGGTGTATGGATTTATAAAATTCATTTTGCTTATCCTTCCTCTGTTCCGTTATTTAAAAAAAATAATAGTTAAGTGGGCTGGGGGTCCGAAGAATCCCACTTGTAGAAATAAGTTTATACATCGAAAAACAAGCTTAATATTAGGAAACTGGATTGTTCGAAGTCTTAATCAGGCTGATAAAATAGAAGAACTTATTTCAGTGTTCAAGGAATACAATATCCTGGTAGATATTTGTGCTCTTACAGAAACGAAGTTGCTTGGAGTTGATAATATGAATTTGGATGATGGTATTACTATGTTCGTGTCTGGTAGGAGTGATGGAAATCATTACCAAGGAGTAGGCTTACTGCTGAGTAGAGATGCTTGTAAGGCAGTATGTGAGTTTTAATCAGTTAATGAGTGATTGCTCTTTGCTTGTTTAAAATCTGACCATGGTAATATCAGTATGGTTGTAGGGTACGCTCCGACAAATGAGGCTGCTGATAAAATGAAGGATGATTTTTATGAGAAGCTGCAGAATGTAGTGAATAGAGTGGCAAGACATGATGTGTTAGTTTGCATTGGTGATTTTAATGCGATTGTTGGCAGTAGTAGGGATGGCTTTGAGGAATGTATGGGTATGGAGGGTGTTGGTATAAGAAACGAAAATTGGGTGTGATTTGGAAGCTTTTGTTTGGCAAATGACCTTATAATTGGTGGAACTATCTTTGAGCATAGAAAAATACATAAGGCTACTTGGATTTCAGCATGTGGTAAATATAGTTACCAGATTGACCACCTTGCAATTAGCAGAAGGCATAGGAGTTATTTGCAAGATATTTGGGTAAGGAGGAGGGCAGATATAGGTAGTGATCATCAACTTGTGTCAAAGATTAAAATAAAACTTGAGAGAAAAATTAATGGTAATTGTACAGGAGGTGGTAATTATGATCTTGATGGGCCGAGAAGTGATTAGACAGGAAGGAAAAGTTTCGGTGGGAATGTAGGAACATGTTTCTAGTCCTGCAGACTTTGATGGAATCTGAAGACAATGATATTAATCAAATGTGGAGAGAGGTAAAAGAGGTTTTGCATGAGAGTGTTAAGGTTACTATTAAGAAAAAGGGAAAAGCGAGAAGGAAAAAGTGGATGTCAGATGAAACATAGAATGCAATTCAGAAAAGGAAAGAGGCGAAGTTAAGAAGTGAAGAACAACATGTTGATGGCCAAGTAGTTGAAGTACTTTGGGCAACGTACTGAAGTTTACATTCTGAAATAAAGAGACTCGTTAGACGTGATAAGAAGAGGCTATATGCTGAAAAGGCAACAGAGACAGAAATTAAATTAAGTAAAAATGACGGTCAGAGCATAAGAGCAGTGTATCAGGCCATAAAGGAGTTAACTGGGACTGAAAAGAGAAGGAAAGAAATACCTGTACGAGATAGAAATGGTAGTTTGATGACTAAAGATCTGGATACAAAACTAAGGTGGAAAGAGCATTTTGAATCTGTTCTAAATAGACCAATCCCAGCTGAAGAGGACATTTTGCCAGGCGAGAGAGGTTTGCAGATAGAAACAGGGGATATGACCTTGGAAGAGGTAGCAAAATCTATAAAGGAGTTAAAGAATTTTAAGGCCCCAGGAGAGGATGGAATATTTCCCGATATGCTAAAGGTGGAAAATGATGAGTTGATGAATGCGCATTTAATACTTTTTAATGTGGCATGGAATAATGGTGCAATTCCAAAAGAGTGGAAAAATGGAGTGATTATAAAAATACCAAAAAAGGGAGATTTAAGTGTGTGTGGCAATTGGAGGGGTATAACTTTGACACCTGTAGTTGCAAAAGTCTTTTCCAAAATCTTGTTGAACAGAATAGAGCCAGTAATTGATACAATTTTAAGAGTAGAACAAGCGGGATGTAGAAAGGGTCGAGGCTGTAATGATCAGATTTTTATTGTGAGGCATCTAATGCAACAAGCTAATTAGATGAAAATGCCACTTAGAATGTGTTTTATGAATTTTGAAAAGGCGTTTGATAGTGTTTCACGTGGAACTATTTTGAAAATTATGAGATTCTGTGGTATACCAGAAAAGTTTGTAAATATTATTAGAAGCCTGCATGAAGGTACTTTTCGTAAGGTAATGGTGGGTAGGTCTTTGAGTGACCCATTTGATGTTAGGTCAGATGTGATTCAAGGAGGAGTTCTTTCGCCATTGCTGTTTGTTTTGGTTATGGATTATGTTATGAGAAAGGTTGTAAGGAGAACAGGTGCAGGAATTAACTGGAAAGAAAATTAGAAGCTGATGGATTTGGACTATGCTGATGATATTGTACTGACTTGCGGAAGTATTTACGAGGCGCAGAGGGTGCTTGATTGTCTGCTGGAGGAAAGAGGAAAAGTGGGATTGGTAATAAATTGTGGAAAGACTGAAATTGGTAATATGAACGTGGAGAACCAAATCGATTGTGTAATTGGGAATAATGTGGTGAAGAATGTAGAAAACTTTAAATAACTGGGAACATTGTATCATCTAATGGATCATTAAACAATGAAATTGAGGAGAGGATTAGACAGGCTTGGCGAGCTGTTGGAATGTTGAAATCTGTTTGGAATAATTGTATGTTTTCGGTACATACTAAACAGAAAATTTACAAGATGATGGTTAGACCGATTTTAATTTATGGGCATGAGTCATGGTACAGTACAATTGCAACAGATCAGAAAGTATTAGGATCTGAGAATAAAATACCGAGAAGGATTCTTGGGGTAAAGTAGCAAGACAGAGTTACAAATGAAAGAGTAAGGAATATTACGAGAGTGGAACCAGTTAATGAATATGTGAGACTGTCTCGCTGGAAGTGGCTGGGGCACATATACAGAAAAGAAGGCAGTTTAATACAGGATGTGCCAGAGTGGACCGCTAGAGGAAGAAAAGGTGGAGGTAGGCCGAGGGAAACCTGGTTGAGGACAATGAAATGAGAAGCAGGAGAGGAGTGTTGGTGGGACCTGAAGGAGATGGCAAGAGACAAATATTGGTGGAGAGAGTTCATCGAGGCCCTTTGCATCCCGTGGGATGCCACAGGAAATGATTGATTGAGTGATTGAAAAGAAGACAAATGTAAACAGAGGAAACAACTAGACCGTTTAGCCGGAACACTTATTGTGTACTTTATTCTTCATTACTCAATTTGCCTGAACCTACACGTAAAGAAAATAAGTAGGGTGTGGCTGCTCCCTCGCGGGAGTCACAGCAGCCTGTGCCACTACACAACACCCTTGTCTTCACATGACAGACACACAACACACATATGCAAATAAAACAATCATCACACAAACATTACTAAACCCTCTGCAACAATATCAGACCTTCATAAATCCCATACTAACACTACACACGCTTTTCACACACAGGACTACAGTAAACAACGCCTCGATCATCTCCCCCTCCCCTTCCCATCTCCTGATATCCATCTATCAAAAGTGTCCTTAAACAGTTAAGATCGAGTTCATCCAGGCAGACATAGAGCAGGACAACACCCAAGTCTCCTCAACTACCAGCTTAGATTTGGGCTGGATGGAATCGCAGATGACACGTGCCGTGCTTGTAGAATACGTCGTCACAACATATCACTGAACAGCACGCCAAACTAAAACACGGAAACAACATCAACGGTGTGGGGAACCTATGAATTAACCCCATTTGGGCGGTTCCTTACTAGCAGTCGACGGGTCTGCTTTTTTTTTTTTTTTTTTTTTTTTGTGTGTGCCCGACTCTGGGTATAGGCTTCACAGCCTGCTCTCAAGGCCCAGTAGTCCTCCTAAATACCACACACCTTTCTACCCGTCACCACTTCGGCGTTAACACGCACCGTCCATATTGAATACATGTTAGGGCTGTCTCATACAGGACTGGTGTATTGGTATTATCGGGGGTATTTTTACGACATATCGGCGGGTCTTCTGGTAGATCAGTAAAGTCTGCTTTCATGAAATTCAAATCATTAAACTGTTCCCTGCCCCAGCCGGGATTTGAACCTGGGTCGAATAAGACTGCAGATCACCTCTCTACCGACTGAGCCACCGCCTCCCTCTATGATAATATGGACTGGTGTTGAGCAACAACAACAAAAAATTTACTGGCACATTACTGAAATCCCCTTGATACAAATAATGGTACTAAGAATATCGCGGGAAAGGTTGAAGCTTGAACATATTTGAAGCAGTTATCTCCGACATGTGTTTTCCACTGCTGGACAGACGGGGATTCAGGTGGATTAATGGTCAGTCGAGCCATCCATCAGGTGGACAAGCAGGCCACCCACACAAACACACTCCACTCTATCTGTACCATGTTGACACAGACACACACACACACACACACTCCACTCTATCTGTACCATGTTGACACAGACACACACACACACACACACACACACACACACACACACATTATTTTATACTTACGCACGTACGCAAGCACGAACGCACGCAAGCACAAACGCACACAAATACATACACACACTCCCTTACACATACACACACAGGCACATACAGGCACTCACACAAGCACCCACGCTCTTACTCACGCACGTACAGTACACATACACACAGAGAGACATACACACACACAGACACACGCACTGACACACAGACACACACACACACACACAGACACACAGACACACACACACACACACACACACACACACACACACACACACACACACACACACACACACACGCACTAACACACACACACACACACACACACACACACACACACACACACACTCTCTCTCTCTCTCTCTCTCTCTCTTTGTTTTTCTCTTTCTCTGTCTCTGGCTGCAAAATAGACACACAAACACTCTCACACAAAGAAGGGTGACCATTCCGAAGCCTCGCTATCGCCCAATTGCTTTGACATCCTGTACCTCATTTTTTTTTTCCATCTATTCTTAATAAAAAAAAAAAAAAAAGAGCATCTTTCCTACACAGCCATCTTTCTAATCGTCAGTACGAGTTTCGTCAGGGACGCTCCACTGGCGATCTTCTCACCTACCTTTCAGAATCGTAGTCATCCTTGTTTCGGGACTTTGGTGAAAGCTTTGCCATTAAATCTGATATCTTCCAGCCTTTCCATCGAGTTTGGCATAAATCTTTGATTTCCAAACTGCCCTCTTACGGTTTCAATCCTTCTATCTGTGCCTTCATCTCTAGCTTCCTTTCTGGTCGTCCTATAACTGTTGTTGTAGATGGCCACCGTTCTTCTAGATCTATCAGTACCGGTGTTCTTTAGGACTCTGTCCTATCACCAACTCTCTTCCTTTTGTTCATGAATGACCTTCTAAACGGTACTCATAACGCTATCCACTCACACACCGATGATTCCATTTTTCACCTTTCCATTCGCTTCCCACTGTGCCCATCTCAACAGTTACTTCAACAAACAAGGGATGAGGCTATGGCACATTAATGTCTGACTTGGCTCGTATCTCTGGCTGGGGTAAAAGTAACCTTGTTGCTTTTAATGCGTGAAAAACTCAGGTTTTACACCAATGAACCCATCAAAATCTTTTGCAGGAATGCCCACTAATGTTTAATAATATCCAGTTCAATCCTGCAAGATTTTTTAACATAGGCTACTTGGGGTTTCATTCTCTCGGGATTTATATGGAAAAGGTCAAATTACATCTACTGTAAAATCTGATTCCAAGAGATTAGGAGTGCTAAGCCGACTCCATACTTTCTTTACCCCTGCACAGTTTTTGACTTTAAACATGGGTTTTATTATCCCCTGTGTAGAGTAAAACTGTCATGTGTGGGAGGCTCCTCGCATACAGGTCATTTCAACAAGGTGGTGTGAAAGGCTTTCCGTCCCATTAACTTTCCTCGCTCTACAGCCTCGCTTCAGCCTCTGTCTCCTCCCCGCACTGCTGCATCTTTACCTCTTTTCTATCGGTACTTTAATGGTCACTGCTCCTCTGAACTATCTGCTTGCACCCCTCCACCACTACGACGGGCGCGCAGCACCCGTTTAGCAAGGAATTTTCTTCCCTTTCCTGTCGAACTCTCTAAACCATTACTCTGGGTCCTTCATTCATGTAGCAGGTCAACTCTGGAACTGTCTCCCTGTCTGTATTTCCAACTGTCTATGATCTCCAGTCTTTCAAACGCAGTGTGTTGTTTTTTGTTTTTTTCTTGAAGAGAACAGTTTGTGGCCTCCTGGCCTTTGGTTCCTTCTCCCTCGCATTAAAACACTCACGCACACACACAACTCTCTCTGTCTCTGTCTGTCTGTCTGTCTGTCTGTCTGTCTCTCTCTCTCTCTCTGGGCTTCATCCACCCAGTGTGAACTTGTAGCACTTGTGAATGGGCTGGAACAAGTTTGTCTGAGGAAACAAGATGCCATCATCTTAACAGACAGCATGTCTGCTCTGCAATCTCTCTCTGACCCTCACCTCACATACCCTGACCTTGTTCACAGGATCAGGCGGATTGTTGCAGTGCTTAGGGAGATCGGTGTTCAGGTCAAATTTGTTTGGATCCCCTCACATGTTGTAATCCCGGGTAATGAAAGAGCTGACATTTTAGCCAAGGAGGCTTCTAACAAGGACACTTGTGACTATGACCTGGGACTTTCACTTAGACAACTTAAAAGAAAGATCGTGACCATACAAAAAGAAAGGGTGACTGACCTTAGACTCAGAGAACACAACACCAGCACTTCCATACACTACTACAACACAGTTGCACTGATGACAAGTTACGTATATGGCAGACATACGACAAGTAGGTGGGTTGACTCTGTACATGCAAGAATAAGGCTTGGCTGCTGTTACTCTTGGGAACTGGGTTGGCAGGTTGATGAGGCGAAGAGGAAGTGCAAAGTATGTGAACAACCCAACAAACACACTTCGAAGCATTATCAATTGGAATGTCCACTCATACGTGAATACAGGAATACTCAGTTTATGACAATAGAGAGTCAGGCAAAATTTATGTTAGAAAATGATATTGTCAGAAAAATACTGAGGAAGTATAAATTATTTGCTTCTCCTCAGTAACACAACAATTGCCCCCAGAATACACTTAGTCTAATATAACTGTTATAAAATTTATCAACTTAAGAACTTATGTCATACATGTGTGATAAGTTCGTTCAACTCTCTCACCCTATGTATATTGATAATATAAAATGAGTTATATTTATGTTGATATACTGTTATAAGACTTTTTTAATGCAGTTAGGGATGCATCTCGCTAAGATGCTGCCTTCCTTTTGGATACCTCTTTTAAATTCTTTGTATGATGCTGTATCTATGTATTTTTTTTGACGCTGCCCCTTCACAGGATGAAGTGTGGGGTGTCCAATAAACTAGCCCCATTGGGGTCAAATCAATCTCTCTCTCTCTCTCTCTCTCTCTCTCTCTCTCTCTCGTTAACTCAATTTTGATCCAATTTGTCCTTGCCCTCTCCTGTTTTTTTTTTTCTATTTTTAACTTTAAACTCTTACATTATTAATGTAGTTGTAAGACTTTTATGCACACTTTCCCATCACGATACACTACTTTTTCTTTCTATGATGCATTCTGGCCAACATTTCTTGCACTTCCTTACATTCATTTCTGTATGTGTGTGTGTGTGTGTGTGTGTGTGTGTGTGTGTGTGTGTGTGTGTGTGTGTGTGTGTTTTCTTTTTGGTTTGATCTTCAGGCGGTAACATTACAAATGAACCACGAGGTAAAACGAATACCTTTGGCAGTACATTTGCCAGAAATTCGTTGTTAGAGGTAGTAAGCCAGAACGTTCTAATAGAAGAACTTGACTCTCTCGAAACTGTTCCACTCAAAATACAGACTAGATACGTAAAATCCATTCTAGACAATTGCCATCCAAAAAAGCTCCAGGCCCAGATGGAATTCCTCCAATTGCTTTGAAAAAGTGCGACCCAGAACTAACTTCCGTTCTAGCTAAATTATTCAGACTATGCGTACGTACTTCTTCATTCCCTAATTTTTGGAAAGAAGCCATTATCCACTCATTTCTGAAGAAAGGAAGTTCCTCTGATTCTCCTGACTACAGACCAATGGCTATCACGTCTTCTCTTGGTAAAGTATTTGAAATTGTAATGAATAAACACATGGTTAAACATCATGAATCCAACAACTTCATTAGTGATAGACAGTACGGATTTCGACACGAAAGATCTACTATTGATATACTTTATCTCCTGACTCACACCATCCATCAATCACCTGACCAACATGGAGAAACTCATGCAGTAGCCGTGAATCTTTCTAAATCATTTGACAGAGTGTGGCACCGTTCCCTGCTGCCCAAATTCCCATGCTCTGGGCTAACGTGTTTTGTTCCTCTGATTTCCTCATATCTAAGTGACAGAAAGATAATAGTAAAAGTAGATGATGTGTATTACAATTATCACTCAGTTAATGCATGCGTGCCACAAGGATCAGTTGTGGCTCCATCCCTATTCCTGATTCATATTAATGACCTTTCATCTGTCACCCATAATCCCATCTATTCATATTCAGATGACTCAACGCTTCACAGTTCATTTATACTGAAACACCCATTCACAAAGTTTAATATCTCCAGCTCACAACTCACTACAGCCACCTCCATGAATCAAGACTTATCTAGGATTACTGAATGGAGACAAAATAGCCTTGTCTCATTTAATGCCAGTAAAACCAATTATTTGCAATTTTCTATCTGGTATTGCCAGATTCCTATTCTACCTCCAGTGTTACTAATATTCCTGTTTCCAAAAGTATTGAAATTCTCGATGTTTCACTTAACAAAGCCCTCAGCCGGACCTCTCATGTCAGATCACTTGTTAAAGCCGCCTAAAAGAAACTTGGATGATTGTACAAAGTTCTTAGCTTCTTCACTGACGAGCAGTTACCCGTCATCATGTGTGCTCTCAGCTGGAATATTGCTCACCCTTGTGGAATGGATATGGAGAAGTTGCACTAAAACTAGACAAAATTCAGAACAAAGCTGTTATATTATTAATAACCCTGCTATTACAAATAAACTATTTCCCCTACAGGTAAGAAGGAATGCTGCTTCCTTTTGCATTACTTTATAGGTATACTTTCATTGCAAATGCTCAGGCGAAGTTGCATCCATTGTGCAACCTCTCCATGCCTTCCCCTATGCTACACGGGTATCTGGTAGTGCTCCTGACTGGAATGTCACACTGCCATATAGCAGAACTTCCGTCTATCAGAAATTTTTATTCCCCGAACTGCATCTCTTTGGAACTCGCTTCTCCAGCGTTGCCTCCCCTCAAACTTCAACATACCGCTGTTCAAGTCCAACTGTTACAAATTGTATTTTTATTAATCGAGGGCACCAGTAATCTGGTGTATGGATTTTAAAAATTCATTTTGCTTTTCCTTCCTCTGTTCCGTTATTAAAAAAAAAAAAAAAAATTGAAGTGGGCAGGGGGTGCGAAGAATCCCACGTATAGAAATAAGTTTATACATCCAAAAAGAACCTTAAGATTAGGAAACTAGAATGTTCGATCGCATAATCAGGCTGGTAAAATAGAAGAACTTATTTCAGTGTTCAAGGAATACAATATAGATATTTGTGCTCTTACAGAAACGAGGTTGATTGGTGTTGAAAATATGAATTTGGAAGGTGGTATTACTTTGTTGGTTTCTGGTAGGAGTGATGGAAATCATTACCAAGGAGTAGGCTTATTGTTAAGCAGAGATGCTTGTAAGGCAGTATGTGAGTTTGAACCAATTAATGAGCGCTTGCTTTATGCACGTTTAAAATCTGACCATGGTAATATCAGTATGGCTGTAGGGTACGCTCCGACAAATGAGGCTGCTGATGAAATGAAGGATAACTTTTATGAGAAGCTGCAGGATGTAGTGAATAGCATGGCATTGGGGATTTTATTGCGATTGTTGGCAGTAGTAGGGATGGCTTTGAGGAATGTATGGGTATGGAGGGTGTTGGTATAAGAAACGAGAATGGGGTGCGGCTTGGAAGCTTTTGTTTGGCAAATGACCTTATAATTGGTGGAACTGTCTTTGAGCATAGAAAAATACATAAGACTACTTGGATTTCAGCATGTGGTAAATATTGTAACCAGATTGACCACATTGCAATTAGCAGAAGGCATAGGCGTTATTTGCAAGATGTTTACGTAAGGGGGAGGGCAGATATAGGTAGTGATCATCAACTTGTGTCAAAGATTAAATTAAAACATAAGAGAAAAGTTAATGGTAATTGTACAGGAGGTGGTAATTATGATCTTGATGGACCGAGAAGTGATGAGACAAGAAGGAAAATTTTAGGGGGGAATGTAGGAACAGGTTTCTAGTCCTGCAGACTTTGATGGAATCTGAAGACAATGATATTAATCAAATGTGGAGAGAGGTAAAAGAGGTTTTGCATGAGAGTCCTAAGGTTACTATTAAGAAAAAGAGAAAAGCGAGAAGGAAAAAGTGGATGTCAGATGAAACATAGAATGCAATTCAGAAAAGGAAAGAGGCGACGATATGAGGTGAAGAACAACATGTTGATGGCCTAGTAGTTGAAGTACTTAGAACAAAGTACTGAAGTTTACATTCTGAAATAAAGAGACTCGTTAGACCTGATAAGAGGAGGCTATATGATGAAAAGGCAACAGAGGCATAAATTATATTAAGTTAAAATGACGGTCAGAGCATAAGAGCAGCGTATCAGGCCATAGAGGAGTTAACTGGGACTGAAAAGAGAAGGAAGGAAATACCTGTACGAGATAGAAATGGCAATTTGATGACTAAAGATTTGGATATAAAACTAATGTGGAAAGAGCATTTTGAATGTGTTCCAAATAGACCAATCCCAGCTGACGAGGACATTTTGCCAGCCGAGAGAGGTTTGCAGATAGAAACAGAGGATATGACCTTGGAAGAGGTAGCAAAATCAATAAAGGCGTTAAAGAATTTTAAGGCCCCAGGAGAGAATGAAATATTTCCCGATACGCTAAAGGTGGAAAATGATAAGTTGATGAATGCGCATTTAATACTTTTTAATGTGGCATGGAATAATGGTGCAATTCCAAAAGAGTGGAAAAATGGAGTGATTATGAAAATAACAAAAAAAGAGAGATTTAAGTGTGTGTGGGTATCGGAGGGGGATAACTTTGACACCTGTAGTTGCAAAAGTCTTTTTCAAAATATTGTTGAACAGAATAGAGCCAGTAATTGATACAATTTTTAGAGAAGAACAAGCGGGATGTAGAAAGGGTCGAGGCTGTAATGATCAGATTTTTATTTTAAGGCATCTAATGCAACAAGCTAATTAGATGAAAATGCCACTTAGTATGTGTTTTGTGGATTTTGAAAAGGCGTTTGATAGTGTTTCACGTGGAACTATGTTGAAAATTATGAGATTCTGTGGTATACCAGAAAAGTTTGTAAATATTATTAGAAGCCTGCATGAAGGTACTTTTCGTAAGGTAATGGTGGGTAGGTCTTTGAGTGACCCATTTGATGTTAGGTCAGATGTGATTCAAGGAGGAGTTCTTTCGCCATTGCTGTTTGTTTTGGTTATGGATTATGTTATGAGAAAGGTTGTAAGGAGAACAGGTGCAGGAATTAACTGGGAAGAAAATTAGAAGCTGATGGATTTGGACTATGCTGATGATATTGTACTGGCTTGCGGAAGTATTTACGAGGTGCAGAGGGTGCTTGATTGTCTGCTGGAGGAAGGAGGAAAAGTGGGATTGGTAATAAATTGTGGAAAGACTGAAATTATTAATATGAACGTGGAGAACCGAATCAACTGTGTAATTGGGAATAATGTGGTGAAGAATGTAGAAAACATTAAATATCTGGGAACGATTGTATCATCTAATGGATCATTAAACTATGAAATTGAGGAGAGGATTAGACAGGCTTGGCGAGCTGTTGGAATATTGAAATCTGTTTGGAATAATTGTATGTTTTCGGTACATACTAAACAGAAAATTTACAAGATGATGGTTAGACCGATTTTAATTTATGGGCATGAGTCATGGTACAGTACAATTGCAACAGATCAGAAAGTATTAGGATCTGAGAATAAAATACCGAGAAGGATTCTTGGGGTAAAGTAGCAAGACACAGTTACAAATGAAAGAGTAAGGAATATTACGAGAGTGGAACCAGTTGATGAATATGTGAGACTGTCTCGCTGGAAGTGGCTGGGGCACATATACAGAAAAGAAGGCAGTTTAATACAGGATGTGCCAGAGTGGATTGCTAGAGGAATAAGAGGTTGAGGTAGGCCGAAAGAAACCTGGCTGAGGACAAAGAAATGAGAAGCAGGAGAGGAGTGTTGGTGGGACCTGAAGGAGATGGCAAAAGACAAATGTAGGTGGAGAGAGTTCATCGAGGCCCTACGCATTCCTTGTGGTGCCAAAGTATATGACTGATTGAGTGATTGAAAAGAAGACATATGTTAACAGAGGAAACAACTAGACCGTGTAGCCGGAACACTTATTGTGTAATTTATTCTTCATTACTCAATTTGCCTGAACCTACTCGTAAAGAAAATATGTAGGGTGTGGCTGCTCCCTCGAGTGAGTCACAGCAGCCTGTGCCACTACACAACACCCCTGTCTTCACATGACAGACACACAACACATATATGCACATAAAACAATCATCACACAAATATTACTAAACTCTCTGCAACAATATCAGACCTTCATAAATCCCATACTAGCACTAGACAAACTTTTCACACACAGGACTGCAGTAAACAACACATCGATCATCTCCCCCTCCCCTTCCTATCTCCTAACATCCATCTATCTAAAGTGTCCTTAAACAATTAAGATCGAGTTCATCCAGGTAGACATAGAGCAGGACATCACCCAAGGCTCCTCAACTACCAGCTTAGATTTGGGCTGGATGGAATCGCAGATGACACGTGCCCTGCTTGTAGAATATACGTCGTCACAACATATCACTGAACAGCACGCCAAACTAAGACACGGAAACAACATCAACGGTGTGGGGAACCTATGAGTTAACCCCATTTGGGCGGTTCCTTACTGTCAGTCGACGGGTCTGCTTTTTTTTTCTTTTATGTGTCCGACTCTGGGCATGGGCTTCACAGCCTGCTCTCAAAGGCGCAGTAGTCCTGCTACATACCATACACCTGTCTGCATGTCACCACTTCGGCGCTAACACCCACCGTCCATATTGAATACATGTGAGGGCTGTCTCATACAGGACTGGTGTATTGGTATTAGCGGGGGTATTTTTACGACATGTCGGCGGGACTTCTGGTAGATCAGTAAAGTCTGCTTTCATGAAATTCAAATCCTTAAACTGTTCCCTGCCCCAGCGGGGATTTGAACCTGGGTCCGGTAGGACTGCAGGTCACCTCTCTACCGACTGAGCCACCGCCTCCCCATATGATAAGATGGACTGGTGTTGAGCAACAACAAAAACAACTTACTAACACATTACTGAAATCCCCTTGATACAAATAATGGTACTAAGAATATCGCGGCAAAGGTTGAAGCTTGAACATATTTGAAGCAGTTATCTCCGACATGTGTTTTCCACTGCTGGACAGACGGGGATTCAGGTGGATTAATGGTCAGTCGAGCCATCCATCAGGTGGACAAGCAGGCCACCCACACAAACACACTCCACTCTATCTGTACCATATTGCCACACACACACACACACACACACACACACACACACACACACACACACACACACACTGTCTCTCTCTCTCTCTCTCTCTCTCTCTCTTTCTCTCTCTTTCTGGCTGCAACATAGACACACAAACAAACACACAAACACTCTCACACAAAGAAGGGTGACCATTCTCAAGACTCTGTATCGCCCAAATGCTTTGACATCCTGTACCTCATTCTTTTTTTCATCTATTCTTAATAAAACAAAATAAAGCATCTTCCCTATCACAACCATCTTTCTAATCGTCAGTACGAGTTCCGTCAGGGAAGCTTCACTGGCGATCTTCTCACCTACCTTTCAGAATCGTAGTCATCCTTCTTTCGGGACTTTGGTGAAAGCTTTGCCATTAAATTTGATATCTTACAGCCTTTCGATCGAGTTTGGCATAAATCTTTGATTTCCAAACTGCTCTCTCACGGTTTCAGTCCTATCTGTGCCTTCATCTGTAGCTTCCTTTCTGGTCGTCCTATAGCTGTTGTTGTAGACGGCCACCGTTCTTCTAGATCTAACAGTAGCGGTGTTCCTTAGGGCTCTGTCCTATCACCAACTCTCTTCCTTTTGTTCATCAATGACCTTCTAAACGGTACACATAACGCTATCCACTAATACGCTGATGATTCCATTCTTCACCTTTCCATTCGCTTCCCACTGCGCCCATCTCAGCAATTACTTCAAGAAACAAGGGATGTCTGACTTGGCTCGTATCTCTGGCTGGGGTAAAAGTAACCTTGTTGCTTTTAATACGTGAAAAACTCAGTTCTTACACCAATGAACCCGTCAAAATCTACTGCAGGAATGCCCACTAATAATTAATAATATCCAGTTCAATCCTGCATGATCTTTAAACATAGGCTACTTGGGGTTTCATTCTCTCGGGATTTATATGGAAAAGGTCATATTACATCTACTGTAAAATCTGATTCCAAGAGATTAGGAGTGCCAAGTCGACTCAGTACCTTCTTTACCCCTGCACAGTTGTTGACTTTAAACATGGGTTTTATTATCCCTTGTGTAGAGTAAAACTCTCATGTGTGGGAGGCTCCTCGCATACAGGTCATCTCAACAAGGTGGTGTGAAAGTCTTTTCGTCCCATTAACTTTCCTCCTTCCACAGCCTCGCTTCAGCCTCTGTCTCCTCCCCGCACTGCTGCATGTTTATCTCCTTTCTATCGGTACTTTAATGGTCACTGCTTCTCTGAACTATCTGCTTGCACCCCTCCACCACTACGACGGGGGCGCAGCACCCGTTTAGCAAGAAATTTTCTTCCCTTTCCTGTCGAACTCTCTAATGCAAGAGTAAACCATTACTCTGGGTCCTTCATTCATGTAGCAGGTCAACTCTGGAACTATCTCCCTGTCTGTATTTCCAACTGTCTATAATCTCTAGTCTTTCAAACGCAGTGTGTCCAGGCATCTTAGAATGAACGGATCTTGAACTTAGTTGTATTGTTTTTGTTTTTTTCTTGAAGAGAACAGTTTGTGGCCTCCTGGCCTTTGGTTCGTTCTCCCTCGCATTAAAACAAACACGCACAAACACAACTCTCTCTGTCTGTCTGTCTGTCTGTCTGTCTGTCTGTCTGTCTGTCTCTCTCTCTCTCTCTCTCTCTCTCTCTCTCTCTCTCTCTCGTTAACTCACTTTTTATCCACTTTGTCCTTGCCCTCTTCTGTTTATTTTTTATATTTTTTACTTTAAACTTTTACATTAATAATGTAGTTGTAAGACTTCTATGCACACTTTCCTATCACGATACACTACCTTTTCTTTCTATGATGCATTCTGTCCAAAATTTCTTGCACTTCCTTACTTTCATGTGTGTGTGTGTGTGTGTGTGTGTGTGTGTGTGTGTGTGTGTGTGTGTGTGTGTGTGTGTGTGTGTGTGTGTGTGTGTGTGTGTGTGTGTGTGTGTGTGTGTGTGTGTGTGTGTGTGTGTGTGTGTGTGTGTGTGTTTCTTTTTGGTTTGATCTTCAGACGGTAACATTACAATTGACTCACGAGGTAAAACGAATACCTTTGGCAGTACATTTGCCACAAATTCTTTGTTAGAGGTAGTAAACCAGAACGTTCTAATAGAAGAACTTGACTCTTTCGAAACTGTTCCACTCAAAATACAGACTAGATACGTAAAATCAATTTTAGACAATTTACCAACCAAAAAAGCTTCAGGCCCAGATGGAATTCCTCCCATTGCTTTCAAAAGTCCGACCCAGAACTAACTTCCGTTCTGGCTAAATTATTCAGACTATGCGTACGTACTTCTTCATTCCCTAATTCTTGGAAAGAAGCCATTATCCGCTCATTTCTGAAGAAAGGAAGTTCCTCTGATTCTCCTGACTACAGACCAATGCCTATCACGTCTTCTCTTGGTAAAGTATTTGAAATTGTAATGAATAAACACATGGTTAAACATCATGAATCCAACAACTTCATTAGTGATAGACAGTACGGATTTCGACACCAAAGATCTACCATTGATATACTTTATCTCCTGACTCACACCATCCATCAATCAACTGACCAACATGGAGAAACTAATGCAGTAGCCTTGAATCTTTCTAAAGCATTTGACAGAATGTGGCACCGTTCCTTGCTGCCCAAACTCCCTTGCTATCGGCTAACATCTTTTGTTCCTCTGATTTCCTCATATCTAAATGACAGAAAGATTAATGTAAAAGTAGATGATGCGTATTCCAATTATCACTCAGTTAATGCATGCGTGCCACAAGGATCAGTTGTGGCTCCATCCCTATTCCTATCTATCTATCTATCTATAGCCCGACGCCCTAATCCCGCAAAGGGTGGCCGCAGACAAAACGCCTCCAAGTCACTCTGTCACCCACCATTTGACTACCCTCCCCCAACTCACCCCCCCCTCCCTCATATACCTCTCGACTCCATCCCTCCATCTCATCCTCGGTCTACCCCTCCCTCTCCCTCCCTCCACCTCACCTACATACACCCTCTTAGACAGTCTTTCATTCTCCATTCTCTCCACATGTCCAAACCACCTCATTTATTTCTCCTAATCTTCTCAACCACATCCACATCTACCCCACAACGTTCCTTCACTTCTTCATTCGTCAACCTGTCCCTCCACGTCACTCCACATGCTCCTCTCAAGTAACTCATTTCCACTGCTCTCACTCTTGACTTGTTCCCCTCTTGCAAGGTCCATGCCTCGCTTCCATACGGCAGGGTAGGGATCACAATACCATCATGCAGTGACTTCTTAACTTTCATACTCACTTCCCTATTTCTCATCACTGCTTTCAGTATACCAAGAACCTTCCTTCCCTGCTGTACCCTTTCACGTACTTCATCCCCCAAAGTTCCATCCTTACTCATCACACTACCCAAGTACTTGAATGCACTCACATTCTCCATATCCTCACCATCCAACCTCACTGCACACTCTGTGACTTCATTCCTCTCAAACACCATAACTTTACTTTTGTTTACATTAACTTTCAGCTTCCTCCTCCCACACACTGTCCCAAATTCATTCACCAAACCTTGCAACTCCCATTCATCTTCACTCAAAAGTACTGTATCATCAGCAAACAGCAACACCGGAAGCTTCCAAATCTCACCCTCATTCATTAGGGCCAGCCCCACATCCACTGCCCTACCTTGCACCTCCTTTACAACCCCATCCATATATATATTAAACAGCCATGGAGACATCACACACCCCTGTTTCAGTCCCACATTGAGATCAAAGAACTCACTCAGCTCACCATCCACTCGCACCGTAGCCCTAGCTCCCTCGTACATACTCTTCACAGCACTCAACAATTTCCCCTCCACTCCATATATTCTTAATACCTTCCACATACCTTGCCTATCTATTTTGTCATAAGGTTTCTCCAAGTCCATGAAGGCAGCATACACTTTCCTTCCCTTCTCTAGATACTTCTCCACTAAACATCTTAGAACAAATATCTGATCTACACACCCTTTTCCCTTCCTAAATCTCCCTTGTTCTTCTCCAAGTAGCTCCTCTGTCATATGCCTAACCCTATCAATGAGTATTCTACCATATATTTTACCAGTCACACTAAGAAGGCAAATACCCCTATGGTTACCACATACGTCTCTCTCCCCTTTTCCTTTGTACAGAGGAACAATTATACCTGATTTCCAGTCCTCTGGAACCCTTCCCTCTTCCCAGTCCAATCTACACAACTTCCATATCCACTCCACAACAATCTCACCCCCACACCTAAGCATTTCACCACACACTTCATCAATTCCTGGGGCCTTTCCCAGCTTAATCTTCTTCATCGCTTCCACTACTTCCGCCCTACTGATCTCTTCCTCCCTCCTCTCATCTCTTCTTCTCCCAGCCATTCCCCAACCACTTATACTCACAGTGCTCTCACTCTCTACATTCAAAAAATCCTCAAAGTGCTCCTTCCATCTCCTCAGTTTCTCTCTCTTCTCCACCAACAATCTATTATTCCTCTCTTTCACTCCCCTATTATTTCCCCTTTCACGCTGCCTTACTTTCTTTACCTCCTTCCAAAACAATTTCTTACTCTCCTTCCATTTCACACTCAAATTCCTCCCAAATTCTTCATCCACTTTCTTCTTACTCTCCTTCACCAGTCTCTTAACCTCCCTTCTCCTGCTCACATATATCTCTCTCTTCTCTCTCTCATCTTCTCTCTTACCTGTACTCGCCAACCATTCACCATATGCCTTCTTCTTTTGTTCTACAGCTCGTTTCACCTCATCATTCCACCATGCTGTCCCTTGCACACCCTTGCATCTCCTCCTCACTCCACAAACCGCCTCACACGCTGCGCCTATCTCTTCCGTGAATATCTTACATACGTCTTCCACCCCTTCCATCTGCTCTAGCTCATATCTTCCCAATCTTTCTTCCACTATGCTCTTATACTCTGTCATTTTCTCACTATCTTGCAATTTCTCCACTCTTCTCACAGGAGCTGCTCCATATTCCTAATTCATATTAATGACCTCTCATCTGTTACCCATAATCCCATCTATTCATATTCAGATGACTCAACGCTTCACAGTTCATTCATACTGAAACACCCATCCACAAAGTTTAATATCTCCAGCTCACAACTCACTACAGCCACCACCATGAATCAAGACTTATCTAGGATTACTGAATGGAGACAAAATAGTCTTGTCTCATTTAATGCCAGTAAAACCAATTATTTGCAATTCTCTATTAGACTGATATTGTCAGATTCCTATTCTACCTTCAGTGTTGCTAATATTCCTGTTTCCAAGCGTATTGAAATTCTCGATGTTTCACTTAACAAAGCCCTTAGCCGGACCTCTCATGTCAGATCACTTGTTAAAGCCGCCTAAAGGAAACTTGGATGATTGTACAAAGTTCTTAGCTTCTTCACTGACGAGCAGTTACCCGTAATCATGTGTGCTCTCAGCTGGAATATTGCTCACCCTTGTGGAATGGATATGGAGAGGTTGCACTAAAACTAGACAAAATTCAGAACAAATCTGTTAATATTATTAATAACCCTGTTATTACAAATAAACTATTTCCCCTATTGGTAAGAAGGAATGTTGCTTCCTTTGCATTACTGTACAGGTATACTTTCATTGCAAATGCTCAGGCGAAGTTGCATCCATTGTGCAACCTCTCCATGCCTTCCCCTATGCTACACGGGTATCTGGTAGTGCTCCTGACTGGAATGTCACACTGCCATATAGCAGAACTTCCGTCTATCAGAAATCTTTATTCCCCGAACTGCATCTCTTTGGAACTCGCTTCTCCAGCGTTGCCTCCTCTCAAAGTTCAACATATCGGTGTTCAAGTCCAACTGTTACAAAGTTTATTTTGATGAATGGAGGACATAGGTAATCTGGTGTATGGATTTTTAAAATTCATCTTGCTTTTCCTTCCTCTGTTCCGTTATTTAAAAAAAAAAGTTAAGTGGGCAGGGGGTGCTAAGAATCCCACGGTGTAGGAATAAAAGTATACATCCAAAACGAACCTTAAGATTAGGAAACTGGAATGTTCGAACTCTCAATCAGGCTTGTAAAATAGAAGAACTTATTTCAGTGTTCAAGGAATACAATATAGATATTTGTGCTCTTACAGAAACGAGGTTGATTGGTGTTGATAATATGAATTTGGAAGGTGATATTACTTTGTTGGTTTCTGGTAGGAGTGATGGAAATCATTACCAAGGAGTAGGCTTACTGCTGAGTAGAGATGCTTGTAAGGCAGTATGTGAGTTTGAACCAATTAATGAGCGCTTGCTTTATGCACTTTTAAAATCTGACCATGGTAATATCAGTATGGTTGTAGGGTACGCTCCGACAAATGAAGCTGCTGATGAAATGAAGGATGACATTTAACTGATGATGCTGGATGTAGTGAATAGAGTGGCAGGACATGATGTGTTAGTTTGCATTTGTGATTTTAATGAGATTGAAAATTGTATGGGTAAGGAGGGTGTTGGTATGAGAAACGAAAATGAAGTGCGATTTGGAAGCTTTTGTTTGGAAAATGACCCTATGATTGGTGGAACCATCTTTGAGCATAGAAGTATACATAAAACTGCTTGGATTTCACCGTGTGGTACATATTGTAATCAGACTGACCACACTGCAATTAGCAGAAGGCATAGGAGTTATTTGCAAGATGTTTACATGAGGAGGGGGGCAGATATAGGTAGTGATCATCAACTTGTTGTGTCAAAGATTAAAATAAAACATAAGAGAAATGTTAATGGTAATTGTGCAGGGGGTAATAAATATGATTTTGATGATCTGAGAAATGATGAGAACACGAAGAAGTTTTGATGGGAATGTAGGCACAGGTTTCTGGTCCTGCAGACTTCCGTGGAATCTGAAGACAATGATATTAATCAAATGTAGAGAGAGGTAAAAGAGGTTTTGCATGAGAGTGCTAAGGTTACTATTAAGAAAAAGGGAAAAGTGAGAAGGAAAAGTGGATATCACATGAAACATGGAATGCAATTTAGAAAAGGAAAGAGGCGAAGTTATGAAGTGAAGAACAATATGCTGATGGCCAGGTAGTTGAAGTACTTAGAGCAAAGTACTGAAGTATACATTCTGAAGTAAAAAGACTCATTAGACTTGGTAAGAGGAGGCTGTATGATGAAAAGGCAAAAGAGACAGAAATAATGTAAACATGACGGTCAGAGCACAAGAGCAGAGTATCAGGCCATAAAGGAGTTAACTGGGACTGAAAAGAGAAGGAAGGAAATACCTGTACGAGATAGAAATGGTAGTTTGATGACTAAAAATCTGGATATAAAAGGTGGAAGGAGCATTTTGAATCTGTTCTAAATTGACCAATCCCGGCTGAAGAGGACATTTTGCCAGGCGAGAGAGATTTGCAGATATAAACAGGGGATATAACCATGGAATAGGTAGCAAATCTACCTCTATAAAGGAGTTAAAGAATTTTAAGGCCACAGGAGAGGATGGAATATTTCCTGAAAAGCTTAAGGTGGAAAATTAAGAGTTGATGAATGCGCCTTTGAAATTTTTTAATGTTGCTTGGGATAATGGTAGAATTGCACAAGAGTTGAAAAATGGTGTGATTTTAAAAATACCCAAAAAGGGAGACTTAAGTTTCTGTGGAAATTGGAGGGGAATAACTTTGACACCTGTAGTCTTTTCCAAAATCTTGTTGAACAGAATAGAACCAGTAATTGATAAAATTTTAAGAGAAGAAAAAGCGGGATTTAGAAAGGGTCGAGGTTGTAATGATCAGATTTTTATTGTAAGGCATCTAATGCAACAAGCTAATGAGATGAAAATGCCACTTACGAGTAGTATGTGTTTTGTTGATTTTGAAAAGGCGTTTGATAGTGTTTTACGTGTAGCTATGTTGAAAATTATGAGATTCTATGGTATACCAGAAATTTTGTAAATATTATTAGTAGCCTGCATGAAGGTACTTTTTGTAAGGTAATGGTGGGTGGTTCTTTGAGTGATCCGTTTGAAGTTTGGTCAGGAGTGATTCAAGGATGAGTTCTTTCGCCTTTGCTGTTTGTTTTGGTTATGAATTAAGTTATAAGAAAGGTTGTAAGGAGAACAGTTGCAGGAATTAACCACAAAGATAATAAGAGGCTGAAGGATTTGAACTATGCTGATGATATTGTACTGATTTGTGGAAGTATTTACGAGATGCAGAGGGTGCTTGATTGTTTGGTGAAGGAAGGAGAAAAAGTTGGATTGGTAATAAATTGTGGAAAGACTGAAATTATTAATATGAAAGTGGAGAACCAAATCGATTGTGTAATTGGAAATAATGTGGTGAAGAATGTAGAAAACTTTAAATACCTGGGAAAGATTGTATCATCTAATGGATCATTAAACAATGAAATTGAGGAGAGGATTAGACAGGCTTGGCGAGCTGTTGGAATTTTGAAATCTGTTTGCAATAATAATATGCTTTCGGTGCATACTAAAGTAAAAATTTACAAGTTCATGGTTAGACCAATTTTCTTTTATGGGCATGAGTCATGGTACAGTACAATTGCAACAGATCAGAAAGTATTAGTATTTGAGAATAAAATACTGAGAAGGATTCTTGGGGTAAAGTGGCAAGACAGAGTTACAAATGAAAGAGTAGGGGATATTACGAGAGAGCTACCAGTTGATGAATATGTGAAACTGTCTCGCTGGAAGTGGCTGGGGCACATACATAGAAAAGAAGGCAGTTCAATACAGGATGTGCCAAAGATAACTGCTAGAGAAAGAAGAGGAAGAGGTTGGCCGAGGGAATCCTGGTTGAGGACAATGAAAAGAGAAGCGGGAGAGGTGTGTTGGTGGGACCTGAAGGAGATGGCAAGAGACAAATATTGGTGGAGAGAGTTCATCGAGACCCTATGCTTCCCCTGGGGTGCTACAGGAAATGATTGATTGATTCATTCATTCATTCATGCTTTTATTTACACTGCCCTTCCTCTACTTATTCTGGTCATAATACTTATATTATTTTCTTTTGTCTCCTACTGCATTATGTTCCACTTTTTCCTCCTCTTGCCTTTGTCTTTTAGACGTTATTCCCTTCATCTCTCTCTCTCTCTCTTTCTCTCTCTCTCTCTCTCTCTCTCTCTCTCTCTCTCTCTTTTATCCACCTATCACCTTCATAATAAATCGTTTTTATTTTTTTCTAAGATTTTCGCCTTTTTTCCCATCTGTTATTACTTGTTCCCATATATTTCGTTAGATTTGTGTTTCACAGTACTACTACACTTTGCTTCGCTTTTTTAGTCCCTTGCCTTTATCATCATTCTCAGTATTACGTCTTTCACAATTTCCGGTTCTTATATATCTGATTTTATCACGTCCATCAGATATAACCTACATGTTACTCCATCTTCATACTATTTAATTCAGTTCCCAGAAAACTTTCTAGACAGATGGATGGGTGGCTGAGAGGGAAAGAGGGTTGGATGGGTGGGTGGAGGGGTGGGTGTGTGACTGAGTAGTTGGAAAAAATGTCTATAATAATTAGGTCCATGATGAAGAGAGGCCCATGGTAGGAAGAAATCCGCGGGAAATATGTCCCTGGGGAAATGGATATATCGAGGAACATACTGTACGTTCAGTGGGTTAAATGGGCCCTTGGGGGTGGCCCTCACGGGTCCCAGGAAATGTCAGTATGGACGGTTGTAGTCTTTACCTTGGCAACTCCGGGAACTCTGCTAGTATCCGATTAAAGATAGTTCACAGTTTTTTCCTTGTTTCATTTTCGTTTCTTATCTTTATATCGCCATCATCATCTTCATGAACATCATCACTATCATCATTTTGGTCATCTTCATCAGCATCACCATCATCACAACTCAACCCTAATTATCAACAAATTATATTTTAAAACGTCATTCCTTCGCTCATCTCTTCCCCTTCTCCCTAGGTACTGCCCAAATCTTAATCATCCTTATCAACAACACCATCACCATCACTAACACCCAACCTTTATTTCCAACCAATGATACATCATAAAGGTTCTCCTCTCATCCCTTCCCCCTTTCCCAAGGTACTGCCCACATCATTATCATCATCATCATCATCATCATCACTCTCACGGAGGGATACTTCATAAATATGTTTTCATCTCTCATCTCCTCTTTTTTTGACTATATATAGTTCTCCCTCTTCATTTTTCTTCCATCGCTTCGTTCTTCTTTTTTTCATCCTAATCCTTCCTCCACTCACTCCTCTTTCTCAATTTTTCCCTACCGCTATCAGTTAGCCTAACTCTTTCGGTTGGGAGAAACAGCATGGAGAGAGAGAGAGAGAGAGAGAGAGAGAGAGAGAGAGAGAGAGAGAATACATGAGGTGAGGAAATCGAAAAATGGAAACAGTTCGACAGAAAACACTTTTTTTTTTTTTTTTAATAATAACTTGTATTCTTGCCTAAAAACAATGGGCTGACTACTTCTTACTATTTATATTGTCTTTTGCTGAGTTGGCTTGTGTATTTTTGTATGATGGTATATGAAAGGGAATTTAGATTAGTGTGTGCCAAAGTGTGGGTTTATTTCATTTGTGTGTGTGTGTGTGTGTGTGTGTGTGTGTGTGTGTGTGTGTGTAATTCACCGGGTCGGTGAGAATCACTTGATGGTCGTGATGGTCAGCTTTTATCCTCCCGGAAGGGAGCTGAGAGCTCATATAGTCAGATCTAAGGGCAAGGCTGTGACCTTCACACGCACACACCCGTCCCCTTGCTCAAGGGGGACAGTAACCACCCACTTCGTCAGTGAAACTTTTCGCAACTTGAGCGAGGCGCGAACTCCCGTCCACCAGTTGGCAAGCGGGAACGTTACCACTGCACCAGCGAGCGGTGTGTGTGTGTGTGTGTGTGTGTGAGGCAACAAGAGATATGCGAGGTGTGTTTTGAGTTTCGGATGGGTCCTCTTGCAATTTCTCACTAGACGCCACATAAGTAGATCGTACAGTCATGGGAAAAACCTGGCCGACAGTCCCTACCAGTATCGTTTCCTGTCTCCCATAATTTCATTTTTCCCAAAATGAAAGAAAGCATGTTTTCTTCTTGTCCTCGTTTGTTGCTTGGTTCATACTGCTGTCACATAAACAAAATTCGCGTAGCACCTTCCACTGTCCCTCAGAGAAGTGTCGATAACTTTAGCTATTGGCAACACTTGCATGCTTTTATGAACCTTTTGGTGTTCCTGACAAACCAAACTGTATGACATCCCTGGCACACTCTCATGTACAAATCTATCTACATCAACACAACTGTCCATTTCTGTTATCCTGCCGATTACTAAAACGCCATTACTCTCAAAGCAATCAGGCATTTTAAAGTAAATGTGAAGTTTTCTTCTGTAAGGGGAGTGCAGACGTGTTTCGTATTCTCTCCTTTAGCTTTTTAAGGTTGCCTAATAGGCATTAGTGTTTTTTATTCAACTTTTAAGTGACCATTAGGTTTAGCTGGTTCTTTTTTCCCTCCGTTTCCTGTTAGTTTGGTGCAGTAGGTGTCTGTACTCCTGTACTGAGACTGTCTTTGCCTCTTGCCCACGGAGGGTCCCCACCCACGGATCGCTCTAGGTGCGTCAGCACACGGTATTGTCTCCCTAGAGAGGGCTGAGCGGGTAATCTCAGCCTTATTATTTTATTTCTGTGTATTATATCCCTTGGTTGTTTCTCTCTCTTTTTTCCCACTTACCCCCTGAGGATGAGGTGGTTGCTGCTGTAAGTCAGACTCCTTTACCGACTCTCCCATCTTCAGTGCAAGAGGTGTTCCTGATGACGTTTTAACTGAATCAGGGACGGACTGACCGCCCCTTGACGGACAGGCTCCAACCACATGCACCACTTGGCATAAATGTAAATAACTCGTCTTTGTTCTATTACATGCTGTTGTTTTACTCCCCTGTCCAGCCTCTGTCCTTTCATCATCAAGAAGATGTTTGATGCCTGTGCTGGTGAGGTGGAACAAATGAAAAAAAAAAAAAAAAAATTGCTTCAGGGAATCTTCTCCCTTCTCGTAAAAACTGTCAACTCAGTCCAGATGATGGATTTGTATAAACTGTGCTGACTCCATTGATACGATGTCGAGCCGAAGATCCCACACTCAATGAATTACTGCAAGGGTGTTTTAACCTGCAGAGATCTCATGGTTATACAGGAGGACGACGTTGTACATTTGGAGAAATTTCCACGCGGGACACTGTGTAGATGGCAGCGGCAGCGACAGACAGAAATGATCTGGTAACAGTGTTGTGGGTGAAGCAGGGGTGGGAGTTGCGGGGAAGGTGAGTGATGGGGAAGAGGAAGGGTGGTGGTGGGGGTAGGTGAGTGTTAGGGAGAGGTTAAGTAGCCATTAATTGTGTCAACAAACTCTGCGTAGATGATCATTCCAATACAGTTTTTCTAATTATAATAAAAGGCAGTGACAACAAGTTCCTAATGATGGTTCAGCATTTGATGGAATAAGTTCAATACCTAGGCAAACAGGTATTGCCAATACGTAACCTTATCCTACGCCTCCATCATTCCATCCCCTAATCGGAAAGCTTTCTCCTGTTGACTGAGATTTTACAAATATTTCGAAATGAATTCAGCTGCTTCTCATGGAAGTTGCTTAACCTCTTAACCAAGGGCTTGTTTTGCTCTGACTTGCGTGTCCCGCGGGCATATTCGGGCTCCGACAGACTCTCTAAAAATATTTGCCAAAAATCAGTTATTAGTACTAGAATATTAAAATTAAATATGCATATGGCACATACCTTCAGCTTTTTCCTTGGATGTTTGTTGAGCCTTTGTCAACTACCGTATGACTTGTGGAGACCTCTAAAGTTGGGTAACGAAGTCTCCACTTTACACTTTCTGACAACCCGTAATATGAATACCACAGCCAGATATTATATCACTAGAAACACTATTCTATGATTATCAAGTAGTTTGGAATCCATACTCCAAAAAAAGAAACACTGTGAAAGCAATGAAAATTACGAGCGCTTATGACCTTCCCACTTGCGTTAGTTCGCCGCTGGTATTGTCATTTATTATTCAAAAAAACACTCACCCTTTATATTACTATTACTATAAAACACTTATATATATCTGAAGTCTTTATCCATAAGTTTCCTTCAGTAGTATTAGTTTATTGTTACTGTAGCCATTCAATTTTTCTTTCAGTAAAATGCGTAGAGAGCCATGGATTCACTTTCACTGTTATAACCTCAAGTATTTGTACTCATATTCTTATATTACTAATTATTTAAATTTCTATTTACATTTTCTATTGTATTTTCAATATTTACACTTGTATTTTACTTACACTATGTTATTCACAGTCACTTGCAGTAACATTAAACTATATTACACTGTTCAATCATATGTACATCCATTGCTTTCATTTGCTATTTACACTTTATTTACACATTATTTTCATTTTCTACTTGCACTTTTAGAACTGCTTCTGGCTGTGGTAATCAAAGAAGCAGGTAACGCAGAGGGTAACCTGGCACTCAGTACACTGCCAAGAGGTGCGTTTGTGCTCAGGTGTGCGTCGGGTGGTATGTGCACACACCTGGCACCCGCGGATTGCAGCCTTCCTCTTGGTTGTGACAGGCATTTGCACCAGTCTGTGCCAATCCATGTATGTCCTCTGCTCAAGTCTGTCGGGATGTCTTACTGCATGGCGCCTTGGAGTTGCTGCTGTCACCTTACCATATCTCTCAAGCAGCTGCTGAACACAAATTCTGGCGAACAACCTCAGGGAGAAGGACTTGGGTGGCTTTAGCTTCATCTTGTACAAGATGAAGGCGTTCAGCATCGTCATGTCTATGAGATGCAGAAAAACTTTCCTGTACCACCTAGTATACATCTGAGACAGTTGATCTCTCCAATCATCATGTCGGACTTGTCCACCAGCCGCATGTTGATACTGTAGTCTATGACAGCATCAGGTTTCCTCACAGGTTCGCCTGTCCTACGGTCGACCTTCCCACTGTCTTTCAGTTCCCCCTTGTGTACGGTGGTGAGCATGTGCACAACCCTCTTGTCATGCCACCGTATTGCCAGCATCTTCTCAGACTTGCTTAGGTGCACGTCTCCTCACTGCGAGGTTCCTGCTTCTGGGAATTTAGGGAAGTGGGCACGATTACTCTTGACAGTGCTGCAGGAGCCGATGCCGTGCTCTGAAAGGTATTTAGCAAGTTTTGGTGCTGTATAATAGTTGTCAGTATACAGCACATGATTCCCACCAAAATATCTTTCAAGGAGCACTTTCACTACACAGCCTGAGAAGCCAAGGGGGTGTGTTTTATCAAGACTGACAGTGCTGCCTGAATTAATGACGAAGTCAAGAATGTACCCCTTCTTACAGTCGCACAGTACAAAGAACTTGATTCCAAAGTGATGGCGTTTGCTTGGAATGTACTGCACAAACCTAAGACGTCCTCTGAACAAAACCAAGGATTCGTCAACGACAACCTTCTGAAAGGGGTGGAAGAATGTCATAAACTTATCCTTCATTCTGCTCAGAATCTCCCGGATCTTCCAGAGTGGGTCGGTTTGGGAAGGTACATCATTGCTGGTGAAGTGCAGGTTTCCCATGATGTTCCAGAAGCGATCTCTGGCTATGTACTTATTGAAGGTGGGTGAGGGTAGTAAGGGGTCCATGGACCAGTATTCTTTCAACTCATGCTTCTTTGAGTGTGGCATGAGAAGCATGAGGGCGAAGAACACATACAGTTCCTACACTCCCAGCATGGTCCACTGTTGCATCTGCACTGCACCTGTACCACTTGCAGCCCGCTGTGATTCATACCGGTTGGTCTCATCACATATGTGCTGCATGACTTCGTCATCGAGGAAGGCCAAAAGGAAGTCAACACACTCAGCATCCTCGTCAAGAGTGAAGGTAGGCTGTATCCCTGAGGAACTCTTGTTGAAATCAAGATGTTCTGGGACAAAATTGGACCCTTCCATCCAAGCGAAGGCGTCCAGGATTCCCTGTCGTGGCGGTGTAGGGTAGGTGAGGGTGGAGGGTGGCTGTGAGGCAGATTTAGCTTGTTCAAGGTCACTCGCACTGACCCTGGGTTGCCGCACAGCACTAGCAGCCCTTACTCTACTGGCAACTCTACTTTTACGTGTCAGGGATTTACCTCTTCCTCTACGGCGTGCCTTCACTGTAGATGCTAGTGTTTACTCCGACGACGGAGACTCAGGAGAAAATTCAGCTGAAGCAGAGGAAGAAATGAGTGAAGTGGGGCTAGGGGAGCGGGGAGGTGATTCACCTTGGGACTCATGACGGGCTGGGTGACGTGGGGCCATTGTTCCGGGCTAACCCACTGCCTTTTCACTCCCTACCCAAATTCCTTCCCTTACTGCACTAAGGGCTCCTTTCCTTTGGAGATTCAGATAACCTGGGACACTGAAGCACTCGTACTAGGAGTTTCTGGCATGATTTCCTCACCCGGCTCATCACATGAATCACCCGAAGGATCATAGTCACTATCCATCATTATCACTGATAATTCGGCAAGTTCACTTTCCACTGCAGAGTCACGTTCCTGCTTCCCCCACGAGTTTTTCTGGGGGTAGAGGTCACGGGGCCCTTTGCAATGGGTGCAGAAGCGGCGGAAATGGCGGGGCACGAATGCTACATGCTTTGACCACAAAGGAGAACAAGGAACTGAATGGCACGGCTTATCTGAGCAGGCATGGGTTGACAGTGACAACGGGGCTGACAGCTGCTAACTTACATGCTAAGAAATTATTGGTAGGAAATCTCGGCAATACATAAAAAAATAGGTAGTTCCAGGTGAATGTAAATGTCACTTAGGCTTCTTCTTTCCATTCTTATATATATTTTTATTACGAAAATAGATTATAAGGCATATTGCAAAGGGGAAATTACCGTGGGAATTTAGCGAACGAGTGCATGTGAGGTGTTGTCAGGTGATAATTAGCCAATTCCAGGTGTATGGCACTATCACTTATCTTATTTCTTTTTTGTATATATTATTTTGTATAAGTATAGGGCATAGGGCTTATTTCAATGGATGAAATCAGTGGAAAATTCCGGGGGAGATTTGCTTTAGTGCAGCGTGGCCGGGCAGGCAATAGGAAAAGGTAAAGGAGGTGAAGTAGGGAGGGGTGAGAGGGTACTGGAGGGGAGGTAGGGAGGGGAGTCAAGAACGGGGGAAAATGGCTAAATTGTAAACAATGGATGGGAGTACAGATGAGATTAGGAGTGCTGACTATTGGTGGACAGTAGCAGTACATGCTAAAAAATGATTGGTAGGAAATCTCGAAAATACAGAAAAAAAATAGGTAGTTCCAGATGAATGTAAATATCACTTAGGCTTCTCCCTTCCTTTTTTATATATATTTTTATTACGAGAATAGATTATACGGCATATTTCAAAGGGTAAATTTCCGTGGGAAATTAGCGAACGAGTGCATGTGAGGAGTTGTCAGGTGATAATTAACCAAATCAAGGTGTATGGCACTATCACTTACCTTATTTCTTTTTTGTATATATTATTTTGTATAAGAATAGGGCATAGGGCTTATTTCAATGGATGAAATCAGTGGATAATTCCGGGGGAAATTTGCTTTAGTGCAGCGCGGCTGGGCAGGCGAGAGGACAGGGAAATGGAGGGGAGGAAGGGAGGGGAGTCAGGAACGGGGAAAAATGGCTAAATTGTCAACAATGGATGGGAGTACAGATGAGATTTGGAGTGATGACTAGTGTTGGACATTGGCAGTACTGATAGACGATACAAGCCACCACTTGTAAGCCTGAGAGAATTCAAAATAACACAGAATCACAAAAGTGACGCCCCGCGGTATGATCCATTGCGCCTGAGCATCACGAAAGTGATGCCCCATGGTTAAGGGGTTAAGAAAGATACTGTAACTTTCATTGCAACTTGTATTGAATACCGAATCTGACATCCTGTAATAGTCCATTTTATATTTGTATAAGTCAACTATTGTGAACTTAAGTCCAAACGCTGGCAGAAAAAGGAAAATACATCCTTTAGACTGATGGCGCAATTTGTTATCCTTTCATAGTCGTATAGGCGCTTACTCTGCTTACGGATGTTTTTTTTTTTGCGAGGAACAAGGAACCAAAGGCCATGAGCCCGCAGTAACAGTTCCCTCCAAGAGAAAAACAAAATACAATAGAGAGCCAAATTCAAGATCTGATCATTTTGAGATGCCTGGACACACTGCGTTTGATGACTGGAGATCATAGGCAGCAGGAAATACAGACAGAGAGAGACAGTTCCAGAGTTGACCTGTTGCATAAATGAAAAACTGGGAGTAACGGTTAACTCATGCATTAGAGTGTTGGACAGAAAAGGGATGAGAGTTTGCTGCCAGACGGGTGCAACGCGCCCGTCGTAGAGGTCGAGGAATGCAAGCATACAGTTCAGAGGAGCAGTGACCATTAAAGTAGCGATAGAAAAGAGATAAAGATGCTACAGTGCGGCGAAGAGACAGAGGTTGAAGGGAGTCAGTAAGAGAAGGAGAGTTAATGAGACGAAAAGCCTTTAACTCCACCCTATTGAGAAGAGCTGTATGTGGGGAGCCTCCCCTGTAAGAGTCAACAATTGTGCAGGGGTAAAGAAAGAGTGGAGTCAGCTTAGCACACCCAATCTCTTGGAAGCAGACTTTACAAGAGATGTAATATGATCTTTTCAAGATAAGTCCCGAGTAAATGAAACCCCAAGCATGTTCAAGGATGATGCAGGATTAAGCTGAATATTATTAAACATTAGTGGGTATACCTAAGGAAGATTTTGTCGGGTTGATAGGTGTAAGAACTGAGTCTTAGATGCATTAAAAACAACCATATTATTTTTACCCCAGGCAGAGATACGAGCCAAGTCAGATATTAGGTGTGCCATAGCCTCATCCATTGTTTGTTGAAGTAACTGTTGAGATGGGCGTTGCGGGAACCGAATGGAAAGGTGAAGGGTGGAGTCATCAGCGTATGAGTGGATAGGGTTAGATGTACAGCTTAGAAGATCATTGATGAATAAAAGGAAGAGAGTTGGTGATAGGACAGAGCCCTGAGGAACACCACTGTTGATAGATCTAGGAGAAGAACGATGGCCGTCTACAACAGCGGCTATAGAACGACCAGAAAGGAAGCTAGCGATGAAGGCACAGATAGAAGGATAGAAACCATAGGAGAGCAGTTTGGAAACTAAAGATTTATGCCAGACTCGATCGAAAGCCTTGAGATGTCAAGTGCAATGGCAAAGCTTTTGCCAAAGTCCCGAAAGGAGGATGACCAGGAGTCTGAAAGGTAGGTGAGAAGATCGCCAGTGGAGTGTCCCTGACGGAACCCGTACTGACGATCGGATAGAAGGTTGTGATAGGAAAGATGTCTTAAAATTTTTCTATTGAGAATTGACTCGAAAACTTTTGAAATACAGGACGTTAAAACAATTGGACGATAGTTGGAGGGTTGGGAGTGGTCACCCTTCTTTGGGACTGGCTGAATGAGAGCAAACTTCCAGCAAGAAGGAAAGGTACAAGTTGACAGACAAAGGCAAAAGAGTTTGCCTAGGCAGGGTGTAATCACAGAAGCACAGTTCTTGAGAACAACAGGAGGGACCCCATCAGGCCCATGCCTTGTTAGTACTGAGGCCAGTGATGGCAGAAAATACATCAGCTGAAGAAATTTTAATGTCAGCCATGAGGAAGTCAGAGAGGGGAAATGATGGAGGAACAGCACTGGAATCGTCTAAGGTGGAATTGGAGGAGAAAGTCTGTGCAAAGAGATCTGCTTTATCAGAAGAAGAAATAGCTACAGAACCATCAGAGTAGAGAAGAGGAGGGAAGGATGATGAGGTAAAGTTGTTAGAAAGATTTTAGGCAAGGTGCCAGAAGGAGCGGGAAGAATTCGAGTTGGAGAGTTGAGAGCATTTAGTATGGATGAAATTATTTTTAGTAGAGCGAAGAACAGACTTAGCACGATTCCGGGCAGAAACGTAAAGATGATGTGATTCAGGGGTGAGTTGGCTCCTGTACCTTTTGTAGGCCCTCTCCTTGTTGCGGACAGCATTAGAACAAGCGTGATTAAACCAAGGCTTTCTTGCATTAGTCAAAGGATATGAGAAAGGAATGTATGCTTCCATGCCCGAGAGAATAACCTCCGTAATGCGCGAGGCTCACGGCATGGAAGCAATAATCATTCCAGGGAAAATCAAAGAAGTACTGCCTGAGGGCCTCACAGTCCGCGGCTCCAAAATGCCACAGATGACGTTTCCCTGGAGGGTCCACAGGCCGTACCGGAGTGATAGGACAGGTTAAGGTAATAAGGTTGTGATCAGAGGAGCCCAACGGAGAGAAAAGATTAACAGGATTGATGAGCCTGGCCTTCCTACCAGATTATAAATTTAAGCATACTCCAGTCAACACTTCATTAACCCTTTAACCGCGGGCATTGTTTTGACCTGACTGTCCTCTCCCGCGGGGGTTTCGACCAAAATGTAAACAAACTTTAAACCTTTATAACTCTGCACAGAGTAAATCTAGAGCGAAAAATAAGGTACCATTAGAAAGTACTAACCTTCGGCTTTGCAATGATGTAGGTTTCATGATTTCGTTGACTATCACTGGATGGGCAGTGCCATTAGAAGTGAGCGATCTAAAATCACTATTTTTCGCTCACACACCATTACCTTCGCTCATACACCATTACCAAATGCCAACCTCATTCTGATAATAATACTATAAACATATATGAACACTGCACATACGATAAACACCCACTCTGTGTTCACTGAGACAGGTAAAAGGCACTGTAATTACCCGCACTTCACTGCCACATCAGCGGTGTTGAAATCACTATTTTTCGCTCACACACCATTACCAAATGCCAACCTCATTCTGATAATAATACCATAAACATATATGAACACTGCACATACGATAAACACCCACTCTGTGTTCACTGAGGCAGGTAAAAGGCACTGTAATTGCCCGCACTTCACTGCCATATCAGCGGTGTTGTAATCACTATTTTTCGCTCACACACCATTACCAAATGCCAACCTCATTCTGATAATAATACTATAAACATATATGAACACTGCACATACGATAAACACCCACTCTGTGTTCACTGAGGCAGGTAAAAGGCACTGTAATTGCTTGCACTTCACTTCCACATCAGCAGTGTTGTCACTCACACAGCTGGACAGATACTGATGCGTGTTTGGTCCGGGGTGGGGTGGGGGGCCCAGGGGGTGGGAGGTGGGGCCCCAGGGGGGGGAGGAGGGAGGTGGGGGTCGGCTGGAGTGAAAGAACTTAATAGCTACTCTCCCTTGAAGCAATTGCGCACGGAAAAAACGCGGGGTATTCAAAATATTCACAAACATTCGAGAATGACACCCGCGGTTTGGTCCAGCTTTTGGAATGTCATTCTGGAATGACACCCGCAGTTAAAGGGTTAAGGCCAATCTCTCATATCTTCATTGCCCTATATAACTTTATGCTTATGTGCATACATGTGTGATTATACGAGTATTAAAGAAGCATAATCTCTCTCTCTCTCTCTCTCTCTCTCTGACACATGCAGTAGATTATCTTACATCCAGTCACACTGGTAACCTTCCGATTGGCAGGAATAAGATACAGTCAGTTTATTTTTCAGTTATCATTTAAGTGAATACGGACATAATGTCACTATTAAAGATGGTGATATATTTGACAAAATACACACGACACACACAAATTTATCAGCACTGGGTAAAACTTGCATTGCTACAAACTGTGCATGCACCTAACGATTTACGAAGTTTTCGTAATGTAATATCTACAAATGTGCTAGCAGTAGCGGTCGCCCTGTCCACATACTTGCTCTAAGCAGCCTCCTCACACACACACACACACACACACACACACACACACACATACCCACAACTTGGGTAGTGGTAATGCTTTCGCCCGCCATCTAGTAAGACGGGGGTTCGCACCGGATCAGGTGTGAAAAGTTTCATGAACAAAGTGGGAGGTTACTGTTCCTGTTCATGGAGGGAATGGTTGTGTGCGTGTGTGAAGGTCACAGCCTTGCCCTCGATCGGACTAATGAGCTCTCAGCTCTCTTCCTGGAGGGCAATGAGCTGACAATCACGCCAATCACGTTATCCTGACCGACCCGGTGAATTACACACACTCACCCGAACGCATTAAATTTTGGCAGGCAGTTCTCCTCTCTGCCCACTCCTACACACACTAAGAGACAATATCACATACTTATTGTCTCATACAATCCACAGTTGAGGAGAATATAGCTGAAAAATAATTCTTTCTTGGAATTAGATTGAAGGAAGGACTTGTTTGTCCCATTATATTTACTGAAGAAGTGTTTCTCAACCCAACTATTCTATTCGACAGAGTTTCCAATAAACTTCATGCATCAATCTAGTACTACTCATTATAACATTTGTCTGTATAAACAAATACTATTAACTGAACCAAGAGCAAAAACGTCACTGATCGAATGTGTCAGTACCAATGACCATTCTGGGTTAGCAGTCAGTTTGCAATATTCTTGTAAACCAGTGCTTTCCAAACTGGGAGACACATCTCCTTTTGGGGTGTGTGAGGTAGATGGAAGAATGACCTGAAGCCATCTTCCAAAAGCTGCTATTATTGCTATTATATTGCTGTACGGTGCAGAAGCCTGGGCGTTGAGGAAGAATGAAGAGAAACAACTGGAGAGGACAGAGGTGAGGATGCTGCGATGGCTGATAGGAGTGTCACAGAGAGAGGAGGAGGAGGAATAATGACGTCAGAGCAGAGGCAGGAGCTGTATCAGCTATGGAGAAGGCAAGAGAGGCACGTTTGGGGTGGTATGGGCATGTGACCAAGATGGAGGAAGTTGATCCTGTGAAGGTGGCATAGAGGAGTCAGGTGGAAGGGAGAAGAACGAAGGGAAGACAAAGGATTAGGTAGAGAGATGAAATTGAGAAAGAAATGAAACAGTTAGGCCTGGAGGAAGAGGATGCAGTGGACAGAAGTTACTGATGACAACAAATAAGAGCGGCCGCCCCACCAGGGACAAAGGCAACGATTATATGTGTGTATATATATATATATATATATATATATATATATATATATATATATATATCATCATCATCATCATCAGCCGTTTGAGTATCCACTGCAGGACCGGCCTATCCCGACCGAAGTCGGGACGATACAGCCAATGTATCTCTACCAAGTGGCTTAGGCTGTCTGATAGAGATTGTATGTAGGGTGAGAAGTGCTTGTAAGTGTAATTGTAGTGTTGGAGTGGCTTTGGATGTGTGTTTAGTCTGTGAACTAAGTGTAATTGGCCCGCGCAAGCCAACTGGGTGCAAGCATACTTTATAGTAAGCGACACTGGTTCAGCCACAGCACCCCTAGTGTCCGCCAATGCAGTACGTGGCCGGGTGAACATTACCAAAGTTTATTACTCTGGCGGGGCGCGAACCCTGGTTCACCTGTGTACGAAACGCACATTCTACCACTGTACCACAGAGGCTCCATATATATATATATATATATATATATATATATATATATTTTCTCTCTCTCTCTCTCTCTATCTATCTATCTATCTATATATATATATATATATATATATAGATATATATATATATCTATATATATATAAATTTTATGCGTGGAAGAAGGAACCAAAGGCCGAGCCCACAAAACAGTTCCTTCCAAGAACAAAAGCAATACAAAAAGAGCCAAATTCAAGATCCATAAATTTCGAGACGCCTGAACACACTGAGTTTGAAAGACTGGAGATCATAGAAAGTAGGAAGTACAGACAGAGGGAGACAGTTCCAGAGATGACCTGCTGCATAAATGAAGGACTGGGAGTAACGGTTAACTCTTGCATTAGAGAGTTGGACAGAAAAGAGATGAGAATTTGTTGTTAGACGGGTAATACGCGCCCGTTGTAGAGGTGGAGGGATGCAAGGAGACATTTCAGAGGAGCAGCGACCATTGAAGTAGCGATAGAATAGAGATAAAGAGGCAACAGTGCGGCGAAGAGAAAGAGGTTGAAGGGAGCCAGTTAGAGGAGGAGAGTTGATGAGACGAAAAGCCTTTGACTCCACCCTATTGAGAAGAGCTGTATGTGGGGAGCCTCCCCACACATGAATGTTCTAAACAGGGGCGAATAAAACCCGTGTATAGTCACCAACTGTGCAGGGGTATATATATATGTATGTATATATATATATATATATATATATATATATATATATATATGTAGATAGAGATAGATAGATAGATATCAGTCACAGGCCTTATATACGTCTCAGACTCTGGTGAATCAAGTGGTGATACACGAATCCATCTCATTCAGCTTCTGTCTACTGACCATCAAGTCACGGCCTTCCCAACCGCATCCACTTAAGCAGTATATAATGCACTATGATCTGATGGATAATACTACTTTATATATTATTAAAGGTTGGAGAAGTTATAATACCCAGGAAATTTAAAAAAATATGCAGTATAAATAAACAAAAAAGTAGGAATATGCACTTACGCTCATAAATGGCTAGAACATGCATTTGCATATGCACATATGCAAATGCATGATTATCCTAAGCCTACTTATGCGTCTCTGTGAGATAAACTGAGAGAGTTAGACAGCGAGAGACCCAGTATTATACACTGCACAACACACACACGCAGATGTTATTGGTTGATCTGAAAAGGTCTAGATCTGGTTTATGCTTAAATTAGTTTGTGACAAGCAGCCAGCATGTGCTTACGATTTAGGAAATATCTCAAATTCACTCTGACAGCTAACAAAGATGCATTTTTCTTAAAATTTGACACACTGTAATGCCTTCTGGGGTAAAAAATACTAATGGTTGACTGAAACAACGAAGAAATGGAATATATAGATTTCATTTTCCATACACCACAGTTATCTACATTACAAGTAAGAATGTGTAAGCAACTTTTCTGAGACGTATCTGAGGTAAACGTCTGATATTAGTCTGTGTTACAGTAGGGATGTTATAGATACCGAAGAGGGGCCAGTCATAATATAAGCATACGTGTTGGTGATGTCTGTTTGCTTATATCAGCCATGCATGATCGCTGAACTGACCATTTTTTCATCATGTCATGAACCATCACTTTACAGCTTGTTGCTACTTCGTGTGTTCCCCTCTCATAAAAACATATTCATTTCAAATCAATGCAAATTATGTTACGACATAAAATGGCTACTAAGCCTCTCCCCAACACTCCGCTACCCCAACTCCCATCCCTCCCAACACACAGCTATTCCCACTACCCCTCCCATCCCTCACGTCCCACCCCTCCCACCACACAGCTATTCTCACTACCCCCCAATCCCTCACCTACTCCGCACGTCCCACCTCTCCTTTACCCCCAGCACTGTTACCAGATCAAATTATTTGCCGCTCCTCCTGCCTTCTACCCGGTGTACCACGCGGAACTTTCTCCAACTGTACATGAACTTGTACAAGATTCTCGGAGGGAAAAAGGACGAAGGCAACCACAGTTATCTTGACTTTCGGCAAAGGTCCTTTACCTTCTAATGTCAAAGATTGTTATGAAATTGTTAACGTCAGACCCTAGGTCCCCAACCCTCTTCGTTGTTCTAAATGTTAGATCTATGGGCATCGTGAAAAAGCTTGTCGGGCTCCTTATTCAGTGTGGTTTCCACTAGCTAAAATGGAAGGAGGAGAAAGAAACCTACACACTAAGAGCAACAGAGGGAGTACCCTATAATAATGCTAGGAAGAAGGTAAGGGCATGTGACTCCAAAGCCTAAATTTAGTCTCCTATGCATTGGTAACTGTGTCCCGTCCCGTGATGTGCACTATGGAAACAAAAACACACCCTATCTCCATCACCTTTCCCTCTCACTCTGCTCCCACACCTGCTTCCCTTGTGAGATCCAATTTTCTAACTGACATCCTTACTGCTTCTTCCTATTCTAAAATTGCTGCTTCTACTTCTACAAAACAGAAACGGAGGTTTAATAAGTCTGAAAAAATAAATCTCACCTCTTCCTCCCATGTCACGTCTTCTTGTCTTATCTGATCCATGAAACTTAAAATCTTAAAATCATAAAACTTAAAATCTTAAACCAATGCATTCACTGTGTTACTGTTAACTTTTAGGAGTCCTGGCAGTAAAGTACATCATACAGCAATCTTGTTTATACACATGCCAGACATCATTTGTTTATAGGAGTTTTGCTTGGTGGATAACCCTGATCTTCCACAGTTTAAACACTACCACTCATATACGATATGGACATTACACAGTTGCCATATACACATTCAAGTCACACCCACAGACATAAGTGGTTCTAAATTTTACTCTGAAAGGTCTCATCTGTTGAGTAAAATTTAATTATGCATATCTGTTTATTTGTTCTCTCTACTTTCCTCCACATGTCCCCGTTGATGGTGATTGTTCAAGTTCACTTTTGACCACTGTCCTGCATATAAGTTAGTGTTGGGTGACTTTAATGCACATCACTGTCAGTGGAACAGTTTGAGGATTGGCAGTCACTGGGAGCATGTAGCAGGACTGATACTACAGTCCAGCATCTGTCTTCTGAAAGATGGTAGTGCTGCCTGTGTAGATGATGTACTGGCAACTGGCCTCCTCAGTTATACATCAAGATTTCTCATGGGGCCTGTATGACGACTCCTTGGGAAGCGATCATTTACCCATCAGCCTTTCTTATATGATGTTCTATCCAGCCATCCATTTTCAAAATTTAACCTTACAAAGGAAGGCTGGAGATTTTTCACAAGGATCGCTGATTTAGAAATGTCTGGGAAGTCCATAGATGTAAAAGTCCAAAATTTAACAAATTCCATATTATACTGTACACAGTTCAAGCTGGTATTCCCATGACTTCTCCAATTTATGCAAAGCACAGAGCTCACTGTTGGACAACAGACTGCTAACACATATTAAGGAAGTGAAAAAGGATATGCAGGATTTCATATAGTCAACCTACTGAAGAAGGCTTTACTGCACACAAACAAGCAAGGACTGAGACAAGAGATGGAGTAATAGAAGGAGTAAAAATTACTTCTAGCATTGTTTTGTGTCCATGGTGAATTGTTTTACTCCACTGACCAAAGTCTTGTCCACTATTACTAAATAATAAACACTCTTATATCTCTGTGACCACAGTAGCCAGAGAAAGGGTCGAGAGGGTCAGACGACCCTCCACCTGCCTAAAGGCTCACTTTCTCACAGTCTGTTTTTAATAGCAGTGCAAAAAGTATCATTCTCCATTGTTCAGATGTTTTCTGCTGCTTCTCAGCATCGGGTATGCATAAAGCCTGCTATGCAAGTCCAGATTCAGCAGAAAAGATCCCCCCCCCCCTTGAAAAGTTGACTATGGGCCTGCTCTGCAGGTAGATAACAACATCCATGTCGATCCCGTGGACATAGCTAACCTCCTCACCAGGAATTTTTCACATGTGAGTAGCTCAGCTAATTATAACCAGTGTTTCCAAAGCCATAAATGCACGGCTCATCTATGAGTGTTAGACTTTGCCACAGAACTCATAGACTCCTTGTACATCCAAGAGATTATGGTAGATAAACTTAGCCATGTCCTAAAATCCTGTAAAGACACCAGAATTGGACAGGATAACATCCTGTACAGTGTCACGGGGTTGTTAAGATAAATGCCAATTAAAGGATAATGATCAGTAATATTGAAGCAGGGCAATGAATGGTCTTGCTAAAAATCAAGCAATCATTACTTTATTCTGGCTTGCTTCGCCAATTGTCTCAGGACGAGAATTTATAAACTTTCTCAACAGTACACAGCAGGGACTAATTACTCACAAATGCTGTTTATTAGTACTGTTGGCCTCTGGAGAAAGTGACTTCACCCCTGACAATAACTAATACTATTAATGATATCAGGTTCTTGCTGATGCATTAACTCCTAGATGGCACAACGGATTTTAAGCTTAATACAACAAGACTGGCCTAGTCATGAATAGCAAAGCATTTCTGCAAGCTAGGAGCTATAAGAGAAATAAGCTCAATGGAGAAATGAAACACGAGTTTACATTACATTAAGCTCGAGAAAAAGAACTGTTAATTTTATTGATTACAATAAAATAAAATTACGTTACATTTCAAAATGAATTCAAAATAAAGAGATCGCACTCACTCGCTTACTCAAAAGCTAACTCTTAAACCTAGGAAAATACAAAAAGAAAATATTGGTCAGGAAAGTGGACAAAGCGGATGACTGGGCATCATTACTGGAAGGACACTGCACTCGCTGTCTCTCGCCAATCACAGCTAGGTGGGAATACGGAGGCGGTGGGAACTAGGTGTTGTTGAGGAAGGACACTGCCACACACAACCTACTTCCGTGGCGCTGAAACCTTGACTAATTCCAAATCGTGGGAAAGAGGCAAATGTCCAGCCACATTACTAATGGCTAGAATGAATGAAACGCCCACAATAAATCACTCAGCGGAAGTTCTAATATCTTGCACAAAGACGATCATTTATGACACATTGAGAAATTGCCTGAAAAATACTCCCGGCCGGGTGAGCGGTTAACTGAACGATAAACACTGGGATTCTACTAGAGTTCGCGGTTTCTCACCAAATGATGTCACGAGCCGACTCGTGAC
>NC_136996.1:20064772-20124772 GCF_032717465.1 Coenobita brevimanus
TACGCCCCATCAAAAGTTGATATTTTTTTCCCACAAAAAAAAATTTCAATATACATACATATAAATCTTACTCAATCACACAAGATTCACACTGTGGTGTGTGTATGCTATCCTGTTACAGGAGAAAGTTGCAGTCACCAGTGAGCGAAAAAAAAACTCGTATTTATGTTAATAGAAGCAAGCTTGAGGGAAAAACTCCGTGACGATGGTGAAAAATCTTGTACTCAGGTCAAACTGAGCGAAAAGTTCGCTACATTTATGTTAACAACTGTTATGTAGCGTAATGTATGTAATACATGGTGTAGGTGTGACAGTTGTGGTGTAACTGTACCTACGTGTAAAATCATGTAGTACAAATTTATAGTAAATTATGACGACGAGGCAGAAGAGAAGGGGCGGCAGCATGCAACAGGGACGACCAGCTAATCTACACGGCAATGCTGCACCCATCAGCTGCACCTGCAAAAGGAATTAAGGTGGAGCATCAAAAATGTCATTTCTCTCTCTCTGCCTAGCAATCAGTACTTATGTTACAAAAAGTACACTATTTACATTATTAACCAGGAAAAGTAGTCAAAGCGTTTGTGCAGGACATCAAACCCTGTCCCAGTTTACTGGTTAAACCCTAACTTAATTGGCGGAAAGACTAGGCGTTTGTGCAGGACATCAAACGCTGCAATTCGCTAAATTAACCAGGGAACGTGGTCATGAGCGAAAAGACTGGGCGTCTGAGCAGGACATCAAACGCTGCGATTCACTAATGGAACCCAGTTTACTGGTTAACTAACTCTACACTTACAATTAATGACAGGAAGCTGAGAATCGCTACGCAATCTCCGACAGGTCACGTTTTAACACCCACCGTGGGTGTGAACACTCATGTGGATAATGTGATTTCTCCGGGAATCCTCTGAGAGGCCTACAACTCGAGACGTTCCACAAGGTAATTCATACACAGCCTCGGACTGTCTCTGTGGAGTTCTCAAACTTCCCCCCCTTAACTTACGGTACATATGTATGTACAGGCCCTGGACATGATGGTCCTGTGGGGCCAATGGGCGAGACGTCAGGTCTGCACCCACTTCACCACTACCTTGTCTCTCAACTGACTCAGAGATTACGAGTGTGGTTACAAACGGCGCAGGAAGGACGTGTCCCTGACTGGTGTTACATGGACACACATTACAGGAACGCACAAAACTATCTATGTCTCGTCCCATCCCTGGCCAGAAAAAGTCAGCTCGGATACGGCCCTGGGTCTTCCTTTTGCCCAGGTGACCTCCTGAAACTGAACAATGACCCCATTCTAAAACTGCTTGGCAGTACTTGGAGGGAACGACAAACTGCAGTCGAACCTCGCCCTCGGGTGTTCGTGACTCACGGTAGAGCCGTCCTTGTTTACGAAGGAACTTGGCTCGACCTCCCCGTGAATACTTTATCACTCTACCCTTTTGTTTCTTTTGCACGGCAGCAAGTGTTGGGTTGGAGTATTGTTCTTGAACAACAATTTGGCTACACATCAGATCTTGCGGCGATTCACTGGTCACCGGAGTGACACAATTTGGAGCCTCAGTCATGGCTCGTGTTACTGCAGCCGAAGTCTGAGTAGCGTCATCTTTGGTGCAACTATCCTTGGCACCGGGAATATTGCCTATGATTAGGTCAAATAATGGTTCTGGCATGACAACTGCGACTGTCACACCAGTATAAAATGGAGATACCACCTGGATACATGCCTCAGGGAACAATCTCACTGATCCATCAATAAGGTTAGCATGGATCTGTCGACCTGTATACTGCTCAGGCCGAACTAGACTGTCTGACAGAGCAACCTGAGGACCCATTGTCTCTCAGGGGATGTCTCTCACAAACCCTGGCTGAACAAGGAAGGTACTGTCACCTGTGGGAGGGCCTGTAGAGGAAGCAGCTAGCCACTGATTAGGCTGCTGAATAAATGATGCGGCAAACATGGTGCCTTGTGAACTAGATACTTGAGGGGTCGTACTCACTGCCTGTGGAGATGGAACATTGGCCATCTGTGGAGGGGTGTTCACTGTCGCTGTGGGACTAGAGAACTCTGGGGGAGTATCCGTACTGCTAGGGACGTGACCACCGTGCTACTGCTGAAGAATGAAGGCTGCATTCGCCTCGTGCCTCCTATTCACTTGAGCTGATGCTGAAAAGGAAAGTCCCGACGGTCGGTTGCGTGGCTGATACTGCTGCTGGTTAGTGTACTTATTGTACTTCTTCCACTCAGGTTTCTGAGTGTTTTGCCTCTGGTCCTTCCACTGTGGTTTTGGACCTTGGCCATCATTCTGAGAACGGCCTTGTTGCTGGGGTTCAGTCTGAGACAGTTTCCCAGATTTATCAGGTTTCCTGTTCCAGGTATGCTGCTTGCGCGTTTGATACCCGTATGCAGTAAAGAATGCGTCAACCTTCTTCACCATTTTTCTGGCATCTCTTACCTGGTAGATCTTAAGTTGAGCCATAAGTTCAGTAGGCCATGACTTGCTGCGTGCGCAGCATAAGGTCAATTATCCCCTCACGCGTGGAAGGAGTTTCATCTTTCTCCATCCACTCATCTAAGTAAGCAGTAAGCAGGTCAAGAAACTGAACAGCAGTCTCTTTATCCTGTAAACGCGCCCTCATGAACTGACTCTTGGCGTCGTCAACTGTGAGACCGTACGCTTTGATGAGTGCAGCCTTCATCATTTCATACGTGAGATTGTCTCCACGAATTCTGTGGAGAATATCGAGGGCAGGGCCCTAAAACAGGCTAAGAAACTGAAGCCGCTTAGCTGCATCATCCAGCTGGTACAGTTGAGCCATGTCTTCAAAACGAGCTATGTATGGCTCGATTCGCTCGCCATCTTTGTATGGGGGAAGCTTGATGCATGGGGTCGCCATAACATGTGCAGGGAGAACGCTCGTGGAGCTTGGACCAACTGCACCAGACGCGTCTGAACCCAAGGAATCTAGGTTGAGCTTCAACATTTCAAATTCGTATTTTTCACGTGCTTCTCGCTCGGCACGTTCATGTTCTCGTTGTTCACGGTCGTATTCACGTTCTCTCTCACGTTGTTCTAACTCGTGTTGACGTTCTCTCTCGCGTTGTTCTAACTCGTGTTGATGTTCTCTCTCGCGTTGTTCTAACTTGAGTTTGCATTGTTTTTGTTTGTGTTCGCGCTGTTCTCGATCGTGTTAGCGTTGGATTCTACGCACTTCATGAGCATCTTTCTCAAGTTCTTGATCGTAATTAAACCGTGAGTGGACGTAGCTTTGAATTTTTTCTGGGTCAGTAAGGCCCATATCTTTAGCTTCTTGTACATAGACATTGGCTACCATGATGCTAGCTCAGTCTAAATAACTAGCGACTCAGTACTGACTGCGATTTTTTCAGAGAAAGATGTCAATAATCGAGAATAAAGAATATAGGCACAGGTTATTGGTGACCAGTTTTATCTAATTAAACTGGTAAAGAAAGAAAATTAAACAAACAACTGACTGTGAAAACTATTATGTAAATTAATAAAAATGAATCAATAATCACCAGTAAGGTAGTGCCTATAGACTTTAATGATAAATACCTAAGTATGAACGAGTGAGTATTATCTCGCAAATAGCTTTAGAGCTAGGAGATAATATCCTGGAATGAGGTCGCCAATTGTCACGGGGTTTTTAAAGGTAAATAATATTAAAGGATAATTATTCAATAATACTGAAGCAGGGCAATGAATGGTCTTGCTAAAAATCAAGCAATGATTACTTTATTCTGGCTTGCTTCACTGATTCTCTCAGGACGAGAATTTATAAACTTTCTCAACAGTACACAGCAGAGACTAATTACTCACAAATGCTGTTTATTAGTACTGTTGGCCTCTGGAGAAAGTGACTTCATCCCTGACAATAACTAATACTATTAATGATATCAGGTTCTTGCTGATGCATTAACTCAAAGATGGCACAACGGATTTTAAGCTTAATACAACAAGACTGGCCTAAGTACCAGTTATGAATAGCAAAGCGTTTATGCAAGCTAGGAGCTATAAGTGAAATAAGCTCAATGGAGAAATGAAACTCGAGTTTACATTACATTAAGCTCGAGAAAAAGAACTGTTAAATTTATTGATTACAATAAAATAAATTTACGTTACATTTCAAAATGAATTCAAAATAAAGAGATCGCATTCACTCACTCACTCAAAAACTAACTCTTAAACCTAGGAAAATACGAAAAGAAAATACTGGTCAGGAAAGTGGACAAAGCAGATGACTGGGCGTCGTTACTGGAAGGACACTGCGCTCGCTGTCTCTCGCCAATCACAGCTAAGTGGGAATACGGAGGCGGTGGGAACTAGGTGTCATTGAGGAAGGACACTGCCACACACAACCTACTTCCGTGGCGCTCAAACATTGACTAATTCCAAATCGTGGGAAAGAGGCAAATGTCCAGCCACATTACTATGGCTAGAATGAACGAAACGCCCTCAATAAATCGCTCAGCGGAAGTGCTAATATCTTGCACAAAGACGATCATTTATGACACATTGAGAAATTGCCTGAAAAACACTCCCGGGCAGGTGAGCGGTTAACTGAACGATAAACACTGGGATTCTACTAGAGTTCGTGGTTTCTCACCAAATGATGTCACGAGCCGACTCGTGACATACAGTATGATCCAGCATCATAATCTAGACAAACTAATTAAGTTCATAGCACTGTATAATGAGTTTTTGGTGCCCCACACGTTCCCAGACTTCTGGAATTTGTGCATGTCATTCCGATACCTGAACAGCCTGGTCATCTTATGAACCAACTTCAATTTGTCCTGTTGTGTTTACTTCATGTCTATGTAATATCAATAAACGAATGGTTAATATTAGGCTTTTTTGTTTTAGAATCAAAGAAGTTGTTAAGTGATCAACATGGAGGCTTCCATAATTTCAGAAGTTCATTAGATCAATTAGCCAATTTGGATCATTGCATTTCAGAGGCATTTACCAAGAAAAATTCATGATAGGAGTTTTCTTGGACATCCATAATGCCTATGACATGATGTGATGACACATTATACGAATGAAGCTCTATGGTTATCGTTGAAGAAGTAATTTGCTTACTTTTATTTCCAATATTCTTCGTGGTGTGGAGAGGATAACACAAATGGTGCTGCCAGATCTGCAAGATTCTCAAGTACATGTTGGTCTCACAGACCTGACCACAACTTCAGAGCATTATACACTGAAACAGAGGGAGAGCTGGAAATCCATACACCCATCCTTAGCATGGCACCCAAACCTAGGCAGCTATTGAGAAGGACTGAGGTCCCTGGCATCTAGAAGTTGCTATACTAGAAAGTCGAGAAAGAATGCCGGGTCTCACAGACCCAGATGTGCCTATTGTGGGTACTAACTGGGGAGCTGACAAGATCTCTTTAATACTGGTGTACAAGTTCCATATTAAATCCAACCTGGATTATGGCTCACAGGTGTATGGGTCAGCATCTGATGCCACTCCGAAAAGGTTCATGTATTGCAGAACAAATGCTTCTGAATGTGTCTTGAAGTCCTGTGGCACACTTGTGTTGTTCATATGCAAGTGGAGTCGACTGTACCTCCTCTCGATATTTGCCGTGATTGTGTGATTCTGTCATATGGAATAATTATTCTAAAAAGCGATATTAGCAATGCAGCCTGTAACCCCCTGCGTCAACATCATCTTTTGCGGGGGGTTCGTCGGGCACTTGCTGCTTGCCTCCACTTACTAACTCAGGAGTTTGGTGTGGACCTCAATGACCAGCTCGGTCTTAAAAATAATGTATAGCGTTTTGGGAGCCACCCAACGAGGGTTGGAGTATTTTTAATTGGTATTCGGGTCTGAATACATTCTAGTACAGTATTTATGTTCATCGTATTCTTGTTCGAATAATGGTTCATCGATATTAGGGCATTGGAATGGTTGGGCAAAGTGTTCGAGTCCATTAAACTATCTATATATTTATGCAATGAAGCAGGAACCAAGTGCCAGGAGCCCTGCAAATTGCTCCCTTCGAGAAAAAACGAAAACAAGATAACAGAGAGCCAAATTCAAGATCTGTTCATTTCGAGGTGCCTGGACACACTGTGTTTGAAAGACTGGAGATAATAGGCAGTTGGAAATACAGACAGAGGGAGACAGGTCAAGAGCTGACCTGTTGCATACCTGAAGGTTTTTAGAGTAATGGTTAACTCTTGCATTAGGGAGTTGGAAAATAAAGGGGATGAGATTTTGATGATAAACGGGTGCTACACACCCGTCATAGTAGTGAAGGGATGCAAGCAGAGAGTTCAGAGATGCAGTGACCACTGAAGCAGCAATAGAAAGTGATAAAATGCAACAGCGTGGCAGAGAGTCATAAGCTGAAGGGAGTTTGACTTCACCTTGTTGAGAAGAGCTGTATTTGGGGATCCTCTCCTCTCATGAGAGTTGTACTCTACTCAGGGCTGAATAAAACCCGTGTATAAAATCCAGAACTGTGCAGGAGTGAAGAAGGTATGGAGTGGGCTTAGCACACCCAATCTCTTGGAAGCAGATTTTACAAGAGGTAATATGATCTTTCCAAGATAAATCCCGAGAGAATGAAACCCCATGTATGTTTAGAGATAATGCAGGATTTGGCTGGATATTGTTAAAAAAATAGATGGTACTCCTGTGGAAGATTATGTTGGGTTGATAGATGTAGAAGTGAGCTTTGATGCATAAAAAAAAACAGAATGCCTTTTATCCCAATGAGAGATATAAGCCAAGTCAGACGTTATGTGTGCCATAGCCTCAATCCTTGTTTGTTGAAGTGACGGCTGAGATGGGCATTGCGGGAAGTGAATGGAAAGGTGAAGGGTAAGAGTCATCAGCATGTGAGTGAATAGGGTTAGATGCACAGCTTTAAAGGTCATTGATGAGTAAAAGGAAGAGAGTTAATGATAGGACAGAGCCCAGAAGAACACCACTATTGATGACTCTAGGGGAAGAACGGTGGCCATCTACATCAGCAGCTATAAAAAGACCAGAAACGAAGCTAGAGATGAAAGCACAGATAAAATGATACAAAGCGTGAGAGGGCAGTTTGGAAAATAAAGATTTATGCCAAACTCTATCGAACGCCTGTGAGATGTTAAATGCATTTGCAAAGCTTCCGCCAAAGTCCCAAAAAGAGGATGACCATGAGTCTGAAATGTAGCCGAGAAGATAGCTAGTGGAGCGCCCCTGGCGGAACACATTCTGATGATTAGAAAGAAGATTGTGACAGGAAAGATGCTTTACTTTTTTTTTTGTTAAGAATAGACTCAAAAACTTTTGAAACATAGGACGTTAAAGCAATTGGACGATAGTTAGAGGGACAGGCTGAATGAGAGCAAACTTCCAGCGAGAAGGAAAGGTACAAGTTGGTAGACAAAGGCAAAAAAGTTTACCTAGACAAGGTGTAAGTACAGAAGCATAGTTCTTGAGGACAGCTGGAGGCACCCCATCAGGCTCATATGCTTTGTTATTATTGAGGCCAGTGATGGCAGAAAATATATCAAATGAAGAAATTTTAATGTCAGCCATGAGGAAGTCAGAGGAGGGAAATGATGGAGGAACAGCACGGGAATCGTTTTAGGTGAAATTGGAGGAGAAAGTCTGAGCGAATAGTCGTAGATTTATTACCAGAAATAACCATCACTTTGAGTGTTAACTTTAGTTTCAACACACAGAGAGGTATTGCGATATGCTACGAAATATGGGTTGGCAGAGCGTTATTATAAAATAAAGTGTGATGTGAACCTTATGAAGTTGCTGTTGCTCAACAGGGCCAGTGCGTTTGAGCAGGTACTGCTGAACGTGTCCATTATGCATAGGTACTGAGTGTGGACGGGTGAGATATCAGTAACTAGTCAGTGAGTCACTTTGTCTTGTTACCCACACGACAGATAAGTTGTGTGAGCTTGAATCTGTAAGTTACTGAAATCTTGAAGACAGGATTCTGGGCGTGAATTTGTTACCTTAGGTTCGAGTAGTAAAGTATACTAATGATTAAGTTAAAGTGATAAAATCAGCCTATATTGTTGACTACAAAGAAATACAGTATTAAGATGATGGCCGTAAACACTATTAATGTTATTAAATGATATTACTACGTAGTATCATTTTATAACCTGTATTCTCCATCGTAATTCTTTCATTCAGATCAAAGACTAACTACTGGCATCTTTCTGAGTAACACCACTGTTCATTTAACCATCCAGAAATTATGTTATCTAAGCAGCCATCACTGATGTACGAGCATTTCATTATCCCCCAGGTGAGAAGTAGTGTCATCTGAGTACGCATTAATACTGTGCAAAAGCATTTCAACTTCAGGAGCAAATTATTCAAACCTATTGCAGCATCTGAAGATACGTCTGCTCAACTACAGGTATAACATTTTTATGTAATGGACTGTTGATCCTTCAGCTGAGGACTTAAAACTTATATTTTTTCACATACGTATGTGATGGGGAGGGTCAGTTACTGTATATTAAAGTCGTTTTCCAATGGTTGGAATAAAAAAATATTTCATTTCCTCGTCTCAGTGGCTTACATACGGGAATGTTCATCCAAAGGAAGGGAGACTCCCCATGGAAAAGGGAGTAAACATCTCACAAAAAGGAGGGGATTAAGTGTCACGAGTCTCAAGATAAGGCTATGTAAAAAGACTGGGCATATCATTTCAGGATGTAACTGGTGAGAACGAGGGAGGGGGGGGGGCACGATCATCATGGCAACTGTGCATTTGTCCGGGGAAAATATCCTGAGCACGGGGGTAAATTTATTCGGCTTTGGAGGTTACTACAGGTATGACTTTAATGCCTGTTTGACGAAAACCAGTTTAATGACATACATGCCAGTTGGTGATTTTAGATGGAGAATAATTTAGGTGTAAAATACTGAGGACTAAAATTTGAAGGATTAGTAGCATATTTGTAGAAATAACATCAGTTCCACGTTGTGAAAAGAAACAATGAAATAATGCTATAAATATGAATTGGGCTAGATCTAATTTGGGCTTCTGAAATCTAATGGCGAAGTTTTGAATTTAACATGAAATAGTTATATTTATCATTAGAGTGTAATATGGTAATCATTATTAGAAACCAATTTTATTATACTTCCTGGTCTGTAATGTTTTCCCCCGCTCGCTACACTGTGTAGAGCAAATTTCCGTTGGTACAGTACATTATACATTTTATCCTTTTGGTTGTGACATCTCAACAAAAAGTACTGGAAGTAAATCTGCAGTTAGTGTTATTAGAGTTCTGGTTTTTGTTCTCTTTAACGTCAGCGTAATTATGCTGTGAAAGTCTGAGGCTAGTCCATCTACACACTATCGCTTACAAATGTATTCTTACTCACGTGAATACAGGACTCCACAGTGAGTACAACGATTCGAACAGAGTCGGTATTCCATATATCGTTGTCTGTTGAGTCAAAATGATTCGCGTCACTTTAGTAAGGATAGTTTTTTGAGCCATAGTACAAACAAGTTTGACTCAATTCACAATACTATGTACCTGGAAAGAAAAAGTACACTTAAAACCTTCACACTCCGGCCAGACGCTTATTACTGTAAACAATTGACACCTTTGATGGAACTCTACAATCACTGTCATTAGTAGAAGCAAGAGAATTTAAGGATTCAGTAAGCACATTGAAGACACGATATTGTTAAGAAGCGAGGTTTGCCAGTTAGGTAGTGGAGGAGCTTCTCGATGCTTCCCAGAGTTTACCCTAGCATCGGTACGGGTCAGAGTTGCCAGTTTGTCCGCTGTTTGTGAGCTTAATTGTTTCGTAAGTTATGCATTAACTTATGTGCTCTCTTTCTTTAATAATGTTTTAGTTATGTTATTGTTAAATTAAGCAATTCAGTTCAAGTTTGTATGCCAATAAATTATAGTGTTCTGTCTATCTATCTATCTATTGCCAGACGCCTTAATCCCTTATACGGGGTGGCCACAAACAAACCTCCACGTCACCCTGTCCTCCGCCATTTCACTGCCCTGCTCCCAATTCACACCCCCCTCTCTCATATACCTCTCCACTCCATCCCTCCATCTCATCCTTGGCCTTCCCCTCTCTCTCTCTCCCTCCACCTCACCAGACATTGGGTAATCGTAATCTGTAATCGTAATCGATTGTAATCGATTACAGACTTTTGTGTAATCGTAGTCGTAATCGATTACTCAGGCATTTTTTTTCAAAGTAATCGCAATCGTAGTCGATTACTCACATAATGTAATCGTAATCATGGTTAGGCTACTTTTACGATTACAAGGCCCCAGATAAGTTATTCTTCCACAAATACTCGTCAAGAATAAAATAGTGTAGTTCAGTGTCCATAAGTAATATGAAAACAAAAATGAATTGTAGCCAATCACTTGGAAGCTTACATATAATATCCTGCCTAAGCTAGAATAATATCACCTGGGAAGATGTCAGTTGGTAGAAAAGTTAATAGAATGAAAGGGTCAAGGACAAAGTGAAGAAAAGTCTCGGTGCTTGAATTATTAAAACACATTTGTATTGCAAATTGGCAAAAAAATAAACGAACAACTTACTGGACATAGCACTGTCCAATACATTTATATCCAGAGTAACAGTCGACATAGGTTCTGCAGAGCTTAACCATATGTTCTTCCTTACGCAGGCAATTCTTATTAAACTGTTTTGCATATAAGATATATATCTCTAGAAAATATCAGTTTTATATTACTGGACGATGTTTATGCTTTTAAAAACTAACTTCAGCTATTTAATCAATGTCAAGTATAAAAGAAACGTGCTCATAATTATATAGTGCATAACAGTATATGTAATCATGACTGTAATCATGATTACTTCTTATGCAATCGTAATCGATTACTCTTACTTTTACTGTAATCATACTCGTAATCGTAATCTGAAGTATGCAAAGTAATCGTAATCGTAATCGATTACAATACCCCTGTAATCACCCCATGTCTTCACCTCACTCACAAACACTCTCCTCTTCAGTCTCTCACTCTCCATACTCTCCACATAGCCAAACCACCTCAGTGTGTTTCTCCTAATGCTTCCTATCACATCCACATCCACACTACAACGCTCCTTCACATCCTCATTTGTCAGTCTGTCTCTCCAGGTGACTCCACATGCTCCTTTCAAATAACTCATTTCCACTGCTCTCACTCTTGACTTGTGTCCCTCCAACAATGTCCAAGTTTCACTTCCATACGTCAGAGTTGGCATCACAATACTGTCATGTAATAACTTTTTCACTTCCATTCTCACTTCCCTGTTTCCTATCACTGCCTTCAAGGAACCAGCAACCTTTCTTCCTTGTTGCACCCTTTCAAGCACTTCACCCTCCAAACTTCCATCCTTACATATCACACTACCCAAGTACTTAAATGTACTCACATTTTCCATTTCCTCATCATCCAACCTCACTGTACATTCACTGACTTCACCTGTCTCAAAGACCATAACTTTACTCTTCCCTACATTCACTTTAAGATTCCGTTTCTTACACACTCTCCCAAACCCATCCACCAAGCCTTGCAGCTCCCCTTCGTCTTCACTTAACAACACAGTATCATCTGAAAACAACAGTACAGGGAGTTTCCAAACACTGACCTCTTTCATTAGGGCCACTCCAACATCCACTGCCCTGCCTTGTATCTCTTTTATAACCCCATCCATTTACAAATTGAACAACCACGGAGACATGACACATCCCTGTTTCAACCCAACCTTCAAATAGAAAAACTCACTCATTTCACTATCCACACGCACTACAGCCTTAGCACCATCATACATACTCTCCACAGCATTCAACAACTTCTCATCCACTCCATATAATCTTAATACTTTCCACAATCCTTGTCTATCCACCCTGTCATATGCTTTCTCCAAATCCACGAAGGCCACATACAACTTCTTTTCCTTCTCTAGACATTTTTCTACTAAAGATCTAGTGTTATATACTGTAAGGAAACTGGCACGTTTTGGTTGTCTCCGAGTTGGTAACTGTGCTCTCTCTCACTGGAATACACCAGAACTGTGGAGAAGTAGATCATTCTAGTAATGCAAGCTATAAAAGGTTTGGGAAGAAACTAGAGCAGGTTCACTCGGTTTTCAGTTCAGTTTGAGTGTAGTACAGTGTCAGTGCAGTGAAGTTTGTATATTTTCGGTGCTTGGTTGATACCAGTGAGGTGTCAAAAAGCATTAAGTGCAATAGCTGTTAGTAAAGTTTGTATAGCTCCAGTGCTTGTGAGAACAGTGAAATGAAGTTGGCAAGCACTAAGTGTAATTATTTGGATAATAAAGACAGTGAACTAAAGCAGCCAGTGTTTATTCACCACGCCTGAGCTGATCTTGTGTACTGTACCTTTAAAGGCTGACCATAGGAAGAACAACTCACTGGGCAACGTCCTTCCTGTACTGTACTACTGGTGTTGGAGCCTCTGGCAGTGTGGGGTGGGGACGTAACACTGGCGTCAGGAGTGTGGGTTATTTAAGGGCTGCAGTGAGTCTAACCTTCGACATGGATGCAGAAGGTGTCCAGACAAGAGGCCAAGCTAGGCAGGAAGAGACATCGCTGGGTGCAATTATGAAGTTATTACAAGCACAAAGTGTACAACTAAAAGAACAGAACGAAGGACAGAAAAACCTCGAATAACAATTACAAGCACAAGCAAAAGAACTCAAAGAACAATTACAAGCACAAAATGTACAACTACAGGCACAGAATGAAGGACAGAAAGAAATTTAAGAACAATTACAGGCATAGAATGAAGAAAAGAAAGATTGATATGAACAGCTTCAGGAGGCATTATAGGAGCAACACAGAGAATTACAACTGAGGATGCAAGGACCTCTAGATGCTTTCACGGGGGAAATGAAGGAAGAACAGGAACAACTGAAGGAGGAGGTATATATTGAGCTGTGGCAGCAGAAGTATTAGGTAAGCAATAATGTGACCGAGTGCAAAAAGCATGTAGGTGACCAATTGAAGTCAACTAGTGAGGATGCAGTGACGGAGTGCAAATGGCATGCGGAAAACCAGCTAAAGATTATTGAGGGAATAGCGATGGAGTGCAGACAGCATATAGATAACCAGCTGAAGCATGTAGTCGACCATGTGAAGATAATTAGTAAGAAAATTGAGGCTGTACAGAAATATTGCACTGTTGAGCCTTAGGTTAGGGTGCAGGGAGCATATGAAAGGAATTGAATGGTGTACGGTGAATCTTGATGGATCCCAGGCATCTAAAGGTAGCATTACAGGGTTGAGTAGTCAGAATGCAGAAGTTTTAAGTCCTGTCCTTAATTTTGAAGCCCCAGTTTTTTGGCCTCAAACCAGTGAAGTGCATGGCTATAATACAGGTCCAATTAAAAAGAAACCTCAGGAATTTGATGATAGAGTATCCTGGGAAGCTTACCGTGCACAGTTTGAGTTACCTGGGATGATAGGCAGAGGGCAGCGCAGCTTGCTACTAGCCTTAAGGGTGCAGCAATGGAAATTCTGGGCCAGATGTCAGTGATGGGGAGGAACAATTACCAGTCCCTAGTAGAAGTGCTGGAGCGCAGATATGGAACCGTGTACCAGACTGGGGTTTACAGAGCAAGATTCCGAAGCCGTGTACTGGCTTGAGGAGAATCTCTACAACAGCTTGCTCATAACCTGGAGAGTGTGGCATATAAGGCATACCCTGGAGCCGCACCTAACCTGTTGGCTGTTCTTCTGAGGGACCAGTTCATCGATGCTCTTGACAGTGCAGAGTTGAAAGTGCAAGTGAAGCAGGCACAACCAAGAATCATGCAAGAAGAACTAGCCAGGGTTCTAGAGTCTATTCCTGTGTCAGGTCCAGTACATCTGCTTTTCAGACAGGTCGAAGTGCAGGGTTCAAGACAAGAAAGGTGCAGGTATGGGAAAAGGAAAATTTTGAAGGAAGGTGCTGGTACTGTGAAAAGTCAGTACATCGGAAAGTGGATTGCAAGAAGTGGATGAGAGAACAGAAGATGAGAGGAGGTTGCTGGTTCTGAGGGAAGTTGGGACACAAGATGGTGGATTGCTACAAATGGAAGAAGGAGCGAGAATGGAATAGTGCAAGGAAATCTCAGATTGCAACAAACGGGTGTTGGACATTTGGTGAGGTGGAACACTTCAGCTATGAGTGTCCAACTGAGAATGATGATGGTAAATTAGTGAAGGCTAGTGACGAGAGGCAACAACCAGCCAATTTTTCCCAAGGAGCCCCTCCACTGAAGAAATGCAGGAGAACCTTGATGAATAGTGTGCGAGAAGATGGAAGAACAGACGGCAAGGAGTGTAGTAGGAATGGGAATCTTGGTAAGAAATGTTGCCGTACTGCAGTGACAAGGCGAGCCTCAGATGGAAAAGACCTGAAGAGGATGCAGATGGAGGATGCAGATTTACAATTCTCAGCAAAAGAAGGGACAGTCATGGATGCTGCAGAGCCCGTGGGATGGGCCTTACACTGTGCTGGACCGTCTATCAGACATGACGTAGCGGATTTGGGGAGGCAGGAAGTCTCGTCCAAAGGAGGTACACGTGAACCGTCTGTGGCATTACCATGGGCCAGGACAGTACAGCTGGGACGTCTCCGAGAATTCGTGCTCCGCGGCCGAGGATGTTGAGGAGGACAAAGGAGCTGAAGTGAAAGAGGATGGCGACAGTTTCCCAAGAGTAGAAATGAATCAAGAAGAGGACCAAGAACTTCCAGGAGGAGTGGAAGGTCTTGGGTCCCACCCAAAAATCTGAAAAATCTGATAATCCGAATAATTCTCGGTCCACTGCCATTCGGATTAATGGACTGTTACTGTATAACGTTCCATTAACTTTAGGGATACCGCATATCATATCTCATCACCTAACACAGTTGAGCTATTTTCTATGTAAAGTTCACAGGCCATAGGTTTTAAGATATACCTTAAACTGACTCTAGGGATAAAAGAAGTTTTTCGAAACTCACCTCGTTATTGAAGTTTCCGAGATAAAAATGATAATCATCATCCTAATAACATTTCCTACTAGATTATGGAGTGGGTGTTGAGCACAGTTAACCAAAAACGGATCTTCCCATTGACGCTAAGGATATTCAATTAAAATGGGACTGATTTTACTGTCGTCGTTTATCGCGACAAAAAAAAAAATAATAATAAAAACACTATGTAACACAGAAATTAGTTAAGTGCTTTTTTGCTCATTTTCGATAGAATCTAGTTATCTGGTGCCATGACATGACAATATTTTTTTCTAAATGTGAAAATCCTAATAGTAATGTTCATCAGCCAATACCCATATCACATGTCTTACATAGGTTTGACACATGTGCACATGGATGCACATGCGTCATATTACACATGCCCATAAATGCATTTTGTGCAAGTCACATGTCGCAAGGTATAATGTGGCATATGCCACACATAAAAATAGGTCTCACATATGTACACATACTAAACCACAGGTATAGTATGTAAGTATGCACTGGAACCTTCACATTGATGGCTTGTTCTGTTTCAGATTGGTATTGATGTGTAACGGCTTCTAGAAACTGGAGACACGCTTCTGATTCCTTCTGCTGTGTTTGTGGCTTCTACTTTGGTCCCAAGCAAATACTGGATAAAATTAGCCCAGGTTCAAAGTCTTCAGTAGCCTACGAGATGTACTTCGGCATGAAAATAGGCCACCAAGACAAGGCTTGGGTTGCCCCGCGTGATCTTTGGTACCTGCAAATCAAACCTGGAGGGATATATGAGAGGTGAGCACAAATCCATGCCATTCGTCATACCCTACATCTGGAGGGAGCCAAGAAATCAATCGACAGACAGCTATTTTTGTATGGTTGACATATCCGGGTTCAAGAAAGTGAAGAACAGGCATGACATCGTATATATGTCCCACAGACATATAAAGCAAGAGTACTTTGTGTTGCCAGCCTGCAGACCCTTCAAAAACCCATTCATTTTGAAGTCTCCGCAGACCTGCCACAGTTATTCGTTGTATATGATAGTGTCTAGCAAGTCCTTCACATTTGCGTAATCCTCCTTCATATGCACAGAGTGAGCAATCGGTATGGTGGGGAATCTGTTTCCATTGTGTATGAGAACACCCATCAAACTTCTTGACGAACTGTCAGTGAACAAACACCAATCTTCCAGGTTGTGTGCGACATTCACTGCATCGAATGGTCCTGTTATGTCGTAACAGTAGCACAGTGAACCAATGTTGAAAAAATACACTGAAAATCTCTCATATCTTTTCCTTGGGAGGGTCGATTGACAGCTGGCATCCAATAAGTTCCATTGTTTCATCCTAGATATCAACAGTTCAGCGTTCAATATCGAAAGTCCGAGGTGTCTCATCAATCGTTCTTTCTTCCTGATTCGGGAAATGCAGAGAGACATCATCTATCCAGGTTTGATCTGCTGGTACCAAAGGTCGCGTGGGGCGCCCAAGCCTTGCTTGTTTTATGCCGAAGTACATCGCGTAGGCTACTGAAGACTTTGAACCTGGGCAAATTTTATTCCGTATCTGTTTGAGAACAATGTAGAAGCCACAAACACAGCAGAAGGAATAAGAAGCGTGTTTGCAGTTCCTACAAGCCATTACACATCAATACCAATCTGAAACAGAGACAGCCATCAATGTGAAGGTTTTGTTGCATACTTACATACCATACCAGTGGTTCAGTATGTGAAGCATATATGATATTTATGTGTGGCATATGCCACATTGTACTTTGCGACATTTGGTTTGCACAAAACGCATTTATGCACATGTTTAATATGACGCATGTGCATGTATGTGCACATGTGTCAAACCTATGTAAGACATGTGATATGGGTATTGGCCAATGAACATTACTATTAGGATTTTCACATTTAGAAAAAAATATTGTCTTGTCATGGCACCAGATAACTAGATTCTATCGAAAATGACCAAAAAAGCACTAAACTAATTTCTATGTTACATAATGTTTTTTTTTTTTGTGTGTGTGTGTGTGTGTGTCGCAATAAACGACGACAATAATATCAGTCCCACTATATTTGAATATCCTTAGCGTCAATAGGAAGATCAATTTTTGGTTAACTGTGCTCATCACCCACTCCATAATCTACAGTTGTAGGAAATGTTATTAGGATGATGATTACCTTTTTTGTCTCGGAAACTTCAATAACGAGGTGAGTTTCGTAAAGCTTCTTTTGTCCCTAGAGTCAGTTTAAAGGTATATCTTAAAACCTATGGCCTGTGAACTTCATATAGAAAACAGCTAAATTGTGTTAGGTGATGAGATATGATATGCGGTATCCCTAAAGTTAATGGAAAAGTTATACCTTGAACCTATAACCAATAAGGTTTATATGGAAAAGAAAGAAAGAATGTGAGATCTAGGAATATGATATGTGATATGTTTACAATCAGTAAGAAGATCTGTCTTGAACCCTTGAACCTCATGGCCAGTGAGGTTTGTGTGAATAATAAAGCAAGCATCGGAGTTGAAGAAATATATTACTTCTTGGGCCATAAACTTCCTCGCCTCCAGAGGTTTCTGTGCTGATGGAACTTTGGGGATTAAGATTGACTTCTCAACACACCAGCTCGACGAAGTCTGTCTTATTATAATCCTGCTGCCATCAAACAAATATATTTTCCTGGTGAAGAGGCCAGAAGCAATATCATTAATACATAGATTTCATAGCGTTTGCATTTTATTCATATTATCATACGTTACTAATATTTTTCTCTCCTACCTAAGATATGGCTGTGGAAGATGACAAAGAATAGGGGAAAGTTTTGGCCTGTACTTGTCCTTCCTGTGAAAACAAATCAAAATCACGAAAAGGAATCAATCATGAGACTGTGACTCCGCGCCCTCAATGTTTATTTTAACACATTTTATATTATCAGTGAAGTGTTTGTAATTGTAGGACTGTTTCTTTATTAACAGACATTTGTATATCTCTGATAAGCAACAATACGTCCTTATAAGGATTATGATCACCCATTTGCAATCGCTCGCCTGTTTTGCTTTTTCTTTTGCGCTTACCGTATTCTCGCAGTTGATATGTGATCCGTAGAAGAGAAGGGACCCATCAAAAAGCCATGTATGTTTTTCTCAGGTCTCACAGTTTTCCCATATATTACATTAACTATACTTTGACTCCAGTATCAAGACTAAATGCATTCTTTGTAAAAAAAAAAAAAAACTTCACTGGTATATAAGATCTATGCCATTTACACGCTTCGTGGCGCGGCTGAAACAGCACTCGACTCCCAATTCAAGTGACCCGAGTTCGAGCCCTGCTCAAATCACGCTATTTGCGTGAGAGTTGAGTTCTCACCTGTCAAGTGTAGCTCAAGGCGTGCTGTGGTGGAAGACCTGCAAGGGTTCGAAACCCTGCGGGGTAAAGATTTGGCGGTCTGTCCTTTTGTGTCTACATCTCACTCCAGCCTCGGTGAGGCTTGGTAGTGCATCAGCTCCTCTCAGGAGCAGCCAGGGTCAGCCTGTTGACCCCGTTAGGATAGGATAGTAGATTAAGCACTTACGTATTTTCTGCCACTGGCTGCAGTGATTACTAAACCGAAAATTATTATTATTATTATTATTATTATTATTTACACATGATCATTGCAGACACACGGTATTAGGGTTTATGTAGCTATGTGACTGACTAGCAATGAAGGTGTCCATCCAACATCCAGCCAGACTACAACATGCAATCATACTGCAGGTCTAGACACGAAATAATTGGGGGAGAGCCCCTGCCCAAAAGTCTTTGTTCTTGTTACAGGAATCGAACCTTGAGACAACTCGGTCATGTCACTGCTGTTCAATCCTATATAGTATATTCTCTGTCACTGTAGAGTATGTGTTGTGCAATGTAGAACCAAGTGGTGGAGGCATTGAATTAGAAAGACTCTTCACAGTATATTGCATTAAAAATGAGGTTTTATCTGTGCTAAATTGTGGTAAGAGACCATCACGATGTTTATAATTTCCTGTAATCAAATTTTGACATTTGTAACTAGAAATTAGCAATAATTTGAGCAAGATGAGTGAAAGGACGCTGAAACCTTGGTTCACAGATATACTGCATTGCAGGTTAGTTTGACCATACTCCTGATTTTTTTTTTTTTTTTTTTTTTTTTTTTAGGGGCTAAGATGCGAATGAATGTGATTGAATGGATGAGTAAATGGGGAGTGTGTCGTCCTGTCTCGGCTACCTCCCTTTCCTTGGGGGAAGCAGCCTAGGTATATAGATAGATAGATAGTTTGACCTGACTCTTTTTTTTTTCTATCCCTCTGTCTCTTCTCATTAATATTCATTATATGTTGGTCAGTTAACATGTTGCTAATTAAAATGAATATGTTAGCATGCTTTATGTGACTTGTAATTAGGTACAACGATGTGAAGCTTGAACATTTTCATTTGCATTACGGTGACGTTTGGTTTCAGGAAACATTAGTCACTCTTATATTACGTTCTTTATTCCTGTCTAGGTTGCATTGTTACACTCCCTGAAAAACAATATTGTACAATATGTATGAAACACGGAGACACGGTGAATGAAGCATATTGTGAAGTGCTACCAATCCTCCCGAGACAATAGGCGGTGTTTCGTTCATTCCGGACTCAGGCGCACCCATCCTGGCATTTTTTTTTTCACAGGTGGTGTAGGCTACATAGTTCCCTTATCCTTTTTAATATACTGTTTTTTTTTTAATATATAGTTTTTTTTTTAATATTCTGACTCTTGTTGTATTCCATCGTGATATTTCTATTTTAAGCCATTTTCTAGGATAATAAAATTGAGTTTTTTCCTTATCGATCTTCTGATCTTTGCCAACTGTCAGTAGCCATTATGAGTGGATATGATATCAATCAATCAATCAATCAATGATTTCCTGTGGCACCCTCGGGGATGCATAGGGCCTCGATGAACTCACACCACCACATCCTATCTTGTGCTATCTCCTCAAGATCTCCCCAACACTCATCTCCAGCTTCCCGTCTCATTGTCCTCACCCATGTCTCTTTTGGCCTTCCTCTACCTCTCCTACCAAGTGCCACCCACCCTGGTGTACCTCGTACTATTCCCTGTCTCCTATACACATGTCCTAGCCACTTCCATCGTGAGAACCTAGCATATTCATCGACCGGCTGCACTCCCGTTATTTCTCTAATTCTACGATTTGGTATCCTTTCCCACCACTTAACTCCTAATATTCTACTAAGTGCTTTGTTTTCAAACACCAAGAATTTATTTTCCATAGTCACTGTGCTGTACCAAGACTCGTGTCCATAAATTAAGATACTCCTAACCATTACCTTATAAAGTTTGATTTTTGTATGCACAGAAAAATTGTTATTATTCCAAATATTTTTAAGCTGGTTTTAGAAAGGGACGTGGTTGCAATGATCAGATCTTTATAGTTAGGCATTTGATGCAGCAAGTTAATGAAATGAGAGTACCGTTAAGTCTTTGTTTTGTTGATTTTGAAAAGGCTTTTGATAGTGTTTCGAGAGAGTCTATGGGGAAGATCATGAGACATTATGGAATACCAGAGGAGTTTGTGAGGGTCATTATGAACATGCATGAGGACACATTTTGTAAAGTGATGGTTGATGGTTGTCTGAGTGATTCGTTTGAAGTCAAGTCCGGAGTAATTCAAGGTGGTGTTCTATCGCCTTTACTATTTATATTGGTCATTGATTACATTATGAAACGTGTTGGAACAGAAACCGGTGCAGGTATACTTTGGGGAGAGAACAGGAAACTTTTGGATTTAGATTATGCAGATGATATAGTTTTGATTTGTGATGGGCCAGAAGAGATGCAGAGAGTGTTGGACTGTTTGGTGAGTGAAGGTCGCAAGGTGGGTTTGGTTATTAATTGTGGAAAAACTGAAATAATCAATATGAATATGGAAAATGCGCAGGAATGTGTAATTGGAGGTATGGTTGTAAAGCAAGTTGATAGGTTTAAATATTTAGGTACTTATTTAGCCAAGGATGGTTCTTTGAACTTTGAATTCGAGGAAAGGTTAAAGAAGGCTAATCAGGCAATGGGAATGCTTAAAAATATTTGGAATAATAACAATTTCTCTGTGCATACAAAAATCAAACTTTATAAGGTAATGGTTAGGAGTATCTTAATTTATGGACACGAGTCTTGGTACAGCACAGTGACTATGGAAAATAAATTCTTGGTGTTTGAAAATAAAGCACTTAGAAGAATATTAGGAGTTAAGTGGTGGGAAAGGATACCAAATAGTAGAATTAGAGAAATAACGGGAGTGCAGCCGATCGATGAATATGTTAGTTCTCACGATGGAAGTGGCTAGGACATGTGTATAGGAGACAGGGAATAGTACAAGGTACACCAGGGTGGGTGGCACCTGGTAGGAGAGGTAGAGGAAGGCCAAAAGAGACGTGGGTGAGGACAATGAGACGGGAAGCTGGAGATGAGTGTTGGGGAGATCTTGAGGAGATAGCACAAGATAGGATGTGGTGGTGTGAGTTCATCGAGGCCCTATGCATCCCCGAGGGTGCCACAGGAAATGATTGATTGATTGATTGATTTTTAAGCATTCCCATTGCCTGATTAGCCTTCTTTAACCTTTCCTCGAATTCAAAGTTCAAAGAACCATCCTTGGCTAAATAAGTACCTAAATATTTAAACCTATCAACTTGCTTTACAACCATACCTCCAATTACACATTCCTGCGCATTTTCCATATTCATATTGATTATTTCAGTTTTTCCACAATTAATAACCAAACCCACCTTGCGACCTTCACTCACCAAACAGTCCAACACTCTCTGCATCTCTTCTGGCCCATCGCAAATCAAAACTATATCATCTGCATAATCTAAATCCAAAAGTTTCCTGTTCTCTCCCCAAAGTATACCTGCACCGATTTCTGTTCCAACGCGTTTCATAATATAATCAATGACCAATATAAATAGTAAAGGCAATAGAACACCACCCTGAATTACTCCAGACTTGACTTCAAACGAATCACTCAGACAACCATCAACCATCACTTTACAAAATGTGTCCTCATGCATGTTCATAATGACCCTCACAAACTCCTCTGGTATTCCATAATGTCTCATGATCTTCCCCATAGTCTCTCTCGAAACACTATCAAAAGCCTTTTCAAAATCAACAAAACAAAGACTTAACGGTACTCTCATTTCATTAACTTGCTGCATCAAATGCCTAGCTATAAAGATCTGATCATTGCAACCACGTCCCTTTCTAAACCTAGCCTGTTCATCCCTCAGAATACCCTCAACCACCGGCTCCAACCTATTTAACAACACTCTACTGAAAACTTTCAAAGCTATCGGTGACAAAGAGATTCGCCTCCAATTACCACATTCACTCAGGTCTCCCTTCTTCGGAACTTTAACAATTACACCATTCTTCCAAACTGATGGTAGTAACCCCGTCACCCATATCTTATTGAATAGCTTGGTCAAGATCATTATTAATCTATCCCCCTTCACTTTAAACATTTCCGGAAATAAACCATCCTCCCCTGGTGCCTTATTATTCTTTAACTGTTTTACTGCTTTCTCCACTTCTGCAAGCCTCAACTCTCCTGTTTCTATATTTAAATCTTCCTGAGCAGACGGTATATCCTCTTTCCATCTATTTTTAATATCTCCATCTTTGGTCAATAAATTTCCTTCCCTGTCTCTAACTGGTATTTCCTTGCGCTTACCTGTATTACCACTCAGTTCTCTAATCGATTCATATGCTATTCTTTGACTCTGTCCATCATTTTTGTTTATTAAGATTTCAGTCTCTGCAACCTTTTCATCCACACATCTTCTTTTATCTCTCCTAGCTAACCTTCTTACTTCTGAATTCAAACTCCAGTACGCAGCTCTTGCTAATTCAATCTCTCGTTCATCAGCGCATTGCATCTCACTCCTCAATTTAGCCTCACCTCTCTTTTTTATCATATCCCACGTTTCCTCTGATATCCATTTCTTTCTCCTGAATCTATGTCTCCTTCCAATCGTACATTCAGCAGTCTGATGCAAAACTTTGTTCACATCCTCCCACATCTCATCTACACTTCTCTCCCCCTCTTCCAACGTTTCCAACACCAAAAACCTATTTCTGCATTCTAATCTGAATTCCTCCTTTTCTTCTCCTTCCCTTCTAAGCTTAACAATATCGTATCTACCAACACCAGATTTTTCCTTCTTCTGATTTTTAAGTTTAAACCTTATTTTTGCAATGCTGAGTTGATGGTCACTACCAATATCCGCTCCCCGTTTAACATGAACATCTAGCAGAGAACTTCTATGCCTCCTACTGATAGCGATGTGATCAATCTGATTTTTATATTTTCCACACGGCGACACCGAAGTTGTCTTGTGTATATGATAGTAATTATAATAATATCTAGCTTTCGAAATATAGCAATAAACATCTTATCCTGAATAATAACATATTAAAATTTAGAAAATGTACTAAAAGGTTTGCTGGAATAATAAGTTTACCGTACGCTGTAGTTAACTGTTATATATATATTTTTTTTAATACTTATCTGTTTGACATTTAGGCTAATATGATTGTCAAGTGCTTGGCAGTTGTACAAATGAAGACAAACATATAGGCTATACAAGCAGTCTCATACACAGACAAGTTGATGAATGTTATTAAACTGCAGAAAATCCTCGCCAGTGACAGGATAAACGGCACGGTTCTTGAATATTCTCTCTCATCTGCCTCCTTGCGTCGTGTCTTGTTGTTTGTGCTGCGTGCCTCTTTTATCTTACTACTGCCGTGCTTGAACTTCGCAATGGTCCTCTTTGTACATCTTCACTGCATTTTACTTTATACATTAAGGCGAAACAGAAGGACTCTGTTGGCTGCTAATGAGTAATGCTTGAACTTGAAAAAATGAAGAGCATATTTCAGTTGTCAACGTTAGTCTGGTATGTGTCAGGTAAGTGAGTAGCAATTTTTGGTGGAAACTTTTTACACAGCCCACGAAAGCAAGTTTACTGTCTATCAGAGCAACACTCCTACCTTACAAAGCAATAATTTTTTGGCATTCATGGCCATTCTCTTGATTATTACCTTTCATTATAACGAGCTCATGTAGCCGATAATTATTACTTTTTTTTTTTATTAATGAAAGCAAGAACTAAGGAGAGTTTGGAGTAAATGCATGAGAACATATGAAGAAACAAAGAAACCACGTGGGAACATATAAAGACCTAAAATGATCCTTGTCTGTTAATTGTTACGGGATTAGTGACACTAGTTTTATATTTGAAATACGTAAATGAGACAGTTAAAGAAATGAACCCTCACATGGTTCACACAACTTTATTCTTTAACTGTTAACGCCGGAGGGTTGGATTCAGCTAAGATGGAGTACTTGGAAACTGAGAGCGTTAACTAAGATGTGTAAGTGATTTATATCTTTGATGAAAATGCGTGAACGCTAAAAATCATGACCGAGAAAAGAGATATCAAATCTAAATAATAATTTATTTCGAAAGGGGAAGTCTTGCCTATAGCACTAAACATGCGCCTGGCGTTCCAACCAGAGCCCAAAGGACTTGCCCGAATGACAGCAGTTTCTGCACACTTACCACCACCGCCACCATAGGTACCACCATTTTCAGGTGAATAAAATTGTCTGTTCATAGCATCAGTGAAGTGATATACATCGGACTGTACTGTAGATGTGAACCCCCCCATCTCTCTCTCTCTCTCTCTCCTGTGTGTGTGTGGGGGGGGGGGGCGCATGCAGAGATATATGATACTTCACGGAACAACCCCTCCGTAACTTTCCGCGTACACGATATGAAACACAAATGAGGACAATGAATAAGGGCTAAAACCCCTTCACAAAACTGTGATCAACATTAATTTGAAATTCTCCATTTGGGACACAATTCCAACCATCCTGGCAAGTTTCATCAAAGTGTTTTTTTTTTCCAGTCTTGGGTGCACACACACACACACACACACACACACACACACACACACACAAGAATATACTACATTAGTTGGGTTATGGCAAGAGGAGAGCTAAGTGTGATTTTTCCTATGTTATTAGCATATTATTGATTTACTTCTCCTTACCCTCGGTGTTGGAGAAGGACGTCTTCATGTGGTGACACTGATATGACTCGGTGGCTCCACTGCCTGGTCTTACCAACATCCCCCAGTTTCTTTCGTACCCCGCAAAAGGAGGATAACAGACTGCATGACGATAGCAAAATCAGCCTACAGGCCAATGTGATCCCATCTAATGAGCCTGGAGTTGCAAGTAATACTTCTAATCTACTACTAATACAACTGCTGCTACTGTTACTACTACAAATACTACATATCCTAATACTGATTATAGTACTAATACTTCCTACCCCCCAGACGATTATATTCTTCTTGACGAGATTTTTCGAAATCGAGTGGTAGAAACAAACTGTCCGCAATGGGACTGAAGGATCTGACTGTGCTGAAATACGAAATAAGATTGTAAGAGTTAAATCCTAATGACACCTGTCAGAAATTGAAGGATCCTGCTGGACATAATGACAGGCATCAAGTGGGGAGGAATGCGAGAGGACGAGGTAAGGTTGGAATAAATCCTTTACGGCAGTGACAAGTATTTTTGCCACTAATCAGCAATTTAGTTCTGATCACGAGATTCCCTAGTAATGAAACCCTTAATGATAGCTATATCGAACCGTGCAGTTTAGAGTTATTCCTCTCTCTCTCTCTCTCTCTCTCTCTCTGTCTGCAAATGGAGGCAGACAGAAGACAGATGACAGGTGCAAATAGATGAGACAGGCAGGAGACAAAGAAATCAGAGAGAGAGAGAGAGAGAGAGAGAGAGAGAGAGAGAGAGAGAGCACAGAGGTAAATAGCAGAATGAACCCACCCCGACACTGTGATCATGACTTTCTCCTTCCAGCGTCGCACATCTCTCTCTCTCTCTCTCTCTCTCTCTCTCTCTCTCTCTCTCTCTCTCTGTCTGTCTGTCTGTCTGTCAGTATCTCTTTCAGTTTCTTTGTCTGGCTTTCTGTCAGGAGAAGTAGGAGAAAAGGAGAGGAAGAAGATGAAGTAGAAGAAGAAAAGAGGGATTACAGGAAAAGGAAGAGGAAGAAATTGAAGACGAAGAACGGGATGAGGAGGAGAAATAGGAGGAGGGGGAGAAGGATGAGTCTGGAGTGAATCATTATCATTATCATTATCATCATCTGTATCATTAATCATTTTTATCATCATCATCATCATCATCGTCACCAGGAATCTGTAGACTTCTTGGTCTATAATTCCAATAGCAGGTTACAACAACAATGGGCTAGTGTTTTGTTCATGCAGCTCAGTAGCACTAACAGAAGCTTAACCCCTATCCGCCGGCTGATGTGTATGCACGACAGGATTCAGGGTGCAAAGGGCCGCCGGTTGACTTGATATACCGCATTCACCTTCCTGCCACTGTTTGAGTGAGGGACCATTTTCTGTGATACGTACTAGGTAGGTAGGACCCCCAGGCATCCCGCAGTTGCACGGTTCAGTTTGTGCTTGGCAGTGGTAGTGAGAGGAGCCATGTCATCTTCCTTGACATCCTCCGAGTCCGACCCACCGCATGAAGGGCCGATTGCCTCATCAACCCCAGCAAAAATTCATCCTTAGTGCCACGTAAAGGGCTTAGTGATAGTGCCATAGGACGTGCCCTTGACGATACTGTCTCCTCTCATACACTCAGCTAGAGTACGTCCTCTGAGGAGGAAAAAAGCTATGACATGGAGAGGGAGCTCTCTCGCCCTCCAACATCTACTTGCCCTCCGATGTCAGAGAGGGCTCTCCGACTTCTCCAGGAGGAAGGGACAGTCTACGAGAGTGATGATCTCGGCGATGAGGAGGCGCAAGATGACCCAGGACATTGGGAAAGTGACTGTGGACCTGGCGGTCATCTGCGGAAAAAAATGCCGCAGAGCTGTTTCCCCGACACTTTCGCCGCCTGCTTGCCAACGTATCTTCCTCCAGCGCTCTCCCACACCTCAGCCTAACACTTCAAGGGCAGACTCTCCACAACCAGGCCCTTCGGGAGTGGTATGAGTACTGAGCAGGTGTGTGGGGAAGTGTAAATAGTGTACAGCAGTGCAGAAGTTTGTGTATTTTCATAAATGAGTGAAATGTGATATTATAAGTGAATTATAGAAAGTGCTAAGATAAAAGTCTTTTATAAGTTCTACAAGTGCATATAAGTGATTTATAGTAAGTGCAATACAGGAGTTGATACTGTTCATTGGATATTGGTTAGAAAATTATTGGATATACCTTGAGTTTGCCTACCTGTTACCTGAAAGAAAACCACTTGTGAGCGGGCCACAATGAACAATACCTGCTTCGCTATACCCAAATTATTTCACTCAAAACTCAGGGGGATTGTGCCAAGTATGAGCATCGGTGTATCTGTGATGTGAAGTACAAATAATGTTAGTTGTGTAAAACATTTATATGATTTTTACTATAACCCTGATTAGTACAAAGCAGTCAGATTTACAGTACAAGTAATTAACTCATACTCTATGATCATGCGTGAAAGAGCAACAGCACTTACTTGTTAACGTGCAATTACCCATAATAATGATGTAAAGTTCAGTTCTATGTGTCTTAGTAAAGGAGAAATATGATTATTTACAGAAGTGAGTACAGAAAAACGACGAGATATTTCCTTTCCCACACACCTACAAGGCATAGTGGCATGGTGGTGTAGGCGGTAAATCCTTGGGTGAGCCACATGAACCGGATGATGACTCATTTTCACGGCGGTGAGTAAGGAGAAGTAGAATAAACGAGTGGAATATTCTGCATTCCAAGGACGCACGGGCAGTGTTACAATCACCACTCCATTCAGTGATGCCAACGCTAGCCGGTCGGGCCAAGGCCATTGCCAGTGGTGCACATTCGTAGTTGCGCGCCAAAACGTGAAAAACCACTCGTCTTCAACTCATCCTTACTCATCGACGAGACCACCTAGAGACCTTGGGATACCTTCATTGGAAAGAGGAAGAGTTGGTGAGTCTTATGAACTTCCATTGAATTCTCTAGCTGTTATAGTTTTTCAAATATAAGCGTTTGAGTAAGGGTATTTTTTTTCCAAAATCTTGGAAATCGCCCGTAGGGAGGAGTGTGCAGCGGCCAGGAACCCCCCGGCGGCGAAGGGTTAATTGTTCATACATTTGATTTATAAGTACAGTATATTCCTTCATTATTCTCCTCACCACAGCATCCAAGCTTTCAGTATCATCATCACCATCATCATAACCATCAAACTCATCATCGTTCAGAATCAGATGGAGTCCATCACAGGACACAGACCTGACCCAAACTATCACTGTTGTGACCCAGTGGCTGCTGGTCTCTTCCACCCACACCCAGCATATCTGAGAATTTCATTTCACCATCTTGTTCTGAGTCTTACTCCTTCTCCGGATTGTCACTCAGTTACCCTGGTTCTCCCTTGGTTACGTGCTATTTGAAGACGTGACCTTCCAACATCTATTTCTGTTTTACGAGTAGGAGTATCCCTTTGATTATATTCTCTACTTTCGTCATTTGTCTTATCCAGGAAGCTCTCTTTTCTTTTCTTTCTTTACCATCTCTTATGTTAAACTAAACAATCTTTTCCATGCCATCACTACTTTTGTTACAGTACACCTCTGCAATCCAGAAACTAGAACAGGAAGTACACATTGATTATGCATCCATTGCTCTTCATGTACAGACAATTTCCTGTTCTCCATGATCGTAGTTTGTCATTATGCCTCTGTCTCTTTCCTGTGTTATTTATGTCTTGCCGTCATCTAGAATTGTCAAACCTGCATGCTCTAGGTATATGTATTCTTCGACACATTCTGTTGCTTCAGATTCCCTTTTTACTTGAAGGGAATGAGAATGTCACTTAAATGAAGTAATTGTCTACATATTCATCCCAGTTGTCAGACTGTCCCTGTTTTTACGAATTTAGTAGATCGTATTATTATTATGGCTTATCGTGACATTGTACTATTATTATGGGAACACTTGAACAATATTATAATCCCATAGAACTTCGCGCAGTCAGTTAGCCGCTTGTGTTTGCACTCAGATTTGAAACAGAGTTTTCAGAACATTCGTCACTGTATCAAAAGTGACTGTTCTTATGCACGACATTAATGCTTCACTGAGCGATATTTTTTTGTGTAATTATTGTTCCCATGCCTTGCCTCTCTAGCCGTTAAGTTAAGCCACGCCCATTTCTCACGCCCCTGTACCCGGCGTGGGAACAATAGTCAGTTAGTGTTGAGCTGTCACAGGACGAGGATATCATGAGCAGTACAGAAAAGCAAGACCTCCCCCTCATAGCCCCTACAGTCTCTAGCAGTTCTACGATTCCCGCATCTCCCCACCGAATTGGTGATCGGCAGCAGTGGACATCAGCAGTGTGAATTGCAGCACCTCGAGTAACAAAAGAGAGATGCCCAGCCTCTTTGCAGCTACATGTGATTTTTCTCCACTGACTAGTATTTTGTTCCTTGCTGCTCTAGTCTTAAGGTTATTGAGCAGTTGGGTGCGGGAGTGAGTTTATTTGCTTTGATATTTTGACTTTACTTAAGTTCCCTTGTAACATAAATTTATTTGTAATAATAAATTTAGTTCTTCTTTTTGAGCTCAAATGTAACAATTTTGTTTGATTTCACAACATTGTGCTAACTTTTGTTTGCCGCTCCTAGTTTGCACAAACTCCTTACATCAATCACGTCTGGTAGATAAGCTAGTTCTTTCATATTAATTCTTAAATCCGTTGTGCCAGCCAGGAGTTAGCACCAGCATGAGTCTGTTCATTATTATTAGTATTAAACATCGATTGTCGGGGGTAAGGACACTTTCTCAGAGGCCAACAGTATCGACAATTCAGCATTCGTGAGTGATTAGTCTCCGCTGTGTACTGCTGAGAAAGTTTATGAAATTGTCATCTTCAGAGAATCGGCAAAGTAAGCCAGCATAAGGTAAAAACTTACTACTTGAGTCAATTCTTTTGTGACAAACGACTATTTATTTGCATTTCATTCTTATTTCCACTCCCCCCGTGGCATCTGGCGACCTCATTCCAGGATATTAACTCCTAGCATTAAAGTTATTAACGAAATAAACTCACTCACTCATAGCTAGTTATTAGTTATCTTTAAAATTTATAGGCATTATTTAACTGGTAGTTATTGATTCTGCTTTATTAATTTTATGTAAAAGTTTTCCCAGCCAGTTGCAGTTTTTGTTTCTTATTCCTTACCAGTTTCACTAGATAAAACTGGTTACCACCAGCCTGTGCCTATATTGTTTATTTTCGATTATTAGCATTCGACTGCAAAACAGCAGTCAGTACGTGTCTTTAGTTCATTCAGTTTCAGTTAGCATCATGGCTACTAGTTTATATATACAGGAAGCAAGGATATGGGACTTACTGATCCCCAAGAAATTGAGGAGTATGTGCTCTCGCAATACATTTATAATGAGCAATGTGAAAATGATGCCCGTGAAGAGCATAAAATTCAACGTGCACATGAATGAGAACAGCGTGAGGAACGTGAGAGAGCACGAACATGAGCTAAAACAGTGCAAGAAAGATGAAAGAGAATGTGAACACGAGCTTGACGAGCGCGAGGCACGTTAGAAACACGAGCTTGAGGTGTTGAAGTTCAAGTGAGATTCCTTGGCTTCGGGTACATATGGTGCAGCTGATCCGAGCTCCACAAGTGCTCTCCCAGCACATGTTCTGGCAACCCCGTGCCTCAAGCTTTCTTCATACAAGGAAGGCTAGCAAATCAAGCCTTTCATAGCTCGTTTTGAGGACATCGTGCAGCTGGACAAGGCAGCTAAGCAGCTCCGATTGCTTAGCTTGTTTGAGGGCCTTGCCCTCGATATTCTGCACAGAATTCACAAAGACAGTTTCATATATGAGATGATGAAGGCCACACTCATCAAAGAGTACGGTCTCATGGTTGATGATGCCAGGAGTCAGTTTATCAGGGTGCATTTCTGATAAAAGGAGACTGCTGTCCAATTCCTCGACCATCTCACTGCTTACTTAGATGTGTGGATAGAGAGAGACGAGACCCCTTACATGCGAGAGGGAATAATTGACCTTTTGCTGCATACACAGATAAGTTGTGGCCCACTGAGCTCATTGCTCAGCTAAAGATTTGTCAAGTAAAGGATGCCAGCCAAATGGTGGAAAAAGTTGATGTATTCTTTACTGCATACGGGTACCAAACTCATAAGCAACAGTCCTGGAACAGGAAAGATACTGCCAAGTTTGGGATGCCATCTCAGAGAGAACCCCAGCATCAGAGACGTTCTCAGAATAATGGCCAGGGTCTGGAATAATAGCAGACAAAGGGCCAAGGGCAGAATGTTCAGCAACCTGTCTGGAAATGGTACAAGTATCCTAACCAGCAGCAGAATGAGCCACACAATCAACAGTCAGGACAATCCTTGTCAGTACCAGCCCCAGTGTATCGGAGGCAGGAGGCTAATGTAGCCTTTATTCCCCTACAAGCACATGTTGGTGATCCCTAGCAGCACAGGCCCTCCTTCACAAAGAACTAGTCCCCGTCAGACAGTGAGCCCTCATCCACAGGTGGTCAATGCTCCAACTCCCCAGATGGTGAATATGACCCTTTAGGCATCTAGTCCTTAGGGCATCACATTCGCAGAGTTGTGCGCTATACAGCCTTATCAATGGCTGGGCACATCCTCCACAGGCCCTCCCACAAGTAACAGTGCCTTCCTTGTTTAGCTAGGGATTGTGGGAGGTGTTTCTGTAAATGTCCTGAGAGACAATGGTTCCTCAGGTTGCTCTGTCAGGCAGAGTCTAGTACGGTCTGAGGAGTACACAGGTAGACAGATCCAAGCCCAGCTTATTGATGGATCAGTGAGATTGTTCCCTGAGGCATGTATCCAGGTGGCATCTCCCTTTTACACTGGTTCGACAGTTGCAGTTGTCATGCCAGAACCTTTGTTTGACCTTATTATAGGTAACATACCAGGTGCCAAGTATAGTTGCACTGTAAATGTTGCTACTCAGACTTTGGCTGCAGTAACATGAGCCACGGCCAAGGCTGCAAACCGTGTCACCCCGCTGACCATTGCGTGGCCATAAGATCTGAACTGAAGTCAAGAAATCCTGGAACAACAGTCTGACCCAATACTTGCTGTTGTGTGGAATAAACTAAAGAGTAATGTGATTTAGTATTTACAGGAGGTCAAGCCAGGTTCCTTCTTAAACAAGGACAGCTGTACCATGAGTCCAAGATACCCCAGGGTGAGGTTCGACTGCGGTTTGTCGTTTCCACAAAGTTTTGCCAAGGAGTGTTAGAATGGGGTCACTGTTCAGCATCGGGAGGTCACATGGGCAATAAGAAAACCCAAGGCCGTATCCATGCTGACTTTCTCTGGCCAGGAATGGGACAGAAAATAGGTAGGCTTTTGCATTCCTGAAGTGAGTGTCAACATACCACCAATCAGGGACGTGTCCTTCCTAAGCTGTTTGGATCCACACCCTTAATCTCAGAGTCATTAGAGAGAAAGGGCAATGGCATTGTGGGTGCAGACCTGATGTCTCACCCGTTGGTCCCACAGGACACATTATGTCCAGGGCCTGTACATACATATGTACTGTAGATTAAGGGGGAAGCTTGAGACCCCCACAGAGGCAATCCGAGGCAGTGTCTGAATTATCTTGTGGTGTGTCTCGAGCTGTGGGCCTTTCTGAGGATTCCTGGAGAATATACATTGTCCACATGAGTGTTCACACCCATACTGGGTGTTAAAAATGTGACCTGCCCAATTTTGCATAGGGATTCTCAACTTACCGATAGTAGTCATAAGTGTAGAGTATAAGGGTACATATGCTTTTAGGATGTCCAAATGCATAGGGACAAAAACCTACAGAAAGTACTTAGACTAGGAGCATATGCACAGAGCCCCGAGTTAACAGTCACTACTCTTACTTTCGACCTGTGATGGGCTGTGGGTCACTGAAGGCCCTGTTAGTTAATTGGCATCCATCGGGATCTGTTTAATGTACCAGGGGTCTATGCTGCAGGAGGTGGATCAGCTGAAGTAAAGCATAATATTGCAGATGAGAGAAGGAGCTGGTGCCTGATTGACTGCTGTCTTCCTCGAAAGCATCAAGTAAGTCTCTGGACCTCACCCTTATATCCACACTGTGTCTATGTATTAACCAGGGAACACCTTGTTCTCTGGTTAATATAGATATGGGTTTAACCAGTAAACTACAGGAATTTCCAGCGATTTATGCAATCCAAGGACTAGCACATTTCTTGGATAATAATCTACCCACTAAGAAATTAATGGCGACCTCGAATGTGTGAAGCTTTGGCTGTCAGCTGAATTTTCAGCTGAAACATACTTTTGTCTGTGTATGCATTGACTACTAGGCAGAGGGTAATTGCAATTTAATACAAATTATTTGTCACATTGACACTATTGATGCTCCACCCTGATTCATTTCACAGGTACAATTGGCGGGTGTAGCAGTTTTGCCATGCAGACCAGCTGATCATCTGTGCCGCACACTGTCACCTCTTCTCCTCTGGCCTCATCGTCTCTATTTACTATTATTTTGTATTATACTATTTTACACATAGGTACAGTTACACTACAATTGCCATATTTACACTGTGTATCACATACACCACACTATATAACAATTAATTGTTAATGTAAATGTAGCCAACTTTCGCTCAGTTTGACCTGAGTACAGGATTTTTCACCATTGTCACAGAGTTTTTCCCCTCAAGCTTGCTTCTGTTAACATAAATACTAGGTTTTTACACGGATTGGTGACAGTGCTCTTCTCCTGAATCAGGATAGTACACACACCACAGTGTGAATCTTGTGTCACTGAGTATATAATATATATATATATATATATATATATATATATATATATATATATATATATATATATATATATATTATATATTACCAACTATTTATTTTTCTTTGAATAATTTGCTTTTGTCGGGGCGTAATGTCACGAATTATTATTATGGCATATCATGACATAATCTTATTATGGCAATGCTTGAACAATATTGAAATCCCATAGAACTTTGCTCAGTCAGTTAACCGCAAGGGTTTGCACTCAGATTTGAAACAGAGTTTTCAGAACATTCGTCACTGTATCATAATTGACTGTTGTTATGCACGACAGTGCTTCACTGAGCGATATTTTTTTGTGTAATTATTGTTCCCATGCCTTGCCTCTCTAGCCGTTAAGTTAAGCCACGCCCATTTCTCACACCCCTGTCCCAGCATGGGAACATTAGGAAACATTAGTCAGTTAGTGTTGAGCTGTCACGGGATAAGGACATCATGAGCAGTACAGAGAAGCAAAACCCCCATCATAGCCGCTGCAGTCTCTAGCAGTTCTACGATTCCCGCATCTTCCCACCGAGTTGGTGATCGGCAGCAGTGGACATCAGCAGTGCGAACTGCAGTGCCTCAAGTAACAACAGAGAGATGCCCAGCCTCGTCACAGCTACAGCTCCATTTTTCTCCACGTTTGGTCTGGTTAGTACTTGGATGGGTGACCGCCTGGGAACACCAGATGCTGTTGGCATCCCTACGTCAAGTGGGGTTGGTGGAGGACTAGTGCCCCTCCCTGTAAAACAATTAACTCTAAGCCCTTGGCCACCCTGTCTGGGATACATGGCGTCTGGCAATGAATGAATGAATGACTAGTATTTTTGTTCCTTGTTACTCTAGGGTAAAAATTATTGAGTAGTTGGGTGCGTGAGCGAGTTTATTTACTTTACTTTGATGTTATGACTTTACTTATGATCTCTTGTGACGTAAATTTATTTGCTGTAAATAATGAATTTACAATTCTTCTTTTTTAGCTCAAATAAATATAACAATCTTGTTTGATTTCACCACATTGTGCTAACTTTAGTTTGCCACTCCGAGTTTGCAGAAATTTCTTACATCAATCACGACTGGTCAGAGGCATAGCCAGAAAGTTCACACGGGGGGGAGAAAGATGTCTATAGATTCTTGAAAAGGTGGTGGGAGACAATCGAAGCGAGCCTCTATAGCTGGCTGGTCTGAGGGGGCGGGGTGCTGTGAACCCCTCCCCAGGAAATTTTTTTTAAAAATTAAGTACTTTTAGGAGCTTTCTGAGGCCTATGATGATATGTATTGGATTATTTCGATGACAACTCATTATAGTGAAAATGGGGCAAGAAAATGATTTTGGCTGACAAAAGAATCTTTTTAAATGATCTTTATGGAATAAATGAACAATAATGCATCTGGGAGTCTCATGTGCATTTTCCTCACCTCTGAGAGCATAATAACGTTAGGTAAGTTAGTTGGAGCCTGGAAATGTCAAAATTAATCTGAAAAAAGATGGTAACAAAAACATTTTATTTCGATAGGAAAGCAATATAATTTCCAGTGTTTCACAAATCTCTTGGTACCTCAAGACTCAGATATCACATAACATATTAAGAACCACTTCTATAGTCCATACATCACCTATAATTATAAATGTACCATTCATAGGAATTCTACGTACTAGGATAAAATAAAAGGGTAAGCCTTTAAAATATGCTAAATTGCTTACGCTTGTCTGATATTTTTAATTGACTGTTCTAAGAAAACATACATACATATATATATATATATATATATATATATATATATATATATATACTGTATATATATATATATATATATATATATATATATATATATATATATATATATAGATAGATAGATATAGATATATCATCATCATCAACCATAACTAGTCCACTGCTGAACAAAGGCCTCCCCCAACCTTTTCCACGAATTCCTAGACTGAGCCAATCTTTGCCACGTTTTCCCTGCAAATTTCTCTATCTCATCTCTCCATCTCCTGTTTGGCCTTTTTCTGCTTCCAGTCAGTAAGCCTCTTGCTCCATCGGTTATCCCTTATTCTTGCTATATGGCCTGCCCACCTCCATTTCTGTTCCTTTATAACCCCCACAATATCTTTGACTTTGGTCTGCTGTCTTACCCAAGTTGATCTTTTCTTGTCCCTTAAAGATATTCCCAACATTGACCTTTCTATTGCTCTCTGACAAAGGATTAATTTATTTCCATTGATTTTGTCAGTTTCCAGGTCTCAGAACCATACGTCATAGCTGGAATAATACATTCGTTATATACTTTTCGTTTCATACAAACTGGCACTCTACTTTTCATAATGTCTGTATGTTTACCGAAAGCTTTCCATCCAATTGTAATGCGTCTTTTTATTTCGCTATCATGATCTTTCGTTACTCTTAGTACTTGTCCCAAGTAATTGTACTCCTCAACTTTTTCAAGAATTTCTCCACTTATTCTGATGACGCTCTTTGGTGTTTGTGGATTAAACATTACTTTAGTTTTACTTCGGTTCATCTTCAGTCCTACTTTCAGACTTTCTCTGTTCAGGTCACTTAACATTTCTTGCAATGCCTCCGCTGTTTCTGAGATTAGGACAATGTCATCTGCAAAACTTAAATGGTTTAGCTTTTCTCCATCAATGGTCACTCCTTTGTTTTCCCAGTCTAGCTTTCTGAAAATACATTCTAGGCATGCTGTAAATAATTTTGGTGAAATTGTATCACCCTGACGCACGCCCTTCTCATTTTTTATTTTTTCTGAGTCCCAATGTAATTTAACTGTAGCGGTTCCCTCTTTATATATGTTTTCGAGCAGGTTTACGATGTTCTCATTCACTCCTTGTTCTCGCAATGAATTTATAATTGCTATGTGCTTCACTGAGTCGAAAGCCTTTTCGTAATCAACAAAACCTAAGCACAATGGCTTATTATATTCTATAGTTTTCTCATTTAGCTGCTTCATTGTATGTAGATTATCACTGGTCGAATACCCACTTCGGATTCCTGCCTGTTCACGGGGTTGGTTTTCCTCCAAAATTGTTGTTATTCTGTTAGTAAGGACTTAAGTGAAGAGTTTGTAAATGACTGATAATAAACTAATGGGTCGATAGTTACTAAGATCTTTTGAGTCACCTTTTTTGTAAAGTAAAATACTAGATTAAAATAACTATTGCATTACACCATGTTTTGGGAATTTTCTTCTGTTTTATGCAGTGGGTAAATAAGTGAGCAAGCCTATTTTGTAATTCTACTCTGGCGTCCAAAAGTAAATCTGTTACTATTCCATCTTCTCCTGGAGCCTTCCCTCTTTTCATATTTTTAAGACAAATATTTACTTCGTCTTGTGTTACCTCAGGTATTTCACTTGTGTCAACTGAAAAGTTAGCTGTTGGTATTACTGTCTTTGATGCATACAGTTCTTTGTAAAATTCTTCAACTCTCTGCACCATCTTGTCTCTGCATTTAATGATTTCACCGTTTTTTTCTTGTAGTGATGTCATTTGTTGCCTTCCTAGTGCTATTTTGCTTCGGACCTGTTTCAGACTTTTTCTATTTTTGATGGTTTCTTTGATCTCATCCATGTTTCTCTTTCTTTTTTCTTCTCTTTGTCTTTTGTTGATAAGCTTATTTAATTCTGCTCGTTCTATTTCGTCTTTCTTTGTTTTTACGTTCATTTCCTTTCGTTTGTTCTTAAGCTCGAGTTTCTTTTCTGAATACTTCTTGGCTTTGGTTGTTTTAGGTTTTCCTACTACCTCTGCTGATTTTCTTAGCACTTTTGTTAGTCTGTCATTCAGCTCATCAGTGTCACATTCACCATTACTTAGAACCTGAAATCTGTTCCTTATTTCCAACTGAAAGGCTGCTTTGTTTTCGTTTACTATTATTGGGCATATCTTTTTATCTTTAATCATCTTCTTTCTTTCATTTCTGAATTTGAATCTGGCTGTGCAACCCACCATTCTATGATCACTACCTATGTATACTTTGTTGATAACTGTGACATTTGTGATCGTGTTATTCTTATCTGCTATAATGAAGTCGATTTCATTCTTTGTTTCTCCATTTGGGTTTCTCCAGGTCCACTTTCTTCCTGTTCTTTTGTGGAAGAATGTGTTCAATATTCTCATGTTAAACATTTCGGCAAAAATTACCAGCATTTCTCCTCTTTCATTCCTTTCTCCCACTCCAAATTTTCCCATGCATGCTTCTCCATTTATCGACTTCCCAACTTTTGCATTGAAATCTCCCATGAGTATAGTACAGTATATGTTGTCTTTTCTTCTTCCATAATCTGGGAGATGTCATCATAGAATGTTTCTATTTCAACATCTGGGCTTTGAGAAGTTGGTGCATATACTGTACTTGTATGACTTTCATGGTATATTTTTTGCATAGTCTGATGACAACAAATGCTGATCTGTCAGATACACTGCTGAATTCAACAATGTTGTCTGCAAGATTTCTGTTAATTAAAAATCCTGCACCACTAACTCTTTCATTTTCCATTCCTCTGTAGTAAAATAGGCGTTTTGCTGTCTTTGAGCTGAATTACTTTTTCTTCTTTTCTGCGGATCTCACTCAAACCTACAATATCCCAACTAATGTTTTCCAGTTCAGTCATCAGGTTATCAAGTTTGCAATCTTCTGCGAGGCTTCTTACATTGTATGCATAGATCTTCATCGATTTCAGTTTGTTTAACATCCAAGAGTCTAATTTTCCAACACAGTGCCTACTCACTTTCGTTGGCACACTGCCCGTAAGCACAGGAGGTAGTGCGGTTGGGTCTTTAGTAGACGATAATCCAAAACGAACGCCTGTCAAATCATTTGCAATAGAACTCATGTTTGGTTGGGAGGGTTGTGGCAAATAATCTCATCTCCCTGCCACATAGTTTCTGGTGAGATTTAATTTTTTTTTTTAATGCCACCTTATTCGTTATATTCGGTGGAGCCCTATACATCTATAGAGGGTCCCATGGTCCAAGCCTTCTAAGATGATACCTTGTATATCTACAAGACCTTCCCCTATCCGCCACCCAGGTTTGCGCCAGGTAGCAGTGGGATCCTGCCCCTGGATATATATATATATATATATATATATATATATATATTATATATATATATATATATATATATATATATATATTATATATATATACTGGTATATATATATACATATATATATATATATATATATATATATATATACATATATATATATCTATATATCTATATATACTGGTATATATATATATATATATATATATTGAAATACAGCATAGTGCCCCGTGGAATATTCAGCCACCTCCACAAGGAATACAGCATAGTGCCCCTATGAACTCCTGGACACCCCCACAAGGAGCCCACGGAGGAGCAGCAGCAGCACACCAAGACTCGGTGCAACAATGGCCTAAGTCAGCCTGGGCCGCACGCCCCTATGACCCGGAGCATGCCTGCTGTTGCCATAGCAGGAATACTGCACTATCTTCCGGGTGAGCCTCCACCAACCAGTTTAGGGGTGGAGCTGACTGTCCAGCTCCTGCCAGCACCCCAAAAGGGTCGGCCTGTAGCCACTCCTGCCTTCATCAGGAGACGGCTGGGAGCCTCTCTGAAAGTGTCTTCCTCTTTGAGACGGCCTGCAGCCGCTCGCCCCTTGCCAAGGAAACAACCTGTAGCCGTCCTGAGGGTAATCAGGAGACGGTAGATGCTCCTGCCTTCGTCAGAAGGTGTTCTTCCGGAAATGGCCAGTAGCTGCTCCAAACCCCCTCCTGAAGGAGTCGGCTTGTAGCTGCTCCTGCCTTCATCAGATGGCTGGTAGCTGCTCCGAAGGTGTTTCCCCTGAGTCGGCCTGTAGCTGCTCCACACCCCTCCTGCAGGAGTCGGCCTGTAGACGCTCCACGCCACTCCTGCAGGAGTCAGCCTGTAGCCGCTCCCTCCCTCGTCAGACGGCTGGTAGCAGCTTCAAAGATGTTGCCCCTGAGTCAGCCTGTAGCCACTCCATGCCCCTCCTGCCGGAGTTGGCCTGTAGCCGCTCCCGCCTTCGTCAGACAGTAGTTATACACCCTCTCTGGCCACGGCCAGTAGCCGGGCCTTGGCGCCTTGTAGCCACGCCCCTGGGAAGCCACGGCCAGTAGCCGGGCCCCACGGCCAGAAGTGGCAGAGAGCTGCCCTGCTGCCCCAGCTTGACACCAGTTCCCCGACCCCCGACACAGAGGGTGTAGAGGAGTATTGGAGAGGCCCTGTAGTTTCCCCTGGCCTCTGCTCCCTACAACTGGCTCTGGAGGAGACCCACCTGATGGACCCCGATGCAGACCAGTGCCACAGCCCCTCCCTGTCGGCGCCACCCAGCCCTGGGGACCGCAGCCCTTGGGAACCCCAGACCCTCCCTAGAATGCCCGGGCGGGAAGACCCTACACCTCAACGGCGGATGGCCTCCACCTCTGTCTGGAGCCTGAACAAACAGTTCAGGCAGTTGTTCAGCCCCAGTCCTGTGGGCCACACTCCTGTTCCCAGCACGGAGAGTACGGACCCCTTCGCCACCTGCAGCCCCAGATGAGAGCAGACGCCCCTGCGCATCATCCCTTACCCCCTTGGCATGGCTTCCCCTGGCGGTGCCTCAGCCCCTGCAGAAGTAAAGCTTGGTTGCCCCTCTGCCGCACCCTTGCTGCCCCAGGACCCATAGTGACAGTGACTGTGCCATTATTATAGTAAAACAGTGACGAGGCAGAACAGTGAATTAATAGTAATAGACCCAAGTGTTAGTAAGCAGAATAGACACAGTGGAATGATAATGGTCTAACAGTGATGAGGTGGAACAGTGAATTATTAATCACGAACCTAAGTGCTAGTAAGAGAGACCGACACAGTGTAACCATCATACAGAAATAAGAGAAACACCCAAGCCGTGGAGTTTGTAATAATAATTAACCAAAAGTCCCTTGCAAGTAGAAAATAACGAAGTGAACAGCTACCAGTAAACTCCGCCTCATACTACCATAATCACAATTAGACCCCAGTGACTTACACCCTCCCCTAGTGAGAATCATCTCTAACCTCTCCACGCGCTTAGAAACCTTGGACTGTACTAATGCAGCATACTCTGCCTCGAATGTTATTTCCCTGTATTCTCAAACAGTATCCCGTGAGATACTGTTTACATTATCTAGATATAAGTGTTTATAATCGCACAGTATATTGTGTTTCTAACATCTGCTGTTTCCCCTGTCTGACTGAGTAATACACGTGTAAGGTTATTGCCTGGAGTTTTTGTGTCCTGCCTCTCTCTTATTTGTCCTAAGCCCTGGTCTCAAAAGAGAACCCCGCTACACGTTAAGCATTTAGGGAATGGGAAGCCGAACCTAAAACACCTAGCATTACGCTGGTGGACAGAGGTGGTTCTTATCCCGGGCATACGAAAGAGGTAGTCAGGAAATACTGGAAAAATGGCAACTAAACGGCATGTACAATTGCCTAAGTTCGACCCCGAACAGTATGATGTACACACATATCTGGTGATCATCAAACCTTTACTAGATATTGGTTTTGAAAGTGATCAACAAAAAATCACAGTCATGCTCCCACTGTTGGGCAAAGCGGTGGCTAATATAGCACTGAAAGTCGTTCTGGAGCTCACCTGGCAGAATTTCACGAAATTCGTGATAGAAGCCATCAGCCCATCGCTAAGGAAAGTGGTGGCACTATCCCAACTGGATAGTTCGATGTTTGACGGGAATCTAGATGATACCCTAATTCAGGCAAGATGCCTGGTCACCGCTGCCTACCCTGAGGCAGATGAGGAAACCCGGAAACAAAATACCTTTAACACTCTCCTTTGAGTGCTCCCCAGTGTTGTAAAAGAACACTTCACGATCCATGACCCGACTGGAGACATGGATAGAGACATCCAACTAATACGGCACCTCCTGACCTCCTGCCCTACACCCCAGCAGATCAATGTGGTGAAAAAGTTTCCCACTAAAATTCCGGCTCCCCCAGTCAAGCCACATCCACCTTTGCCTCGCACCAGCCCCACCCCAGCGCCGAGCCCACCCAGGGCACACCCCACACACCGGCGCTCTGCCCACAGGGAGAACCCCAACCTGAGCTTAGTGAATCCCTGGGAATTCACAGCCTGCAGCTCCAGGTGCCCACTGCATGATATTCGGGACCAGTTGAAGGCTGCACGTCGCAAGAATACTACCCCAGGCCCAAGCAAAGTTTCCTCTCTGGAGGACGAGGCAACAGAGGACGAACTTGCACCTGTAGAGGAGACCGATCCTGGGGAACAGGAGCTGGAGCATGAAGGAGGCCCCAGACGGCTGGATTTTTAGGCCCGCCCCCGCACCATCCCATGGTGGTGGGGACCATTACCCCCAAATATCGCCCCACAGTGTACCACAAGATGAAACTGAACAGGGTGAAAGCCAGACTTCTGGTCGACACGGGAACACCCAGATCCTGCCTTTACAGCCATTACTTCTCCAGCCACAGATCGACCTTTGGCCTGCTCCGCCCCACAGCCACTCACCTTGTGGATACAGGGGATGGACCCCTGCTGATCCATGGGGAGACACGGGCCCTGAGAGTCGACACCCACCAACCGGTGTCAACCCAGCACCAGTTTATAATTTTCGACTCTTCCTGCCGGAATTACGATGGGTACCTAGGACTGGACCTGTTGCAGAAGCTAGGGACCACCATAGAGTGCCACAACAGACACCTCCAGTTCCATGCACCACCTGACCCTCCCCGGGCTGTCTGCACCTGCACACCACGGCCCTGGCTGGAAGACTCACCCCCTCCCTCCTTTCTTCTCCCCTCTCCCTTCCCCCCTCCAGTGCCCTCCCCCACCACCCCTCCTCCCTCTTTCCCCACCACCGTTTCCACCGCCATTACCATCCCCCCTCATCACGAGGTCTGGGTGCCCCTGAACCGGACCTCCAGCCCCTCTGTCTTATTCTCCCCCCTCCTGCCGCTGGGAGCCCTCTCGGCCTGCCTTTTGCCTTCAACTTTCCTCCCGCATTGTACAGCAGTCCGAATTGTTAACCTTGCCCCTCACCCTCCCAAAAAGGCTCGTAATCGGAGAGATAGAAGAAGCCAAGCCCTGGGCTCCTGCCCTCTGCCACTCTCCTGCTTCCCTGCCACCCATTCCCAACCATCTCTCCGCCCATCAGTCAGACACCCTTTGTCACCTTCTCCTGGATTTTCAGGATCTGTTCGTGGCAGGGCCAGCAGACATCAGACATACCACTTACTTATCGCACAAAATTCATACGACAGGCCCGCCAATTTGACAGCCATCCCGATGAAAGAACCCTAGACAGTGGGAAGAGGAGGACTGCCAGGTACAAGAGATGATTGAAGCTGGAGTCATCTCCCCATCCACCAGCCCCTGGTCCTTCCCTGTCGTCCTCATGAAAAAAGACTGCACGATGCTATTCTGCGTTGACTACCGCTCCCTTCACGACGTAACTATCAAAGACGCCACTCCACTCCCATGCATAGACGATTCCCTGGATTCCCTTTACGGAGCATCCTGGTTCTCTACCTTGGGGCTCCAGTCGGGGTATTGGCAAGTTCCTGTGTGACAGGAAGACTGAGGCAAAACTGCCTTCTCGACTAGTAATGGCAAACATTACGGGTTCAATGTCCTGCCGTTCGGTCTCTGCAGTGCCCCCGCCACCTTCTCCAGGTTTATAGAATCCATCCTCAGTGGCCTCACGTGGGAAATATGCCTCGTGTACTTAGATGATGTCATCGTCTTCAGCCAAACCTGGGCCAACCACCTGCAGCTCCTCCACCGGATTTTTACTAGCATCCGACAAGCAGGCATCAAACCCCAGCCAACCAAGTGCGTCCTGGCTGCCCGAACCGTCTCGTTCCTGAGGCATGTCATCTCCCAGGCACGAATATCTCCTGACCTTGACAAGCTCCGTGCCATCGTGGACATACCACCACCACAGGACGTTCACAGCATCCAAGCCTTCCTAGGCTTGACGTCTTACTATTGCCGTTTCGTGAAAGGGTTTGCCCACATTGCCAAACCTCTCCACGACCTGAGCCAAAAGGGGGAACCATTCCTCTGGACGGACGAGCGACGAGCTGCTTTCCAGCAGCTAAAAGACAGACTCGTTTCCACCCCCATCGTGGCTTTTCCCGATTATGCCCTCCCCTTCCGCCTCTACACTGATGTCTCCCTCTTCGCCATAGGCGCTATGTTGGCACAAGTCCAGGAAGGCTGCGAGCACATCATCGCCTGTGCCAGCCATACCCTGAATCAGGCGGAGAAAAACTATGCCGCCACCAAGCAAGAATACTTGGACATAATATGGGCACTCGAACACTTCTGGGCATATCTCTCCGGGACCCAAGTCACCATCATTACGGACCACCAATCCCTCCAGTGGTTACGACAGTCCGACACCTACAATGCCCAACTCATCAGATGGCGTGAAACCCTGGAAGAATTCAATGACGAAATCTCCTACCGACCCGGCAAGCTCCATACCAACGCAGACGCTCTCTCCCAGCTCCCCATCCACGCAGCCCAGCCAGAAACAGACCTCCTCCAGTAGTGGCACCGCAAGGAGTGACCCCTTTGGATTCCTCCCCACCTTTTCAAAAAACTGTACCAGCAGGGCGATCACTTCCTAACCCTCTCCCGTCATATTCTCCTGGTCCCTGACACCGCCTTCGACGCCCTATGCCACCTTCACGCCCACAACGGCATTCACCTCGGTACCAAAAAGTTGCTGCAAGTTTTCAACGATGCCTACTGGGTGCCCAACCCTTCTGCCCTCATCAAAGAAATTATCCAAAGCTGCCGTGCCTGTGCACTTGGTAAAGACATCACCGGCATCGCAGGACCGTCGGGCCATATCACCGCCCAGAAACCCTGGCAGCTGTTAGCAATTGACGTGGTAGGGCCTCTGCCTCCAAAATCGGGCTACAATTACGTAATCATGTTCATAGACACGTATTCCAAGTTCGTCGTAGCCTGCCCAGCAAAGGAACATCACGCTGTCGCAGTAGCCGACACCCTCCTTCGACACATCTTCCCCTACTTTGGCATTCCTCAAGCCATCTACTCGGATAACGCACCCGAGTTCACTGGCAAAGTCTGGGAGGAACTAGCTAATATTTTTGGGTACAATATCTCCCACTCCTCCCCCTACTGGCCACAGGGAAATGCAGTGTGTGAGCGCAGCCATCGTACCCTCATGAATCAGCTCCGCACACGAAAAGAAGCCACTAAGGATTGGCCTGCCCACGTAAAGATTGTACAATGGGGCATCAACTCCTGCCCCCGAGAAGACGGAGTTTCGCCATATGAGCGAATATTAGGTGAGACACCCCTCCTGCTGCCCCTTTGGCAGCATCTGCAATCACCCACCTCCGCTCCCGTGACGGACCCCCTACACCTCAGGCACCGATTGACACACCTCCAAAACAACCTAGACCTCACTCCCGACACAGCATCCAGCCCCTACAAACCAGGCAACACTGTCATGATCGCCCAACTCCCCACCCCTCACAAACTCGCACCCTGCTTCACAGGACCCCACACCATCATTCGCGTCCCCAACTCCTATCAAGTCACCTTTGACTACCCACGGCGCCCCTCGCATCCTCCAAAACCGACACGTATGCCCCTTCCTCGCTCCTGCCCCTAATGCCCCAGCCCCACACCCCGTCCCTCCCTCTACCCCAGCGCCACCCCCCTCCTACCTACGAGTGCTACATCTCCTCCCCCTCCCCCTCCACCTCCCCTGCCATCTCCACCTGCCCGGCCGTCATGCCACCTCGCACCTTACCTGACATGACAACTCAACTGCACCACCAACACCTCGCCACTCCCCCACTGCACCTCTTCCTGCCACCCCATCCCACACGCCCAACGCCATGAATCCAGCCCATGCCCACACGCCTCCACCGCTGCCTCCTCCAACTCACCGCACTCCCAAACCCCCACTCCTAACTCCCCACACCCTGCCTCAACCACCCCGCACCCAACCACACGCACATCATGCCCACACCCACTCCGCACCTGCACCACCAACACCTCGCCGCTCCCCCACCCCACCTCTTCAAGCTGTAGGAGTAGACTGTAGCACCAGTCGAGCAGGGCAGTACTCCCAAGGTGGATGGAAAGCTGATGACAGGGAGTGCTGGAGCTCCCGTTTCATCAGCCCTCAGGACTAGTTCCTGACCATCCCCCTTTGCTGAACTTTTTCAGTGTCTCAGTTACACAGAGAGTAGGCCAGCATGCTCTCCAGTACAAATTTCTCTAACTATCTTCACCAAACTACATGCACAGTACACACTACACTTCCTATTCAAAATTCACCAAAAATGGCGTCAATTCACCCAGCCTCGGAGTCCCCAGGGGGGGGGACCATAAATGCCCCCGCCATCTGCCCCTCTCCCGGTGACGACTCGAGGTGCCTGGAACCACTGTCTGACTCTCTTCTTCTTCATTTCTGCAACATTCGCGGCCTTTCATCTAACTTTCGCTCTGTTGAGCACCACCTCTTCTCCTCTAAACCTCACCTTCTTTTTCTAACGGAGACTCAGCTGTCTGAGGCAACTGACAGCAAACCCTTTTCTGTATCCTCCTACTTTCTCTATACTCATTTCAAAGCCAAAGGTGGCTGTTGTGTATACATATGCAACGACTTATCTTGCTCTCATGTTCCTGAACTTGATTCTTCTGAATTCTCCACACTCTGGCTTCGGCTTTCCTGTCATTCTCTGACTAAATATATCTGTGCTGTTTACTTATCCCTTAATTCTACTGACTATCAAAAATTCTTCGACTATCTTACTTCTACGATGGAACACATTCTGTCCATTTCTCCTTTCTCTGAAATCTCCATTCTTGGAGATTTCAATGTTCACCACCACCTTTGGCTCTCCTCTCCTTTCACGGATCCACCTGGTGAACAAGCCTACATCTTTTCTATCCTTAATGACCTAGAGCAGCTTGTACAGCACCCTACCCGTATCCCTGACCGCCTTGGAGAGAGCTCCAACATACTTGACCTCTTCCTCACAACTAATCCTTCTGCTTACTCTGTTAATCTTTTCTCTCCGTTGGGCTCCTCCGATCACAACCTTATTACCTTAACCTGTCCTATCACTCCGGTACGGCCTGTGGACCCTCCAGGGAAACGTCGTCTGTGGCATTTTGGAGCCGCGGACTGGGAGGCCCTCAAGCAGTGCTTCTTTGATTTTCCCTGGAATGATTATTGCTTCCATGGCCGTGAGCCATCTGAGTGTGCCTTGCGCATTACGGAGGTTATTCTCTCAGGCATGGATGCATACATTCCTTTCTCATATCCTTTGGCTAACACAAGAAAGCCTTGGTTTAATCACGCTTGTTCTAATGCTGTCCGCAACAAGGAGAAGGCCTACAAAAGGTACTGGAGCCAACCCACCCCTGAATCACATAATCTTTACGTTTCTGCCCGGAATCGTGCTAAGTCTGTTCTTCGCTCTACTAAAAATAATTTCATCTATACTAAATGCTCTCAACTCTCCAACTCGAATTCTTCCTCCTCCTTCCGGCACCTTGCCAAAAATCTTTCTAACAACTTTACCTCATCATCCTTCCCTCCTCTTTTCAACTCTGATGGTTCTGTAGCTATTTCTTCTACTGATAAAGCAGATCTCTTCGCACAGACTTTCTCCTCCAATTCCACCTTAGACGATTCCGGTGCTGTTCCTCCATCACTTCCCCCCTCTGACTTCCTCATGGCTGACATTAAAATTTCTTCAGCTGATGTATTGTCTGCCATCACTGGCCTCAGTACTAACAAGGCATATGGGCCCGATGGGGTCCCTCCTGTTGTTCTCAAGAACTGTGCTTCTGTGCTTACACCCTGCCTAGGCAAACACTTTCACCTTTGTCTGTCAACTTGTACCTTTCCTTCTTGCTGGAAGTTTGCTCTCATTCAGCCAGTCCCAAAGAAGGGTGACCACTCCCAACCCTCCAACTATCGTCCAATTGCTTTAACGTCGTGTATTTCAAAAGTTTTCGAGTCAATTCTTAATAGGAAAATTTTAAGGCATCTTTCCTATCACAACCTTCTTTCTGATCGTCAGTATGGGTTCCGTCAGGGACGCTTCACTGGCGATCTTCTCACCTACCTTTCAGACTCCTGATCATCCTCCTTTCGGGACTTTGGCGAAAGCTTTGCCATTGCACTTGACATCTCAAAGGCTTTCGATCGAGTCTGGCATAAACCTTTAATTTCCAAACTGCCCTCCTACGGTTTCTATCCTTCTATCTGTGCCTTCATCGCTAGCTTCCTTTCTGGTCGTTCTATAGCCGCTGTTGTAGACGGCCATCGTTCTTCTCCTAGATCTATCAACAGTGGTGTTCCTCAGGGCTCTGTCCTATCACCAACTCTCTTCCTTTTATTCATCAATGATCTTCTAAGCTGTACATCTAACCCTATCCACTCATACGCTGATGACTCCACCCTTCACCTTTCCATTCGGTTCCCGCAACGCCCATCTCAACAGTTACTTCAAGAAACAAGGGATGAGGCTATGGCACACCTAATGTCTGACTTGGCTCATATCTCTGACTGGGGTAAAAATAATATGGTTGTCTTTAATGCATCTAAGACTCAGTTCTTACACCTATCAACCTGACAAAATCTTCCACAGGTATACCCACTAATGTTTAATAATATTCAGCTTAATCCTGCATCATCCTTGAACATGCTTGGGGTTTCATTTACTCGGGACTTATATTGGAAAGATCATATTACATCTCTTGTAAAATCTGCTTCCAAGAGATTGGGTGTGCTAAGCCGACTCCGCTCTTTCTTTACCCCTGCACAATTGTTGACTCTATACAGGGGTTTTATCCGCCCCTGTGTGGAGTACAACTCTCATGTGTGGGGAGGCTCCCCACATACAGCTCTTCTCAATAGGGTGGAGTCAAAGGCTTTTCGTCTCATTAACTCTCCTCCTCTTACTGACTCCCTTCAACCTCTGTCTCTTCGCCGCACTGTTGCATCTTTATCTCTTTTCTATCGCTACTTTAATGGTCACTGCTCCTCTGAACTGTCTGCTTGCATTCCTCCACCTTTACGACGGGCGCGTAGCACCTGTCTGGCAGCAAACTCTCATCCCTTTTCTGTCCAACTCTCTAATGCAAGAGTTAACCGTTACTCCCAGTCTTTCATTTATGCAACAGGTCAGCTCTGGAACTGTCTCCCTCTGTCTGTATTTCCTGCTGCCTATGATCTCCAGTCTTTCAAACGTAGTGTGTCCAGGCATCTCAAAATGATCGGCTCTTGAATTTGGCTCTCTATTGTATTTTGTTTTTCTCTTGGAGGGAACTGTTACTGCGGGCTCATGGCCTTTGGTTCCTTCTTCCTCACATTAAAAAAAAAAAAAAAAAAAAAAAGCCACCCCATCCCCCACCCCGAGCGCCATGTATCCAGCCCACGCCCACACACCTCCACCGCTGCCTCCTCCAACTCACCGCACCCCCACATCCCCACTCCTAACTCCCCACACCCTGCCTCAACCACCTCGCACCCAACCACACGCACATCACACCCACACCCACCCCGCATACCCTCTTCACCACCAATGCCAACCTTTAAAACAACCACCACCCGCTCTGGCTGCCTCTCACACCCGCCCACCTGATACACCCACTCCTCCATCCCACCCGCTTCCCCACAGCTTCACACTCTCATGCTACATCAGGCTCAAATCCCAGCCACCTATACTCCCCAAAGACACTGCCGCATTACCCCAGCACAAAACCCGACTCCTACCTTCTGTTTCCAGCATTCAACACCACACCACACCACGGGCAACACCCACCACCATGAGGATCCGACGGGCTGTATGGGCACCTTCACTCGGACGAAATCGCGGAGTCCGAGGACCACACCACCTCCTCCATCTCCTCCGCTCCTCCACCACCACATCCACCCTCTTCCTAACCTGCGACACAGAGCAGGGCGAAAACACCGCCACCACTGCCTGGTACGTCCTCCTCAGAAATCTCCAGCCCATTTACGCCACCCACGATACTCACGTCTACCACCTCCGGTCACGGGGACGTGACTTTTTCCCAGCAAACAGTAGTGAAATACAGCAAAGTGCCCCTTGGAATATTCAGCCACCTCCACAAGGAATACAGCATAGTGCCCCAGTGAATTCCCGGACACCCCCACAAGGAGCCCATGGAGGAACAGCAGTAGCACACTGAGACTCGGTGCGAGAATGGCTTAAGTCAGCCCAGGCTGCACACCCCAATGACTCAGAGCTGACCCGCCGTCGCCATAGCAGGAATACTGCACTACCTTCTGGGCGAGCCTCCACCAACCAGCTTAGGGGTGGAGTTGTCTGTCCAGCTCCTGCCAGCACCCCAAAGGAGTCTACCTGTAGCTGCCCCCGCCTTCGTCAGGAGACGGCCGGTAGCCTTTCTGAAGGTGTCTTCCTCTTTGAGACGGCCTGCAGCCGGTCACCCCTCGCTAAGGAAACAGCCAGTAGCCGTCCTGAGGGTAATCAGGAGACGGCCGGTAGCCACTCCCGCCTTCGTCAGAAGGTGTTCTTCCAGAGACGGCCAGTAGCTGCTCCAAACCCCCTCCTGAAGGAGTCGGCCTGTAGCCACTCCTGCCTTCATCAGATGGCCGGTAGCCGCTTTGAAGGTGTTGCCCCTAAGTCAGCCTGTAGCTGCTCCACGCCCCTCCTGCCGGAGTAGCCGCTCCCGCCTTCGTCAGATGGCCTGTAGTCGCTCCGAAGGTGCCCCTGGGTTTGCTGGCAGTTACTCACCCTCTCAGGCCATGGCCAGTAGCTGGACCTTGGTACCTTGTAGGCATGACCCTGGGAAGCCACGGCCAGTAGCCGGGCCCCATGGTCGAAACCGACAAAGAGCCTTCCCGCTGCCCCAGCTTGACACCAGTTCCCCGACCCCCGATGCAGAGGGCGTAAAGTAGTATTGGAGAGGCCCTATAGCTTCCCCCGGCCTCTGCTCCCTACAACTGGCTCTGGAGGAGACCCACCTGACGGACCCCGATGTAGGCCGGTGCCGCACCCCTCCATGTCGATGCCGCCCAGCCCTGGGGACCGCAGCCCTTGGGAACCCCAGACCCTCCCTAGAACGCCCGGGCGGGAACTCCCTAGGCCTCACCAGTGGAGGACCTCCACCTCCGTCAGGAGCCTGAACGAACGGTTCAGGTTGTTCGGCCCCAGTCCTGAGGACCACACTCCTGTCTCCAGCCCGGAGAGTATGGGCCCCTTCACCACCTGCAGCCCCGGACGAGAGCAGACACCCCTGCGCATGATCCCGTGCCCCCTTGGCATGGCCTCCCCTGGTGGTGCTCCAGCCCCAGCAGAAGTAAAGCCGGGTTGCCCCTCCGCTGCACCCTTGCTGTCCCACGACCCATAGTGACAGTGACTGTGCCATTATAGTAGTAAAACAATGACGAGGTGGAACAGTGAATTAATAGTAATAGATCCAAGTGTTTGTAAGCAGAATAGACACAGTGGAATGATAATGGTAATGGTCTAACAGTGAATTATTAATCACGAACCTAAGAGCTAGTAAGAGAGACTGACACCGTGTAACAGAAATAAGAGAAACACCCAAGCCGTGGAGTTTGTAATAATAATTAACCAAAAATCCCTTGCAAGTAGAAAATAACAAAGTGAACACGCTACCAGTAACTCCGCCTCATACTACCATAATCACAATTTGACTCCAGTGCCTTACACCCTCCCCTAGTGAGAATCATCTCTAACCTCTCGAAACGCTTAGAAACCTTGGACTGTACTAATTCATAATACTCCGCCTCGAGTGTTATTTCCCTGTACTCTCAAACAGTATCCTGCGAGATACTATTTACATTATCTAGATGTAAGTGCTTCTAATCGCACAGTATATTGTGTTTGTAACATCTGCTGTTTCCCCTGTCTGACTGAGTAATACACGTGTAAAGTTATTGCCTGGAGTTTTTGTGTCCTGCAACTTTCTTAATTTTGTCCTAAGCCCCGGTCTCAAAAGAGAACCCCGCTACACGTTAAGCATTTAAGGAACAGGAAACCGAACCTGAAACACCTAGCATTACAAACACACACACACACACACACACATATATATATATATATATATATATATATATATATATATATATATATATATATATATATATTTATATATATATATATATATATATATATATATATATATATATATATATATATATATATATATATCATCCTCATCATCAGCCATTACAAGTCCATTCCTGAACAAAGGCCTCCCCCAACCTTTTCCACGAATTCCTTGACTGAGCCAATCTTTGCCACATTTTCCCTGCAAATTTTTCTATCTCATCTCTTCACCTCCTGCCTTGCCTTTTTCTGCTACACTTACAATCTCTTGGTGTCCAGTCAGTCAGCCTCTTGCTCCATCGGTTGTCCCATATTCTTGCTGTACCTCCATTTCTGTTCTTTTATAACTTCTATAATATCTTTGACTTTAGGCTGCTTTCTCACCCAAGTTGATCTTTTCCTGTCTCTTAAAGCTATTCCCAACATTGACCTTTCCATTGCTCTCAGAGAGCGGATTAATTCATTTTCTATCGATTTTATCAGTTTCCAGGTCTCACAACCGTACTTCATTGCTGGAATTATACATTCGTTATATACTTTTCGTTTCATACAAACTGGCGAGGTACTTTTCATAACGTCTCTATATTTGCCGAAAGCTTTCCATCCAATTATAATGAGTCATTTTATTTCGCTATCATGATCTTTTGTCAATTTTAATATTTTTTCCAAGTAGTTGTACTCCTCAACTTCTTCAAGAATTTCTTCGCTTATTCTGATGATGCTCTTTGGTGTTTGTGGATTAATCATTACTTTAGTTTTACTCCGGTTCATCTTTAGCCCTACTTTCAGACTTTCTCTGTTCAGATCATTTAACATTTCTTGTAATGCCTCTGCTGTTTCTGAGATTAGGACAGTGTCATCTGCAAATCTTAAATGGTTTAGCTTTTCTCCGTCTATGTTCACTCCTTTGTTTTCCTAGTCTAGCTTTCTGAAAATACTTTCTAGGCATGCTGAAAATAATTTTGGTGAAATAGTATCTCCCTGACGCACGCCCTTCTTAATCTAATTTTTTTCCGAGTCCTTATGTAATTTAATTGTAGTAGTTCCCTCTTTATATATGTTTTCGAGCAGTTTTACAGTGTTCTCATTCACTCCTTGTTCTCGCAAAGAATTTATAATTGCCATGTGCTCCACTGAATCAAAAGCCATTTCGTAATCAACGAAACCTAAGCACAGTGGTTTATTATATTATGTAGTTTTCTCAATTAGCTGATTCATTGTGTGAAGATGATCAGTGGTTGAATACCCGTTTTGGAATCCTGCCTGTTCACGGGGTTGGTTTTCCTCCAAATTTGTAGTTATTCTTTTGGTAAGGACTTTAGTGAAGAGTTTGTAAATGACTGATAATAAACTAATGGGTCGATAGTTACTAAGATCTTTTGAATCACCTTTTTTGTAGAGTTAAAATAACTACTGCATTACACCATGTTTTAGGAATTTTCTTCTGTTTTATACATTGGGTAAACAAGTGAGCATGCCTATTTTGTACTAATAAAGACAGCGTAAGAGGAATGCTCGAAAACCGAAAATGATTTGAGATCGACAAAAGTATTAACTGAATAATGTGTGAAATATGTGGTAAAGAGAAGGCCTACAGAATTATGTCTTTATGCGGTGCCTCCTCCCCCCTCTCCCCCCTCCTCTCTCTCTCTCTCTCTCTCTCTCTCTCTCTCTCTTCACAGCAAAAACGTGTGGGTCAAAACATCCGCTGACAACCCTCAAATATATTTCCTCCCTGTCACCTGCGCCTCCATTCGACCTTTCCCTCCTTGGACCGGGACGTCACAAAGAAGGAAGAGAGACGGGGGAAAGGAAAGACGAAAAGCGGAGAGGAAGGGATTAGCTGAAAAAGCATTGCTGACAGAAGGACGGACGAAGGATAAAGCAGAACTCCAAAGCTGTGAAAAATGGATAGATGAATACAGGAAAAGATTTAAAAGAAAATGTCTTTATATGTGTATTTATGTTACATGACAGCTTGTTGTGAGATCGGACTTCGACAAAAGGACAACCAGGAACTTCTGTCTCTAATAAGTTTTTTTTTTCTTAATTACCTAACTTTATTGTGAGGTGTGACTATGAAAAAAGGTCCTCCAGAAACTTCTGTCTCTATTGTATAACTACCTTTCTTCCCACGGCACACTACACTCCAGTACATTTTCACATACCTTATAACTTACATCATCACTTTGTTTTTGGATTCCTTTCGCTCCTACCGTCGACTTTATAGTAATTTTTATATAAATCTCTCTCTCCATTAACATCACATAATCAAGCCGCATCAGAGTGCATCTTACTTTCCCAACAACATCAGTAGCTACAAAATATTCATAATGAATTGTTTCGCGTGCTTATTTCAACAGCTCACACTCATTATTGATATCTCTCAAGCATTGTCTTCTCCAGTTTTGTTGGAACGATCATTGTCATGCAGTACGTTCTTTATTCCCACGCTTATATCTTCTTGCTGCTTCTCCCTACTCGCCAACACTTTTCCTTGTCGATGCACAGTTTCCATTTCTTGACCATTCAGGCACATCCTTTAACTTGCCTCTGTATCTCTTTCAAAGGCCATCAGTTTCCTCTTCTCTGGAAAAGAATTAGAAGTGGTGGAGAAACAGCAGGGGGAAGAAGAAAGCAACCAAGGAAACAAAATACATGAAAGAAAACTGAAAGATCGTCTAATAAAACAAGACACCAAAGGATTTGTTAAACAATATATCTCAATTTTAAATAGGCGACATAATAATAAATCACACTAATAAAAAATCGCAGTAATAAGAATGGAGATTATCTTAAGAGCAGAGTGAAATGGATAAATGGTGTTTTGTTCTTTTCTCGTTTGATTTGATTTATTGTACTTGAATGCTTCTGATGTAACATAGACTCAAAATCCTTTTTATCCCTATTAAGTTCTTCGTTTCCATAATTTATCCCATCCATCACTGACCTCTTCCATCTCCTGTTCTACACTTAACCCTACGTCCTTGTTGTAAAGTATTTTGTGTATTTCTGCCCTTACATTAACCACATCTCCCTTACTCTTGAATAATTTTTTAAACTGATAACGGTCTTTCTTCTTGCTCATCTCGTATACTTCGTCCTTGCTAATGTTTTCTACCAGTTTCTCAGCCTTTCCTACAACAAGGTTCTCCCTGCTCTCCTTCCCTCTCCCTTCACCATTAATTGCTATTTGTGTTCACTTGCTTCTTCATATTCATTTGGTTTTCCTCATTCCCTAAATCTTAACACATTCTCCCTCCCTCTTATATGACACTTCTCCCTGTGCATCCAGAAACAGTTCATCTCTCTTTTGTACCAACATTTCAATTCAGCCTTTTTTGTTTCCCTCACTCGACAAACATCACCCATCTATGAATCTTTCCTTTACTTAGCCCATGACTTTATAATACTTTAAATATTCTCTTTTACCTCCTTTCCTCGGACTCCACTTTCATCTCGTTATTTTCTTCTGTCTACTTATTACTCCTTTATTCTCATTCTTTATTACCTTGAAGTTTTGTCTCCTAGTGTTTTTCCTGTACAGTGAAATTACTGTATGAGTGAAATATGGTATTTCTTTCTTCATTTTTTACGGTGCCAGAAAGCACTCTACCACAGGGGTGACCATATCATAATAATCCCGTTACCAGCAAAAACGTTAATTCAGAGAAAGGAAGACATGCTGTAGCCACTTCACTGCCAGATGTTTCTCCTGAGGTGGAATAAATAATGAACAGGAGCAATACTAAAACACAAAATAAGTTATCTTAGTGAACGAGTTAAGATGGGAGATAACACCATTAATCAATTTTGTTGTCCTGATGTTCATACTAAATTGTACATGATGAAATGGCATTGCAATTTGAAATATTATGTGTTGCGATGACGTTAATGCCAGTGGCATGGAATACCAGATATATCTTTGTATATGTAACGCCCCTCGTTTATTCATGTGACTCCGGCGAGAAAAATGCATGTAAAGGTTTTTCTGAAAAGAGGTGATTTTTCCTCTTGAAGTTTGAAGTTCTTGCCCAAAGAGTTGAAAATGAGAGTGAGATGAGAGGAAAAGAGAAGCAAGTGTGACTCATATTCTGCAGGCGACTCTCTCTCTCTCTCACACACACACACACACACACACACACACACACACACACACACACACACACACACACACACACACACACATGCATCCTCTGTAATAGGTCTAGAAAAGTTTTTATGTGCTGGTACGATGACATTTTCTAATGAACTTTCCTAGGATCAAGAATTTTTTTATTCACTTAGGTACTGTTCTTATTCTTACGATTGCTGCTCCTACCGCTACTGTTATTATTATTATTATTATTATTATTATTATTGTTGTTGTTGTTGTTACGATCATCATCACTCTCTGTACACTTGTACATAGTACTGTACATTTATTTCCTGTCAGCCATTACTTTGTGTCGTCTCTATTCACCCTTTCATTCTTTGTCCATTCTTTTATTTTGAACTGTTTACGACTGCGTATCACTTTTCATTCACTTTAAACTCAGCGTCACAGTCTACTAGGCTGATATTTATGCTTTTTAGTTATCACTCCGTCTATTCATTTATTCTTTTTATTTTTTTATATCAACTTGGGTAAGTATCTTCTACACAGACAAATGAGGAAGTGAATGGTGTTGAGGTGAATGTGTTGGAATGCATTACGAGCAGGAACCTGAGATAGTTTGGCCAAGCGAGGAGAATGGAAAATTGGAGACTGACTAGGGAGGTTTATGTGAGTAACAATGAAGGGGGGGAAGCAGATGGGGAGACCGTGAATGAGATGAGGGAAGGAGTGAAGATTTATGTGAGGGGGGAGGGTGCAAAGTTGGCACTTGGCAGGAGGGTAGCCTGATGTCGAATGACAGGGCAACACTTGGGTGATTTGTTTTTGGCCACCCCTTTCGGGATTACGGAGTTATCCCATAGATCTGGCTCCATACGTATGCCCTATCACACGTATTTCATTTTCATTCACAGCCGCTTTCCTTTCATCTGTTAACTTGTCTTTCGCTTAAATATGCTAGGACCTACTTTTATTTGTTTTGCTTATTGATTTATTTAGCCTATTTATTTATATATTTACCGCTTATTCTACAGACTCCAAGGTCTTCTTTTAAAACAAATAAAAGAAAGTCTGGCAAAATGGTTATAAAATACTGGAGATGTCCTGACAATCAGAGAGTTAACTGAATCATTAATCAAATTCACGGTTGGAGGACTCATCGTCACCTGAATAAAACCGTCTGGCCTTACCTGCAAAAAGATGCAAGAATGGATGCTACTACTGGAAAGATTAAATCTATCCCGGTGCAGTGTCCTTTACTTCTAGGAAACAAATATTTTTATTCTAAAATGATTGTTAAGAAGTAGCAATGACAAAAATGCACAGATATGGGACGAAAACAAGCACAGAAACAAGAGAGCATTCAAGATGGGAGGAGATTCGGAGACGTACAGTATACCTATTACTACATTCCACACTTTAGCACAGCTTGTAGCTGGTGGTATGTAGTAATGGGTACCGGTATATGTCCCCAAATATCCTCCCATCCTGAATGCTCTCTTGTTTCTGTGCTTTCATCATCTCTTATCTGTTCACTTTTGCCATTCCTACTTCTTAACAATAATTTTAAGAGAATAGTTAAGTTTTCTAGTTTATGATACTTTTGTGCAAGTATAATTATGCATAAAGCAAGTAATTGATTTGGATTGTTACATCCATAGCATACTGAAAGACTAAAAGGAGGGTGCCTTCCCGTGAAAAGAAGTGTTTTCTTACGTTCTTTAACTGTAGGCGAGCTGTAGCTAACCAATATTGCGCAAAATGGCGTACTTACGGTGACCGCGATGTGGTTTTCAGGCCGTAACTCGTTAACTGTAGCCTGAATGTATTTCTAAACACGAAAAGGTCATCTACACTTGACAAGCAGCGTTTTGGTGTATAGCACACTTGTGTACGCCTTCTTATTTTGAAGTTATGACTCCAACGAAGTCATTTGGAGTTATGACTCCTACGAGTAGTTTTGCATTTGACAAGCGAAGGTCTTTTAGTTCATAAGCTTAGAACTAAACCTTGCGACTGTTTTCGCACCAATGCTCCTATACCCTATAGTACGGGACGCCAGTTTGAACCTGCGACGTTCCTAGTTACGGAGTGCTACCACACTCATTGATATACCGGATGTTGATCGTTTGGGGGATGTTGTCTACAAAAGATTTTTTTTTTTCTCCTTATGTCCAGACAGGTTTGGATTTGCTTAAATTCAAATTCTCGTCCATGCCACTTTTTTTTTTTATTTGCTGATGAGACACCTTTTGAGGAAACTATGATCATCATACTTACATTCCTTGCCTGACAAGTATTATATTATGTTAATGAGTGGCATCACAGATGAAACTATACATACTTTGTAGAACTGGACATAATTCTTTGTTAAAAAGTCCTCTTACCATGTACCACCCGTCTACCAGCAAACTCTTATCTCTTTTCTGTCCAACTCTCTAATGAATGAGTTAACTGCTACACCCAGTCCTTCATGTATGCAAGAGATCAACTCCAGAACTGTCTCCCTCTGTCTGTTTTTCCTACTTCCTACGATCTCCAGTCTTTCAAATGCAGTGTGTCTAGGCGTCTTGAAACGAATGGATCTTGAATTTGGCTCTCTGTTATCTTGTTTTTGTTTTTTCTTGGTGGGAGCAACTTGGTTGCTTCTTCTTTGTATAACAAAAATATATATTCTTACGCTCGTCTCACAACTTAGGCCTAATTCAGCGTAGGAGATACATTTCGAACACAAATGGAAAAAGTTATACTTCATTAACCCCTTTACAACTACAGGTACTTCACACCTTGAATAAGACGGTCAGGTGTAAGAAAGAATATATTGGAAAAAAAGTTATCCTATGAATGAAGTGCTGAATGCCGTTTTCTTTTTCTTTTCATTGTTTAATACGGCTGTTATATTCTTGTAGTGACACAGCCTTTGTTCTGTCTCTTCTGTCCCCATCATCATCATCATCATTCATTCCACTGTAGAACGAAGGCCTCCCTCATCTTTCTCTGCTTGTACCTACTCACTAATGCCTTGCTTCACCCACTTCCAACAAATAAGCGAATTTCATCTACATCATATTCCCATGTACAGTCACGCGTACTAATTTCTGCTCAGGGGTTACCCCTTCCTTCCCCCCTCTACCCTGGACAGAGGGAAGGGGGGAATCGCGAACAAGTCTACCCCGCCTTCTGCCCCCAACTCCCCCACCCTCCACCTCCAGCTGCCAGTTACTGATTAGACGCAGATTTTCTCATGTTCTGTAAACATGACTAAACTGTTGTCGCACACGCTTTCAACGGCCAAGATTTGGACTATATTTTTAGAATAAATTATTACCGTATTGAACTGCATTCTCAAATTGGAAATATTCACCATCATTGTAATCCAGTGTCGTCCGCTGCACAATTCTGGGTTCCAGTGCTTACCTCTTCACTTCCCCCAGCTGTCTCTCTCTCTCTCTCTCTCTCTCTCTCTCTCCCTCTCTCTCTGAATTTACTTTTACCACTCACTCTTTTTTAAATTTATATAACTTTCTCTTTGCTTCTCTCCCCCTCTCCCCTTTCTCTCTCGTTCTTTGTCTTAAGTCTTCCCCTCCTCTCACCCCTCCCCTCCCCCCACCTTAGGCCTGATCAGCAATCAGTTATACCGTCACCGCTCCTTCGTATATCGTGTGCAGGCAACATTTATCACACACAGGTCAGATGTATGGAAA
>NC_136996.1:20127272-20322272 GCF_032717465.1 Coenobita brevimanus
CTGGTGTTCTCTATTTGAACTTGGCACATAATGAGAAATACAATTATATATAAGAAAAAAAAATAGCTTTCCATACATCTGACCTGTGTGTGATAAATGTTGCCTGCACACGATATACGAAGGAGCGGTGACGGTATAACTGATTGCTGATCAGGCCTAAGGTGGGGGGAGGGGAGGGGTGAGAGGAGGGGAAGACTTAAGACAAAGAACGAGAGAGAAAGGGGAGAGGGGGAGAGAAGCAAAGAGAAAGTTATATAAATTTAAAAAAGAGTGAGTGGTAAAAGTAAATTCAGAGAGAGAGGGAGAGAGAGAGAGAGAGAGAGAGAGAGACAGCTGGGGGAAGTGAAGAGGTAAGCACTGGAACCCAGAATTGTGCAGCGGACGACACTGGATTACAATGATGGTGAATATTTCCAATTTGAGAATGCAGTTCAATACGGTAATAATTTATTCTAAAAATATAGTCCAAATCTTGGCCGTTGAAAGCGTGTGCGACAACAGTTTAGTCATGTTTACAGAACATGAGAAAATCTGCGTCTAATCAGTAACTGGCAGCTGGAGGTGGAGGGTGGGGGAGTTGGGGGCAGAAGGCGGGGTAGACTTGTTCGCGATTCCCCCCTTCCCTCTGTCCAGGGTAGAAGGGGGAAGGAAGGGGTAACCCCTGAGCAGAAATTAGTACGCGTGACTGTACATCTCTTCCTCTCATTTCATCTCTTGACTGCCACTCTGGCACCCTGTCTGTCCATCCGTTATCTCTTCTACTAGCAACGTGACCTCGTTTTATCCTATTGGCTTGTATTTGTGGTGATTATGTCGTCTACAGCACATTAGAGTGGTGCCATCATACTGTTGCGCCATTGCATCTGGACGGAGGATTTACCCGGATGTACAGACGTCCGTCAACTCCTCCCCCCTCCCGAAAGAAGAGAGATGAACTGCTGTGTTAATTTTCAGCGGTCCACTGAGTTCACGTCCAGATCGGCCAGGAATTGCAGCTACTACGACTGCATATATCCCAGTGTCGCATATTCACTTTCCAAAAGAAACTTTTTTTTTTTTTTTCCTCATTCGAGTATGATACGTGACCTAATGCTTTTCATTCCTTTCAGCATTCCAACGACTGCAGTTTTTTTTTCTATTTCTTTCATTCTTTTTTGACTTCATGCTTACAAGTCATAATTTTGAAAATGAAGGAAAAAATATGAGACAACTGGGACAATGGGTGTACACCATTCATTTCTGACTCGATATGATTATGTCAGAATCCCCTCATCCCAATAATATTAAACATTTGATATCCTTGTCATGAACTGGCGTTCTTTAAAATGTCCGTCATAATACTGCAACACGATTGAGCTCTTCACTTATATTTCTTTCCCTCACACTCACTTTCAAGCCTAATTCAGTCTACCGAGAACACATTCTAGCTGTTAACATAATTTAGGTTTATTTTGCGACATATTCAACATAGAGCTACTTCCAGGCTCTTGTTCATATCCGACATACTTCCCTGATTCAGTGAAAATGATAATTTCCTCACCAAAGCCAAAGATTATTGAACCGTTCGCCGTCAGTTACTTCTTTCGTTATCCCAATCCAAATTCCTGATAACGTTCTTCAGGTACGTATGGAGTACTATGATAAAATTCTCCCTCTCAGATGCCTCGCTTTGCTTGCCTACATTTTCTTGTGGAGATTTGCGGTAGGAAAACTTCAAATATGTTAATTACATAGCTTGTCCTCGCATTGCCCTCACTACTACTGATGCTGACAGTAGAGGTAAAAGTTTTCTCACAACAGTTAAAAGTTAACAGGCATCTTGTAAATTCCTTGTGCCTAGCTTCAAATGCCTAGCTGAAAAATCACCACGAAATCCGCTACTTTTCTTATTTCGTTTTTATCCAATGTAGGACTATGTCCATTTTAAAAAGATTTTTACAACAATAATAATATCAATAACATTAATAAAAACAGCAACAACAACGATAATAATAATAATAATAATAATAATAATAATAACCATAGTAATAATAATAATAATAATAATAATAACAATAACGTTGCCCTACAAATGCTTGCGTGTTGTTCTACGACTGTTTCGAAGTTTTATTTACATAAGAGTAGCCATAAGAGACATAGCTGGTCGTGAAAAGATACTAGGCTATTATTATATCTATGAACGTACTTAGAAGTTTTAGGTTGTGGATAATGCTGTTTCGACCATTGTAGTAAATTGCTAATGGGACTGTCTTAGCTTAATGTTTTACCTTTCATAATTTCTCCCATAAATCCTTGAATTTCTTCCGATTCTGTTTTTCCATCATAAAAAGACTCTTCACTACCAGCATAATTTTTCCTCATTTCACCTACACTCTCTCTCTCTCTCTCTCTCTCTCTCTCTCTCTCTATATATATATATATATATATATATATATATATATATATATATATATATATATATTGTTACGTCCCAGTCCCCACACTGCCACAGGCTCCAACGGCAGTAGTACAGTACAGGAAGGACGTTGCCCAGCGAGTTGTTCTTCGTATGGCCAGCCTTTAGGCGTGCAGTATACAAGATCAGCTGAGGCGAAAATAAACACTGGCTCCCCAAAGTTCACTGTCTTTATTTTCCAAATAATTCCACTTAATGTTTTTCAGCATCACTGTTCTCACAAGCACTGGAGCTATACACACTTTACTAACTGCTATTACACTTAATGTTTAACAAGACTTCACAATTAATACACTTAATGCTTGCCAACACTTCACTTATTACACAAGTACTGAAAATCATCTTCACTGACAGTAATTACACTTAATACACTTCACTGTCTTCTCAAGTTCCACTGATATAGAAACTTCATTAACCCGTCACTGTTTGCCACTGTTTTCACAAGTACTAAAAATATACAACCTTCACCAAAACTGACTGCACCTCACTCAAACTGACTTGTCACTCGACTATACTCCAAACTGACTGACGAAGCTCTTCCCTATCCTTATATAAGCTTGCATTGTTCTAGAAACGTCCACTTCTCCAACATTCTAGGACATACTATCTTGCATCAGCTCCTAGCAACAACAGTTACCAACTACGAGACATCAAAACATTCTAAAGTTGTCTTACATTACCTAACACTCTAAATCATTAACCATACGAACTTAAATTACATAATTTAACAAGCAATTACTTAAATAAAACATTATAAAGAAAAAGAGCACAAAAACAAATGAATGTTTAACTTACGAAACAACTACGCTCACAAACACTAGGCAAACTGGCAACTCTGACGACTAGTACCGAAACTTATGGTTATCTCAATATATATATATATATATATATATATATATATATATATATATATATATATATATATATATATATATATATATATATATATATATATACCAGAAACGTCTCGAAGGTACGAGACTACCTAACTGGTAAAACCCCTTTCATAACACTACCCCCTCCCTAGTTATTTGTCGTCCCGACAAAACTACACAGTATACACAAACATAAACATAAACCCTAATTCTAATGAAACATCTAAGTATGCACAAAATAATCTATCTATCTATCTATTGCCAGACGCCTCAATCCCGTTTGGGGTGGCCACAAACAAATCGCCTCCAAGTCGCCCTGTCCCCCGCCATTTCACTGCCCTGCTCCCAACTCACACCCCCCTCTCTCATATACCTCTCCACCCCATCCCTCCATCTCATCCTCGGCCTCCCCTTCCCTCTTCCTCCCTCCACCTCACTCACATACACTCTCTTCGTCAGTCTTTCACCCTCCATCCTCTCCACATGGCCAAACCACCTCAGTGTGTTCCTCATAACGCTTCCTATCACATCCACATCCACACCACAACGCTCCTTTGTATCCTCATTCGTCAGCCTGTCTCTGCACGTGACTCTACAGGCTCCTCTTAAATAACTCATTTCCACTGCTCTCACTCTTGACTTGTGTCCTTCCAACAATGTCCAAGCTTCGCTTCCGTACGTTAGAGTTGGTATCACAATACTGTCATGTAGTAACTTTTTCACTTCTATGCTCACTTCCCTGTTTCTTATCACTGCTTTCAAGGAACCAGCAAAGCAACCTTTCTTCCCTGCTGTACTCTTTCAAGCACTTCACCCTCCAAACCTCCATCCTTACTCATCACACTACCCAAATACTTAAACGTACTCACATTTTCCAATTCCTCACCATCCAACCTCGCTGTACATTCACTAACTTCACCTCTCTCAAAGACCATCATTTTACTCTTCCCTACATTCACCTTTAGGATCCGTTTCTTACACACTCTCTCAAACTCATCCACCAAGCCTTGCAGCTCTGCTTCGTCTTCACTCAACAACACAGAATCATCTGCAAACAACAGTACAGGGAGTTTCCAAACACTATCCTCTCTCACCAGGGCCACTCCAACATCCACTACCCTACCTTGTACCTCTTTTATTACCCCATCCATGTAAAGATTGAACAACCATGGAGACATGACACATCCCTGTTGCAAAATAATCTTTCAACTTATCAGGTCTTCTATGCCGCTTCTGACGATGTCCTTGCTCTTCCGCACAGTCCACTCCTCCAGGAAGGTCTTGCTTCTCTTCTTGACACAGCACACATCACAGGTCCGACATCACTCTTCAACATCCTGACGCATGCCAATCCAGTAGAACTTGTGTCGCAGCCGGCTTGGAATTGTCTTCACTCCCAAGTGCCCATTAGTGATCTTGTTAGGGGACTCATCCAAGATCTTGGACCTCATCTTCTTTGGAACCACCAGTTGCCAATGCTTGCTGAGGCCATTGGGCGTCTCCAACTGACGCTCCAGTAGTCCATTGCAACGAAGAAGGTCCCACTGACTCCAGCAGCTTCCGGTCGCAGGGCCCAACCTGGAAACTCCTCCCCATGATGGTCGCACTGCACTCTGCTGCAGCCACTCCAGCACCGGTTGCAAATCTGCACCCTCCATCTGCATCCTCCCCAGGTCTTCTTCGTCTGATGCCAGCCCCATCACTACAGTACAGCAGCATTTCTTCCTATGATTCCCATTCCTACTACACTGCATATCATCTGTCCTGTCTTCTCACACACTATTCATCAAGGTTCTCTTGCATTTATTCAGTGGTGGGTCTTCTGCACCCTTCCTCTTATCATCCCAACCATTATGATCCGCAAGTAACTCAAACTATGCACGGTAAGCTTCCCAAAACACACTACCATCACTTTCTTGAGGTTTCCTCTTAACTGGATCCCCATTATAGCCATGCACTTCACAGGTTTGGGGCCTAATAACTGAGGCATCATAGTTAAGTCCAGGACTTACAACTTCTGCATTCTGATTATTCACCCCTGTAATGCCATCTTCAGATGCCCCGGATCCGTCAAGATTCACCATACACTGTCCATTCCCTTCATACGCTCCCTGTACACTAACCTGAGGCTCAGCAGTGCAATATTTCTCTATAGCCTCAAATTTCTCACTAATTATCTTCTCATTATTGACTACATGCTTCAACTGGTTATCTACATGCTGTCTGCACTCCGCCACTATTCCCTCACTAATCTTCAACTGGTTGTCCACATGCTGTCTGCACTCTGTCGCTATTCCCTCGCTAATTTTCAGCTGGTTTTCCACATGCTGTTTGCACTCCGTCACTATTTCCTCATTAACTGTCTTCAATTGTTCATCTACATGCTCTTTGCACTCTGTCACATTATTGCTTACTTCGTACTTCTGCTGCTCTAGCTTGGCATCTACTTACTCCTTAAGCTGTTGTTGTTCTTCCTTGATTTCCCCAATGAATGCATCTGGCTGTCCTTGCATGGTCAGTTGTAATTCCCCGTGTAATGCCTCCCGAAGACGTTCATATCGTTCTTTCTCTTCTTTATTCTGTGCCTGTAATTGTACTTTGATTTCTTTCTTCTGTGCCTGTAATAGCTCCACGATTGTCGCCAGGGAAATTTTCTCCTGCTGTCCAGCTCTAGACCTTGTTTTCACACCTTCCGCTTACATGTCGAAGGTCAGATTCACTGCAGCCCTGAAATAATAATCCTCACTCCTGACACCAGTGTTACATCCCAGTCCCCACACTGCCACAGGCTCCAACAGCAGTAGTACAGTACAGGAAGGACGTTGCCCAGCGAGTTGTTCTTCGTATGGTTAGCCTTTAGGTGTGCAGTACACAAGATCAGCTGAGGCGAAAATAAACACTGGCTCCTCAAAGTTCACTGTCTTTATTTTCCAAATAATTCCACTTAATGCTTTTCAATTTCACCATTCTCACAAGCACTGGAGCTATACACACTTTACTAACTGCTATTACACTTAATGTTTAACAACACTTCGCAGTTAGTACACTTAATGCTTGCAAACACTTCACTTATTACACAAGTACTGAAAATAATCTTCACTGACAGCAGTTACACTTAATACACTTCACTGTCTTCTCAAGTTCCACTGATATAGAAACTTCAATAACCCGTCACTGTTTGCCACTGTTTTCACAAGTACTAAAAACATACAACCTTCACCAAAACTGACTGCACCTCACTCAAAATGATTTGTCACCCGACTAAACTCCAAACTGACTGACTAAGCTCTTCCCCATCCTTATATAAGCTTGCATTGTTCTAGAAACGTCCACTTCTCCAACATTCTAGGACATACTGTCTTGCATCAGCCCCTAGCAACAACAGTTACCAACTACGAGACATCAAAACATTCTACAGTTGTCTTACATTACCTAACACTCTAAATCATTAACCATACGAACTTAAATTACATAATTTAACAAGCAATTACTTAAATAAAACATTATAAAGATAAAAGCACAAAAATAAATGAATGTTTAAATTGGGAAATAACTACGCTCACAACGCCAGGCAAACTGGCAACTCTGACGACTCGTACCGAAACTTACGGTACCAGAAACGTCTCGAAGGTACGAGACTACCTAACTGGTAAAACCCCCTTCATAACACTACCCCCTCCCTAGTTCTTTGCCATCCCGACAAAACTACACAGTATACACAAACATAAACATAAACCCTAATTATAATGAAACATCTAACTATGCACAAAATAATCTTTCAACTTAACAGGTCTTCTATGCCGCTTCTGACGACGTCCTTGCTCTTCCGCACAGTCCACTCCTCCAGGAAGGTCTTGGTCCTCTTCTTGACACAGCACACATCACAAGTCCGACACCACTCTTCAACATCCTGACGCATGCCAATCCAGTAGAACTTGTGTCGCAGCCGGCTTGGAATTGTCTTCACTCCCAAGTGCCCACTAGTGATCTTGTTATGGGACTCATCCAAGATCTTGGACCTCATCTTCTTTGGAACCACCAGTTGCTAATGCTTGCTGAGGCCATTGGGCATCTCCCACTGACGCTCCAGTAGTCCATTGCAACGAAGAAGGTCCCACTGACTCCAGCAGCTTCCGGTCGCAGGGCCCAACCTGGAAACTCCTCCCCATGATGGTCGCACTGCACTCCGCTGCAGCCACTCCAGCACCGGTTGCAAATCTGCACCCTCAATATGCATCCTCCCCAGGTCTTCTTCGTCTGATGCCAGCCCCGTCACTACATACAGCAGCATTTCATCCTATGATTCCCATTCCTACTACACTGTATGTCATCTGTCCTGTCTTCTCACACACTATTCATCAAGGTTCTCTTGCATTTATTCAGTGGTGGGTCTTCTGCACCCTTCCTCTTATCATTCCAACCATTCTGATCCGCAATTAATTCAAACTGTGCACGGTAAGCTTCCCAAAACACACTATCATCACTTTCTTGAGGTTTCCTCTTAACTGGATCCCCATTATAGCCATGCACTTCACAGGTCTGGGGGCTAATAACTGAGACATCATAGTTAAGTCCAGGACTTACAACTTCTGCATTCTGATTATTCACCCCTGTAATGCCATCTTCAGATGCCCCGGATCCGTCAAGATTCACCATACACTGTCCATTCCCTTCATACGCTCCCTGTACACTAACCGGAGGCTCAGCAGTGCAATATTTTTCTATAGCCTCAAATTTCTCACTAATTATCTTCTCATTATGGACTACATGCTTCAACTGGTTATCTACATACTGTCTGCACTCCATCACTATTTCCTCACTAATTGACTTCAACTGGTCGTCTACATGCTGTCTGCACTCCGCCACTATTCCCTCGCTAATTTGCAGCTGGTTTTCCACATGCTGTTTGCACTCCGTCACTATTTCCTCATTAACTGTCTTCAGTTGTTCATCTACATGCTCTTTACACTCTGTCACATTATTGCTTACCTCATACTTCTGCTGCTCTAGCTTGGCATCTACTTCCTCCTTAAGCTGTTGCTGTTCTTCCTTGATTTCCCCAAGAATGCATCTGGCTGTCCTTGCATGGTCAGTTGTAATTCCCTGTGTAATGCCTCCCAAAGACGTTCATATCGTCCTTTCTCTTCTTTATTCTGTGCCTGTAGTTTTTCTTTGATTTCTTTCTTCTGTGCCTGTAATAGCTCCACGATTGTCGCCAGGGAAAGTTCCTCCTCCTGTCCAGCTGTAGACCTTGTTTTCACACGTTCCGCTTCCATGTCGAAGGTCAGACTCACTGCAGCCCTGAAATAATAATCCTCACTCCTGACACCAGTGTTATGTCCCAGTCCCCACACTGCCACAGGCTCCAACGGCAGTAGTACAGTACAGGAAGGACGTTGCCCAGTGAGTCGTTCTTCGTGTGGTCAGCCTTTAGGCGTGCAGTACACAAGATCAGCTGAGGTGAAAATAAACACTCGCTCCTCAAAGTTCACTGTCTTTATTTTCCAAATAATTCCACTCAATGCTTTTCAATTTCACCGTTCTCACAAGCACTGGAGCTATACACACTTTACTAACTGCTATTACACTTAATGTTTAACAACACTTCGCAGTTAGTACACTTAATGCTTGCTAACACTTCACTTATTACACAAGTACTGAAAATAATCTTCACTGACAGCAGTTACACTTAATACACTTCACTGTCTTCTCAAGTTCCACTGATATAGAAACTTCAATAACCCGTCACTGTTTGCCACTGTTTTCACAAGTACTAAAAACATACAACCTTCACCAAAACTGACTGCACCTCACTCAAACTGACTTGACACCCGACTAAACTCCAACCTGACTGACTAAGCTCTTCCCCATCCTTATATAAGCTTGCATTGTTCTAGAAACGTCCACTTCTCCAACATTCTAGGACATATTGTCTTGCATCAGCCCCTAGCAACAACAGTTACCAACTACGAGACATCAAAACATTCTAGAGTTGTCTTACATTACCTAACACTCTAAATCATTAACCATAAGAACTTAAATTACATAATTTAACAAGCAATTACTTAAATAAAACATTATAAAGATAAAGAGCACAAAAATAAATGAATGTTTAATTTGGGAAATATCTACGCTCAGAACGCCAGGCAAACTGGCAACTCTGACGACTCGTACCGAAACTTACGGTACCAGAAACGTCTCGAAGGTACGAGACTACCTAACTGGCAAAACCCCCTTCATAACACTACCCACTCCCTAGTTCTTTGTCGTCCCGATAAAACTACACAGTATACACAAACATAAACATAAATCCTAATTCTAATGAAACATCTAACTATGCAAAAAATAATCTTTCAACTTATCAGGTCTTCCATGCCGCTTCTGACGATGTCCTTGCTCTTCCGCACAGTCCACTCCTTCAGGAAGGTCTTGGTCCTTTTCTTGACACAGCACACATCACAGGTCCGACACTACTCTTCAACATCCTGACGCATGCCAATGCAGCAGAACTTGTGTCGCAGCCGGCTTGGAATTGTCTTCACTCCCAAGTGCCAACTAGTGATCTTGTTATGGGACTCATCCAAGATCTTGGACCTCATCTTCTTTGGAACCACCAGTTGCCAATGCTTGCTGAGGCCATTGGGCGACTCCAACTGACGCTCCAGTAGTCCATTGCAACGAAGAAGGTCCCACTGACTCCAGCAGCTTCCGGTCGCAGGGCCGATCCTGGACTCTCCTCCCCATGATGGTCGCACTGCACTCCGCTGCAGCCACTCCAGCACCGGTTGCAAATCTGCACCCTCCATCTGCATCCTCCCCAGGTCTTCTTCGTCTGATGCCAGCCCCGTCACTACATACAGCAGCATTTCATCCTATGATTCCCATTCCTACTACACTGCATGTCATCTGTCCTGTCTTCTCATACACTATTCATCAAGGTTCTCTTGTATTTTTTCAGTGGTGGGTCTTCTGCACCCTTCCTCTTATCATTCCAACCATTCTGATCCGCAAGTAACTCAAACTGTGCACGGTAAGCTTCCCAAAACACACTATCATCACTTTCTTGAGGTTTCCTCTTAACTGGATCCCCATTATAGCCATGCACTTCACAGGTTTGGGGCCTAATAACTGAAACATCATAGTTAAGTCCAGGACTTACAACTTTTGCATTCTGATTATTCACCCCTGTAATGCCATCTTAAGATGCCCGGGATCCGTCAAGATTCACCATACACTGTCCATTCCCTTCATACGCTCCCTGTACACTAACCTGAGGCTCAGCAGTGCAATATTTCTCTATAGCCTCAAATTTCTCACTAATTATCTTCTCATTATTGACTACATGCTTCAACTAGTTATCTACATACTGTCTGCACTCCATCACTATTTCCTCACTAATTGACTTCAACTGGTCGTCTACATGCTGTCTGCACTCCGCCACTATTCCCTCACTAATCTTCAACTGGTTGTCCACATGCTGTCTGCACTCTGTCGCTATTCCCTCGCTAATTTTCAGCTGGTTTTCCACATGCTGTTTGCACTCCGTCACTAATTTCCTCATTAACTGTCTTCAGTTGTTCATCTACATGCTCTTTACACTCTGTCACATTATTGCTTACCTCATACTTCTGCTGCTCTAGCTTGGCATCTACTTCCTCCTTAAGCTGTTGCTGTTCTTCCTTGATTTCCCCAATGAATGCATCTGGCTGTCCTTGCATGGTCAGTTGTAATTCCCTGTGTAATGCCTCCCGAAGACGTTCATATCGTCCTTTCTCTTCTTTATTCTGTGCCTGTAATTTTTCTTTGATTTCTTTCTTCTGTGCCTGTAATAGCTCCACGATTGTCGCCAGGGAAAGTTCCTCCTCCTGTCCAGCTGTACTGTAGACCTTGTTTTCACACCTTCCGCTTCCATGTCGAAGGTCAGACTCACTGCAGCCCTGAAATAATAATCCTCACTCCTGACACCAGTGTTATGTCCCAGTCCCCACACTGCCACAGGCTCCAACGGCAGTAGTTCAGTACAGGAAGGACGTTGCCCAGTGAGTTGTTCTTCGTGTGGTCAGCCTTTAGGTGTGCAGTACACAAGATCAGCTGAGGCGAAAATAAACACTGGCTCCTCAAAGTTCACTGTCTATATTTTCCAAATAATTCCACTCAATGCTTTTCAATTTCACCGTTCTCACAAGCACTGGAGCTATACACACTTAACTAACTGCTATTACACTTAATGTTTAACAACACTTCGCAGTTAGTACACTTAATGCTTGCTAACACTTCACTTATTACACAAGTACTGAAAATAATCTTCACTGACAGCAGTTACACTTAATACACTTCACTGTCTTCTCAAGTTCCACTGATATAGAAACTTCAATAACCCGTCACTGTTTGCCACTGTTTTCACAAGTACTAAAAACATACAACCTTCACCAAAACTGACTGCACCTCACTCAAACTGACTTGACACCCGACTAAACTCCAACCTGACTGACTAAGCTCTTCCCCATCCTTATATAAGCTTGCATTGTTCTAGAAACGTCCACTTCTCCAACATTCTAGGACATATTGTCTTGCATCAGCCCCTAGCAACAACAGTTACCAACTACGAGACATCAAAACATTCTAGAGTTGTCTTACATTACATAACACTCTAAATGATTAGACATTAGACATTTAAGATGAGAGTGACCAACCTCATTCATCCCTGAGTGGCATTACCCCAACCTCCCCTCGGATATAAACTTTCACTGGTTCAATCTGATTGGAGCATCGCAATTACCCACTAAACCACCAGACGCCATAATTTGATTATATGGTTACCACCCAGCGTAGTAAATGGTTTCCTGGTGTACAGGAAACCATTTAGCTTGTCACTCAGTGTACAGTCGCCATAGGCAGAAGGAACGGGAAAGAATGAATGAAAGGAAAACAGAAGAGGAAGTGTAAAGTCACCCTTGGGCATAAGGACGAGGAGAGAATGAAGTAAAGAAAGACAGAAGAGGAAGGAGGAAACGGAGGGAGAAGAGTAAAGGCCAGACACCCGAGAGTAGCACTACATTGAGTGGATGGTAAGCGCCGCCACTTACCACATATATATATATATATATATATATATATATATATATATATATATATATATATATATATATATATATATATATATATATATATATATATATATATATATATATGGTGACGTGTGCCTGATAATATGTATTAATCTTTAGTATACTTATTATGTTCTTATGTATGAAATAATCATATAGTTGCCTTTGTAATCACAAGTGATTATTTAATTACCATCATGTATATATGTAAGTTGTATGTGTACGTGTACGTGTGAGAGACCCGTGAAAACCTCTTCTCCTTTCCCACGCAACCCTTATTTATAAAGACTTACAATTTTTCTATAGTGTTGGGGGTGTGGATGCGTGTTTTCAAGTGTTGTTGTTGTAGAGGCATTGTGAATCCTGCTCAGACTGCTTTTGGCGCCCCAGTGTTTCCGTATTCATGATCATTGTGTTATAATTATTAATTTATTGGGAATGCTTTGTGTACTTAAGTTAAATCGTGAAAGGGCGTCTTCCATCTCTACTCATGCGTCCGCCCTGTTGTCATATAAAAGCCGCTGTTACCAGGCGAAAATCTCCCCGTACAAGCAAGAGTTTACGCTAGATAAACTGCTCCTTGCCCTTAAATCCTGCAAAGACAACAGCCCTGGACCAGACCCCATCACGTACGGTATGATCTAGCATCTTAATCAGGACAACCTGATTAAGATGTTAGCATTGTATAATGAGATTTGGGCTTCTCGAACTTTCCCAAACTTATGGCACTTTGCGCTCGTCATACCGATACCCAAAGAGGCTGGTCGTCTTATGAATCCCACTTCATTTCGTCCTATTGTGTTGACTTCTTGTCTATGTAAGGTCATGGAACGTATGGTTAATAATAGGCTTCTTTTTGTTTTAGAGTCGAAGAATTTGTTAAATGATCAACAATGTGGCTTCCGCAAATACAGAAGTTCACTGGATCATTTGATGAATTTGGAGCATTGTATTGCAGAGGCATTTACCAATAAAGAATTCATGATAGGGGTGTTCTTGGACATCCATAAAGCCTATGACATGACATGGCGAGATGGTATACTAATGAAGCTCTATGCTTTTGGTTTAAGAGGAAATTTGCCTATTTTTCTTTCAAATTTCTTAAGGGACAGGACTTTGTCTGTTAAATTGCCCCGTAACGTAACATCAGATATCTTTATCCAGGAAAACAGGGTGCTGCAGGGAAGTGTGCTTAGTCCCACTTTATTTAGTATTATGATCAATAATATTCTGTCATCAGCTCCCATCCCGAGGAATCTTAAATACTCGCTCCACGGTGACGATTGTGCAATATGGCACTCCTCCCGTAATGCACAATTTTCGGCTGGGCGGATTCAAGCAGCCCTTGACTCCGTCCACCAATGGGCCTTGCAGTGGAGATCTACGCTTTCCGTCCCTAAGTGTGCCGCCGTAGTCTTCACTAATCATAACGTACCTAATTTGTGCTTAAGTTTGGATAATAAGGCGGTACCTTTTCAAAATTCTGTAAAGTTTTTGGGAATCCATTTTTATCATCGTTTGAACTTCAAAATTCATGTTAATAATTTGTTTGCTCGTTTTGATAAACCGTTAAATGTCCTCAAGTACCTAGCTGGTACTACATGGGGTGCTGACAGAAAATCTTTATTAACCCGTACCATCCCAGGCATTTTGGCAATTTTATACCCACCCAATCCCGGACCAAAAACGGGAAAAAATTTTATTGCATAAAACAATCCAAAAGGACATATAAATCAAGGAAAAGCAAAAAAAAGTACTCTTTATAGGAAAAATAAGTGCAGGATGGCCGTCCATCGTGTCTGTAGCCCAGTTTCCCAAGTAGTGAGCTACGTTTTCCCACCCAACTGGGCGGGATGAGAAGGAATGGGGGAGGGGAATTGGGGAATCTCCATTCTAAATATCCTTCTCCACTGGCTCAATTTCCTCCCCAGAAGAGTCGTCCAGGTCTTCCTCTTCTATAGAATCACTAAATGAGGGGACAGAGGGTCCATGTGACAGTTTCAACCGCCTCCTCCGGCACAATGAGGTGGAAAAATGACGTGACTTCCGCAACATTCTAACACTGTGACGGACAGTGGCACACCAATGTTACCCAGCCATGAAGAACCAAACTCAGTGCTACAAGTGCTTGAGCACAATGTTGCCAATACATTAAGCTACTCCTGAGCAAAAAAATTAGCTAGATTGAAGCAGTTACAGACGTGCTACATCGCTCGAACTTTGCTGTCGGCACCATCACGTTGCTGGGATAACTCGAGACGTTTTGTACCGCCAGCACCATGCCGACGGCGGGATTGTACGGGTTAATGGTGTATAAGTCCCTTATTCGATCGAAGCTAGACTATGGCGCACAGGTGTACGGCTCAGCATCCAATGCCATGCTGAAAGGATTGGATGTGTTGTAGAATATATGTTTACGAATATGTCTTGGAGCTGTCCGGTGTACCTGTGTAGCTCGTATGGAAGTGGAGACGAATGTGCCTCCCCTCCATATTCGCCGTGACCACCTGGCCTTATCATATGGCCTATGAATATCAAGGAAAAGTAATACCGGCAATGTGGCCTGTATCCCCCTGCATCAATACCACCATCTTATGCAGAGGGTGCGTCTGCCACTTGCCGTTCACCTCCACTTACTGACTCAGGAGCTTGGTGTCCACCTCAGTGACTGTGACAAGTTGATGTTTGTAAATATAGCGCCTTGGGAGCCACCCGCCTTTACCGTTGATATAACATGGCTCCAAGCACCTAAGACCAAGGCTCCAAGTCGAGTGAATGTGTGGGTGCTAGTGTGTGGTCAACTGAATGTCCCCTCAGGTATTGGCTGCCAACTCATACATCTGTGTTTACCTCTGAACTTTTTCCTACTGACAAAGCCATAGACTATGCTCTCACTTCTCGGCAAGATTCATTTATCTTTTCAGATTCAAAATCAGCTCTTCATGCAATTGTTTTTTGTCCTACGGACTCTAATGAGATCCAGGGCCACATTATTAATAAACTGCATTCATGCAACAAGTCCTTCACGCTGATCTGGGTTCCTGGTCATTGTCGTATCTACAGCAATGAGCAGGCTGACTTACTTGCAAAGTCGGCTGTATAGCCCGAGGAGACTTGGAACGTTCCTCGTGATCTGCGGTAGAGCCTCTCTCTCGGAAAGAAATCAATAAATCTTCTGTGGCAAGGTCAGTGGACCAGACTTAATATTCCAACTTGTATGCTGTACCTGGGCGACTGGGATACTGCCAACCATCCCAGTCGTCTTGAGGAAAAAGTCCTGGTGCGATTACGGCTCAGTGCCACCATGGTAACTCACATGAAACCGTACATGGAAAGATGCTTTCCACCGCACTGTGATATCTGTGATGCGGTGTTATCTATCAGTCATATCATCCCGTGCTGTTGGCGATTTATTCGTGAACGTGCTCCACTTATAAATTACTGCTGTGAAGCAGACGTCCCCTTCACCCTTTCCACCATCCTGGGTGATGGGGACATTGTTATGACTGATAAATTGATGGATTTCTTGAGAGAGACCGGACTGATCAGAGTGATGTGACTTTTTTACTGTATGGTTATGGTTTTAATCGACTGTAATATGTATATATGGTACTATTCATAAGGGTTGACAGTTGACATATTTGAAATAGTTCCTCCTTCCTACTGATCTATTTCTAATATAGATGTCCCCTACATTAAACCTTGCTCCTCGCCTGACAGGCACCAGATGATGAGTTCAAGTGTGCAATATACTGTAGAAAGGTACTGGACACTTGCAGTCGATGGTGGTCTGTTGGGAGAGGTCCTTCACTTTTTGTACATATTTTGTAAATACATTATACCATCTTGCTTAAGTTATTCTAATTTGGGCCGATAGCTGACATATATAGAAATGTTCCTGACTCGTCTGGTTCCCTTTCACATGTTGATGTCCCCTATAATTATTAGGTTGTGCCTCGACTGACAGTCACCAGGTGATGAATGCAGGTCTGTAATGTAGAAAGGCACTACATATCTGCAGTTGATGGAGTTCTTTTAGTCGAGGTATTTTTCTTTTTATCATTAGTGTACTGTAGGTTTAGCTATTCGTCTCTTTAGGATTTAGTATAGGTTAGCGATTTGTCTGTTAGGTTATTAGGTTTAGGGACTTTAGGTTAATTAGGCTTTTTTTTTCTGTTACATAACATAAGGTTGGAAAAGAATAATCTAAAAAAAAATAAAAATTAAAATAGAAAACAACATTAAAAATTATATATATACAGTATATATATATATATATATATATATATATATATATATATATATATATATATATATGGTAGCCTTAATGACCAGGGGCTTCAGCCCCAATGGTCGATATGTAAAAAAAAAAAAAAAAAAGGCGAAAATCAGTTGAGGACTGAAATTTTCATGGGCAGGGTCCGTTGAGGGAGAACCTTAACATTTGTTCCTGTTTTGTAAGCTCCACTGTTGAACCGCATCCACACCCTCGGGCTATACAGCCGACTTTGCAAGTAAGTCAGCCTGCTCATTGCTGTAGATACGACAATGACCAGGAACCCAGATCAGCGTGAAGGACTTGTTGCATGAATGCAGTTTATTAATAATGTGGCCCTGGATCTCATTAGAGTCCGTAGGACAAAAAACAATTGCATGAAGAGCTGATTTTGAATCTGAAAAGATAACAAATGAATCTTGCTGAGAAGTGAGAGCATAGTCTATGGCTTTGTCAGTAGGAAAAAGGTCAGAGGTAAACACAGATGTATGAGTTGGCAGCCAATACCTGAGGGGACATTCAGTTGACCACACACTAGCACCCACACATTCACTCGACTTGGAGCCTTGGTCTTAGGTGCTTGGAGCCATGTTATATCAACAGTAAAGGTGGGTGGCTCCCAAGGCGCTATATTTACAAACATCAACTTGTCACAGTCACTGAGGTGGACACCAAGCTCCTGAGTCAGTAAGTGGAGGCAAACGGCAAGTGGCAGACGCACCCTCTGCATAAGATGGTGGTATTGATGCAGAGGGATACAGGCAACATTGCCGGTATTACTTTTCCTTGATGTTCATAGGCCATATGATAAGGCCAGGTGGTCATGGCGAATATGGAGGGGAGGCACATTCGCCTCCACTTCCATACGAGCTACACAGGTACACCGGACAGCTCCAAAACATATTCGTAAACATATATTCTGCAACACATCCAATCCTTTCAGCATGGCATCGGATGCTGAGCTGTACACCTGTGCGCCATAGTCTAGCTTCGATCGAGTAAGGGACTTATACACCATTAACCTGTACAATCCCGCCGTCGCGATCGGCAGGGTGCTGACGGTACAAAACGTCTCGAGTTATCCCAGCGACGTGATGGTGCCGACAGCAAAATTCGAGCGATGTAGCACGTCTCTAACTGCTTCAATCTAGCTAATTTTTTGCTAAGGAGTAGCTTAATGTATTGGCAACATTGTGCTCAAGCACTTGTAGCACTGAGTTTGGTTCTTCATGGCTGGGTAACAGTAGTGTGCCACTGTCCGTCACAGTGTTAGCATGTCGCGAAAGTCACGTCATTTTTCCACCTCATTGTGCTGGAGGAGGCGGTTGAAAATGTCACATGGACCCTCTGTCCCCTCATTTAGTGATTGTATAGAAGAGGAAGACCTGGACGACTCTTCTGGGGAGGAATATGAGCCAGTGGAGAAGGATATTTAGAATGGAGATTCCCCAATTCCCCTCCCCCATTCTCTCTCATCCCGCCCAGCTGGGTGGGAAAACGTAGCTCACTACTTGGGAAACTGGGGTACAGACACGATGGACGGCCATCCTGCACTTATTTCTCCTATAAAGAGTACTTTTTTTTGCTTTTCCTTGATTTATGTCCTTTTGGATTGTTTTATGCAATAAAATTTTTTCCCGTTTTTGGTCCGGGATTGGGTGGGTATTAAATTGACAAAATGCCTGGGATGGTACGGGTTAATAAAGATTTTCTGTCAGCACCCCATGTAGTACCTGCTAGGTACTTAAGGACATTTAACGGTTTATCAAAACGAACAAGCAAATTAATAACATGAATTTTGAAGTTCAAACGATAAAAATGGATTCCCAAAAACTTTACAGAATTTTGAAAAGGTACCGCCTTACTATCCAAACTTAAGCACAAATTAGGTACGTTATGATTAGTGAAGACTACGGCGGCACACTTAGAGACGGAAAACGTAGATCTCCAATGCAAGGCCCATTGGTGGACGGAGTCAAGGGCTGCTTGAATCCGCCCAGCCGAAAATTGTGCATTATGGGAAGAGTGCCATATTGCACAATCGTCAACGTGGAGCGAGTATTTAAGATTCCTCGGGATGGGAGCTGATGACAGAATATTATTGATCATAATACTAAATAAAGTGGGACTAAGCACACTTCCCTGCAGCACCCCGTTTTCCTGGATAAAGATATCTTATGTTACGTTACAGGGCAATTTGACAGACAAAGTCCTGTCCCTTAAGAAATTTGAAAGAAAAATAGGCAAATTTCCTCTTAAACCAAAAGCATAGAACTTCATTAGTATACCATGTCGCCATGTCATGTCATAGGCTTTATGGATGTCCAAGAACACCCCTATCATGAATTCTTTATTGGTAAATGCCTCTGCAATACAATGCTCCAAATTCATTAAATGATCTAGTGAACTTCGGTATTTGCAGAAGCCACATTGTTGATCATTTAACAAATTCTTCGACTCTAAAACAAAAAGAAGCCTATTATTAACCATACGTTCCATGACCTTACATAGACAAGAAGTCAACACAATAGGACGAAATGAAGTGGGATTCATAAGACGACCAGCCTCTTTGGGTATCGGTATGACGGGCGCAAAGTGCCATAAGTTTGGGAAAGTTCAAGAAACCCAAATCTCATTATAGAATGCTAACATCTTAATCAGGTTGTCCTGATTGAGATGCTGGATCATACCGTACGTGATGGGGTCTGGTCCAGGGCTGGTATCTTTACAGGATTTAAGGGCAAGGAGCAGTTCATCTAACATAAACTCTTGCTTGTACGGGGAGATTTTTGCCTGGTAACAGCGGCTTTTATATGACAACAGGGCGGACGCATAAGTAGAGATGGAAGACGCCCTTTCACGATTTAACTTAAGTACACAAAACATTCCCAATAAGTTAATAATTATAACACAATGATCATGAATACGGAAACATTGGGGCGCCAAAAGCAGTCTGAGCAGGATTCACAATGCCTCTACAACAACAACAACACTTGAAAACACGCAACCACACCCCCAACACTATAGAAAAATTGTAAGTCTTTATAAATAAGGGGTGCGTGGGAAAGGACAAGAGGTTTTCACGGGTCTCTCACACGTACACGTATACATACGACTTACGTACATAAATGATGGTAACTAAATAATCACTTGTGATTACAAAGGCAACTATATGATTATTTCATACATGAGAACATAATAAGTATACTAAAGATTAATACATATTATCAGGCACTCGTCACTATATATATATATATATATATATATATATATATATATATATATATATATATATATATATATATATATATATGTGGTAAGTGGCGGCGCTTACCATCCACTCAGTGTAGTGCTACTCTCGGGTGTCTGGCCTTTACTCTTCTCCCTCCGTTTCCTCCTGCCTCTTCTGTCTTTTTTTTACTTCATTCTCTCCTCGTCCTTATGCCCAAGGGTGACGTTACACTCCCTCTTTTGTTTCCTTTCATTCATTCTTTCCCGTTCCTTCTGCCTATGGCGACTGTACACTGAGTGACAAACCAAATGGTTTCCTGTACACTAGGAAACTATTTACTACGCTGGGTGGTAACAATATAACCAAATTATGGCGTCTAGTGATTTAGTGGGTAATTGCGATGCTCCAATCAGATTGAGCCAGTGAAAGTTTATATCCGAGGGATGGTTGGGGTAATGCCACTCAGGGATGAATGAGGTTGGTCACTCTCATCATGATTGTCAGGACCAACTTGCCTAAATATACAGTGTATATATATATATATATATATATATATATATATATATATATATATATATATATATATATATATATATATATATATATATATATATTTGAGTGTAAAATGGAGGAACTGTAAGAAAAAGTTCTGGACAGAGGTGAAGAGAGTTAGACAGGGTGGCAATGAAGTTAGTAGGGGAGTGAAAGGTAAAAATGGTAGATTACTAGTGGAGAGGGGAGAAAAAGTGAGCAGATGGAGAGAACACTTTAAGGAATTGTTGAACATAGTGAATGAAAGTAATGGGAGTATAAGTGGCTGGGGAATGGCTGGGAGAAGGAGGGAGGTGAGAAGACAGGAAGAAATCAGTAGGATGGAAGTTGGAGAAGCAATGAAGAAAGTTAAATTGGGGAAGGCCCCAGGAATTGATGGAGTGTGTGGTGAAATGCTGAAGCATGGGGGAGAGATAGTAGTAGAATGGATGTGGAAGATGTGCAGATTGGCTTGGGAGGAAGGCAGAGTCCCGGAGGACTGGAAGTCAGGTATAGTTATTCCCTTGTTCAAAGGAAAGGGGAAAAAGAAGTGTGTGTTAATCATAGGGACATTTGTCTTCTTAGTGTAAGAGGAAAAGTATATGGTAGGATACTTATTGACAGATTTAGGGAAATAACAGGGGTATTAGTTGGAGAAGAACAGGGAAGTTTTAGGAAGGAAGAGTTGTGTAGATCAGATATTCATTCTAAGATCTTTAGTGGAAAAGTTTCTAGAGAACGGAAAGAAATTGTATGCGGCCTTCATAGATTTAGAGAAAGCATATGACAGTGTGGACAGACAAGGATTGTGGAAAGAATTAAGAATGTATGGAGTTGATGGGAAGTTGATGAATGCTGTGAAAAGTATGCATGAGGCTGCTAAGGCTTCAGTGTGTGTGGATGGTGAACTGCGTGAATTTTTCTCTTTGGAGGTTGGGTTGAAACAAGGATGTGTTATGTCTCCATGGTTGTTCGATCTGTATATGGATGGGGTAATAAAAGAGATACAAGGTTGGGCAGTGGATGTTGGAGTGGCCCTAATGAGAGAGGGTAGTGTTTGAAAACTTCCTGTACTGTTGTTTGCAGATGATACTGTGTTGTTATGTGAAAACGAAGGGGAGCTGCAAGGCTTGGTGGATGAGTTTGGGAGAGTGTGTAAGAAACAGAATGTAGGGAAGAGTAAAGTTATGGTCATCGAGAGAGGTGAAGTCAGTGAATGTACAGTGAGGTTGAATGATGAGGGAATCGAAAATGTGAGTACGTTTAAGTACTTGCGCAGTATGATGAGTAAGGATGGAGGTTTGGAGGGTGATGTGCTTGAAAGCATACAGGAAGGAAGAAAGGTTGCTGGTTCTTTGAAAGCAGTAATAAGAACCAGGAACGTGAGCATGGAAGTGAAAAAGTTACTACATGACACTATAGTGATATCAACTCTAACGTATGGAAGTTAAGCTTGGACGTTGTTGGACGGTCATAAGTCAAGAGTGAGAGTGTGGAAATGAGTTATTTGAGAGGAGCATGTGGAATCACATGGAGAGACAGATTGACAAATGAGGATGTGAAGGAGCGTTGTGGTGTGGATGTGGATGTGATAGGAAGCGTTAGGAGAAACACACTGATGTGGTTTGGCCATGTGGAGAGGATGGAGAGTGAGAGACTGACGAGAAGACTGTATGTGAGTGAGGTGGACGTGGAGAGGGGGAGGGGGGGCCAAGGATGAAATGGAGGGGTGGAGTGGAGAGGTATATGAGAGAGGGGGATGCGAGCTGGGACCAGGGCAATGAGGCGGGGGACAGGGCGACATGGAGGCGATTTGTTTGTGGCCACCCCGTATCGGTTTAAAGGGTCTTGCTATATATATATATATATATATATATATATATATATATATATATATATATATATCATAATTCTTCATCCATTCCTACGTTGCCCTATGAGGAGTGCAGGAGCCTTGGACTAGGCACGTTGGTCCTGGCATTTAAGATGAGAGTGACCAGCCTCATTCATCCCTGAGTGGCATTACGTAAGCAATAAACTACAACCTTGCCTTGGATATAAACTCACACCGGTTCAATCCGATTGGAGCGCCGTAATTACCCACTAAACCTCAAGACGCCAATGTTTGGTTATATGGTTACCACCCAGCGTAGTAAATGGTTTCCTGGTGTACAGGAAACCATTTGGCTTGTCACTCAGTGTAGAGTCAGCCACAGGCAGAAAGAAGAGGAAAGAATGAAGGAAAGAAAGACAGAGGAGGGAGTGTAAAGTCATCCGTAGACAGAAGGACGAGGAAAGAATGAAGGAAAGAAAGAAGATGATGGAAGGAAAGAAGGATGGAGGAGAGGAAAGGGCAGACATCCGAGAGCGAGCAGCACTACATCAAGTGAGTGGATGGTGGGCGCCCCCACCTACAGCAATTATATATATATATATATATATATATATATATATATATATATATATATATATATATATATATATATATATATATATATATATATATATCCTGCTTATACTTTCTGTACTCTATCACTCCACACTACTTCTAATCGGAGGACCTTTCATCCGTTGATTAAATTTCCATTCACTTAGCCTGTTCAGTTTCCCATTCCTACTGTTTCTGCATCGCTGACACTCTCTCCTTCACTCTGTATATTGCATTTACAACTTTGTCTTTCATTCCCTCTGCCTTTTGTAAATCCATTTCCAAATTCTCTCCTCTATTTACCTTTCGTGTGTGTGTGTGTGTGTGTGTGTGTGTGTGTGTGTGTGTGTGTGTGTGTGTGTGTGTGTGTTCAATCTTTTTACCCACGCTCCCTCTCCTTGTCATACCAATATTTCACGCTTTTCACGTTTCCTATCCTTCTGGTTCCTTGCCACTGCATCCGTTTCTCACTTCTGTTGCTCTGTTTTTCTGCTCTTCTAATATTCTGTGTGATTCTTCTCAAAGTTGTGTTTTTCAATACGGTTTTCCCTCTAGTTTGTTCTCTTTCTGTCATATTTTCTTCTATTTTGGGCAGCATCTGGATCCTATCCTTTCCTTGTCTCTCTTTCTCTCACTAAATTTTGGTTCTCCTCCTTCAGTCTCGACGAAGCTAAAAATCCTATTTTTCAGTTTTTCTTTATTTTGGTTTAATGTTCCAGTCCTTCAGTTACTATGGTCAGACTCAAATATGAAGTCCGTTTGGGTGGGGCCCGCGTGGGGATTTCCCTCTCTACAGCTCTGCCAAACCTCCTCCTCCTCCTCTCTCTCTCTCTCTCTCTCTCTCTCAGTTGATTGAGAAAGTTTTTATATATTTATAAGTTGTGTTTTCTTCTATATTGTTTCGACCTTTTTTCCACACCACCACTGAGGTAAAAGTCTTGGCGCTTTTATTTTATAGAGGTTTCCCCAGTAGGCATAAGTCCTTTCTCTGATCTTTCTTCTAGAAAATACTTGTTCACATTGTAAATAAGTTCTTTCTCCCGACTGTGGAGCACACGAGAGCGAGTCGGAGTAGCTGCCATCGTGGGTGAGGATCAGGCAGGAAGTGACCGGTCACCTGTAGTCTGAGGTGGGTGTCCTTGACCTCTGGCAACGTCGGAAAGCGATGTTGTCACGTGGTGTGGAATTTATACAAATCATTGCTATTATCCTAAAAAGCGACACATTCATAGCACTATATAGCCTTATTTAATATATTTAATAAGTACAGAATATTTAATATACAATTTCAAATAGTAAATAGCTGACATATGACAGAGAGAGAGATAGGTACTGGGGTTGATGCGACAGGGCTGTAGAGAGGGAAATCCCCTCTCGGGCCCCACCCAAACGGACTTCATATATGAGTCTGACCATAATCCTTGTTTCTCGTTCTCAAGTTTTTCTCATCTCACTTTGCTTCCCTCCCAATTATTTCTTTTCTTCGAAATTGCTCTCTGTCTGTCTGTCTGTCTGTCTGTCTGTCTGTCTCTCTCTCTGTCTGTCTGTCTGTCTCTCTCTCTCTCTCTCTCTCTCTCTCCGTGTATGTGTGTGTGTGTGTGTGTGTGTGTGTGTGTGTGTTTATCCGATCCCTTCACTTCTCTCCATGATTCCCCCCCCCTCTCCATTCTCTCTCTGGAGAAAAGGACTCCAGACAACGAGCACTCATTAACTAGAATATACAGTAACTACATTATATTGACACAAGCACGGCATTGAAGTGACATATTTATCACACCCTTATACTATACTTGGCTATTTAGCTCTTATTTTTTTTAGTGACTTACTTCGTGTTTTTTTCAAATTTTTCACTATTTTTACTCACACATGGTATTTAATCCTACAGTCTGCTTAAGTGATCTTGCCTTTTCTTCCTTTTCTTTGTTTGTTCAATACATATTTTATGATACCAAACACATAGCCCTACTCCATGGACAGGAATCATATTAGTTTACAAGGAAACATCTCATACAACATTAATCTGAAATATAACAATGTCACAACCATGGCTCTCTTTAAAAGTCTATTGGCCAGCTCCATGCTGCCCTTATTGTTAACCGCGTTTTCTTTCTTTCATGTAGTCTTGTTTAACTGTGGCAGGGAGTTCCGCCCTTCAGAATTAACCGAATCTGGCAAAACCTGGACACAGTGACCACCCTATGACCTAGTTGTGACCGCAAGGTTTTAGTTGCTAGGCAACTACTCGTTACCTTTCAACGACCGAAAAACAGGGATTTCTTACTTTTCACGTTTTCAGCTGTTGAAGCATTATTAATGGTCGTAGAAAGCTTTAACTCCTTTAGGCATAATCTTGAGGTCATTCCCTTTCAGAAGTGTTCCATTCAGTTTTCCCGTATTTTTAGTTTTCGCGTGGCAACCCTGCGAAGATTGGCCTCAACGTTCCTAACAGTGTTGTTTAATTGTGGCAGGCACATCTACCCTTCATAATTAACCAATTCTGACCAAACCTGGAAACCATGACCAGCCAATCACCTAGTTGTGTCCACAAGGTTTTGGTTGCTGGGCACCAACTCTTTGCCTAACAACGGCCTGCTTAGCTCCTCCATGGCTATGGGTCCAGAAATGGACTGGTTGATGTTCGATTTTTTTTTTTCTACGTTAACAATTTATTTGGGTAATAAATGTGCTGAATTATCCTATGAAATAGCTGATTTGACAAACCAAAGTAAAAATTTGGAAATATAAGCCTTCAAATTTGCACATAAAGAGGTTGATAGCAGCTCAAGCCTCGAGTGCCCATGACTTAATAAACCGCCAAGCCTGGAGAAAAAACAAAACTGTGATCCCCAGCTGTGTGATTGTGGTTCTGCTGATTATCCAAACTTTGTTTTGTCATGGCCGAGTCAGCGAATAACCACCATTGGTGCTTTGTTCCACATCGCAAGAACACAAGTAGAATCACACCAGAAAAAAAAAATCATTACTCTTCCAAGGCACATGAGATCCAGGAAGCCGTGGTGGTGAGCAGCGCGTCGGGAGTAACCCATCACAATGGATAACTCCTAATCTTGTGAAACGGTGTAAGGAAATATAGAATCAAGAGTTATTTACCAATTGGCAGTTTTAAATGGAAAATATTGTAATTTTTATCACCATATAGGTTCATGCACACTTAATTATCTGATATCTGGTCAAAAATTTTTGCTTAATATGACTGTTGATAAGAAATCAGGTTTCAGTACAAAAACCTGCTAAAGTTATTTGATATTTATCTTTCAGATTGTCAACACGCATTGATAGACTTCCATTTTGCTTAGATATTTATTCAAAGCACATATAAGATAAATGTAATTGCATTTTATATCAATATTATCACAAAACAGAAGTCTGTAAAGGCAAGTTCTCAAGCTAGAGGTGAATCACTTTAACTAACTTTAGCAAATTTTTGCTCTGAGTCCTGAATTTTTACGAACAATCAAATTTACGTCACAATTTTAACCAAGATTTTAGATAATTAGGTGTATATGGACCTATATGGTGATAAAACTTAAAACAGCCTAACATACAGTATGCAGCCTAACCTAACCTAACAATCACCTGTCAAGCAAAACCAGCCCTTTGGTTGAAGTTATTGGTAGGGATATGAAAATCTTTTTCTCCAGATCAGACTGGCTGTTACCAAAAAAAGATGTTCAGACATCACCAATACATACGAGCAAGGAATCAGATAAACAAATACTCCATAGAGGTCTAGCTGCTCACGGTCCAACCTATCTAGGAGGAAAAATCATTTAAATATTTCGGTCTTTGTGACATCTTCCCCATGTATTACTGCCCAATTTCAGGGCTATATGCCCCTGGAGTCAAGATCTAGATATACTTATACTGATTCAGTTCATAAATCACTTCAGTACAGCAACTTTATCAAATCTGATCTTTGTGTTAACAAGCTGTCTTACAGGTACCAGGATGTCACAAGATTCGCAGTCACTACGAGTGTCTCTAAAACCAACACAATTCTTCACTAAAGCACAAACGCAGCATACTTCATCTTTGAGAGATCTAATGGAAATCTTACCGGTACTGATGTATGATTCCCAGATATTGCTGTGTGTGGCAGACACCTGTAGTCCTGGTATAGTTTGTGACGCCACAGCGTGTGTGCATGTTTCGAGCGAGGTACGATAATCTCAAACACTGATTTACTTTATTTTCATAAATAATAAATCAGAGAGAAAAAATAATGATACTCCGATGATGATTACGGGTGACCATTTTATTACATTATGTAACTTGTACATGACCGTCAACCAGTCCATTGTTGGAACCCAGTGGCCCGCCCAGGTACCATTTTTTTTTTCCAAATGTCAATAATCGAATTTTTTTCCTAACAAACTGAAGAAAAACGTCTGGCGCACCTGGCAATGCACATTATAGCTCCCTAAACGTATCCTGTCCTTCACAGTGAAGCGTGAAATTTTTCGCCAGTGAAAACATAGAGGAACAACAAAAAAATCACAACAAGAAATATCAATATTTTCATCCCCTAAAAAATTTCAGTAGTGCTGAAATCGTTTGAAATGACTAGGTATGTGTATCACAAATAAAAACAGTATATAATATGGGAGGTTTCAAAAAAATATTATGAACTGTTTTCAAATTTTTTGTTTATTGTGTTTATGCAAGTATCGAGTTAGCCTTTTTCTGTTGTCTGGCTGGTGTTCTCTTTGTATCCAAACAGAGGTGGGAGATGGTATTTTTAGACTCTAACCAGGTAAAGGTCCTCCTTTGTGTGTCGGCTGAACCTCACTAGCCCACTTAGAGCTAGCCCACTCAGAGCTGGTCAGAAATCATTACTTTAAATATGTGCTGTCGGGATTTTTTGGGGAAAAAAAAAAAATAATATATCGTCAAACGTTTTATTACTTATAGCAGGTGCTGGAAAGGGATGCCGTGTAGTGGTACTGATGAAACTGAAACACCCTTTTTGTCCCAATATACGAACTTTTCTCAGCTCCCTCCTTATCTCCCGAAAAGGGGATGGTGGACTGCAGGAGACTGAGTCCATCGAATTCACGCTTAGATGAGCCTGGGGTAGTGACTACCACTACTACTTATAATAGTCGCGGCTCAAAGCTGTGGTATTGCGGATATTAAATATACTTTTCTGGTTCGTCGACAAGCATGACCAAGTTGCCTCTCGGGAGACAATTATGTGTAGAAGAATATCAGATGACAGGTTGACTTTTACCAACCCGTCCAACAACAACAAATATGGCGTGATAAGCATCAGCCAATCTCATACATACAATAATACTTTACAATCGGTAAATGAAGCACTTATTATTACTGATAGACTTTCATCATAATGAAGTTTCAGTGGCATTCCGCATTCATTACGGTATGTGTTATGTTGAGTTGACCGCACTTGCCATGCCTGCACGCAGTGTTTCTTGGCACATGTTAACTGTTTCATTACATATATAATCGGTGTTAACTATACTTAGGCATTTATTTCACTCGATGATCCTTCTGTTGTAAAATGCCAGCGATGTGTATATCACCTGTTCATTTGATTGTTTATGTTTGAAATCAAACTGCAGGTTACTTAGCGGCAACATTGCTCCGGACTGTTGTTGAAGTGAATCCAACGTGAGATCCCCATTGGCGGTTGGTGGCGTCACACAGTTTTCGGTCCTCGCCTATAGTGGAAAATGGACTCCAAACAAGAAAACAAAATGTGATTAATTTTCGTTGGGCACATTCGATGTTTCTCCTGTTTTAATACTTCAACTAGATCTAACCCTCCACAGCACTAAGAGCGAAAATAAGGCTTCACTTATAATGCTGAAGATTATGATGAACGTACAGTAAGATATCCTTCATTCACGTATTTTTGACTGAAGTTTTTGATCTTCTGTAGCATACATACCCTTCTCATATCCTTTGACTAATGCAAGGAAGCCTTGGTTTAGTCACGCTTGTTCCAATGCTGTCCGGAACAAGGACAGGGCCTATAAAACGTACCGCAGCCAACCCACCCCTGAATTACATCTTGTTTATGTTTCTGCCTGGAATCGTGCTAAGGCTGTTCTTTGCTCTGCTAAAAATCGTTCTTTCATCCGTATTTAATGGTTTCAACTCTCCAACTCGAATTCTTCCCGTTCCTTCTGACATCTTGCCAAAAACCTTTCTAACAATTTTATCTCATCATCCTTTCCTCCTCTTTTTTATTCTGATGGCTCTGTAGCTATTTCTTCTACAGATAAAGCAGATCTCTTCGCTCAGACTTTCTCCCCCAGTTCCACCTTAGATGATTCCGGTGCTGTTCCTCTATCACTTTCCCCCTCAGACTTCCTCATGGCTGACATTAAAATTTCTTCAGCTGATATATTTTCTGCCATCACTGGCCTCAATACTAACAAGGAATATGGGCCTGTTGGAGTACCTCCTGTTGTCCTCAAGAACTGCACTTCAGTGCTTTCATTCTGCCTAGGTAAACTCTGTCGCAATTGTCTGTCAACTTCACCTTTCCTTTTTGCTGGAAGTTTGCTCTCATTCAGCCAGTCTCAAAGAAGGGTGACCACTCCCAACCCTCTAACTATCGTCCAATTGCTTTAACATCCTGTGTCTCAAAAGTTTTCAAGTCAATTCTTAACAGAAAATTTTTAAAGCATCTCTCCTATCACAACCTTCTTTCTGATCGTCAGTATGGTTTCCGTCAGGGGTGCTCCACTGGCGATCTTCTCACCTACCTTTCAGACTCCTGGTCATCCTCCTTTCAGGATTTTGGAGAAAGCTTTGCCATCGCACTTGACATCACAAAGGCTTTCGATCGAGTCTGGCATAAATCTTTAATATCCAAACTACCCTCTTACGGTTTCTATCCTTCTATCTGTGCCTTCATCTATAGCTTCCTTTCTGGTCGTTCTATAGCCGCCATCGTTCTTTTCCTAGATCTATCAACAGTGGTGTTCCTCAGGGCTCTGTCCTACCACTAACTCTTTTCCCTTTATTCATCAGTGACCTTCTAAGCTGCACATCTAACCCTATCCACTCGTATGCTGATGATTCCACCCTTTACCTTTCCATTCGGTTTCTGCAAAGTCCATCTCAGCAGTTAGTTCAACAAACAAGGGATGAGGCTATGGCACACCTAATGGCTGACTTGGCTCGTATCTCTGACTGGGGTAAAAATAATCTTGTTGTTTCTAATGCATCAAAAACTCAGTTTTTGCACCTATCAACCCGTCAAAATCTTCCACAGGAGTACCCACTAATGTTTAATAATATTCAGCTCAATCCTGCATCATCCTTGAACATGCTTGGGGTTTCATTCACTCGGGACTTATCATGGAAAGATCATAGTGCATCTTTTGTTAAATCTGCTTTCAAGAGATTAGGTGTGTTGAGCCGACTCCGTACCTTCTTTGCCCCTGCACAGTTGTTGACTTTATACACGGGTTTTAGTCGCCCCTGTTTAGAGTACAACTCTCATGTGTGGGGAGGCTCCCCACATACAGCTCTTCTCAATTGGGTGGAGTGAAAGGTTTTTTGTCTCAGTAACTCTCCTCCTTTTACTGGCTTCCTTCAACTTCCGTGTCTGCGCAGCACTGTTGCATCTTTATCTTTTTTCTATCATTACTTCCATGGTCACTGCTCCTCTGAACTGTCTGCTTGCATCCCTCCACCTCTATGATGGGTACGTAGCACCCATCTAGCAACAAACACTCATCCCTTTTCTGTCCAACTCTCTAATGCAGTCCTTCATTTATGCAACAGGTCAGCTATGGAACTGTCTCCCTCTGTCAGTATTTCCTACTTCCAATGATCTCCAGTCTTTCAAACGCAGTGTGTCCAGGCGTCTCGAAATGAACTGATCTTGAATTTGGCTCTCTTTTGTAATGTTTTTGTTTTTTCTTGGAAGGAACAGTTTGCGGGCTCCTGACCTTTGGTTCCTTCTTTCTTGCATTAACAACTAAACGATGGTCCTGCATCCTTCCCAAAATTCTTTTATGGAACTAACACGCTATCTTGTATTGATTATTACGTAACCAAAGAAACTAACTCAAATAAACCAGCTGGATTTGCCCAATTATGTCTGCAGTTTATTTACACTAAGTAGGCAGAGAGTGTTGTCATTTTGAAACATATTTTCCGTAGCTCAGTGCCAGAGTAAGATAAAAACCCTATAGAATAACAAGCTTTCCAATGCACTTCTTCGTAACTAACACCAAATTTTAGTAATGATCTCATGTTACAGAGCAACATTCAAGATGGAGATATGGCAGTATGCAAACCTAAGTGAACAAAGTATTGTCTACGGGAAAACGATAATGGTTACAAAGGTAAACTTTTCCCGCCCACAAAACCCTCCAGATGCAAATGGCATATTAAAGTAAGATGTAACCCCATTTTGTATTCAGCAATGACAGACAAAATTATAGGAAAGTATTAAGGAAAAATTTTGCATTAGATTTGTTTGTTTGTTTATTTTTTTTACAATATTACTACTTGCAAACAACTAGGCTTTAGCTGAACATAAGCCTTTTGTACTGGATTGAATATTGTTGTTGTTGTGGCCGCACATTCATCTCAGCGTGGACTCAGTGGACTGCAAGCTATAGTTGCTCTTGTCCCGGAGTTCATCATCCACCTGTAGGGGTAGAGAATAAGTCAAAGGTCATTTGTATAACTGGGTAGTGGAGTCGCCCAGGTATACAGGTGACACCACGTGAAGGCGTCCCTCTCCAGCACCTTATTCATTAACCTTTCCATTTCTGTTACACCCAACAACTAAATTAGTGCAATCAACACCTTCCCTACTTAAAAAATGATAAAAAATAATAATAATAGCCATCATCTTCATCGCAATCATTATTACCATTATTCCGCAAGTAACGATGGTGTAAGGTGAGGATACAGAAACAGTTAGTGGTGGTAGTCGGCAGTCGCAACTCCTCCATCTGAATGTGAATCTAGTGGACTGCTGCCTGCAGCTGTCCGACTCCTGCAGGATAGTAAACGACGGTCAGGCATGTGGTTATGACAGTGAACTTTGAGTGTTTGTTTTGTTTTACCTTGTTGTCTGACAGCATTAACCTTTGCTCTCTCTCTCTCTCTCTCTCTCACACACACACACAAATGTCTCACAGCATTCATCTAGCACTTCTCTCTCTCTCTCTCTCTCTCTCTCTCTCTCTCTCTCACACACACACACACACACACACACACACACACACACACACACACACACACACACACACACACACACACACACAAATGTCTCACAGCATTCATCTAGCACTTCTCTCTCTCTCTCTCTCTCTCTCTCTCTCTCTCTCTCTCTCTCTCTCTCTCTCCTTCCTGAGCACCAGTATTAAGCATTCCCCTGTGCACTGTGGTACATTGATAAATGAGTGAGTACTGTTCCACTAGTTTTGTCCATTGTTCTCACCAGTGAAAACAGTTTATATCTTGTGCATACGGGTATTTAGTAAGAAGAGTATTGTTTGTTATGATTCCACTTTCCCGCCACTAGCCAATGGTTTTGCTACTTTGTTAACCAATATTTTTTTTAAACCAATAGTGTGTTAAAATATTTCAAGAGGCTGATTCCTCTTTTACTTCACTGGAAGAGACAAGTTTGTATCTGAACATTTAATTCACCTTTGCAGCAAGATATATCCTTAACCTCGCTTTTACTGAACTGATGAAACTCATTCTACCACTCCAGGCTAACCCAGGGATTCAAAAAATGATTTTCTCTCTATATATATACATTTGAAGAATAAGAGTCTGATGCATCCACCTATCTGCTTATTAATTCTCCCCGCCCATGGAGAAGAGTTCTGCCTGGGGTAATACGCATGGAGCGGGAAGGTGCAGCGCAGGCCGGCGGTTGGAGGGGGCACCTAGCAGCTTACCATCTACACCAGAGGTGGGGAACCTTTCTCCTATTTAGGGCAATTTAACATCATTCGTGGACCATACAAAATTATCAACTTAAAATCAACTGTACCTAGTACATAATATACATATATATATATATATATATATATATATATATATATATATAAATTCATTCATGAGTTTATGAAATTGCATTTATGAATTGCCTTGCAGGCCTGATCAAATGGTCTTGCGGGCCTTAAATGGCCCGGAGGCCGGACGTTCCCCACCCCTGATCTACGTCGTACATGTGCAGAACTTCCTAAAATCCTTCTCTGTCCACTTTGTTGTATGCTTTTTCCAGATCCATGATTGCCATAAACACCTTATTGTCCTTCTCACAAGTCTTCCTTGCTCTCTGTCTCAGCAGATAATTGATCCACATAGTTTTTACCACTTCCTAAGCCACCCTGTTCATCTCTCGCTAGGATTTCTGATATTTCTCTTACTTTCTATGTAGTAATTCTTCCATATACCTTCCTTACCACACTCAATAAACTTTTGCCACGATAATTCTTGCACTCACTTCGCTGACCTATATTTCTGTACTGGGGAACAATCTCAGCCTGTTTCCACTCTGCTGGCACAGTTTCACTCATCCATGCCTTCTTACATATCTCTAACATGCACTTCGTTCCTATCTCTCCACCACACTTAATCATCTGTGCATACACCTCATCAACCCCTGCTGCTTTCCCATTTTTCAGTCGCTTCACAGCGCTCTTCACTTGTGCGAGTGTCACATCTCCTGGCAGTGCATTCCTTCTCTGCACACCTCCAAAACCAATCGTGTTTACAGCCGCTCTGCCCTCTCTATTCCCATTCATCAGTCTTTCAAAATATTGTTTCCATCTGGTCCTTTCTTCATCCCCATGGGTTAATTATCTACCACATACGTCCTTCACACCATCACATTTCTTTCCGCTTTCACTTTTACATTTCCGCACCTCATTCCAGAATAACTTCCTATTTACAGAGTAGTTTGCATTCATTTCTCTTCCTAGACCATCATATACCTCCATCTCTTTCCTCTTCATTAGTCTCTTCACGTGATTCTTGCTCTCAGTATATTCAGTTCTTTTTTTCAGTTGAACCCCTGTCCTGTAACTAATGTAGCCACTTCTTCCTCTTTTCCTCCACTGCTCAACCTCATCATCTCACCATGCTGTACCTTTCTTCTTTGTTGTTACTCTGGCTACACCACACACCACTTTAGCATTTCTAACCAAGCAATCCCTATATGCATTCCAAAGGCTGTCCAGATCCATTTCATTCCGATTCACTGATTCTAACTCCTCCCCTACTTTGGTCCTGTGTTCATCTGCCGTTTCTTTGATTCTTAGCTTCTTGACTTTCAGTCTTTCTCCCTGACAGGTCCTCTCTCTCCTGGTCCACCTCACTCCTCTCAGCTTGATCTTGCATAGCACAGTCATATGATCTGACAGACCTCCACATTGTCCTCTCACGGCCCTCGTATCAACACCCATTCCCAGCATCGACCTCTCTACGAACATGTAATCAATCAGGCTCCTTTCAACACGATCCCTGTTCCCTCTGTACCATGTATAATTATGTGCATCTTTGTGTTTGAAATACGAGTTACAAATGCACAACCTCCCTTCCTGACACATATCCTTCAGTTGCTTCCCATAATCTTTACTCCATTATAACCCATTATGTTATCCTCAGGACCAGTGCCTACTCTTTCATTCATGTCGCCCATTGCGATTACTTTATAGCTCCGGGGCATTTCTCCCACTGTTTCATCCAGTTCATCCCAAAACCTTTCCTTCTCTCTCATTCCTGTCTTCACACGGTGCTTAGGCTACAATCACCGCCACTTTCACTGTGTCAAATTTGAACTTGACATACATACACCTCGAGCTGACACATTTGGAATCTCTCATTCCATTCTGCCACACCACATTCATCAATAAAGCAACTCGTTCCTTGCATTTTCCTCGCCCATTCTTGCCTGATCTTACACATTTCACACCTTCCTACTCCTCCACTTCACACCCTTCCATCTTTGTTTCACACAGTGCCATCACGGCTTCTCTCGCACTCTTGAACAGATTCACCTCTACCACCCTTTGCTCTCCTCATTCACACCTCTCACATTTCACATGACCATGCAAATCTGCCCATTTGGTTGGGGCCCTGGGCAAGTATTGGGCCCTCCGAGGCTCTCTGAAACATCTGCCATAATTAAGTGATTTTGGGTAGGGAAGTCTGTGGGACACTTAACCCAACCAATAACCCCGGTTGTATGGTTACCACCCAGTGTAGTAAATGGTTTCCTGGGTACAGGAAACCATTTGGCTTGTCACTCAGTGTAGAGACCATAAGTCATCCCTACATTGAGTGATTGGATGATGGGCACCCCCATCCACCATAAATCTCTCTCTCTCTCTCTCTCTCTCTCTCTCTCTCTCTCTCTCTCTCTCTCTCTCTCTCTCTATATATATATATATATATATATATATATATATATATATATATATATATATGTATATATGTATATATATTTCATCAATCATCATCATCATCATCTAATCCTGTGTTACCTATGAGTAGCATAGTAACCTGAGGCTAGGCAAGTTTGTCCTGACATTAAAGATGACAATGACCTGCCTCACTCATCGCTGAGTGGCATTACGTAAACAATAACCCCCAATCACCCCTTGGATAAAAACCTACACAGGCTGAATCTGACTGGAGCGCCTTAAATATCCATTAAACGACAAGGCTCCGTAATCTGGTTTTATGATTACCACCCAGCGTAGTTAATGGTTTTCTATTGTACAGGAAACCATTTGGAGTTTCACTGAGTGTTGAGTCAGTCATTAGCAGAAGGAAGATGAAAGAATGAAGGAAAAAAGACAGAAGAGGGAGTTTACGGTCACCCATGGGCATTAGGAGGAGGTAAGATTGAAGGAAAGAAGGAAAGAAAGAAGAGGACGGACGAAAAGAAAGAAGGAAGAGAGGAAAGGGCAGCCATCCGACTGCAGCACTACATCGAGTGAGTGGATGGCAAGAGCCTCCACCTACCACTTAAAAACGCAATGCCAACATCTGGTGTTCCCCTGCAGTCACCCATCCAAGTATCAACGATGCATTACTTAGATGACCGAACGAGAAACGGTATACTCAACATGGTATATACTCTTGTATATATATATATATATATATATATATATATATATATATATATATATATATATATATATATTGCCAGACGCCTCAATCCCGTTCGGGGTGGCCACAAACAAATCACCTCCACGTCGCCCTGTCCACCGCCATTTCACTGCCCTGCTCCCAACTCGCACCCCCCTCTCTCATATACCTCTACCCCATCCCTCCATCTAATCCTCGGCCTCCCTCTCCCGCTCCCCCCCCACCACCTCACTCACATACACTCTCTTCGTCAGTATTTCACCCTCCATCCTCTCCACATGGCCAAACCACCTCAGTGTATTCCTCCTAACGCTTCCTATCACGTCCACATCCACACCACAACGCTCCTATATATCCTCATTTGTCTGCCTGTCTCTCCATGTGACTCCACAGGCTCCTCTTAAATAACTCATTTCCACTGCTCTCGCTCTTGACTTGTGCCCTTCCAACAACGTCCAAGCTTAATTTCTATACGTTAGAGTTGGCATCACAACACTGTCCTGTAGAAACTTTTTCACTTCCATGCTCACTTCCCTGTTTCTTATCACTGCTTTCAAGGAACCAGCAACCTTTCTTCCCTGCTGTACCCTTTCAAGCACTTCACCCTCGAAACCTCCATCCCTACTCATCACACTACCCAAGTACTTAAACGTACTCGCATTTTCCAATTCCTCACCATACAACCTCGCTGTACATTCACTGACTTCACGTCTCTCAAAGACCATCACTTTACTCTTCCCTACATTCACCTTTAGATTCCGTTTCTTACACACTCTCCCAAACTCATCCACCAAGCCTTGCAGCTCCCATTCGTCTTTACTCAACAACACAGTATCATCTGCAAACAACAGTACAGGGAGTTTCCGAACACTACCCTCTCTCATCAGGGTCACTCCAACATCCACTACCCTACCTTGTACCTCTGTTATTACGCCATCCACGTACAGATTGAACAACAATGGAGACATGACACATCCCTGTTTCAACCCATCCTTCAATGAGAAAAATTCACTCAGTTCACCATTCACACGCACTGCAGCCTTAGCACCATCATAATACTCTTCACAGCATTCAACAACTTCCCATTTACTCCATATATTCTTAATACTTTCCACAATCCTTGTCTATCCACCCTGTCATATGCTTTCTCCAAATCCATGGAAGCCGCATACAACTTCTTTTCCCTACTCAAGAAACTTTTCCACTAAAGATCTAAGAATGAATATCTGATCTACACAACCTCTTCCCTTCCTAAAGCCGCCCTGTTCTTCTTCATCTAATTCCTCTGTTATTTCCCTAACTCTGTCAATAAGTATCCTACCATACTCTTTTCCTATTATGCTAATATGACAAATGCCCCTATGATTACCACACACTTCTTTTCCCTCTTTTCCTTTGTACAAGGGAAAAATTATACCTGACATTCAATCCTCCGGAACTCTACCTTCCCCCCAGGCCAATCTGCACATCTTCCACATCCATTCTATTACTATCTCTCCCCCATGCTGCAACATTTCACCACACACTTCATCAATTCCTGGGGCTATCCCAATTTAACTTTCTTCATTGCTTCCACAATTTCTATCCTACTGATTTCTTCCTGTCTTCTCACCACCCTCCTTCTCTCAACCATTCCCCAGCCACTTATACTTGCATTACTTCCATTCTCTATGTTCAACAATTCCTTAAAGTGTTCTCTCCATCTGCTCACTTTTTCTCCCTTCTCCACTAGTAATCTACTATTTTTATCTTTCACTTCCCTGCTAACTTCACTTCCACCCTGTCTTACTCTCTTCACCTCTTTCCAGAACATTTTCTTACAGTCCCTCCACTTTACACTCAAATTCCTTCCAAATTCCTCATCCATTCTCTTCTTACTCTCTCTTACTAATCTTTTTACCTCTCTCTTTCTTTCTACATATAACTCTCTCTTCCGCCTCTCAACTTCTTCCACGCCCCTATTTCTCATCCATTCATTGTATGCTTTCTTCTTTTATGCCAGAGCCAGTTTCACCTCTTCATTCCACCACGCTGTTCCTTGCACCCTCCCTCCGTCTTCTCTTCATCCCACACACCACATCACATACTGCACCTATTTCTTCTGTGAATATCGTGCACACACCTTCCACGTCCCCCATCTGCTCCAATTCATATTTGCCCAATCGTTCCTCCACTTCTTTCTTATATTCTGCCTTTTTCTCATCCTTCTGTAACCTTTCCACTCTCCTTGCAACTACTCCTTCTTCCTGTCCTTCCCTTCTTCTATTACTCCATCTTATTTGGGTCTTGGTTCTGGCCACCACCAAGTAGTGGGCAGAAAATCCACTCCCCCAACCTCTATAGGCTCTTGCATCCATTACACATATTCACATCCTTTCATCCACACACACACACATAATCAATCATTGCCTTCCTTTCATTCAGTTCACCACCCACCCTTCTCATCACTCGCCATGTATACCTGTGGATCATTTTATGTCTGAAGAGGGTATTGGCTATCACCAACCCCCTCCCAGCACAAATGTCCACTAATGCACTACCATTCTCATCTATCTCAGCATGCACACCCCACTCACCAACTATTCCATTCACCTTCACATTCCCTACTTTACCATTCATATCACCGATCAAAAACACTCACTCATTCCTTCCAAACTTTTCCATACACACTTCCACATTTGTCCAGAACTCTTCTCTCACTCTTCTTGCACGAGCTTGCGTTGGGCATACACCCACACAATCGCCCACATTTGTATTCCAACTTTCAATCTTACCCATACAATCCTTGTGCCATCTGATCCATAATCTCTTATGTTCTTCTTCCATTTTTGACTCACAACTATACACACTCCTTCTTTTGCCCTCTCATTCTCACCTACTCCTGCACATATGCCCCATCCATACTCCCATTCGCTCACACTCTGATCTACCCATTTAGTTTCAGTTACTCCACATACGAAGAATGAAGAGAGAACCTGTACTTTTTACACAGGAAAAATCATCAGAGAAATTACCAATATGCCGGGAATCGAACCCGGGACTCTCAGGTGAGAGCCAGGCAGCATACCACTACACCACGACCAGGTAAAAGTTAACTCACGTTGTCACAATCTTGTAACCAACGTCCCTCCGCCCCCACTGTGGGCATGAAGAGGATGAGTTAACCCCCTGGCACTCGGGCGGTTAACTCATCCTCTTCATGCCCACAGTGGGGGCGGAGGGACGTTGGTTACAAGATTGTGACAACGTGAGTTAACTTTTACCTGGTCGTGGTGTAGTGGTATGCTGCCTGGCTCTCACCTGAGAGTCCCGGGTTCGATTCCCGGCATATTGGTAATTTCTCTGATACTCCACATACATCAACTTTCGCACCCTCAAGCACCTGGACAATCTCTCTTTCACCTCATCATTCGCACCTCTTACAGTCCATGTTCCGATTACCATATCCTTTGTCCGGTCCTTGGTCGTCATCTTTTGATCAGTCCTTGTCCGAGGCTTCTTGTTTGTCTTTTTAGTTAGTTGTTTTCCGGGGGTGGGCACTAACCCTCCGCCAACCCTTTTAGTACGACAAGCAGGGATACTGGGGGAGTATTCTTGAAACCCCCCTACCCCCTGGGGGTATATATATATATATATATATATATATATATATATATATATATATATATATATATATATATATATGGATTTCAGTTAACTTTGCATTCTGTACAGCAGCAATAAGCCATACTGATCATACATCTTGTTGCAGGTAACTACACTACGTCATCTACAATTCAATAATAGTACAGTTATAATCGCAAATGTTACTAGCAGAAACATACGGTAATTGGTACAATTTCTTCTGTGTGATACTTATAGCCTGACTTATTGCAGTATCCCATTTAAATACATGTATTTGACAGTAACTTTATCTTAGTTTTTTTTTTTTTTTTTTTTTTTTTTAGGTTACTCAGAAACACCCAAATTTCATAATGTCTCAGAACATAATGTGCACAGCTTTCTGCGATAGTTTCACCAGACCTTTTTTTAATGCCACTGTTTTGTTTGCAGTATGTGCAAACTCCGACATGACTTTGAGGAAAAGGTGTCCGATGCTGCTAACAAAATTAACATCCCTGATCACAAAGTTGATAAGTTGAAGGAGGGTGTTGCTAGCAATGTTGGGAACAATGTGGAAGGGAGCAATATTTTTCGGTCAAGGACAAGTGTTGCCCAAGGATACATTGACAGTGTCCCCCCCTCCTGCTACTGAAACTAATCAACTTTCATCTAAATAGGACAATTTGCAGTCAGTACGAAGTGTTGTCAGGGTGATAATAACGCAACGCATTTTACTAGTCACCAGTTACAATAAATTTCAGATTTTAGCTGACTGCATGAGGTTCGACTGGTAGGGCACTTGATCATCCGTGGACAGCTTGTGGATTTCTTTTTTATGCAAGGCAGAAGGAACCAAAGGCTAGAAGCCTGGAAGATTGTTCCCTCTGAGAAAAAAAAAAAAACAAGATAACACGGAGCCCAATTCAAGATCCGTTCATATGATGTCTGGACACACTGCGCTTAAAAGACTGGAGGTCATAGGCAGTTGGAAAGACAGACAGAGGAGACAGTTCCAAAGATGACCTGTTGCATAAATGAAGGACTGGGAGCAATGGTTAACTATTGCATTAGAGAGTTGGACAATAAAGGGATGACAGACTGCTGTTACACGGGTGCTATGCACCTGCCATAGTGGTGGAGGGATGTAGGGAACTAGATCAGAGGAGCAATGGCTATGAAGTAGCGACAGAAAAGAGATGAAGATGTAACAGTGTAGCGAAGAGACAAAAGCTGAAGGGAATCGGTATGAGGAGGAGAGATAATGAGACAAAAAGCCTTTGACTCTGCCTTGTTGAGAAGAGCTGTATGTGGGGAACCTCCCAGCACATGAGAGATGTGCTTTAAACCGGGACACCAACAACAGTGTAGAGGTAAAGAAGGAAGTAGATTTTACAAGAGAGGTAATATGATCCTTCCAAGATAAATCCCAGGAGAATGAAACCAAAGTATGTTCACTGGCGATGCAGGACCGAGTTGGATATTGCTAAAAAATAGAGCATACTCTTGTGGTAGATTATGAAGGGTCAAAATATGTAAGAACTGAGTTTTTCATGTATTAAAAACAAGATTAATTTTACCTCAGAGATATAAAACAAGTCAGACATTAAGTGTGTCGTAACCTCGTCCCTTGTTTGTTGAAATTACTGCTGAGTTGGTTGGCGTGGGAAGTGGATGGAAAAGGTGAAGGATGGAGTCATCAGTGGATGGGTGGAAAGGGTTAGATGTGCAAATTAGAAAGTCATTCATGAATAGAAGGAAGAAAGTTGGTGATAAGGCACAGGCTTGGGGAGTGCCACCATTGATAACTGTAGGAGAAGAACGGTGACCGTCTTCAACAGCAACTAAAGAACGACTAGAAAGGAAGCTAGAGATGAAGGCACAGATGAAAGGAGAGAAACTGAAAGAAGGCAATTTGGAAATTAAAGATGTATGCCAGACTCGATCAAAAACCTTCGAGATATCAAGAGTGAAGCTTTCGCTGAAGTCCCGAAAGGAGGATGATCAGGAGTCTGAACGGAAGGTAAGAAGATTGCCAGTGGAATATCCCTGATGGATCCATACTGATGATTGAAGAGAAGTTTATGATAGGACTGGAACTTAGAAATACAAAATGTTAAAACAATTTGTGGCAGAGCACCGACTAAAAGAAAGCTCTACTGTATTCCAGTTACCGGACTTGATGATACAACCAAGGTCGTAAACACTATTACAGAGGCCACAACTAATGAAAGTCTCACATTCACACAGGAACTAATGATGTAATGGAAACCCGTCTGAAGAGCTCCTGAAGTAGATGATTCAGCATTACAAGGAAAAGACTAATAGCATTCTCTTTTCAGGTGTTCTCCCCAGGATTGCTGCAAGCAACATCATCTGTAATAAGGCTTTTAGCTTAAAATCATATCAGATCAATTTGTTTACAGGAGGGAATTGTGTTAATCGACATCTGGAATCACTTCTTTAAGCAGCAGGCTCTGTTTGCAAATTATGGTCTACGTTTGAACTCGATTGGCTCTGCTCATCTCGGTCGTCGCTTGAATGATGTAGTGCATTTTTACTGGGAAAAAAAAAAAAGACGCTCACCATACGAGACCTATAAACGAGTGAATGTAGACGTCAAAATTAAAAAAAGAGTGACGGAGACAAGGACCCTAAGACTCTTCTCATGAATGTGTGTAGTTTCCGAAATATATTTTGTGTTTTAGAGACTCATTTTCTTGCATAAGAGTATGACGTGTTAGGCGGAGCAGGATCGCTGCTCAACACGGAACAGTGAGATTTTTTGCCAGAGTACAACATACCAGGTTACAACATTTTCAGTAGTGTGCGAAATAACAGAGTGCAGGACAGTGCACTGTTATACATTAAAGTAAAACTTCATCCAGTTGTAATTCCTCAATCTTCCGTAGATAATTATTTTTTAATGCAAAGAAGAGGGAACCAAATGCCAGAAGCCAGCAAGACTGTTCGCTCCAAGAAAAAATAAAACAAAAGACAACAGACAGCCAAATTCAAGATCCGTTCATTTCCAGATACCTGGATACACTCTGTTTGAAAGGTAGGAGGTCATAAGCACTAGAAAATACAGACAGAGGAAGACAGGTCTAGTGCTGACCTGTTGCATACATTAAGAACTGCGAGTAATAGTTAACTCTTGCATTAGAGACTTGGTTAGAAAAGGGATTAGAGTTTGTTGCTAGATGAGTGCTATATGCCCGCCATAGTGGTGAAGTGATGCAAACAGACAGTTCAGAGGACCAGTGTCCATTGATGTAGCGATGAAAAAAAAGATAAAGATGCAACATAGTGGTGAAAATACGCAGATCAGTAACAGACTTAACTCCCATAGCAAAACAGTACTTGACTTAACTTATCATCAACCAGCTCAGTCCAGTAACGCTGATAGCGAAATTTACAGTGAAATTACTGAAATATGTGGCACATATAATAAAGTAATTTTGGTTATTTTAATTTACTGGTTACCAAGTGAGGATAAACTATGTTTACACACACAGATGGACATGTACACCAACTTGCAAGAAATTTCATTATATCGGCTTGTACACTGTCTAGCATGGGGAAGTGGGATATTAGATCTGGTTTTGGCCAAATCAGAAAATTCAATTAGTAATGTTCTGGTAGGAGACGAGTTTAGTACTGTTACGTCCCCATCCCACACTGCCACAGGCTCCAACAGCAGTAGTACAGTACAGGAAGAACGTTGCCCAGTGAGTTGTTCTTCTTATGGTCAGCCTTTAGGTGTACAGTACACAAGATCAGATGAGGCGAAAATAAACACTGGCTCCTTAAAGTTCACTGTCTTTATTTTCCAAATAATTCCACTTAATGCTTTTCAACTTCACTGCTCTCACAAGCACTGGAGCTATACACACTTTACAGATTGCAGTTACACTTAATGTTTAACAACACTTCACAGTTAGTACACTTAATGCTTGCTAACACCTCACTTATTACACAAGTACTGAAAATAAACTTCACTGACAGTAATTACATAATACACTTCACTGTCTTCTCAAGTTCCACTCATATACAAACTTCAAAAACTCGTCACTGTTTGCAACTGTTTTCACAAGTACCAAAAATATACAATCTTCACTGACACCGACTGCACTTCACACAAACTGACCTGAAACCCGACTGAACTCCAAACTGACTGACTAACTAAGCTCTTCCCCATCCATATATAAGCTTGCATTGTTCTAGAAACGTCCACTTCTCCAACATTCTAGGACACACTGTCTTGCATTAGCCTCTAGCAACAACAGTTACCAACTACGAGACATCAAAACATGCTAGAGTTTTCTCACATTACATATCACTCTAAAACATTTACCATACGAATTTAAATAACATAATTTAACAAGCAATCACTTAAATAAAACATTATAGAGAAAAGGAGCATAAAAATTAATGCATAACTTACGAAATAACTATGCTTACAAACACCAGGCAAACTGGCAACTCTGACGTCTCGTACCGAAACTTACGGTACTAGAAACGTGTCGAAGGTACAAGACTACCTAACTGGCAAATCCCCCTTCATAACACTACCCCCTCCCTAGTTCTTTGTCGTCCCAACAAAACTACACAGTATACACAAACATAAACATAAACCCTAATTCTAATGAAACATCTAACTATACACAAAATAATCTTTCAACTTATCAGGTCTTCTTCTATGCTGCTTCCGACGATGTCCTTGTTCCTCCACGTAGTCCACTCCTCCTGGAAGGTCTTGGTCCTCTTCTTCACACAGCACACATCACAGGTCCGACACCACTCTTCAACATCCTGACGCATGCCAATCCAATAGAACTTGTTGCAGCCAGCTTCCCAGGTGCCCACTAGTGATCTGGTTATGGGACTTATCCAAGATCTCAGGCCTCATCTTCTTCGGAACCACCAGTTGCCAACACTCGCTGAGGCCATTGGGCGTCTCCCACTGACGCTCCAGTAGTCCATTGCAACGAAGAAGGTTCCACTGACCCCAGCAGCTCCTGGTCGCAGGGATTAAGCCAGAAACTCCCTCCCAAGATGGTCGCACTGTACTCCGCTGCAGCCACTTCAGCACTGGTTGCAAATCTGCATCCTCCATCTGCATCCTCCCCAGGTCTTCTTCGTCCGACGCCGGCCCCGTCACTACAGTACAGCTGCATTTCTTCCTATGATTCCCATTCCTACTATGCTGCATGTCATCTGTCCTGTCTTCTCGCACATTATTCATCAAGGTTCTCTTGCATTTCTTCAGTGGTGGGTCTTCTGCACCCTTCCTCTTATCATCCCAACCATTCCGATCCACAAGTAACTCAAACTGTGCACGATAAGTTTCCCAAAACACACTACCATCACTTTCTTGATGTTTCTTCTTAACTGGATCCCCATTATAGCCATACACTTCACTGGTTTGGGGCCTAATAACTGAGGCATCATAGTTAAGTCCAGGACTTACAACTTCTGCATTCTGATTATTCAGCCCTGTAATGCCATCTTCAGATGCCCGGGATCCGTCAAGATTCACCATACACTGTCCATTCCCTTCATACGCTCCCTGTACACTAAGCTGAGGCTCAGCAGTGCAATATTTCTCTACAGCCTCATATTTCTCACTAATTATCTTCTCATGATTGACTACATGCTTTAACTGGTTATCTACATGCTGTTTGCACTCCGTCACATTCTTGCTTACCTCATACTTCTGCTGCTCTAGCTCGGCATCTACTTCCTCCTTAAGCTGTTGCTGTTCTTCCTTGATTTCCCCCATGAAAGCATCTAGCTCTCCTTGCATTCTCAGCTGTAATTCCTTCTGTTGCTCCTGTAGTGCCTCCTGATGCTGTTCATATCGTTCTTTCTGTTCTTCGTTGTGTGCCTGTAGTTGTTCTTTGATTTCTTTCTTCTGTGCCTGTAATTGCTCTTCGAGCTTTTTCTGTCCTGCATTCTGTGCTGCCTGTAGTTGGGCACTTTGTGCTTGTAATTCTTCTTTAAATTCATTCCTGAGCACTTCACTTTGGGCCTGTAACTGTGCTTGGAGTTGTTTCTGTCCTTCACTCTGTGCCTCTAGTTTTTCACTCTGTGCCTCTAGTTTTTCATTCTGTGCCTCTAGTTTTACACTCTGTGCCTGTAATTGTCCTTGGAGTGCTTGTAAAAGTTTCATAATTCCACCCAGCGATCCCTCTTCCTGCCTAGCTTGTCCTCTTGTCTGGACAAGGTAGTGCAGTGGATGTTGGAGCGACCCTAATGAGAGAGGGAAGTGTTTGGGAACTTCCTGTACTGTTGTTTACAGGTGATGCTGTATTACTGAGTGAAGAAGAAGGGGAATTGCAAGGCTTAATGAATGAGTGTGGAAGAGTGTGTAAGAAACGGAATCTAAAGGTGAATATAGGGAAACATAAAGTTATGGTCTTTGAGAGAAATGAAGTCACTGAATGTACAGTGAGGTTGGATGATGAGGAAATGGAAAATGTGAGTGCATCAAAGTACTTGGGTAATGTGATGAGTAAGGATAGAAGTTTGAAGGATGAAGTGCTTGAAAGGGTGCAACAAGGAAGAAAGGTTGCTGGTTCGTTGAAAACAGTGATGAGAAATAGGGAAGTGAGCATGGAAATAAAAAAGTCACTGCATGATAGTACTGTGCTGTGATACAAACTCTAATGTATGGAAATGAAGCTTGGACCTTGTTGGAAGGACACAAATCAAGAGTGAGGGCAGTGGAAATGAGTTATTTGAGAGGAGCATATGGAGTTTACATGAAGTGACAGACTGACAAATGAGGAGTGAAGGAATATTGTGGTGTGGATGTGGATGTCATACAAAGCGTTAGGAAACAGTCTCTGAGGTTGATTGGCCATGTGGAGATGATGGAAAACGAGAGACTAACGAGGACAGCCCATGTGAGTAAGGTCGAGGGAGGGACGAGAGAGGGGAAGGCCAAGAATGAGATGGAGGGATGAAGTGGAGAGCTACATGAGAGAGGGGTGTGTGAGCTGGGGGAAGGGGGGTGAGATAGTGTGGGACAGGGCAATATGGAGGCGATTTAGGGGGGCCATCTCCTCCAGTATTGAGGTATCAGGCAATAAACAGATAGACAGACAGACCTTCGCTGTAAAGCAAAAAAATATATCATGAAATAAATAAAAATGATAAAGCAAAACAAGAAAACCTTTGAACTCATGTTTCTCATATCAGTAAACTCAACCCGAAATAATTCTACAGGTATATTAGAAACAAGAGGGTAATAGCACTAACAATTGGCCTACTAACGGCTATCCAATCTGGATATCTCCGTAAGCCACGCCCTCTTTCCCCGGAGCCTAAGTTATCGTATGGCTGGCTGGACTATAGGCTGTACTTACCCTCTGACCACGGCATTGCTAAGATCTCAGTATAAAGTTCACCATGCAAAATATGAATGCTCGAATACCTGTAGATCTAAAGTTATTTGTGCTACATAGTTTTCCCTTGCACCATCATATTTGGAGAGGAGAGAGCGACGAGCCATGACAGAGCGAGGATGTGCTGATCCTGCTCCTTCTTTAACCTCTCCTGCTTCTGCTCACGACCCGTTGAGGGGGGCAGACAGCAGGCCTCGGCCTTCTACGGCCCAGTCAAAGATCAGACGTGCCATGGTGTGGTTTAACGTTCGGGCGGGGTACAGTTTTATCAGACGCCAGGATACTGGCGTTGATATTTTCGTTCACCATCAGGCGATCGGTAAACTGAATCCACAGCATCTTCAGCACTCCCTAGGCGATGTCGAAATGGTGGAGTTTTCCCTCTTTGGAACACCCAAGGGTCCTGTGGGTAGGGACACCACCGAACCGGGAGTGGCTGCCTTACAGGGCTCGGCCTATGCACGGCGGCGTCCAATGGTTAGGTGGCGCCAGCCCAAGGATCAGAGGTGTTCAGAGGAGGTAAGCACCATCGTCAAGATGTGCATCATGAGGGGGAAGGCTTTTTGTGGGGGTGATAAGGGGGCCTTGTGTGTTCCCCTTCCTAAGATATTCAAGGAGAATGGGATGCCTAACCTTATCATCCCCAAGTGCTTCGTCTGAGATGTGCATCCAGTCCCTAGCCATCGGGAGAGTAGGGCCTGTCCTTCGAGATCTTTGGCGCTTCAGTCTACTCCACAGAAAAGGCTAAGGCTGGATACTCCCCTCATCCGAAGGACAGCAGCAAAGCCGATTCCCGATCCTGGACCGTCCCTGACTAGCCACCAGAACATTGCAGAGATTCATGAAGCCCCGGAACAGTCTTCAGATGACGAGGAGGGGCGGGACTCCTCTGCCTCCGTCTCCTTGGCCAAGGAAGCATCAACCAGCTCCTTCGCCGAGGAGGAAGTCGATGAGTCCCCCACTCCTCAGACAGAGGAGGGCACCCCATCTCGCTCTCCTATTATCGACCTTAAGAATCAGATAGATGTAGCCTCCTATAGACACCTCCTGGCTCTCAACTTTCACACCCGGTCTGTCATGAATCAAATTCACGACATTTTCCTTTTGTGACAAACCATGAACTATTAGTGGAAAACTCACTGTGTATCGTTCAGTTAACCGTTTCTCTCTCCATTTCGATGGTATACTTTTTTCAAAACATTCGTCACTGTTTCAAAAGTGACCTTTCTAATGCATGTCATTAAGTGCTCTACTGAGCGATATTATTGTTTCTATATTGTTCGCCCCTGCTTGCCTCAACCATTGGCCACGCCTTCTTCCGGCTGGCCTGGGCATCCTACCTTACACATTGTATTTGAAGCAGCCTTTTGCTGTCGCGATGGAGTGTGGTTCTGAGCTCCAGTAGTGAGAGTGAGAGAGGTCTTCTAGCACCAAGACTCCACTAGACTACAGTTCTCCAGGCTCCCACCCTTCCTTGGTGATACGCTATATTGACCAGTATTTCCTTTTCGTATTTTCCTAGGTTTAAGAGGTTAGCTTCTGAGTGAGTGAGTGAGTGCAATCTCTTTATTTTGAATTCATTTTGAAATGTAACATTAAATTTATTTCTTTGTAATCAATAAATTTAACAGTTCTTTTTCTCGAGCTTAATGTAATGTAAACTCGTGTTTCATTTCTCCATACTAAGCTTATTTCCCTTATAGCCCCTAGCTTGCATAAACGCATTGCCATTCATAACTGGTACTTGGGCCAGTCTTGTTGTATTAAGCTTTAAAATCCGTTGTGCCTTCTAGGAGTTAACGCATCAGCAAGAACCTGATATTATTAATAGTATTAGTTATTTATTGTCAGGGGTGAAATCACTTTCTCCAGAGGCTAACAGAACTAATAAACAGCAATTGTGAGTAATTAGTCTCTGTTGTGTACTGTTGAGAAAGTTTATAAATTCTCGTTCTGAGAGAATCGGCGAAGCAAGTCAGCATAAAGTAATCATTGCTTGATTTTAGCAAGACAATTCATTGTCCCTGCTCTTCAGTATTATTGGACATTATCCTTTAATATTGCATTAAAAAAAAAAAAACCGTGACACGGTCGTACGAGCTCGGAGCAACGACATATTCCACCCTTTACGATCTGCTCCAGGCTGCCAACCGGGGTGAGGACATCAGACCAATACTGATTGTCATGGGGGAGGAGGTGTATCTAGCCGATCCTCGAGCTTTTTATCACATGCTACCACCTCTCCGGGCCCCCTCGATTGGTAGTGTTGTGTGATGAGGGAATGACTTGCTGTATTTCCATCTACTCTGGCTGGCCTAATACCCCGTATTCAGGGTGATGGCTATTGATAACCCCCCCCCAAAAAAAAAATATATATACTCGTGAATGTTTTGTCTGTGGAAATTAATTTCCAAAATGTAAAGAACGGCTACAGTAGTAAAATTAGGGCTAGAATAAGTACAAGAATGGTTGAAATATGTTTATGCCACTTTTTACTTGTCATTGATTATTACAGCAACTCTTGAACCAATTCATGAATAAAGTAAGAACTGTTAGAGAGAAATTATCTTGATTACCATGGTCACTTCAAATTTTATGAAAAATATTGCAGAGCTGAGGTTGAGAATTGTTTAATCAAAGATTTGGAAGCACATCGATTGTATTCCTCGTTAGCATGGTTTTGGCGCCATTTCGTGTTGCCAACCGTCGCTCAGTGCAACTCAACCTCAGACGCCTGGACAAAACTGTACATTACGAGAGAGAGAGAGAGAGAGAGAGAGAGAGAGAGGAGGGAGATCGGAGAGGAATATTGTACATGAGACAAGGGAGGGAGACGGTGAATAAAACCCACACTTGTAGACGAAGAATATAATTACCAAACAGTTTCGGTGGACACTGCCACCATCTTCAGTGGTCAAGATAGTGAGAGGGAGTGACATACTGACTATACAAGGGTTCCTTTTTATGTGTGTGTGTGTGGAAGGGTGGGGTAAAGGTGAGGTGGGGTGGGGTAGATTGTAAGCGGGGATTAACCCAAGGGGGATTTTGGGGGGGACATTACCGGACAGGTCAGGTGTAATTCCTATCTGACCTTACCTGTGTCGTAGCAGGAAGGGACATTTCCACTAGGGACCTCATTATAGGATCTAGCTTGTACATACCTTCACTAAGGTTGAAATTCTCGTATTTCTGGATACACATGGCTTCAATAATCTTTCGTTTCCGAAAGTCATGACTTCTATACAATAGATGGCTACCTTGCCAGTCAATTCTGTGGTTGGCTTCACAAACATGGTTAAATATTGCATTATTTAAATTACGTGTTCTTATGGCATACTTGTGTTCCTTAATCCGTGTTTCCAAACTACGAGCTATTTCTCCTTAATAAACTAGTTCACAATCTTTGCAAGGAATTTTATATATGCCTGCTTCTGAATATGTTGTACATTTGTTCTTTACTAACATTGCTCTGATGGTGGAGGTATACCTAAATGCTATATTTACATCACTATTGTAACCTGTTAACTTTAACATATTCAAGTCTGCAGCATAAGGCAAAGTGAGGAAACGTTTCTTTTCTGTGGTGGGGTCTTTAGGTACGTAGTAAGATCGCCTAGCTCGAAGGTATGCTTGTTTAATGAACCATTTGGGATACCTTAAGTTTTGGAAGATTTCCCAAATGAGATTATTTTCTTCTTGTATATGTTCTGGACTGCATATTCTATGGGTTAGAGCCCATAGAATATGCAGTCCAGAACATATACAAGAAGAAAATAATCTCATTTGGGAAATCTTCCAAAACTTAAGGTATCCCAAATGGTTCATTAAACAAGCATACCTTCGAGCTAGGCGATCTTACTACGTACCTAAAGACCCCACCACAGAAAAGAAACGTTTCCTCACTTTGCCTTATGCTGCAGACTTGAATATGTTAAAGTTAACAGGTTACAATAGTGATGTAAATATAGCATTTAGGTATACCTCCACCATCAGAGCAATGTTAGTAAAGAACAAATGTACAACATATTCAGAAGCAGGCATATATAAAATTCCTTGCAAAGATTGTGAACTAGTTTACATAGGAGAAATAGCTCGTAGTTTGGAAACACGGATTAAGGAACACAAGTATGCCATAAGAACATGTAATTTAAATAATGCAATATTTAACCATGTTTGTGAAGCCAACCACAGAAATGACTGGCAAGGTAGCCATCTATTGTATAGAAGTCATGACTTTCGGAAACGAAAGATTATTGAAGCCATGTGTATCCAGAAATACGAGAATTTCAACCTTAGTGAAGGTATGTACAAGCTAGATCCTATAACGAGGTCCCTAGTGGAAATGTCCCTTCCTGCTACGACACAGGTAAGGTCAGATAGGAATTACACCTGACCTGTCCGGCAATGTCCCCCCCAAAATCTCCCTTGGGTTAATCCCCGCTTACAATCTCCCCCACCCCACCTCACCTTTACCCCACCCTTCCACACACACACACATAAAAAGGAACCCTTGTATAGTCAGTATGTCACTCCCTCTCACTGTCTTGACCACTGAAGATGGTGGCAGTGTTCACCGAAACTGTTTGGTAATTATATTCTTCGTCTACAAGTGTGGGTTTTATTCACTGTCTTTGATTATCACGCAAGAGTGATTCATCCGGCCATCAAGGGAGGGAGAGATGACAGGGCACGCCACACAAAATTACAAGTCGATGCACTTGCAAATCTTTGCATACAAAATTCTCTGCCACAGCTCTGCCATAATTTTCATAAAATTTGAAGTGACCATTGTAATCAAGAAAATTTTCTCTCTGAGGATTGTTACTTTATTCTTGAACTGGTTCGATAGTTGTTGTAATAATTCAATGATTAGTAAATAGTGTTGTAAACATTTTTCAACCATTCTTGTACTTATTCTTCCTCTAATTTTACTACTGTAGACTCTCTTTACCTTATGGAAATTGATTTCCATAGACAAAACATTTACGAGTATAGTGGTGTAAGGGAAAATTATGTAGCACTAATAACTGTAGATCTACAGGTATGAAAACATTCTTATATCGCGTGATGAATGTTAGTATGAGATCGTAGCAGCTCCGTGGTCAGAGGGTAAGGCCTATGTCCCACAGTCAGGAACCTTCCCATGACACGCCACGATCTTCATGTCTTCGTGCGTCGCCGCATATCTTCATGAGTAACATGGCGTGACTTAGGTGTGAATTGATGTGTTGTAGCAATAACTTCGAGATCGGATCCCCAAGACCCGCTACGACACACGCAGTTACACCTACGACAGGCAATGTTATACCTAAGACACGCAATGACAAATTACACACAGCCATCGTTGTGTATCGTTTATGGCTTGATAATCTTAGCAGTGACTTGGCGGTAACTTAGCGGTTCTGTAACGTGTCGTAATTTGTCATAGCTTGTCGTAGCGTGTTGTGACGATGTCTTGGCGTGGCGTGGAGTCAAAATGACCGTTATTTTTTAACGGAAGGATGATCGTAGTGTGTCGTCAGGATTATATGACACTTCCGTAGGGTGTCATGGGATGTCGTAGCAAGGTCTCTGTGTGTCTTAGCACTAACATGACTGTGTCGTGAAATGGCCAATTAGGCCTACTGTTTGAGGTATGATCATGGCATTTTACCAAGATCATACCTCGAGGGTAGGATCGTGGTGACCGGGGCCGTTCCCAAAGATGAACTTCAATATGGGACACGGGCTTAAGTGATCGCCTACAGACCAGCCAGCCGTATGATAACATAGGCGGCGGGGAAAGGGGACGCAGCTCACTGAGATATCCAGATGGAATAGACTTAAGTCACAGATAAGGAAGAACATACAGACGATGAAACGGAGATGGCTAAAATTCCAACATTATCTTTGTATTAGTATTTACAGTAGAAAGTGCAGATTACATTCCTCCAGCTTTTCCTGTTGTCTTAGAAGAGGGTAACACAATCCTCAACATTACCATTAGAGAGAATGATGTATGACTTGCCACTGGTAAACCTAAGGTGAATAAAAGGCCGGGATCAGACAAAATATTTCTGATCATTCTTGAGGAAAAAGTGAACGAAATATCTAAGCCATTGGCTGAGCTGTTCACTAAATCGCTAAGAAATAGTAAGGTGCCTTGAGTAGAAACTTGCAAATGTAACTCCAGTATTTAAAAAAAATGACAACAAATCGCAACCAGATTATTAACCAAAAAGCATAACTTAAATGGTGTGCAAGTTGTTGGAAACTATTGTCAGAGATTAGTTTGTTAAGCACTTAGAAGTGAATATCTCATAAAACATTATCAACACAGTGTTCTTAATAATTGGTCTTCCCTTACAAATCTCTTGGATTTCTATGACATATTCAATATATGTGATGAGCTCAGATCTGATGACATATCTATCTCCATTTTCAGAAAGCATTTGATAAAGCTCCTCATAAAAGACTCCTTTTGAAACTGGAAGCACAAGGTTTCGGAAGCAATGTGCTTGGGTAAATTGATTATTAGTTTACAGGATATAAACAGATTTGCAATGGATAATAATGAATACGACCACATCACCACAACGATGATAAACGTGGAGTACCACATGGGTCAGTATTGGGTCCTATTCTATTTTCTATTTAAATAAATGATATAGATTATGGTTTATTCTGTAAAATATCCAAATTTGCTAATGATACTAAAGTTGGAAACAGAGCAGACACATCATTACAGAAGTAGGCAATTGAGAATGACCTCGACTGACTGTTTAATTGAGCCAAAGCATGGCAGATGGACTTTAATATCAGTAAATGCAAAGTGCTGAACATTGGAAATAGAAATGAAAAATCATTTACACCATGAACAGTATTACACTGGATAACGTCAGTCACGAAAAAGACTTAGCAATTAGAGGAACAAATTATTCTGAACCAAGCAAACATTATGAAGAGGCTATTGAGAAAGGTAACTAACTAATCATAATTTTCTGTAGAGCATTCGAATGTAAATCAGAAAGTATAATCTTCACCTTATGTAATTCTCTAGTATGATCACTCAGAATGTTGTGTCCAGTTCTGGTCGCCTTAAAGATGTAGAGAAACATGGGAGAGTACTGTACAACAAAGGGTGATAAAGATGATACCTAAAGTTGGGGAAAAAAAATACAAGGAGGGTTTTGAAGCCCTGAATCTCTCTACCTTAGGTAACTGCAAGTTACAGTACAAGATTTAGATCAAGTATTAAAATATTCAAAGGACATGATAATGGCATAGTCAATCGGTCAAATTACAGTAGAGGTAATGGGCATAAAATTCTCGGCAAGCGATATCAGTCACACGAAGCTAAACATTTCTTCTTTGTAAGAGTTGTAAATTCAGGGTTGGCCAAAAGTACCCATTACCATAATATTTTTTGATTAGCACAGCTATATTACAACTAATACTCAGTTATATTTTAGCTTCCAAATAAATTTGGATGCAAGATGGTGTACTTTCTCACGATGGTAGGAATGTGCGGGAAACTCGATAACACTTTCAACACATGGATGGAAAGAAGGGGTACTGTTGAGTGTCCTCCAAGGTCACCTGACCTAATGCCATGTGACTTCGCAGTTTGGGGGATGATCAGTGAGAAAGTTTACAAGACAAAGCCTAGAATGTTTAAGGATTGAAAGAAAGAATAACAGTAGAATTTGACAACATAAAAAGTGATCATGAGTTGAGAAGAATTTGCCACTGTGTGTCTAAGAGATGTCAGTTCTGTTTAGGGGAAGATCATTTTGAACATTTGATTCAACTTGATTTCTAATTGACGATGCTCACTTCATTTAGTTGAAGTATAACTGGTGCACACCTTATTTTGTTGAAATATATCAATGTTAATAATATAATATTATGATAAATAACTTTTAGACCACCCTGTATATGGAACTAACTGCCTTCTAATGTTGTAACCTAACCTTTAAACATCGTTCGGATAACTATGTGTCTTCTAATCCCCAGCCAAGCATATGCACACCTGAATAACACATTTCTGTAGTGTATATATATATATATATATATATATATATATATATATATATATATATATATATATATATATATATATATATATATATATATATATATATATATATATATATATATATTGCTGACTCAATATTACCTTCCTCTCCAAGCATATAATTTAAAATAAGCCTTCCTTTTCCTCTTTCCTATGAAATTTTCATGACAGTTTTTTTACGCTGCATGGTGGGACTCACTATTTCCTGCCGGTTTCTGCTGGTGGGTTTCGAGGGTGGGGGGGAAGTCCTCTTGCTTTTCTATCATTATCTTTAACTGATAGAATAGTTTTGTTAGTTTTAACCTACCCTGTACCAAACAGCCGTAAAAAGACCAACAGGTCTGTTCATGCTTCCTTTCTTTTGTACTCCTTTGCTCTCTCTCTCTCTCTCTCTCTCTCTCTCTCTCTCTCTCTCCAATTCAGCCTCAGCCATGGTCCAGTCAGTCCCCCTCTATGCCTCGTATGAAGGACAAAGCACCCACATTCAGGACACAACACCGCCACTCAGTTTCAGTGTCAGGGACGGGTGGCGGCTGAATGGGCGGGTGGAGTGGTGATGCGGGGGAGGAGGGGGTGCTGCCTAGATCGAGTTGTCTCGCTTGGAAAGAGATGGATAAAAATGTCATTTAGTGAAAGAAAATATCCGGGCGAAATATAGTACATAATAGCTTTAACGGTTACCTAAGCGTCCTAAATGACTTCGTCTAGGAGAAGGAAATCGTCCTTTATTGCTCTTGCCCTCCGTTCCATCGGAATTACACTGGTGATTATGGTAGTATTCTAACTGCCTTTAGAGATTTAACACCACTTCTTTATCAGTGTTTTTCCACAATACAGCTCAGTATTACCTTGCATCTTATTGATGGAAACTCTATTGGTTTTAAAACAATAGAGTTAACAGAGTAGTGAATGTAATGCGCGTGAATTGTACCAGTGCATAGTATATACCAGCCACATAATATGTGGTCCCTCAGATCCCCGTATTCAGTAGCATATACAATATCTATATACTCGTTATTCCTCTAACGCGGGTACTGTAAGAAATTATTACACCTTGGATAATGCTCAATAGGAAACTAGCAGAAACTAGTTGGTATTTGCATGATGTAGGGAACATCATTCATACATTCCAAATTAGTTGCCTATTTCAATAATGTCTATCTATCTATCTATTGCCAGACGCCTCAATCCCGTTTGGGGTGGCCACAAACAAATCGTCTCCAAGTCGCCCTGTCCCCAGCCATTTCACTGCCCTGCTCCCAACTCACACACCCCTCTCTCATATACCTCTCCACCCCATCCCTCCATCTCATCCTCGGCCTCCCCCTCCCTCTTCCCCCCTCCACCTCACTCACATACACTCTCTTCGTCAGTCTTTCACCCTCCATCCTCTCCAAATGGCCAAACCACCTCAGTGTGTTCCTCATAACGCTTCCTATCACATCCACAACAATACCACAACGCTCCTTTATATCCTCATTCGTCAGCCTGTCTCTCCATGTGACTCCACAGGCTCCTCTTAAATAACTCATTTCCACTGCTCTCACTCTTGACTTGTGTCCTTCCAACAACGTCCAAGCTTCACTTCCATACGTTAGAGTTGGTATCACAGTACTGTCATGTAGTAACTTTTTCACTTCCATGCTCACTTCCCTGTTTCTTATCACTGCTTTCAAAGAACCAGCAACCTTTCTTCCCTGCTATACCCTTTCAAGCACTTCACCCTCCAAACCTCCATCCTTACTCATCACACTACCCAAGTACTTAAACGTACTCACATTTTCCAATTCCTCACCATCCAACTTCGCTGTACATTCACTGACTTCACCTCTCTCAAAGACCATCACTTTACTCTTCCCTACATTCACCTTTAGATCCCGTTTCTTACACACTCTCTCAAACTCATCCACCAAGCCTTGCAGCTCCCCTTCGTCTTCACTCAACAGCACAGTATCATCTGCAAACAACAGTACAGGAAGTTTCCAAACACTATCCTCTCTCACCAGGGCCACTCCAACATCCACTACCCTACCTTGTACCTCTTTTATTACCCCATCCATGTACAGATTGAACAACCATGGAGACATGACACATCCCTGTTTCAAACCAACTTTCAAAGAGAAAAATTCACTTAGTTCACCATCCACACGCACTGCAGCCTTAGCACCATCGTACATACTCTTCACAGCATTCAACAACTTCCCATCTACTCCATATATTCTTAACACTTTCCACAGTCCTTGTCTATCCACCCTGTCATATGCTTTCTCCAAATCTATGAAAGCCGCATACAACTTCTTTCCCTTCTCTATAAACTTTTCCACTAAAGATCTAAGAATGAATATCTGATCTACACAACCTTTTCCCTTCCTAAAGCCTCCCTGTTCTTCCCCAACTAATTTCTCTGTTCTTTCTCTAACTCTGTCAATAAGTATCCTACCATACACTTTTCCTATTATACTAAGAAGACAAATGCCCCTATGATTACCACACACTTCTTTTTCCCCTATTCCTTTGTACAAGGGAATAATTATACCTGACTTCCAATCCTCCGGGACTCTACCTTCCTCCCAGGCCAATCTGCACATCTTCCACATTCATTCTACTACTATCTCTCCCCCATGCTTCAGCATTTCACCACACACTTCATCAATTCCTGGGGCTTTCCCCGATTTAACTTTCTTCATTGCTTCCACAACTTCTATCCTACTGATTTCTTCCTGTCTTCTCACCTCCCTCCTTCTCCCAGCCATTCCCCAGCCATTTATACTCGCATTACTTCCATCCTCTACGTTCAACAATTCCTTAAAGTGTTCTCTCCATCTGCCCACTTTTTCTCCCTTCTCAATAATGTCTGGATTCATTATATCAATTAGAATACAAGGACACAGCATTTAGAAAGTGTATACTTTCTTTATACGCCTATACCAGCCGACTGAAATCGCGACCAAAATTTAATGAACTCTTTCTTGGTCCCTGACCCTCATATGCATGAAATTTCATTGAAAAGATATAATAACTTTCTGAGATCTTGTGGGCAAACAAAAAACAATCTGAACTGAGCCTCGAAGACAACCACCACCAAAATATGATAAACTGTTCCTTGCCTGATGACTCATTATATCCAAGTCACTGAAATCCATCAATACCTTTCTGATTTGCCTTGTGGACAAAACAATCAAACAAACAGACAAACAAGAGTCAAACGTTACTCCCAGTCCTTCATTTATGGAATAAGTCAACTCTGGAACTGTCTTCCTCTGTCAGTACTTCTTATTTCCTATGATCTCCCGTCTTTCAAACGCAGTGTTTCCAAGCATCTCGAAATGAACGAATCTTGAATTTGGCTCTCGTTTGTATTGTTTTGGTTTATTTTCTTGGAAGGAATGGTTTCCGGGCTCCTGGCCTTTGGTTCCTTCTTGCTTGCATAACAAAAAAAAAAAAAACAGTACCTTCTCCAGCTCAGTTGGCGAAGGTAATAATGTGTGATGCAGTCAACAACTGGCGAATATGTTAAACATTAAAATTTATGTCTCCTTTTTCCCCATTGTGTGCGTATATATATATATATATATATATATATATATATATATATATATATATATATATATATATGCCAGAACCCAACTTATTCAGACGCTAATTTTATCTATGAATGTTAGTAGCAATGGCGGAAAAAGAACAACACGTTTCACTGGATCACTTTCTGACCAGAATACTTCTCATTGTTACCTGCAGTATGTCTAATTGTGAGAAATAGACTGACCAGAACGTGGCTAAATGAAACGAAGTGTTCCTAATCCAGCTTAAACTACGACCTAAACGATCTGACAGTTTGCGTCATGTTATATCCAATTCCGACATTAATTATTATATATATATAGGTCGTACTTAAAGCTGGATTAGGAACACTTCATTTCATTTAGCCACGTTCTGGTCAGTCTATTTCTCACTGTTAGACATAATGCAGGTAACAGTGAGAAGTATTCTGGTCAGAAAGTGACCCAGTGAAACGTGCTGTTCTTATTCCACCATTGCTACTAACATACATAGACGACAATTTGCGTCAGAATAAGTTGGGTTCTGGCCTCAGTGTGGCGGTGTCTAAAGCCTGTTTTTCTTTCCCTGGTATCTTGCGCTCGGTAAGCTTCGACTCATTGCTCCCCATTTTCTTACTGCGCTTTCTGAATAAATGTTAAATGTATATGAAATGTTTCACTTAATCCTAAAGAATTAGTGAAGGCAATATGATCTGTATATATACATACGAACCAACGACTCGGTCAGGACGATGGGACAGAGGAAATCTAATCTGTTATCTCACAAACTGGGGCCCTAACATAAGCTAGGACACGTATGCACGCACAAACAACCATACCAGACAATAGGCGGTGGCATCAGGGATGGGATTCTCGAAAGGATCTACGTTCAAGTTTTCCTCAAGTTCCATGGAACTTTTGGTAACTATGATGCGAGTTCTTACAAGCCATGATGAAAATATAGAGGCCACCATATTTGTTTGCAATTCTCTGCCTTAACTTACATAAGGACATACTCAAAACAAGAGCACCGTCAAATTGGTTGTAACTTCCAGCAGGATGGAGATGCTTAAGTCCATTTACATGCAGCATCAGAGTCCTTCTTTGGCCTTATTTAAGCAACTTTAATTTTTAATGGAGAAAGCTTATGACAGAATAGATAGGAAAGGTATGTGGAAGGTATTAAGAATATATGGAGTGGAGGGGAAATTGTTGAGTGCTGTGAAGAGTATGTACGAGGGAGCTAGGGCTACGGTGCGAGTGGATGGTGAGCTGAGTGAGTTCTTTGATCTCAATGTGGGACTGAAACAGGGGTGTGTAATGTCTCCTTGGCTGTTTAATATATATATGGATGGGGTCGTAAAGGAGGTACAAGGTAGGGCAGTGGATGTGGGGGTGGCCTTAATGAATGAGGGTGAGATTTGGAAGCTTCCGGTGTTGCTGTTTGCTGATGATACAGTATTGTTGAGTGAAGATGAATGGGAGTTGCAAGGTTTGGTGAATGAATTTGGGACAGTGTGTAGGAGGAGGAAGCTGAAAGTTAATGTAAACAAAAGTAAAGTTATGGTGTTTGAGAGGAATGAAGTCACAGAGTGTGCAGTGAGGTTGGATGGTGAGGATATGGAGAATGTGAGTGCATTCAAGTACTTGGGTAGTGTGATGAGTAAGGATGGAACTTTGGGGGATGAAGTACGTGAAAGGGTACAGCAGGGAAGGAAGGTTGTTGGCACACTGAAAGCAGTGATGAGAAATAGGGAGGTGAGTATGGAAGTTAAGAAGTCACTGCATGATGGTATTGTGATCCCTACCCTGACGTATGGAAGCGAGGCGTGGACCTTGCAAGAGGGGAACAAGTCAAGAGTGAGAGCAGTGGAAATGAGTTACTTGAGAGGAGCATGTGGAGTGACATGGAGGGACAGGTTGACGAATGAAGAAGTGAAGGAACGTTGTGGGGTAGATGTGGATGTGGTTGAAAAGATTAGGAGAAATACACTGAGGTGGTTTGGACATGTGGAGAGGATGGAGAATGAAAGACTGACTAAGAGGGTGTATGTAGGTGAGGTGGAGGGAGGGAGAGGGAGGGGTAGACCGAGGATGAGGTGGAGGGATGGAGTTGAGAGGTATATGAGGGAGGGGGGGGTGAGTTGGGGGGAGGGGAGTCAAATGGTGGGTGACAGAGTGACTTGGAGGCGTTTTGTCTGCGGCCACCCTTGGCGGGATTAGGGCGTCGGGCTATAGATAGATAGATAGATAGAATTTTTAATACATGTGAACAGTACAGCACAGACACCTAGAAGCAAAATTTCATAGCAGCAAGGGGTAGTGTACTGCAAACGTTGCTAGCAAAAGTGCCAAGTACGTGTTGTTTACGTGCCAGCAGTAGCGGATTTTCACAAATTTTATTGAGGACGTGTGCTGGACGAAAGTCCCTAAGATAAAAGCCCCCAGGGACAAAAGCCCATTGACCCACACTACACAACAACCTAATCTACTCTACTGTACAGTACTGTATCGTACAGCATCTTACCTTGACTCTACCCTACTCTACCTTAATGTAGTGAAGCCTACCTTAGCTCAATCTAACCTAACCATACCTAATCTCACTTAACCTAGCAGGTGCTTTTGTCTTTAGAGTTTTTGTCTTCAGAGGCTTTTGTCAGAACCTAAGTGGAGATAGTATGAAGTTACTTGTCGAAACAGTTGTTAACCCGCCCCGTGCCAGTGCCATTTTAAAACGGCGTTACGCAACTGCACACTCAGTGCCAGTGCTATTTTAAAATGTATTTTTTTCAAAAAATCATGGAAAGCACAATTTTCAAAATAGGCACGCAAAAATTGGTGAGGATGTACGTCAACTCTTCCACCACTTTGCCTCAGGCACTCAGGCCTATACACCCACTCGCTGAGTCATCGCCCTCACTCAGCCTCACTCTGCTTGTACCACTCATACTGTTCAGTCATGTCTCACCACGGTCTCTCATTCGATGAGATTCAGGAGCTCCTGAAGGTGCCCTACACTGGTGATTATTTGCAACCGGAAGAGGGAAGTACTAGTGAGGAGGAAATACCCATACCAAGGAAATTCAGGTATGCAGGGTATGCTAGTACCCGAGGATTGAGGCCATCAGCACGTCGTCGCCTAGCCCTACGTGATGATGAGGAGGATTCAGATGAAGAAGGTGAGGCTTCTAGTATTCCTGGGTGGCTGGGGAAGCCAAGGATTTCCCCAAGTGGGGTTCGAAGTGTTAGGAGGAAGAGAGGGAGATTTGGGAATATACCACTGGCTGCAGATACGGGTGAATCATCTCGCCGACGCTATCCCTCGCACCCACTTGACCCAGCCTGTCCTAGCACCTCAGGACAAAGTGTTCCCCCATTCCCCGCACCCAGCACATCCACAGAAAGTGTTCCCCTATTCCCCACCCCAGCACATCGAGGGAAAGTGTTCCCCTATCCCCCACACTTCCCAGCACCTCCAGTGAGACATTTCCCTCCTTCCCCACGCTTCCCCACGGCCCTTGGATGAGGGAGGTGATGATGGTGATGAGGAGGAACTGACATGGGAGTGAGAGGATGGAAGTGACTTTGTTCCAGAAATACACCCATTCACATACGAGCATGCTGGTGGCTGTACTGTACCTGAACTAACCCCAACTTCAAGTACGCTGGATTTCTTTAGAAATTTCTTTACTGTGGACTTTGTATTGAGAATTGTAGCCCTTACAAACGCATTTGCTGCCTTTGAGCGTGCAGAGGCAACACAGACACCACATAGCTGGTTATTTGAGGTGGACGTGAGCCTAAACGATATGTATCTGTTCCTAGGCCTTGTACTTTTGATGGGGATTTTGAAAAAGAACCAGCTCCCCCCCTACTGGACAGTAGATCCACTAATGGAAACACCTATTTTCGGTTCCAGTATATCATGAGCCGACTGCATTTCTTTGACTAACTTGACCCTGCAAACACAAACAACACAGACAGGATGAGGAGGATACATGTGGTTTTCAATTACCTGAGAAATTTCGTACCTCCTTTTCTCCCTACAGAGACCTTGTCATAGGCAAGAGTCTTGTGCTATGGAGAGGTAATACTGCCTTCAGGAAATATATCCCCAGCAAAAGACACAGGTTTGGTTTCAAAATCTTCGTGATGTGCGACTGTAAGACTGGGTATATGCAGGACAGTTCTGTACACAGGTGTTCAGACGGACATCGTCGAAGATCGAACATTGGGACTGTCTGGGGCTGTGGTGAAGACGATGATCGATGAGTACCTTCATCGTGGGCACGTCCTGTACCTGGACAACTGGTACACAATCCCCCTTCTGGCCAGGTACCGTCACCTTCAGGAGACAGGTCTGTGTGGCACTGTGAAAAAGAGCCAGAAGCACATGGTGAAGGTGGGGAGGAAGCTGCAAAAGAACGAAGTTGTATTTTACAAGACCAACAACATCCTTGCAACAGCCTGGTATCACAATAAAGAAGTCTTCCTCCTCTTGTCTGTACACAGGCCACATGTACACCACACCGGCAGCATCGACTACAGGACAGAAGGGCGGCACCACGTCTGGAAACCAGAATCTGTCCTGGCCTACAATGTGAACATGTGACAGGTAGATCAGTCGGATGCAATGATTTCCAGCGCGGATTGTGCCAGGCCTACGGTGAAGTGGTGTAAGAAACTATTCTTCCACCTCCTCGACATCACAGTCCTAAATGCTCACCTGCTCCGCGCTCAGGTAACTGGCGTAAAGGAAACCTTTGAGGGCTATATTTGTGAGCTGGTGCGGGAAATACTGGGGGAATACTCAGAGGAAAGGACTGTCGCTTGTCACCACCACACCGCTGCAACACGTATCCGCCTCACCTGTCGCCATTTCCCCACGATCATCTCTCCCACTGAGACTCGTCAGAATCCGCAGCAAGGGTGTCATGTGTGCACAAATAGCACTGCACTGCTGCGTACTCAGCGGTAGGACTCTAGGTTTATGTGTGCACAATGCAACCTTGGTCTGTGCATCTATCCTCGCTTTGAGGAATACCACACTCATCAAAACTATTGAGTAAGACAGTGAAAGACTCTTGTAAATATTTTCTTGTAAGTGTAGTGACTGTATGTAGTGAAATAATGTTTGTATCGTAAGTGTAAGACACTGTCTTCAGTGAGACACTCAGAAATACTCTTACAGTGTCTGTGTATACTGAAGGCATGTTGTAAATAATTTACCGTAAGTGTAAGTGCATTACATAGTGAAGTAAAGTTGTACGTAAGTTACCATAAATGTAAGACGAAGGATGCACAATGAGAGCGATACGTGACAGGTGACAGGTGTTGCAGTGCTAATTGATTTATATGGGAAAAAATATGTTTTGTGTATTATATCAAGTGAAAAAAAATTATGCGTATGAAGTGAAAAGTGTAAAAAACATTCCTAGACCTTCCCAGAGTAACGTTGGCCAGAATACCTGAGGCTACCCACATGGAAAACGAGGTTTTCTCTCACCTTCGCTGCAGGCCTTCTGGGAAACCACACCTGAGGGACGGACCTTGGACTTCCAGAAAACGCACTTAGAGCCTCCAGTGAGTCTTTTAATGGTCATATTCGTTTTTTTCACGTCAAAATCTATCATTTTAGTCTTAAAAAAAAAAATCGAAAATTGGCCGGCACTGGCGTGCCATTTTATGTCTGGGGTGTCCGGCACGCATTAGGTTAAAGGATATACCAGCCCAGAGACTGAAAAAAGGAAACATATGACCAGTAGCAAGTCTGTTGATGGAAGTAATTAATTCAAGTGCCACTTGTTAAAAATTTCTTGATTAGCTCACTGTACTATAAGTATAAAAAAAAAACATGCTATTTCATTAGTTCATTAACTTTGTCCAGGTCATACAGCACTGTACATACTTTGCATACTTCCTTTTACTGCCTCCATTATCGTTGACATTCTGGGAAATTAGTGTGTATTTTCACCATTTAGTATTATTTCCCACTTTTCCTTTTACATCTATTTGTACACCCTGCACATTAATAAATTCTTCAGTTACATGTATGCTAGCCCATCAAATTTTTCTGTTCTTCAGGGTTTTGCTTGTTAATTTGAGGAATCTTTGGGTTTAAGATGTACATAAGTATACACTGAAACAAAATAATTTCTGTGTTTGTTAGAGTCCTAAAGAAAACAAATGGGTTACTTTAGCACTGATACTGAATTTAGGTGGTGCCAGGCAACTCCATCCTACATTGATATTAATGAACAGTCTAGAAAACTTAACTATCTCTAATGAACTTAGGTGGTGACATCATCCTCACTATGTACGGTATATGTACCTATAATAATGGACGAAAGTTAAGAAGCTCACTCATACTTCGCCACTAAAAAAATATTAAAGTGGTGCCAAGATCCTCCGCATATATACCTGCACTTATGGACAGTGTCTAAGACAACTTCTCATATTTAATCACCAATGAACTTAAGGTGGTAACAAAATCTCCAAATGTACCTACTGTATATTTATGGACAAAGTCTAGGAAGGCTTCTCATAGTTCATCACCAATGAACTTATAAGCTGCTTAGATCCACCTAAACCGTTATAGTGTGACTTGGGAAGTATTTACTTCTCGAAAACAGTGTTTGAGTGTAAAACCACAAGTTACCTCTTAATTCCAACTCCAGTGATGTCTTATTGCTACTACCTCCGGAGAAATGTATTCAGCTGCATGTACTTCTCTCAGAATAAGCAGGTTAATGAAGACTTCAACTAACCCCTCCAGCTCAGAGAATCTTTCTTAAACCGAAAAAGATCGTCGGGAACTAAAAATTAAATGAATGTTTGCTGTATACTACTATAGGTTAATTGCTGACTCTGTAATATAAATGAGCCCGAGAGTTTTTTTGTTTGTCAGAATCAGGTCATTAAAAATTTAACATGTACGGAAGATATGTTTGGGTTAGGGAAGCATTATTAATTAGCATGGTGTGTGTATCCTTTATATCATCACTGAAGCCGTTGTACAGTATTATCAGTGTTTTGTATTTTTCCAATTAAATCGACAGTAGCCTCCCTTCACCTTACACTGATAATCGTGTTTGTGTTTGATCAGCTGAGCTGGCTCCATACGGGTTTTGAAGTTTGGTGAAATCCTCTTTAATATCAGTATAAATCTACGCTGTAATTGGCTGAGTGACTTACTGCCGACACGCAATTTACATAAGGGTCTTACAGTGGGTCAGAGGTACTTGAACAATAAGTTTTGAGTATGGCCTTAAACGAGGATTGTAGACACACTGGAAATTCCATTAACGTGAAACAGCTACAGGGCCTTTGCTCACGTAAAATATTTAAGGCTTCGAGTATTTGGCCCCAGATGTATCGTCTGCTTAGACAACCGCCACGAGCAATGCAATGTTGAAGTGTTTGGCGACCTGAATAAAACATTGTTTGATCGTGTAATACCATCATGTACACAGAGATAGTTTTTATACTGTACCATAATTCTCCGTAAGGTTTTCTTGATATGTCACTTACTACATTATTTGAAAAGAACTTGTATAGTTATATATGTTAGCAAAGCACATAATTTGAGGTAAACACCAAAGTGGTTGTGTTACAACAGGGTAGACGGAAGTTATGAATGCCCCGTCCATCCTGTTTTCCATTGGTATCCCAAACAGGGAAGGATATATATACAGTAAAAGTCCATTAATCCGGACACTGAAAATTCCAAAATCCCAATCTGAATTTTTGAAGAAATCTGACAAAAACTCCAAAAGTAAAAAAAAAAAAAAATCGAAAGTAAAAAATTCAAACTGGGCGCCAAATGCGCTGAAGTGCCAAGCGGTGTGGTCATGGAAGTTTCATGGAAGGAACCTTCTGTATTCTTTGAAAAACTGGTGTATTTCGTTGAACAAAATAATCATTACAATGGGGCTGAGGTGATCAATTTTCATATCTTGCGAAATGAGTTCTACAAGAAACGTGCTCAGGCTGTCAGGCAGGCTGATATCCGTGACTGGCTGAAGTCCTTGAGCAACCAGGCAGGTAAAGCCACCGATGGTTTCAGGACAATTCGCCTTCAGGACAATTCGCACCCTAGATGATTCCCCGTCATTCAATAAATATACTTATTTTTTATTAATTGATATTTTAATAACTAATTTTCAGGGGGATCTATCAAAGTCTATGTTCATTCAATGGCGTAGGCTTTGGATATCACTTATAAGTTGCACTTTTAGACAATAATTAACTTTTTTCTACCTCGCTGTAGTTGACTTTGAATTATATTCTAGCATACCCATAGGTGTCTTCATTAATTTCCATTGGTACTACAACATCCTGGGTATATTTTAAAATTACTTTGAAGAGGTACAAGTATTAAAAAACTAGTGTACTTGCCAGATAAACTGATGAGTAAATAAAAAAAGGGGAATCATCCTGATGGGGAATCGTCCATAATATGACAGCGAATTGTCTGACGGCGAATTGTGATTTTAGAGTACGTGCATATTATTATTAACCCTGGACTTAATCTATTTGGATTTACTTGCCTACAACTGTTGTTTTCAACACTACGCATTGCTTGTGAGTTAAACAACCCATAACATCTCTTAATTTACCAATAATTACAGTTCGTGTCTTCAGTAATACATTATTAAGTAAAAAAAAAAAAAAAAAATGTGTAATACGTAATGTTAATATGTGCCATATTGTGTTATGAATGAAAGTAAAGTGATCCATTCGGTAAAATTTCAGTTTAAACATGAAACTAAGTGCCTTAGGGGTCCCACCCAAAAATCCGAAAAATCTGACAATCCGAATATTCTCGGTCCATTGTCATTCGGATTAATGGACTTATATATATATATATATATATATATATATATATATATATATATATATATATATATATATATATATTGTCCAGCTCACTTGGTAAGCTGCTGTACTCACGCAGTTGCAAGCGCTGGTCTCGAATCCCTCATATTTCACCTGGGGGTAGGGGGTTTCAAGAATACTCCCCCAGTATCCCTGCTTGTCGTACGAGGCGACTAAAAGGGTTGGTGGTGGGTTAGTGCCCCACCCCGTAAAAAGAACTAACTAAAAAAGCAAATAAAGCGCCTCGGACCCGGACGGACCATACGTTGATGACTAAGGAACGGACAAAGGACATTCTGAGAGTAGGAACGTGGAATGTGAGAGGAGTGAATGATGAAGTGAAAGAGAGAGAGATTGTCCAGGTGCTTGAGGATGCAAAAGTGGATATATGTGGATTGACTGAAACTAAATGGGAAGGTGAAAGGATGAGAGAATGGGAATACGGTGTAGGTATATGTGCGGGAGTCAGTGAGAATGAGAGGGCAAGAGAGGGAGTATGTCTGATGATAAGCAAGAAGTGGAAGGAGAATATAAGAGAGTATGGAACAGTGGGTGCAAGGATTGTATGGGTGAGGATGAAAGTAGGTATACAAGCATGGGCGATTGTATGTGTATATGCTCCAACAGAGGATCGAGTGGCAAGAGTGAAAGATGAGTTTTGGGCGAGAGTAGAAGCATGTATGGACAAGTTTGAGAGGAGCGAGAGAGTGCTGTTGATTGGAGACATGAATGGCAAAGTCGGGAATGTACGAGTGGATGGAGTGGTTGGTCAGTGGGGTGTGCCAGCGGAAGTAGATGGGAATGGTAGTGCTTTGGTGGACATCTGTGCTGGTAAGGGGTTGGCAATAGCCAACACCTACTTTCGTCATAAGATGATCCACCGGTATACATGGAGAGTAATGAGGAGGATGGATGGTGAACTTGTTGAACGAAAGGCAATGATAGACTACGTGTGTGTGGATGAGCGAATGAGAAGACAAGTGTTGGATGCAAGGGTGTGGAGAGGGTGGGGGAATGGAGTCTCGGACCATCACTTAGTGATGGCCAAGGTAGAGCTGCAAAGAAAGTGGTTGAGGAGGCGAAGGGGAAGACAGGAGGAAGCAGCTCCTGTGAGAAGAGTGGAGAAATTGCAAGATAGTGAGAAGAGGACAGAGTATAAGAGCATAGTGGAAGAAAGATTGGGAAGGTATGAGCTAGAGCAGATGGAAGGGGTGGAAGACGTATGTAAGATATTCACGGAAGAGATAAGCACAGCGTGTGAGGCGGTTTGTGGAGTGAGGAGGAGATGCAAGGGGTGTGCAAGGGACAGCATGGTGGAATGATGAGGTGAAACGAGCTGTGGAACAAAAGAAGAAGGCATATGGTGAATGGTTGAGTAGAGGTAGGGGAGAAGATGAGAGAGAGAAGAGAGAAGTATATGTGAGCAGGAGAAGGGAGGTTAAGAGACTGGTGAAGGAGAGTAAGAAGAAAGTGGATGAAGAGTTTGGGAGGAATCTGAGTGTGAAATGGAGGGAGAGTAAGAAATTGTTTTGGAAGGAGGTAAAGAAAGTAAGGCAGTGTGAAAGGGGAAATAGTAGGGGAGTGAAAGATAGGAATAATAGATTGTTGGTGGAGAAGAGAGAGAAATTGAGGAGATGGAAGGAGCACTTTGAGGATTTGTTGAATGTAGAGAGTGAGAGCAGTGTGAGTATAAGTGATTGGGGAATGGCTGGGAGAAGAAGAGATGAGAGGAGGGAGGAAGAGATCAGTAGGTCGGAAGTAGTGGAAGCGATGAAGAAGATTAAGCTGGGAAAGGCCCCAGGAATTGATGGAGTGTGTGGTGAAATGCTTAGGTATGGGGGTGAGATTGTTGTGGAGTGGATATGGAAGTTGTGTAGATTGGCTTGGGAAGAGGGGAAGGGTTCCAGAGGACTGGAAATCAGGTATAATTGTTCCTCTGTACAAAGGAAAAGGGGAGAGAGAAGTATGTGGTAACCATAGGGGTATTTGCCTTCTTAGTGTGACTGGTAAAATATATGGTAGAATACTCATTGATAGGGTTAGGCATATGACAGAGGAGCTAGTTGGAGAAGAACAAGGGGGATTTAGGAAGGGAAAAGGGTGTGTAGATCAGATATTTGTTCTAAGATGTTTAGTGGAGAAGTATCTAGAGAAGGGAAGGAAAGTGTACGCTGCCTTCATGGACTTGGAGAAAGCTTATGACAGAATAGATAGGAAAGGTATGTGGAAGGTATTAAGAATATATGGAGTGGAGGGGAAATTGTTGAGTGCTGTGAAGAGTATGTACGAGGGAGCTAGGGCTACGGTGCGAGTGGATGGTGAGCTGAGTGAGTTCTTTGATCTCAATGTGGGACTGAAACAGGGGTGTGTAATGTCTCCTTGGCTGTTTAATATATATATGGATGGGGTCGTAAAGGAGGTACAAGGTAGGGCAGTGGATGTGGGGGTGGCCTTAATGAATGAGGGTGAGATTTGGAAGCTTCCGGTGTTGCTGTTTGCTGATGATACAGTATTGTTGAGTGAAGATGAATGGGAGTTGCAAGGTTTGGTGAATGAATTTGGGACAGTGTGTAGGAGGAGGAAGCTGAAAGTTAATGTAAACAAAAGTAAAGTTATGGTGTTTGAGAGGAATGAAGTCACAGAGTGTGCAGTGAGGTTGGATGGTGAGGATATGGAGAATGTGAGTGCATTCAAGTACTTGGGTAGTGTGATGAGTAAGGATGGAACTTTGGGGGATGAAGTACGTGAAAGGGTACAGCAGGGAAGGAAGGTTGTTGGCACACTGAAAGCAGTGATGAGAAATAGGGAGGTGAGTATGGAAGTTAAGAAGTCACTGCATGATGGTATTGTGATCCCTACCCTGACGTATGGAAGCGAGGCGTGGACCTTGCAAGAGGGGAACAAGTCAAGAGTGAGAGCAGTGGAAATGAGTTACTTGAGAGGAGCATGTGGAGTGACATGGAGGGACAGGTTGACGAATGAAGAAGTGAAGGAACGTTGTGGGGTAGATGTGGATGTGGTTGAAAAGATTAGGAGAAATACACTGAGGTGGTTTGGACATGTGGAGAGGATGGAGAATGAAAGACTGACTAAGAGGGTGTATGTAGGTGAGGTGGAGGGAGGGAGAGGGAGGGGTAGACCGAGGATGAGGTGGAGGGATGGAGTTGAGAGGTATATGAGGGAGGGGGGGGTGAGTTGGGGGGAGGGGAGTCAAATGGTGGGTGACAGAGTGACTTGGAGGCGTTTTGTCTGCGGCCACCCTTTGCGGGAATAGGGCGTCGGGCTATAGATAGATAGATAGATTTTATTAACGAGAAACTGTGCATTCTATCTTATTTACGAGGAATAGTTGATATCTGTCACAGTAAGGGCAAGTGACTAGACGGCAATATACAATTCTGGCCATGTATTCATTTGTTAATTAATGTATACTGAAGTTTCTTTTACAACGCTCTGCAGCATTTTACATACGCAGTAACAATTTTCAGAAGTCGTTTGGTGTTTACTGATTGGCGAGTCATGCGGAAAGAATAAACTCAATGATTCTGATTATTTTCATTATCTTTTAACACTGGGTGTAGATCTTGTAACAAAATAGATCAGGTGAGGAGTAGGCATACTGAAGCTTATTATAATACTGGTGTGATCGATAGGAATAAACAGAGAGCAGAGGCATTACTAAGAGTGTACTTAGAAGAAGTTATTTCTAAAGGTTTGTGTTGCTCCCATAGAATTACTGAGTAGTGTCAGTGCAGAGAAACAGATGACACTACTGGACGTGGAATATTATTACACTTTTGGCAGTCTGGCACTGAACGATTTGTTTTCTCGTGTACCGAATGTGAATTGTCTTACCTTCCTTGCAGAGTCACTGATACAAACGACTTATTATACAGACTGAGGGCAGCAGAAGGACTTTGATGAATGGTCGTGGAGAGTGCAGTCGTGTATTCGTTGTTCTCTCCTCTAGCGCTCTAGGGCTGCCTCACTGGCAATAGCTTTGTACATAGCCGAATAAAGTTAGGTTAGCTAGACCTCATTTTCCTCCCTGGCCTTAGTAGATATGGTAGGTGTCTATATCTAATTACTGAGATCGCCTTTGCTTACTCACCTCTGGAGTGTATCCCCCACTGATCGCTCTGGGGTGTGAGTTACACACAGGCGCGTCCTCCCGAGAGTGGTTTGAGAGGGTAATCTCAGATTAGGTGTGTGTTCCCCGGGCAATTTCTCCCTTGGTCGTTTTCTCTTTCTTCCCACTTCCCCCGTGAGGGGGAAGTGGTAACTATGGCGGACGCCACTGCTGCCTCCCCCCCCCTTCAGGGGGGGAGGTAGTCCTGACCGACCCCCGACTGTCTCACGGACTGACTGCCCCCAGACTGAACGGCCCCAGACACGTACCCGTCTTGACATTGATGTAAAAAACGCCGAGTTTGTACAGATTCATGCGGTTGGTCCCACTCCCCTGTCCAGCCTCAATCCCTCAAGAAGGTGATTGATGGGTGTGCAGGTGAGGTGGAACAAATGAAAAAACTTGCACATGGAGATCTCGTAAAAACTAGGAACTCAAGTCAGGTAAAGGATTTGCTAACACTGAGCAAGTTCCATTGTTATGATGTTCAGACCACGATCCCTCACTCCATGAATTCCTGCAAAGGCGTGATCACCTGCAGAGATCTTGTGGTCATGGAGGAGGAAGAGATCGTACAGGAATTTGCTCAGCAGGATGTTATAGAGGCACGTTTCATAACTAGATTCTCGGAAAGCAGGAAGACGAAGACCGCCACAGTTGTCCTAACGTTCGGCAAAGTTGCTTTACCTTCCAACATCAGAATTGGATATGAAATTCTTAAAGTAAGACCATACATCCCGAACCCCCTGCGTTGCTTAAAATGCCAGATTTATGGACATCATGAAAAGGCTTGTAGGGCTTCCCAGCCAGTGTGTGGCAGGTGCACGACTGTGGGACATTCTGCTGAACACTGTACATCTGAGACGGAGTGCTGCTTTCACTGCAAGGATGCTCACTCCACTTCCTTGAGGGTTGTCCCAAGTGGAAGGAGGAGAAAGAGGTCTGCACAGTGAAGGCAACCGAGGGCATTTCCTTTTATGATGCAAGGAAGGTGAAGGAGTTGCATGCGACTCCCAAGCCTAATATCTCCTATGCATCGGCTGTTGTGTCCCGTCCCGAGATGTGCACCGTTGAAACACAGACTGAGCTAACATTCGCTCCTCATGCCCCACGCCCTACCTCTCAGTCTAAGCCTCCTGTATGATCCAACTCTCTGACGGACATCCCTGTTGCTACTTCCTACTCCCAGGCTGCCGCTGCTCCTTCACAGTCAGTGCAGCCAAAATCGAAGCCCGACAAGTCTGACAAGATTAATTTAACCACCCTCACTAAACAGTCATGTCCTCATGTCCTTCCTGCTCCTGGTCCAGCGAGGGAGAGAAAGAATAGCTCTTCCTCGGTGGAATCTGGGAGCCTTGTTATTGATGAGACTATGGAGATCTCCACAAACAAGCACCGGGATAGGTCCCCCCGTAGCCACTCGCTTGGTCGCGGGGGGCATAAAAAGACTAAGCACACTGGCCACCCTCGAAAATCTTAAACCGCCGCATTCACTATACTACAGTGGAATTGTGGAGGTATTGAGAATAAGTTACACAATATAGGTATCTTGCTTTTACTACACAGGCCAGACGTTGTTTGTTTACAGGAGACGCGCCTGGAGGATCATCCTGATCCTCCACAGTTCAAACATTACCACTCGTATAGAAGATATGAAGGTCACGGAGTTGCCATTTACACACAAATCACACCCACAAACGGAAGTGATTCTCAATTCTACTCTGAAAGCTGTCGCGTGCAGAGTAAAATCTAATAATACGTATCTGTCTATTCGCTCTCTGTACTGTCCTGCACATGGCCCCATTGATAGTGATGCTTTACATTCACTATTTGAACATCTTCCTGGCAATAAGTTAGTGTTGGGCGATTTTAACGCCCATCATTATCAATGGGGTAGCTTGAGGGTCGATGGTTATGAGGAGCAAGTAGCCGACATAATACTACAGTCCAACCTCTGTCTTCTGAACGATGGTAGAGCGACTCGTGTAGATGATCGTACTGGTAACTTTTCGGCCATTAACTTAACTTTGGCCTCCCCTGGTTTGCATCAAGATTTTTTATGGAATCCTTATGACGACTCCTTAGGAAGTGATCATTTACCCATCTGTCTTTCTTATACACACGACATCATTTCAGACCCTCCACCTCCAAAATTCAACTATAACAAAGCAGACTGGGGATCCTTCTCAAGGATCGCCAATTTAGATATATCTGGGGAGACCATAGATGTTAAGGTAGAAAATATAACTACTTCCATATTACACGCAGCTGAGGCTGCTATTCCCAAGACTTCTACAGTTCCTGCGAAGCATAGAGCACATTGGTGGACGCCGGATTGCCGACAAGCATTAAGAAAACGCAATAGGAGATACAGGATTTTTGATATTCAGCCCACTGAGAAAAATTTTATTGCATACAAACAGGCACGGGCTGAGGCAAGGAGAATAATAAGAAAGGCCAAACGTGACTCCTGGCGGTCCTTTGTGTCCACAGTGACTCGTACAACACCATTATGTAAAGTCTGGTCCACCATAAGAATATTAAATAATAAAGGCCCATATTTCCCAGTCACCACCTTGCAAGTAAATAATAACATCTATGACGAGCATGTGGACGTTGCTAACATCCTCGCCAGGAGTTTTTCTCATGTAAGTAGCTCAGCCAATTATGACCCACGTTTCCAACATCATAAACGCATGGCTGAGCTACAGATTATTGACTTTGCCACAGAAGACGTAGACTCCCCATACAAGCAAGAGTTTACGCTAGATGAACTGCTCCTTCCCCTTAAATCCTGTAAAGACACCAGCCCTGGACCAGACACCATCACGTACGGTATGATCCAGCATCTTAATCAGGACAACCTGATTAAGATGTTAGCATTGTACAATGAGATTTGGGCGTCTCGAACGTTCCCAAACTCATGGCACTTTGCGCACGTCATACCGATACCCAAAGAGGCTGGTCGTCTTATGAATCCCACTTTCATTTCGTCCTATTGTGTTGACTTCTTATCTATGTAAGGTCATGGAACGAATGGTAAACAATAGGCTTCTTTTTGTTTTAGAGTTGAAGAATTTGTTAAATGATCAACAATGTGGCTTCCGTAAATACAGAAGTTCACTAGATCATTTAATGAATTTGGAGCATTGTATTGCAGAGGCATTTGCCAATAAAGAATTCATGATAGGGGTGTTCTTGGACATCCATAAAGCCTATGACATGACGTGGCGACACGGTATACTAATGAGGCTCTAAGAGGAAATTTGCCTATTTTTATTTCAAATTTCTTATGGGACAGGACTTTCTCTGTCAAATGACCCCGTAACGTAACATCGGATATATTTATCCAGGAAAACGGGATGCCGCAAGGAAGTGTGCTTAGTCCTACTTTATTTAGTATTATGATCAATGATATTCTGTCATCAGCTCCCATCCCCAGGAATATTAAATACTCACTCTATGCTGATGATTGTGCAATATGGCACTCCTCCCGTAATGCACAATTTTCGGCTGGGCGGATTCAAGCAGCCCTTGACTCCGTCCACCAATGGGCCTTGTAGTGGGGATTTAAGTTTTCTGTCCGTAAGTGTGCCGCGGTAGTTTTTACAACTCATAACGTCCCCAATTTGCGTTTATTTTTGGATAATCAAGCGTAACCTTTTCAAAATTCTGTAAAGTTTTTGGCCCTCCACTTTGATCACAGAATGAATTTTAAACTTTACGTTAATACTTTGCTTGCTCGTTGTGATAAACCATTAAATGTCCTTAAGTACCTACCGGGTACTACATGGGGTGCTGACAGAAAATCTTTATTAATGGTGTATAAGTCCCTTATTCAACCGAAGCTAGACTATGGCGCACAGGTGTAAGGCTCAGCATCTGATGCCACGCTGAAAGGATTCGATGTGTTGCAGAATAAATGCTTGCGAATGTGTCTTGGAGCTGTCCAGTGTACCCGTGTAGCTTGTATGGAAGTGGAGGCGAATGTGCCTCCCCTCCATATTCGCCGTGACCACCTGGCATTATCGTATGGGTTACGAACATTAAGGAAAAGTAATATCGGCAATGTGGCCTGTACCCCCCTGCGTCAGTACCACCATCTTCTGCGGGGGGTGCGTCGGCCACTTGCTGCTCGCCTCCGCTTACTGACTCAGGAGCTTGGTGTGGAGCCCAGTGACTGTGACAAGTTGGTGCTTAAAAATTTAGCGCCTTGGGAGCCACCCAGCTTTACAGTGGATGTTACATGGCTCCCAGCATCAAAGGCCAAGGCGCCGGAGGCGGAGGTCCACCACTTGTTTCATAACATCATTGTTCGTCACTTGGGGTCCCATCAATTGTACACTGATGGCTCCAAGTCGAGTGAATGTGTGGGTGCAAGTGTGTGGTCGACTGAATGTGCCCTCAGGTATCGGTTGCCGACTCATACATCTGTGTTTACTTCAGAACTTTTTGCTATTGACAAAGCCATAGACTATGCTCTCAATTCTAGGCATGACTCATTTGTCATATTTTCAGATTCAAAATCAGCCCTTCAGGCAATTGCATCTTGCACTACGGACTCTCACGAGATCCAGGGCTGCATCATTAATAAGTTGCATTCATCCAACAAGTCATTCACACAGATCTGGGTGCCTGGTCATTGTCATATCTACGGCAATGAGCAGGCTGACTTACTTGCAAAGTCAGCTGTAGAGCTCGAGGAGACTTGGGACGTTCCTCGTGATCTACGGTCGAGTCTATCTCTCGGAAAGAAATCAATAAATCTTCTGTGGCAAGGTCAGTGGACCAGACTAAATATTCCAACTTGTAAGCCGTACCTGGGCGACTGGGACACTGCCAACAATCCCAGTCGCCTAGAAGAAAAAGTGTTGGCACGGTTACGGTTTAATTCCACCATTTTAACCCACATGAAACCATATCTGGAAAGACGCTTCCCACCGCACTGTGACATCTGTAATGCGGTGTTATTATATCAGTCATATCATCCTGCGCTGTCGGCGATTTATTCGTGAACGTGCTTCACTTATAAATTACTGTGGCGTAGTAGACGTCCCCTTCACCCTTTCCTCCATCCTGGGTGATGGGGACATTGTTATGACTGATAAATTGATGACTTTCTTGAGAGAGACCGGACTGATCAGAGTGATGTGACTTTTTTACTGTGTGGTTATGGTTTTTATCAACGGTAAATGTGTATGTATTGTAATATTAATTAGGATGACAGTTGACATATTTTAAATAGTTCCTCCTCCCACCAACCTATTTCTATTATAGATGTCCCCTACATTAAGCCAAGTTCCTCGCCTGACAGTCACCAGCTGATGAGTGCAAGTGTGCAATATAGGAAGGTATTGGGCACTTGCAGTCGATGGTGGTCTGCTGGGCGAGGTTCTTCACTTTTTGTACAAATTATGTAAATACATTATACTATCTTGCTTAAGTTATTTTAATTAGGGACGACAGCTGACGTATATGGAAATGTTCCTGACTCGTCTGGTTCCCTTTCGTATATTGATGTCCCCTATATTAGGTTGTGCCTCGACTGACAGTCACCAGGTGATGAGTGCGGGTATGTAATGTAGAAAGGCATTACATATCTGCAGTCGATGGTGTTCTCTTGGTCGAGGCTGTTTTAACATTAGTGTAGGTCTAGTTATTGGTCTCTTAGGATTTAGTATAGGTTAGCAATTTGTCAGTTAGGTGGTTAGTTTTAGGGTATTTAGATTAGGTATTTTTGATTATAAGTAATATAAGGTTAAAAATATAAAAAACTAATTAAAAATAATAAAAATAAAACTACAAAAAAATAAAATAAAAATTATTATATATATATGTACGTGTGCATGAAAGTGTGAATGTTCATATGCATGGATGTGTGTCTGTATGTATGTATGTATATATATATTTGTCTTAATGACCAGAGGCTCTGGCCTCAATGGTCGATGGGCAAAAAAAAAAAAAAAAAAAAAAAAAAGCAGCAGACACCAACCTGGGGAGGACTTTGATGGATGGTCGTGGAAAATGCAGACGTGTATTCGCTGATCCCCCCTTTAGAGTTCTAGGGCTGCCTCACCGGCATTAGTTTTGTACATAGCGTCAATAAAAGATAGGTTAGTTCTCATATTCCTCCCTACCCTTGATAGAGATATAGTAGGTTTCTATCTCTATTTACTAAGATTACCTTTGCTTACTCGCCCACGGAGGGTCCCCCCCACTGATTGCTCTGGGGCGTGAAGCAACAAAGTCGGACCTCCCTGGAGTGGTTTGAGAGGGCAATCTTAGCCTTAGGTGTTTTGCCCCGGGTATTTTGTCCCTTGTTTGTTTTTTCTCCTTCTTCCCACTTAAGTGGTCATTATGGTGGAGACCCCCACTGCCTTCCCCCCTTCAGGGAGGGAGGGAGTCCTGACCGACTCACGACTGTCTCATGGACAGACTGCCCCCAGACTGAACGGCCCACGACACGCGACCCTCTAGACATCAATATCAAGAACGTGTCGTTTGTACTTATTCATGTGGTTGGTTCTACTCCCCTGTCCAGCCTCAACCCCTTCATCATCAAGAAGGTGTTTTATGGGTGTGCTGGTGAGGTAGAACAAGTAAAAAAACCTGGAAATGGAGACATCCTAGTAAAGACTCTCAACTCTGTTCAGGTTAAAGACTTGCTAAAGCTGCGCAAGTTCCACTGCTATGATGTCGAGGCCAAGATCCCAACATCCATGAATTCCTGCAAGGGTGTTATCACTTGCAGGGATCTCATGATGATGAGTGAGGAAGAGGTCACACAGGAACTTGCTCAGCAAGATGTCATTGATGCCCATTTTATAACTCGATACCAGGAAGGCATAAGGACGAAGACAGCCACAGTAATCTTGACATTTGGAAAAGTCGCTCTCCCTACTAATGTCAAAGTAGGATATGAAATAATCAATGTCAGACCTTACATTCCCAATCCCCTTCGTTGTGGAAAATGTCAGCTCTATGGACACCACGAAAAGACTTGTCGGGCTTCCAACTTCGTGTGTGGCAAGTGCGCAGCTGTAGGTCACTCTGCTGACAACTGTACATCCGAGACTGAGTGCTGCTTTCACTGCAAGGATGCTCACTCCACTTCCTCGAGGGCTTGTCCCAAAAGGAAGGAGGAGAGGGAAGTCTGCACAGTGAAAGCGACAGATGGCATTTAATTCTACGATGCAAGGAAGAATGTGAAGGAGTTGCATGCAACTCCCAAGCCTAATATCTCCTATACATCGGCGGTTGTGTCCCGTCCAGTGATGTGCACCGTGGAGACACAGACTGACCTTACATTCGCTCCTCATGCCCCACGCCCTACCTCTCAGTCTAAGCCTCCTGTACGTTCCAACTTTCTTATGGACATCCCTGTTGCTACTTCACACTCTCAGGCTGCTGCTGCTCCTTTGCAGTCAGTGCAGCCAAAACAGAAGTCTGACAAGTCAGACAAGATTAATTTGACCACCCTCACTAAACAGTCACGTCCTCATGTCCTGCCCGCTCCTGGTCCAGTGAGGGAGAGAAAGAATAGCTCTTCCTCGGTGGAGTCTGGGAGCCTTGTCATTGACGAAAATATGGAGGTCTCCATGGACAAGCACCAGTAAAGGTCCCCCGGTAGCCACTCACCTGTTGGCGGGCGGCATAAAAAAACTAAGAGCATTGGCCACCCTCATACATCTTAAACTGTCGCATTCACTATATTACAGTGGAATTGTAGAGGTGTCAGGAATAAGTTACAAAATATAGCAATCTTGCTTTCCTTACACAGGCCAGACGTTGTTTGTTTACAGGAGACACGCCTGAAGGATCATCCTGATCCTCCACAGTTCAGACACTACCACTCGTATAGAAGATAGGAAGGTCACGGAGTTGCCATTTACACACACAAATCACACTCACAAACAGAAGTGATTCTAAATTCTACTCTGGAAGCTGTCACGTGCAGAGTAAAATTTAATAACACGTATTTGTCTATTTGCTCTCTGTACTGTCCTGCACATGGCCCCATTGATAGTGATGCATTAAATTCACTATTTGACCTTGACCATCTTCCTGGCAATAAGTTAGTGTTGGGCGACTTTAACGCCCATCACTATCAATGGGGTAGCTTGAGGATCGATGGTCGTGGGGAGCAAGTAGCCGACCTAATACTACAGTCCAACCTCTGTCTTCTGAATGATGGTGGAGCGACTCGTGTAGATGATCGTACTGGTAACTTTTCGGCCATTGACTTATCTTTCGCTTCCCCTGGTATACATCAAGATTTCTCATGGGACCCTTATGACGACTCCTTGGGAAGTGATAATTTTCCCATCTGTCTTTCTTATACATTCGACATTGTTTTGGACCCTCCACCTCCAAAATTTAACTATAAGAAAGCAGATTGGGGATCCTTCTCAAGGATCACCAATTTAGATATATCTGGGGAGACCATATATGTTAAGGTCGAAAATGTAACTACTTCCATATTACAAGCAGCTGAGGCTGCTATTCCCAAGACTTCTGCAGTTCATGCAATGCATAGAGCACATTGGTGGACGCCGGATTGCCAACAAGCATTAAGAAAAAATCATAGGAGATACAGGATTTTTTATAGTCAGCCCATTGAGGAAAATTTTATTCCATACAAACAGGCACGGGCTGAGGCAAGGAGAATAATAAAAAGGGTCAAACGTGACTCCTGGCAGTCCGATGTGTCCACGGTGACTCGTACAACACCATTAAGTTACGTCTGGTCCACTATCAGAATATTAAATAATAAATGCCTGTACTTCCCTATCACCACCCTGCAGGTGAAAAACACCATCTATGACGAGCCCCTGGACGTTGCTAACATCCTCACCAGGAGTTTTTCCCATGTAAGTAGCTCAGCCAATTATGACCCACGTTTCCAACATCATAAACGCACGACTGAGCTACAATTAATAGACTTTGCCACAGAGGATGTAGACTCCCCGTACAACCAAGAGTTTACGCTAGATGAACTGCTCCTTGCCCTTAAATCCTGTAAAGACACCAGCCCTGGACCAGATACCATCAGGACAACCTGATTAAGATGTTAGAACGTTCCCAAACTCATGGCACTTTGTGCACGTCATACCGATACCCCGATTGTGTTGAATTCTTGTCTATGTAAGGTCATGGCACGCATGGTTAATAATAGGCTTCTTTTTGTTTTAGAGTAGAAGAATTTGTTAAATGATCAACAATGTGGCTTCCGTAAATACAGAAGTTTACTAGATCATTTAATGAATTTGGAGCATTGTATTGCAAAGGTATTTACCAATAAAGAATTCATGATAGGGGTGTTCTTGGACATCCATAAAGCCTATGACATGACATGGCAACAAGGTATACTAATGAAGCTCTATGCTTATGGTTTAAGAGGTAATTTGCCTATTTTTATTTTAAATTTCTTAACAGACAGAACTTTCTCTGTCAAATTGCCCCGTAACATAACAACGGATATATTTATCCAGGAAAACGGGGTTCTGCAGGGAAGTGTTCTTATTCCCACCTTATTTAGTATTATGATCAATGATATTCTGTCATCAGCTCTCATCCCGAGGAATCTTTAATACTCACTCTAAGCTGACGATTGCGCAATATGGCACTCTTCCCATAATGCACAATTTTCGGCTGGGCGGATTCAAGCAGCCCTTGATTCCGTCCACCAATGGGCCTTACAGTGGGGATTTAAGTTTTCTGTCCCTAAGTGTGCTGCTGTAGTCTTCACTAATCGTAACGTACCTAATTTGTGCTTAAGTTTGGATAATCAGGCGGTACCTTTTCAAAATTCTGTAAAGTTTTTGGGAATACATTTTGATCATCGTTTGAACTTCAAAATTCATGTTAATAATTTGCTTGCTCGTTGCGATAAATCAGTAAATGTCCTCAAGTACCTAGCGGATACTACATGGGATGCTGACAGAAAATCTTTATTAATGGTGTATAAGTCCCTTATTCAACTGAAACTAGACTATGGCGCACAGGTGTATGGCTCGGCATCTGACGCCACGCTGAAAGGATTGGATGTGTTGCGGAATAAATGTTTGCAAATGTGTCTTGGAGCCATCCCCATGTAGCTCGTATGGAAGTGGAGGCGAATGTGCCTCCCCTCCGTATTCGCCGTGACCACCTGGCTTGGTCCTATGGACACAGAACATTTAGGAAAACTAATATCGGCAATGTGTCCTGTACCCCCCTGTGTCAATACCACCACCTTCTGTGGGGGGTGCGTCAGCCACTTGCCGTTCACCTCCACTTACTGACTCAGGAGCTTGGTGTTCACCTTAGTGACTGTGACAAGTTGGTGTTAGAAAATAAAGAGCCTTGGGAGCCACCCGGCTTTACCGTTGACGTATCATGGCTCCCAGCTCAAAAGGCCAAGGCGCCGGAGGCGGAGGTCCACCATTTGTTTTGTAACATCATCGTGCGTCACTTGGGGTCCCACCAATTGTACACCGACGGTTCCAAGTCGAGTGAATGTGTGGGTGCAAGTGTATGGTCGACCGAATGTGCCCTCAGGTATCGGTTGCTGACTCATACATCTGTGTTTACCTCCGAACTTTTTGCTATTGACAAAGCCATAGACTATGCTCTCAATTCTAGGCATGACTCATTTGTCATATTTTCAGATTCAAAATCAGCCCTTCAGGCAATTGCATCTTGTACTACGTACTCTTACGAGAGCCAGGGCCGCATCGTTAATAAGTTGCATTTATGCAACAAGTCATTCACGCTGATCTGGGTGCCTGGTCATTGTCGCATCTATGGCAATGAGCAGGCTGACTTACTTGCAAAGTCGGCTGTAGAGGTCAAGGAGACTTGGGACGTTCCTCGTGATCTACGGTCGAGTCTCTCTCTCGAAAAGAAATCAATAAATCTTCTGTGGCAAGGTCAGTGGACCAGACTAAATATTTGAACGTGTAAGCTTTACCTGGGCGACTTGGCCACTGCCAACCGTCCCAGTCGCCTGGCAGAAAAAGTGTTGGCTCGCTTACGGCTTAATGCCATATGCTTACGCACATGAAACCTTATAGGGAAAAACGATTCCCACCGCATTGTGACATCTGTGATGCGGTGTTATCTATCAGTCATATCATCCTGTGCTGTCGGCGATTTATTCATGAACGTGCTTCACTTAAATTACTGTGGCGTAGCAGACTTCCCCTTCACCCTTTCCACCATCCTGGGTGATGGGGACATTGTTATGACTGGTAAATTGATGGCTTTCTTGAGAGAGACCGGACTGATCAGAGTGATGTGTCTTTTTTACTAAATGGTTTTGTTTTTTATGGACTGTAATTATGTACTGTATATATATATATATATATTGTACTATTAATTAGGGTTGACAGTTGACATATTTGAAATAGTTCCTCCTTCCCATTGATCTATTTCCAATACTGATGTCCCATACATTAAACCCCGTTCCTCGACTGACAGTCACCAGCTGATGAGTGTAAGTGTGCAATATAGACAGGTATTGGGCAGTTCCAGTCGATGGTGGTCTGTTGGGCGAGGTCCTTAACTTTTTGTACATGTTATGTAAATATCTTCTACCACCTTGTTTGAGTTATTCTAATTAGGGCTGACAGCTGACGTATATGGAAATGTTCCTGACTCGTCTGGTTCTCTTTCATATATTGATGTTCCCTATATTAATTTGTGCCTCGACTGACAGTCACCAGGTGATGAGTGTAGGTATGTAATGTAGAAAAGCATTACATATTTGCAGTCGATGGTGTTCTCTTGGTCGGGGTATTTTTACCATTAGTGTCGGTTTAGATATTTGTCTCTGTATGATTTAATATAGGTTAGCGATTTGTCTGTTAGGTGATTAGTTTCAGGGTGTTTAGATTAGGTTTTTCTTTATAATATAAGGTCAAAAAAATAAAAACAAAAAAATAAGTACAATAAAAATTATTATATATAAATATGTACATGTGCATGAAAGTGTGTCTGTATATATGCATGGAAGTGTATATATATATATATATATATATATATATATATATATATATATATATATATATATATATATATATATATCCTGAATGACCAGGGGCTTTGGCCCCAATGGTCGATAAGCCAAAAAAAAAAAAAAAAAAAAAAAAAAAGCCAGCTGCCACACAAACAACACATTTTCCCTCTATATATAATCACATTTCAGTTCTCCAATTACACATAGTTACACTGTTTCCCTGCGAAATACTGTACAACAGTTCCACATCATACAACATTGCATCATCCAACCATATACTCATTTTTATTCATCAAAATTACGATGTGATGTGGGGCCTACTATGGCGACCCTGCTAACAGAGTGGAGCGAAACATGTGAAGGATTCATCCAGGAGCCAAACATCCACATTCCCCCTCTCCTCGCTGTGGGGAGGCGCTGTCTACTGCTTGGGAACATCTGTTCGCTGTACGATACAGAGCAGTGTACTCAACAATAACAGCTAAATAAAACTTTGTTGACTGTAACAGTGTGTACTTACGTAGGACACTGTCTAATTCAGTTTCATAGAGTACCAAAAAGGTTCCGTCCCACATGTTTGACTATTACCAGCCTATCATGTTTTGTTTTATTCCCTCATATTTTGCAGATATAATCTCTACAATGGACATTCCCCTTAAGATGTATATATATATATATATATATATATATATATATATATATATATATATGTAGAGAGAGAGAGAGAGAGAGAGAGAGAGAGAGAGAGAGAGAGATATATATATATATATATATATATATATATATATATATATATATATATATATATATATATATATATATATATATATGATAGAGTAGTTCCAGGACTGGGGTTCAATATTGAAATAAGAACTGACTATATTGAGAGAAAGAAGCACGTAAACAGACTAGTGAAAAGGGGAAAAAAATGAGGTAGATGATGATCTAGGATGAAAAATAAATGCAAATTACTCTGAAAATAGGAAGTTATGTTTGAAAGAGGTGCGGAAATATAAGAGTGAGAGAGGAAAGAAATGTGAAAGTCTGAAGGATATAAGTGGTAGAGTATTAATCCCTGGGCATGAAGTAAGGACCAGATGGAAAGAAATTTTGAAAGCCTGATGAATGGGAATAGAGAGAGCGGAGCGGCCGTTAACATGATCGGTTTGGGGGGAATGCAGGGAAGGAATGCAGTGCCAGAAAACGTGACACTCGCACAGGTGAAGAACGCAGTGAAGCGGCTGAAAATTGGAAAGCAGCTGGGGTTGATGAGTATGCACAGATGATTAAGAGTGGTGGAGAGAGCGGAATGAAGTTCTTGTTGGAGATACTGTATGTAATAAGGCATGGATTAGTGAAACTGTGCCAGATGAATGGTAAAAGGCTGTGATTGTATCCCTGTACAAAAGTAAAAGTAAGCCAAGTGAGTACACGAACTATTGTGGCATAAGTTTGTTGAGTGTGGTAGGGGAGTTTATATGGAAAAATTATTACAAAGAGAGTTATCAGAAGTCCTAGTGAGTGATGAACAGGGTGGATTTAGGAGTGGCAGAGGATGTGTGGATCAAATATATGCAGTAAGATAGATAGTGGAGAAAGCTTGTGGGAAAGATTATAAGGTGTTTATGACATTCATTGATCTGGAAAAAGCATTCGATAAAGTAAACAGGGAAGGGTTGTGGAAGATTTTGCGCATGAGCGGTGTAGATGGTAAGCTGCAAGGTGCCGTCATGAGTTTTTATGATGGTCGTGAGGCATGTGTTATGGAAAATGGGCATGTAAGTGAATTGTTCACGATCAGTGTAGGTGTGCGACGAGGCTGTGTAATGTCATCATGGTTGTACAATACATATATATATATATATATATATATATATATATATATATATATATATATTGCCAGACCCCTTAATCCCGTACGGGGGACTACAAACAAATCACCTCCACGTCGCCCTGTCCACCGCCATTTCACTGTCCTCTCCCAACTCACCCCCCCCCTCTCTCATATACCACTTCACTCTATCCCTCCATCTCATCCTCGGCCTCCCCCTCCCTCTCCCTCCTTCCACCTCACTCACATACACTCTCTTCGTCAGTCTCTCACCCTCCATCCTCTCCACATGGCCAAACCACCTCAGTGTGTTCCTCCTAACGCTTTCTATCACATCTATATCCACACAACAACGCTCCTTTATATCCTCATTTGTCAGCTTGTCTCTCCATGTGACTCCACAGGCTCCTATTAAATAACTCATTTCCACTGCTCCACTCTTGACTTACGTCTTTCCAACAACGTCCAAGCTTCACTTCCATACGTCAGAGTTGGTATCACAATACTGTCATGTAATAACACTTTCACTTCCAAGCTCACTTTCTTGTTATCATTGCTTTCAAGGAACCAGCAACCTTTCTTCATTGTTGTACCTTTTTAAGCACTTCACCCACCAAATTTCCATCCTTATTCATCACACTCCCCAGTTACTTAAACGTACTCACATTTTCCATTTCCTCACCATCCAACCTCATTGTAAACTCACTGACTTCACTTCTTTCAAAGACCATCACTTTACTCTTCCCTACATTCACCTTTAGATTCCGTTTCTTACACACTCTCCCAAACTCATCAACCAAGCCTTGCAGCTCCCCTTTGTCTTCACATAACAACACAGTATTATCTGCCAACAGTACAGGGAGTTTCCAAACACTACCCTCTCTCACTAGGGCCACTCCAACATCCACTGCCCTACCTTGTATCTCTTTTATTACCCCATCCATGTACAGATTGAACAACAATGGAGACATAACACATCCCTGTTTCAATCCAACCTTCAAAGAGAAAAATTCACTCAGTTCACCATCAAACAAGCACTACACCCTTAGCAACATCATACATACTCTTCACAGCATTCAAGAACTTCCCATCTACACCATATATTCTTAATACTTTCTACAATCCTTATCTATCCACCCTGTCATATGTTTTCTCCAAATCCATGGAGGCCGCATACAACTTCTTTCCCTTCTCTAGGAACTTCTCCACTAAAGATCTAAGAATGAATATCTGATCTACACAACCTTTTACCTTCCTAAAGCCTCTGTGTTCTTCTCCAACTAATACCTCTGTTATTTCCCAAACTCTGTCAATAAATATTCTGCCATACACTTTTGCTGTTACACTAAAAAGACAAACGCCCCTATGATTACCACACACTTCTTACCCTTGTCCTTTGTACAGGGGAATACTTATACCTGACTTTCAATCCTCCGGGACTCTACCTTCCTCCCAGGCAAATCTAAATAAATCTTCCACATCCATTCTACTACTGTCTCTCCCCCATACGTCAGCATTTCACCACACACTCCATCAATTCCTGGGGCTTTCCCCGATTTTACTTTCTTCATTGCTTCCGCAACTTCTATCCTACTGATTTCTTCCTGTCTTCTCACCTCCCTCCATCTCCCAGCCATTCCCCAGCCACTTATACTCACATTACTTCCATTCTCTATGTTCAACGATTCCTTAAAGTGTTCTCTCCATCTGTTCACTTTTCCTCCCTTCTCCACTAGTAATCTACCATTTTTATCTTTCACTCCCTTACTAACTTCACTGCCACGCTGTCTTACTGTCATAGAAAGACTTTGTAGTTACTTGTAGAGAAGTTATATATATTAGACTTGTGGACAGGCGGTTGTTATACTTGAGTAGCTTTGTAAGTAGATAATCTTCTTTCCCATTTGTCATTCAATGACAAGGAGAGGTAAAGAATAGTATGGGACTATTTTTATTTGTCTTGGAAATATTAACAAGTCTCTCACACAGAGCGAAGTATAAAGTAGAGTCCCGCTAGCTATCTCCCTATCTCTCTCCCTCTCTCTCTCTCTTCCAAGTTGCTAAGCCTTTCTTCCCACTCCCTGCCGCTTCTATGGCCTCTCTCCTTCTGAGCTCTCTTTCCTAAATTCTGGTGAAACAGGAGTCGTGTCACGTGTGTTCACTGTGGTTGGAAAGTTCTAGAAGCCTGTGTGTGAGTATGTGTGTATGTGTGTGTATGGTCAACAAGGCTTTGTTCACCTGGTGTATTGCTGACAACTAACTGCATCATCTCCTGACTGGCTACTTCCTAATCTGTCATCAGCTTTTCCTCAGTGTAACTTGCAAGATCATTTCCCATTCCCAGGCTCGCATAGAGCTGTCTATCTGTCTATTTATCTATCTATCTAGTATGATTTGTAAATATAATATGGACTCATAACATTGCTCGGTCCATGCAGCTGAAGGTCCTCCGACAGCAGTTATCTTTGACACATGCTAATCTATTAGTACATTATATTGATTATAATATTGTACATATATAATATTTATAGTAAATAGTGATTATTCAGTAATATTACATTTTAAACAAGTTGTATACATATTTGAATAAATGCATTAAAAGTAAATTATTTAACTGTAATACAGTATGTACTTGGGTTATTGTAGTGAAATGCATACATGCAAGAAAAAAAAAATTAAAATTAAGATTATGGTAAGAGTTATTAATATTTCATTTAAAGATAATGGTACTGGTATGCCATACATGGGTCATTCTTCTTTGTATTTTTTTTTTGATATATATATAATTAATACTATATACAAAATATGTACACTTCATTCAGGGGGGTTAGCTTGGATGTTAACTCTCCCCCCACTAAATAATGACTCCAAATTAGCAATTCTTGCATGCATTCTGTGCATTGCGAACAGCAGTACTGCAAATACAATGCAGAAGATTATAAAGACAGTAGGTGCTGGGCTATACACATAATATGGGTTGAACATACTCAAACTCAAATCTTCCCAGGGCTTCATTGTTTCATTGATCAGCTGCATAGTTTCAAACTTAGGTGAAGTCAACTTAATACTTGTGCTCACGTTTAAGTCCATATCAGGCAGTGGGTGGAAATGTTTGTGTGTATGATTGAGAATGGCGTAGTGATTGATGGTGGATAAAGTAGACATGGCTGGTGTAAATACCGCACAGTAGTCTGGTGCTATGTATAATCCTGATGCTGATGTATGAGATGGTGGTATATCTGGACAGACTATGTAAACTGATGTGTTATGAGGGAAATAATAAAACTGTGAGTGTCCAATGCGTTGATGGTGTACAAGTTTATCTGGAGCAAAAGTGAAGTTGCAATGATGATGAATATTGTCATTTCTGATGATAGCCATTTCACAAGGGACTGTATCAGTAGGCTGAAACGTGAAAATGTACGCAGGACAAAGATGAACAGCATGTAAGGATGTGCGGCACTTCTGTTCAATCGTTGATTCACTTGTGAAAGTGACAGTGTCCCGTCTCTTGGAGACCATGATGAGTTCGGTGTCTGTGTTGATGTTGATGATGACCAAAGTGTTGTTATTTTTATAGGGGAAGGGATGTATTTCGTAAACTGTGAACAGGTCTTCAGTTATGAATAGTACATGAACTACTACTGATGTTGGTGTTAGTGTTGCTTCTAAATATGGATAATATTGCATGAATTCTCTACTGCGGAACAACGGCTTCAATTTATGTTTATGTATGCCTTGACTAACTATCTGACGTAGCTCATGAACTGGGAGTAAGTAAATTGTGATCTTGCCATCACCAGCATTCGAAATTCCTTGCATAAGCGCCCTGAAACGATCTCTAGTGTTCTCTAATTGTAGTAGAATCGTGTCAATATGTTCTGTGATGATGGAGAAGTGTTGGAAAAGTGTAACGTTTCCCTCCATTTCATTATTTTATCTACACTCTCGAGAGCTATGTTTTCTGCTTTTTTCAGATTTTTCACAATTGTCTTCATTGCTGAGTTCTGTCCTGTGATGAATTTATCTTGGTATGTTAGTACCTGAGCTATCTTATTAAATTTGTTGTTTATTTCTTTAAGGTCATCCTCTGTAGCCAATCCAAAGATGTTCCCAAGAACTGCGCCACCCAGGTCGAACAAACCGCGCTTTTGGCGAGTACGTGTGATGTTGTTCCTGTCGCTCAGAACCTCCGTTCCATAAGATGGGAGATCTTGGATCATGATGAGCATAGTTGACTTTGCCTGTTCTAGTTTCCATTTCGCTAACTTTACCATTTCATTCACTTCCTTGGTGTTATGTGCTTGTGAAACATAATTTCCTATCATGAAGTCCAGAGTTCGCATCGGCGTCGCAAGTCTGTCTAGATAAGTAGGTATTTCATACAAGTAATCTAGACTTACAAGTATTTCAGTACTCATGACGTCCTTAACGATTGTAGTCGTGGCCGTTGGAGCTATGAGGCATCCTTGTCGTACTATGTGTTGGGGGTCTAAGTGTGCATATCCTCTTACTATGTAGAGGAGAATCCATAGCATAAGTTCCTTCATCGTAACCTACCGAAAAAAAAAAAATCTATTAATTTCCTAATATGGTCATGCTGTGGTCGATGATAGTGATGATGTGTGTTACGGTTGATTGTTATTTCATTTATAGAAGGAGTTTAAATCGATATTTAATTCTCGTAAATGATGTACTGTAGATTTGATTGGAACAGTTGCACCTATGTTCGATTGTTTGGTATATGACCTTAATTTCTTTTTGTAATCATTGTTGTTTTCTTGCTTGGTTTCTTGAGGTACGTTCGCCTGTTCGGTTGTATCCGAGGCTGAATAATGGGGTGCTTTCAAAGCTAGTATTCCGCTAGATGGCTCCACTGTTGCAGTAAACACCTTCCCCGCGCTGTTTAAAAAGGATATTTTTCTTTGTTAAATATCTATACTGTTGAGTGAAAATGTGAATCATGGTAATGTCATATGCCGAAATATAAATAATACAAATAGAACACCTATATATAACGTATCGTGAAGTGTTTATATTTATCATAAACGGAAATTAAAATATCACTGATGGCATGTGATGGCAACCCATCCTTCCAGTGACCCTATATTATTTCATTTCTGCTACATTTAGTGCAAATTTGGTTCTTAATACATTGTCTGTTCAGACTGTAAAGTACGCCTAGTTGGTATCTAGACTCATCCAGTTTCTATGTGGGCAGAAATTTAATGTTGAGTAAATACTGGCATTCAACATTTTGCTCTCTTCCTTCACGCATGCGCACCACAAGACAGTCCCGTGTTTTAGTTTTTTCACGAGGGATGTCAAGTTTCCATGAAAAATTTTATTTTGATGGCGTGTAATGTCACGGATTCACTCAGAGTAGAAACGAGCTATATTCATAACATTCGTCATTGGTTCATAAGTGACTATGTATAGGCAGTGTGTTTCACTGAGCGATATCTTTGTGTAATTGTCATTCCCACATCTTGCCTCTCTAGCTGTTAACTAAGCTACGCCCATTTCTCATGTCCCTGTACCCGACGTTGGTTACATTACTGTCGTAAATGGACACACCCACAAACACACATAGTTCAGTAATGTGAGTTCCTGACTGTTGAGCTGAGAGAGAGAGAGAGAGAGAGAGAGAGAGAGAGAGAGAGAGAGAGAGAGAGAGAGACCCCCTGCAGCTTCCTTGCACCATGAGTCATATTCAAATGTATCATTGTAGCTTTTTGTAAATAAAGTGTTACAGTGAAGTTTTGTCTTTTTCTGTTGAGAAATAGTGGTTATTTTAATTTTTACATTTCACCAAGTGCCTACCAAATAAATACCTTAAGGTCATCTTATCATCAATATCTCACACACATTGCCCCCTCTTGGCAAGTCCCTAATGGTATGGTCATGTGAGAACGGTCTCCAGGCCACCTGTCCACACACATATGTTTGTAAGATCTGCCACTGACTGAGTCAGTAGCTTGTGCACATACCAGTCCACTTGACCTGGATGCAGTCTCACTGGGGGTAGACATTTAAGAGGATGCAGTAGTATTTACTCGTCATGTGTTTTCACGTTTGCATATATATATATATATATATATATATATATATATATATATATATATATATATATAATCGTGAATACTGAACTTGACTCCGTGTGAATCTTGTGGATCACTTGGAGGCGATGTCTTGGCTTGTCTACCTTCCACAGTCGTCTGTCCTCGGTGAGACCGGGCAAAAAATGACGCGTAAACGATCTTGGTTTTGGGACGGTTCCTCAGACCGGATGATTTATGATGGCGAATGCCAGTATTTACTCAGTATTAAATTTCTGCCCAAATAGAGACTGGATGAGTCAAGATACCCACTAGGCGTACTTTACACTCTGAACAAACTATGTATTAAGAATCTAACTTGCACTAAATGTAGCAGAAATTAAATAATATAGGACCACTGAAATGGCGGTTGCCATCACATGCCATCAGTGATATTTTAATTTGTTTATGATAAATATAAAAAATTCATGATACGTTATATATACGTGTTCTATTTGTATTATTTATATTACGGCATATGACATTACCATGATTCACAATTTCACACAACAGTGTAAATATTTAACAAATAAAACTGTGCTTTTTAAACAGCGCGGGAATGTGTTTACTGCTACGGTGGAGCCATCTGACGGAATACTAGACTTTTCAGAAGCACCCCATTATGGGATAATTCCCTTGAAACTCGTTTTAAATGGTCAATATGAACTTGTTTCTCCTCGCCACTTGAAAGTGACTTAATTAAAACTTTGTTTGCTTTTATGTTAATTATTCTGTATGGGCCCTCAAATTTTGGGGATAATTTATTGTCTCTCGTATGAATGATACCGTAAACAATGTCTCCTAAGCTGGTAGGTGAATCTCTTGCCTTCTTGTTAAATGCCTCCGTCATGTCTTCCTTGGACATCGTTAATTGTTTTTTGACTCTTTTGTGAATGTCCTGGAATTCACGTAAACGGAGTTTAGGGTAATCACCGTAATTGTATATAGGCATGCTGTCACCTTCTAGGAGCTCATATGGTAATTTTTTATCTGTTCCATATATAATGAAATGTGGTGTGTCACCTATGGATTTATTTATAGATCCATTAATTAAGGCTTCTACTCTGGGAATCCAATCATCCCAGCTTGCATAATTTTCACTGAGAATGTGTCGTAGCACATCTAATACTTTTTTATCTTGTCTCTCTACCAACCCATTCGATGCTGGGTGATAGGCTAAAACATTAACCTTTTTGATGTTGTATTGTTTACATACTTCTTGTAAGATCTCAGAATTAAATTCTCCTCCATTATCACTTATTAGTACCTTTGGGGTAGTAAAGCGACATATTACATTGTCTGTTATTGCCTTTGCCACTGTCTCTGCTGTCTTATCTTTAATTGGAGCTAAAATGACATAACGGGAAAAATGATCCGTTGCTACGAATAAGTATGGGTTATTATTGTATGATAATGGCATCTTGAGTAAATCAACAGCGACAACGTCCCATGGTTGATGTGGTACAGGGTAATTACCCATCGGTGCAGGTGTGATTGGGTATCCTTTGTGTTTCGCACATGATTCGCATTTGTCTATATGATTGTTTATATCTTTTCGTAATGAAGGCCAGTAATATAACAGCTGGGCTTGGTTGAATGTCTTATCCTTTCCAGGATGTCCTGCATGTGGGCTGTCGTGTATCGTTCGTAATACTTGGGGTATCATGTCATTAGGTACTACCAACTGGTTAGTATTTCTTTGGCATTTTGGTTGTTTAGAGTTAATCTTGTATAATGTATTATTGACCATTGTGAATTGTTCAAGTGGGACATGCAGTTTGGGTAATTGTATGTCATCTCCACTTTCTAACTTGTATATAACTTTAGACCATATTGGGTCAAGTCTTTGTGCCTTTGCGATATCCTCGTGGTTTGGGATATTTCCTTTGAGATCTAACGCCGCGACCTGAATTGTGTTCGGGTTCCTAGATAATGCGTCAGCTACTATGTTCATTTTACCTTGTATATAATGAATTTGTACATTGTAGTTTTCAACTGTACATTTCCATCTTGCTCTCCTCCCAGAAAGGAGTTTTTCTTTAAACATACCCACCAGTGGTTTATTGTCGGTGAATAAGTGGATTTCGTAACCATATACCAAATCTCGAAACTTTTGTAATGCAAAAACCACTGCAAGTGCCTCTAAGTCTGTAGTGCAATAATTTTTCTCTGCACCTCTTGTTTGTCTGCTGGCAAATGCAATTGGTTGATTTTTTCCTCTTTTATCTTCCTGCATCAGTACAGCCCCTAATCCTTTAACTGATGCGTCTGTACAAATAAGAAATGATTTTGTGTAATCTGGATATGCTAAACAAGGTGCATTTGTTAGTTTAATTTGTAGATTGTTAAAAGCCCGTTTTTGTTCTTCTTCCCATTGGAATACAGCATCTTTTTTGAGTAGTTGGAATAGAGGAAAGGCTATATGAGAGAACTGTGGTACGAATGACCTATAGTACCCAGCCAGACCTAAAAATTGTCTAACTTCGTCAGCCGTACTCGGTTCAGGAAAATCTCTCACTGCCTGTATTTTGTCATCAGTGGTGTGAATACCATCAGAACTTAATTTGTGGCCTAAGAAATTTATTTCCTTAAAGCAAAATTTGCATTTAGAAAGTTTAATTTTTAAACCAGCATCACTAAGCTTTTGTAAGCGTAAGTCTATTTTCCTGAGATGATCCTTAATATTCTTCGTTGCGATTATAATATCGTCAAGAAAAATAAATATTCCTTGTCCTAAAATTCCGGACAATACGTAATTCATAAGACGCTGGAATGTGCCTGGGGCTGTCCTCAGTCCCATTGGCATTCTTGCATATTGATAATGGCCTCTGTTTGTTGAAAAAGCAGTGTATTTACGTGACTCCTTCGATACCGGAATCTGATAATAGCCGTTTAGGAGATCGATGGTCGAGAATATATCATTCTCAGGACCAATATTCTGAAGAACGTCGCTTAGCAATGGCATGGGAAATCTGTCTGGGATTGTGTGATTATTTAGTTTACGGTAATCTACTACCGCACGCATTTCTCCATTTCGTTTGGGCATGAAGAATAAGGGGGCATTCCACGGGGAGGCTGAAGGCTCAATAATTCCAAGTTTTAACATTTCATCGACATACTGATTTGCAAGTGTACGTTCGGAGTGTGGTATGCGGTAAGCTGGTACGAAAATTGGTGGTGTTTCTGGGTGCACATTAATCATGTGATTAATCAAGTTAGTACACCCTAATTGTTCTCCGGGCAATGCTACGGTGTCCCTGTGTGTTTCCAGCAGGGTTAACAAATCATTTTCTTCATCAAATTCACCTGAGTGAATTAAATTCTCTTTTATTCTTTCTCTATCCGTAGATTATAACTCACTTGTCACTCCAGCTTTAACTATTTCCTTCACAGGGGCGGGACATTTTTCAATATTAACTATGCAAGTTCCCTTTTTCAACTGAACTTCCCCATTCATGTGATTAATTATGAATATCTGAGTTTGCCCTTCGTCGTTCGTATGACAATGCGTTTTCTACTGACAATCCCTTTACTTTATATAATTCTTCTAAGACAAGAACAGTACTATTCTGTAATTTGCTCTTTATGGTAACCTTCATGTATGAATTAGGTGGTATAACTAAATCATTAGTGAGATGGGCTGGAAAAATTGACAAATCAGTACTGTTATCTGGGTCACTAATTCTAGGGGATGGGGTTGGTGGTGGGAGTGGATCTATACACTCATCTGTTTGTGTATGTTTGTTTAGGCCTTTAATATTACCAATTCTTTTTGGCTCTCTTCTACCAATCGGTGAGGGCTCTGAAGTTATTTCCTCTATGAATTCATTGTCAAAGTCTATTCCATTCATTTGTGGGATTATGGATATGTTCTCAGCTCTCATGGATCTTAAGCCCAGTAACATATGAGCTTTAATTGCTAAGTTTTCAACGATATAGAAAAATGCAGAGAATGGTCTTGTAGTCTCTGTGAAACTGATATTTAATCTTATCATACCTTTCACTGTAATTTGTTGTCCATCTACTGTGTATAAATCTAAATCAGATTCATCCAGAAAAGTTACTTTCTTTTTATTTTTAAGAATTCTATTTAGTTCTTCATGTGTTATTAAGTTCACTGGAGAGCCTGTATCTAAAAATAAGGAAACGTTTTGATCCTCACATACAGCTGGTATCAAGATACACTCATTTCCCGACATGCCTCCTATGTGAAGTTTAGACTTGTTTTTCTTTACGTTTGTTCGTTTTTTGTCATGACTTGGTCTGCCCCCGATTTGAACATAGACACAATTTTTTCTACTGTTTTGCAATCACTGGTGCAGTGCCCTTGGTATCTATGATGCCTACAGTAAGGACCAAATCCTTGTGTCTTTTGTTTGTCCTCCTTTGCTTTGATAAAGCATTCATACCTTGTGTGTCCTGGTTTTGCACAATAATGACATAGAATGGACCTATCCTTTGACTGTGACCTACAATGTGATTTCGCTCGGGCTGCGCGAAAACTTATGAAACTGCCTGTAGCACAGCGTCTGTGATCGAGGCCTTGTCATGTTTGGTTGTTCGGTCTGCCTGCTTTCTGGTCGCGATCGATTTTGTTCTCTGTTTGGGGTCGGTGTAGATGTTTTCACAGCTGATACTGTCTCAGGTACCCTCATTCTATCAGAATGTGCATGTGTGTCCACCATACCTGCTTTACTGCACTGCATCTCTACCTCGTTCATTAAGTCTAGCAAGCACATTCCTGGGGTGTACGCGATCGTCTTGGCGATCTTAAGGGTCCTATCTGATAATTTACACAAGGCAGCTACATAACCAATGATGTCCACGAAGTGGTCTGGGGACATCTTTCCATCATCTGTTATCCAATTAGAATTTTCCAAAGTAACTAACAATGTTCTTTTGATTGTGGAGACATCAGCAGTTATTTCACTGAGCACATGGTTTGTAGTGTGCTCCCTCACAAGATCTACAATTTTATGTAATTCTGGAATTATACCTGGCAAGAAGTTCATACCTCCAGAATATTTCTTCAAAAATTCAGTTTTAAATTCATCATATGTCCTAGCCCTATGGAGCTTGTCTGAGCGAAGTAAATTGCTTGCTGGACATCTTTCCTGGCTTATACAAGATGAAAAAATGGCAATTTTCTCTTGTTCATCTAGTATGTGGCGCTTGATGAACATTTGTTCGCACTGACTGACTAATGAAATGACATCAATGCGATCTTTGTCTGTGCCAGAGAATTTTGGGGCAGTTTTATCCTCGTGATACACAAACACTTGAGGTGTGGTTGTTAGATCAGCGGTATTTGTTTCTTGATTCATTTTCACTGTTTGCTCTGTTAATTCAACTTGGACGTGTTTATCATTGTGTGAGGGAATGGTGGAATATGTATGACCGGACCTGTGAACCCTGTTAAGTATATTGGCATACGTGTGCAAGTCAGCGACAAAGTCCTCACTTGCTACGTCAGAGCGGGTTTCCCACTCATCATCTGAAACTGCCGTATTTGTTTCTTGATCTTTAGTGTGTGGTGAGGTTTGTACAAGGGGTGGGTTGCCTTGGTGCTCTCTTAATTGTGAGTCTGTTGTTGTGGCAAATTGTGTGTCATCTGGTGTGTTGCCTTTGTGCTCTCTTAACCCTTTAACCGCGGGCATTGTTTTGCCCCGACTGGCCTTTCCCGCGGGGGTTTCAGCCAAAATGTAATTTTTTTAAAAACCTTTATAACTCTGCACAGAATAAATCTAGAGCGAAAAATAAGGTACCATTAGAAAGTACTAACCTTCGGCTTTGCAATGATGTAGGTTTCATGATTTCATTGACTATCACTGGATGGGCAGTGCCGTTAGAAGTGAGCGATCTAAAATCACTATTTTTCGCTCACACACCATTACCTTCGCTCACACACCATTACCAAATGCCAACCTCATTCTGATAATAATACTATAAACATATATGAACACTGCACATACGATAAACACCCACTCTGTGTTCACTGAGGCAGGTAAAAGGCACTGTAATTGCCCGCACTTCACTGCCACATCAGCGGTGTTGTAATCACTATTTTTCGTTCACACACCATTACCAAATGCCAACCTCATTCTGATAATAATACTATAAACATATATGAACACTGCACATACGATAAACACCCATCCTGTGTTCACTGAGGCAGGTAAAAGGCACTGTAATTACCCGCACTTCACTGCCACATCAGCGGTGTTGTAATCACTATTTTTCGCTCACACACCATTACCAAATGCCAACCTCATTCTGATAATAATACTATAAACATATATGAACACTGCACATACGATAAACACCCACTCTGTGTTCACTGAGGCAGGTAAAAGGCACTGTAATTGCCTGCACTTCACTGCCACATCAACGGTGTTGTCACTCACACAGCTGGACAGATACTGAAGCGTGTTGGTCAGGGGTGGGGTGGAGGGCCCGGGGGGTGGGAGGTGGGGGCCCGGGAGGTGGGAGGAGGGAGGTGGGGGTCGGCTGGAGTGAAAGAACTTAATAGCTACTCTCCCTTGAAACAATTGGCGCACGGAAAAAACGTGGGGTATTCAAAATATTCACAAACACTCAAGAATGACACCCGCGGTTTGGTCCAGTTTTTGCAATGTCATTCTGGGATGACACCCGCAGTTAAAGGGTTAATTGTGAGTCTGTTGTTGTGGCAAATTGTGTGTCATCTGGTGTGTTGCCTTGGTGCTCTCTTAATTGTGAGTCTGTTGTTGTGGCAAATTGTGTGTCATCTGGTATTAACGTCGGTGGTGGCGAAAATATTCCTGTCATTAAGATACGGTGTTATGAAATACGCCTCTTGTTTATTTATGTCCTAACAAAGTAGATGAGTAAATAAGTTGAAATAAATGATAGATTGTGAGTGTATAAGCGGATATATGGAAATAAGTAAAAAAAAGTTGAATATAGCTAATTTTAGCACCGAGAAGAAATGAGTAAGTATAATTTTACCCACTTGATACAGATCGTAGAGGTGTGTTGATACAAAAGTCGATCTCAGAAGAAAAATGCAGGTTTGATTGAAGATCTCTTGATAATTCTAGTGCTTTGTTGATGGACGATATTACTCAGGAAATTCCATGGCCTGGTGCTTGTGGTAGTTAACAGCTGTCCCAGGCAAACTTCAGCACAGAATTTCCAACTCAACTGTGAAAATAAATGAGTATGAGTAGGAGCTATGTGAATAATGAGTAATGAGTAGTGGGTGAGAAGTGCCTGGTGTCAGTCACACGTTGCTTGGCATGGCAGACTCGCGTTGTGATGTCATCTCAGCACATGGTGACGTTGGCTTCCCACACTGGTAGCTGTGGTGAGTAAACGAGTAGCAATGAGTAACTTGAGTGAAGATGAGTGAGTAAGATGAGTTGTGAATATGGACTTGGTATTTGCTTCGTCGTCTTAACCTCTTCACTCCTGCGTCAGCGGTGGAGGTTGGGTGGATGTAGCAGAGAGAGGAGGGTGAGGTCTGGTGGTTATGAGTTATGAGTCGTGTCGCACTCTTCGTTTGTTTGTTTTGTATTTTCTTGATGTATTCTTGGTCCTTTTTTTCTTGTGATTTACTCGTTGTAGGATGAAGACTGCTGCTACTTGTAGGTGCGTGTAGAAGATTATACAGACGACTTGTAGAGTTGTTACTTGTAGCTGACTGTAGATGGTTGTAGTTCATTCACTGTAGAACTGAAGTTAATCTTGTAGAGTGTCGCCTGCTTTTGTAGAAATTCACTGTTGATTCGAAGACGAGGTGCGTTCTTTTCGCTGCTACCAAATGTCATAGAAAGACTTTGTAGTTACTTGTAGAGAAGTTATATATATTAGACTTGTGGACGAGCGGTTGTTATACTTGAGTAGCTTTGTAAGTAGATAATCTTCTTTCCCATTTGTCATTCAATGATAAGGAGAGGTAAAGAATAGTATGGGACTATTTTTATTTGTCTTGGAAATATTAACAAGCCTCTCACACAGAGCGAAGTATAAAGTAGAGTCCCGCTAGCTATCTCCCTATCTCTCTCTCTCTCTCTCTCTTCCAAGTTGCTAAACCTTTCTTCCCACTCCCTGCCGCTTCTATGGCCTCTCTCCTGAGCTCTCTTTCCTAAATTCTGGTGAAACAGGAGTCGTGTCACGTGTGTTCACTGTGGTTGGAAAGTTCTAGAAGCCTGTGTGTGAGTATGTGTGTATGTGTGTGTATGGTCAACAAGGCTTTGTTCACCTGGTGTATTGCTGACAACTAACTGCATCATCTCCTGACTGGCTACTTCCTAATCTGTCGTCAGCTTTTCCTCAGTGTAACTTGCAAGATATTTCCCATTCCCAGGCTCGCATAGAGCTGTCTATCTGTCTATTTATCTATCTATCTAGTATGATTTGTAAATATAATATGGACTCATAACATTACTCTCATCACCTCTTTCCAGAACATTTTCTTACAGTCCCTCAACTTTACACTCAAATTCCTTCCAATTTCCTCATCCTTTCTTTTCTTACTCTCTCTTACTAATCTTTATATTTCTCTCTTCCCCTCTACATATAACTCTCTCTTCTGCCTCTCAACTTCTTCCACGCCCCTATTTCTCATCCATTCATTATATGCTTTCGTCTTTAGTGCCACAGCCTGTCTCACCTCTTCATTCCACCATGCTGTTTCTTGCACCCCCTTCAGTCTTCTCTTCACCCCACACACCACATCACACGCTGCACATATTTCTTCTGTGATTATCTTGCACGCACCTTCCACATCCCCCATCTTCTCCAATTCATGTTTACCCAATCGTTCCTCCACTTCTCTCCTATATTCTGCCTTTTTCTCATTCTCTTGTAGTCTTTCCACACTCTCTTGCAACTACTCCTTACTCCCGTCCTTCACTTCTTTTATTTCTCCATCTTACTTGGATCTTGATTCTGGCCACCATCAAGTACTGTAGTGGTCAGAAAGTCCACTCCCCCAACCTCTATGTGCTCTTGCAACCATTACACATCTTCGCATCCTTTCATCCACACACACATTATCAATCATTGCCTTCCTTTCATTCAGTTCACCACCAACCCTTCTCATCACTTGCCATGTATACCTGTGGATCACTTTGTGCCTGAAGAGGGTATTGCCTATCAGCAACCCCCTCCTGGCACAAATGTCCACTAACCCACTGCCATTCTCATCTATCTCAGCAGGCACACCCCACCCACCAACTATTCCATCCACCTTCACATTCCCTACTTTACCATTCATATCACCAATAAAAAACACTCTCTCATTCCTTCTAACCCTTTCCATGCAGACTTCCACATTTCTCCAGAACTCTTCTCTCACTGTGCTTGCACGATCTTGCGTTGGTGCATACACGCACACACTCGTCCACATTTGTATTCCAACTTTCACTCTTACCCACACAATCCTTGTGCCAACTGATCTATACTCTCTTGCTTTCTTCTTCCATCTTTTACTCACAACAATACACACTCCTTCTTTTCCCCACTCATTCTCACCTACTCCTGCATATATACCCTCATCCATACTCACATTCTCTCATACTCTCATCTCTCCATTTAGTTTCAGTTACTCAACATACATCCACTTTCGCACCGTCAGGCACCTGGACAATCTCTCTCTCTTTCACCTCATCATTCGCACCCCTTATATAAGGTATATATATATATATATATATATATATATATATATATATATATATATATATATATATATATATGTATATAGATAGATAGATAGATATAGATGGATGTACTATATATAATAGATAGATAGATAGGTATAGATAGTGTTACATAGCCTATGATTTCATCATCCTTTGTGTAATTTTAACGCACAGTATGCTGCATGTTTGATCACGAGCGTGTTCTGCCTCAGTCCCCCCCTTCTACCGTTATAGTAGAGTAAGTCGTCCTTTCTGTTGTTCAGAGCAGGATTGTCAACTCTTTGTCCCCATGGCTTCATTTGCGCGTCCTTACAAGTTGTATCAAGCTCTGCTGGCCCCCATATAAAGAGCTCAGTCTCTGCATCATTGCCACTTAGATCTGCTCCTCATTTTGTTCACATCTCTGTCCTCCCCTGTACAGTTATTATTATTGTGAGTTTCTCAGGAAGTCTCCAACCATCTAGCAGCTGTGTAATTTGAGTATAACTGTTGTTGCATTTTTTCTTGTACTGTGTAGCGTAAGGTTAATTCTTAGGCCTAGTAAGGTTTTTGTAGTTTATGTAGGATTCATTTTGTCAGCCAGTTTTAATAATAGTTTGTATCTGTAATAATTTATCTGGCATTCACTGAGCATTACCCAGTGTATTTTCATTTTATCAGGGCTGACTTAGATAAATTTACTCTTGCTAATTTCGTGTTAATAGAGGCTATTGCAGTTAACCATATATTTAACCTGTTTTTTGCCATTACATTATCCTTATGAGTCCTGAATGTTTTGTTGTTAGTTTGAGCATTAAACTTTAACTTGTAATTTTACCTAACTCTTTTGTTTTGAACCTGGAACTTTACGGGACAGTAGTGATTTTTAGTATTCTCACTGAAAGTGTACATTATCTTTCTCTGTTCCGTAACATAAATTTGGCGACCTCTCATCAGGATATTCAGGATATTATCATAAGGATATTGCTTGATATTTTGTGACTGTTACTTATTCATGATGTCTACTATTACTACGCTTGATGAAGCCAAAGATTTTTTGTCAAATGTGCAAACAATGTGTGATGTAGAAAACAGAACAAAGAATGAACTTAAGCTTGTTGCTCAACAATTGGGAATTGCTGTTCGCTCTCATCATTCTAAAGATCAAATTGTTGACATGATTAATGAAAGCTTGTTAAATGTAACTCCTAAAAATGAGCAAACGCAGATTGAATTAGCTAAGTTCCTGCTAGCCCTGCAGGAGGCTCAGGCTAAGGAGGCGGAGTCTCGTGTTAAGGAGGCTGAATTTCAAGCACGTGCTAAGGAGGCTGAGTCTCAAGCTCGTATTCAGGAGGCTGAATTTCAAGCAAATGCTAAGGAGGCGGAGTCTCAGGCTCGTATTCAGGAGGCACAGATACACGCACAAGTTGAACTTGCCAGGATTCAGGCAGACCATGAGTATCGCATGAAACAAGGTGGAACTGGATCATCCAGCTCTGATGATTTTGATGTGGCTAAAAATGTTAAACTTGTCCCTCCTTTTAATGAATCTGATTTAACAAAGTATTTTCAGTTGTTTGAGAGGGTAGCTACAGGTTTTAATTGGCCAAAAAAGTATTGGCCAGTACTCCTTGAAACTGTTCTCACCGGTAAAGCTCAAGTAACTTATGCATCCTTGCCTCAGGATCAATCTGATAATTATGATGTAGTTAAGAGCTTGATTCTTAAGGCCTATGAGCTTGTTCCTGAAGCCTATAGAGTAAAATTTAGGACAACTTACAAGCAAGATAAGCAATCCCATGTTGAGTATGCAAAAATCAAAGAAGATCTGTTAGAGCAGTGGTTAAATTCTAAGAATGTGGATTCTGATTTTGGTAAATTTAAGCAGATGATTTTGCTGGAGGACTTCAAGAGGTGTATTTATAAAGATGTACGCCTATATCTTGATGAGAGAAGAATAGATAATTTGTCTGATGCTGCAGTTTTAGCTGATGAATATGTTCTCACTCACAAAAGATATTCTAAAGAAAAAGGGAAAGCTGAAAGTAAGTACGTTGCCTCTAGTCAGAGTACAAGTAACAGGAAAGAGAATAAAGATGATGTTTCTCAGGAAGTAAATACCAGCTTCACCTCTAGATTTCAGAAAAGTAAATGTACTTATTGTAGTAAGCTTGGTCATACTACTGAGAAATGTTTCAGGAGACAGCGTGATGTGAACAAAAAAGAGTCTTTAAATATTCAGTCAATTGGTCTAGTGTCCACTCTTGAGAGTTCCCAGAATTCTTTAACTGAGTTAACTGAACCTGCTTTGAGGGGTAACTTAAATTCTCAGGATGGAGCTCCTCTTTTGAGCAGTAACGTGGGTGACACTCTCAAGAGTTCATGTGCTAATTTCCTGTCTGATGGTTTTGTCAGTCCTCTGGACAGTAATGACAGGAAATCAGTTAAAATATATCGTGATACAGATGCATGCCAATCCCTTATGCTGACCAGTGTTCTAGGCTCTAATGTTAATTCCTCTGATGAAACTGTAATCTTACAAGGTGTAGGGAATAATTACTTCTCTGTCCCTCTGTGCAGAGTGAATTTAGAGTCCTGGTTTTGTTAATGGTTCCGTTATGGTTGGGTTGGTTGAGACACTCCCAATGTCAGGTGTAACTTTCTTACTTGGAAATGATATTGGTGGAGGTCAAGTGTGTCCAGCTCCTCAGTTGTCTAGTGAGCCAGTGGCTGCGGCCCAGGATTGTGGTGTCCCTGATGTGTTCCCTGCATGTGCTGTCACTAAGGCTAAGTCTAAAGTTACTGGTGATTTAGAGGATAATGATGATGATGATGTTATCCTAGCTGACACTTTTCTTGCTAATTTGGACCACTCACCAGATGAGGCAGTACCCCGTAGTGTTGATAATTTGTCTCGTCAAGAGTTGGTTGAGTTGCAGGTTGCTGACCCTGAGTTGAAAGGTCTAGCTAACTCTGCTTACAGTGAAGAAGAGTCAGCCGGTGCTTCTACTTGTTATTATGTAAAGTCAGGAGTACTTATGAGGAAGTGGAGACCCCCAACAGCATCAGCCGACTGTGAATGGGAGGTTGTACATCAAGTTGTCATCCCTCGTGTTTGTAGGCAGGATATCATTAGAGTGGCTCATGATTCCAGTTTGGCAGGAAATCTTGGAGTGAGGAAGACTATGGCACGCATTTTGAAACACTTCTACTGGCCAGGTATCTTCAGGGATGTTTCCTGGTATTGTAAGTCTTGTTACACCTGTCAAGTTGTGGGGAAGTGTAATCAGACCGAAAAGGTTGCACCTCTAGTTCCCATTCCTCCTTTTGAGGCGCCATTCACCCGTGTGTTGGTGGATATTGTGGGCCCTCTTCCTAAAACTTCTTCAGGGTTTTCTTATGTGTTGACCATGATTGATATGGCTACTCGTTATCCTGAAGCCATTCCACTTAGAAATATCTCAGCAAAGAACGTGGTTAAGGAAATGCTAGGGTTCTTCACAAGGTTTGGTCTGCCCAAGGAGGTACAGTCAGACTGAGGAAGTAATTTCATGTCAAATGTTTTCAAGCAGTCTCTGAAAGAGTTGGGCATCACCCAGATCACGTCTTCAGCTTACCATCCCCAGACCCAAGGAGCACTGGAGAGATATCATCAAACACTCAAATCGATGCTCAAGAAATACTGTTTGGAACATCAGAAAGACTGGGATAAAGGTCTTCCATTCGTTGTGTTTGCCGCAAGAGAATCTCCAAATGAATCACTGGGCTTCTCACCTTTTGAACTACTGTTTGGCCATGAAATAAGAAGACCCCTTAAGCTACTCAAGGAATGCTGGCTGTCGGAGGAAGATGACATCAACCTGCTGAAGTATGTGAAGAACTTCAAAGAACGGCTGTCCACTGCTTTACAGCCGGCGAGAGAGAATTTAGGAGCTGCTCAGGAGAAGATGAAGACTTGGTATGATAAGAAGTCCAGGTTACGCCACTTTCAGCCAGAAGATCAGGTTTTGATTCTGCTACCAGTGCATGGGCAACCTCTTCAAGCCAAGTTTAGTGGTCCTTATTTCGAGGAGAAGAAACTCAGTGATGTCAACTATGTCATTGCCACACCAGATCGTAGAAAGAACAAGCAACTTTGTCACATCAACATGCTAAAGTTATATCACAGGCGGGACGAAAATAATCCAGTCTGCACTGTAGCTGTTCCACCCGAGTCTGCAAGTGAAGCTCTCCCATGCAGTATGAGCCTGAGTGATAGTTTGGGGAAGAATCCTGATATCATGAATGATCTCCAGACTAAGCTTTCTCATCTACCTCCCGAGGAAAGGCAGGAGTTTTCAGCATTACTGCAGGAGTACCCGCAAGTGTTCCGTGCTACTCCAGGAAGAACCACTGTGTTGGTGCATGATGTCGATGTTGGAGACGCAAAGCCAATTAAATTGCCTCCTTACCGTGTGAACCCAGTGAAAGTTCCTCTCATCGAGAAGGAGCTTGGCTACCTGTTGGACCACAAGATGATTGAGCCCTGTCAGAGCGAGTGGAGTTCTCCTGTCACTCTGGTCCCTAAGCCAGGTGGGTCACAGCGGCTTTGCATTGACTACAGACGTGTTAATCAGACACTTACCCTCTCCCTCGTGTGGAAGATTGCATAGACAAGATCAGAAAGGCTTGGTACATAAGTAAGTTTGATTTGTTAAAGGGATACTGGCAAGTACCTATGACTGAACGTGCTAGGGAGATCTCATGTTTTGTAACACTAGGAAAGAAAATGTTATTGCAGATTGCTTATCTAGACTTTAGACAGATTGTTTTAGAGTAATAAGAAATTTCCTTTGTAAATTTCTTTTTCTTTGTGGGGAGGTGTTACATAGCCTATGATTTCATCATCCTTTGTGTAATTTTAATGCACAGTATGCTGCATGTTTGATCACGAGCGTGTTCTGCCTCAGTCCCCCCCTTCTACCGTTATAGTAGAGTAAGTCGTCCTTTCTGTTGTTCAGAGCAGGATTGTCAACTCTTTGTCCCCATGGCTTCATTTGCGCGTCCTTCTTACAAGTTGTATCAAGCTCTGCTGGCCCCTATATAATGAGCTCAGTCTCTGCATCATTGCCACTTAGATCTGCTCCTCATTTTGTTCACATCTCTGTCCTCCCCTGTACAGTTATTATTATTGTGAGTTTCTCAGGAAGTCTCCAACCATCTAGCAGCTGTGTAATTTGAGTATAACTGTTGTTGCATTTTTTCTTGTACTGTATAGCGTAAGGTTAATTCTTAGGCCTAGTAAGGTTTTTGTAGTTTATGTAGGATTCATTTTGTCAGCCAGTTTTAATAATAGTTTGTATCTGTAATAATTTATCTGGCATTCACTGAGCATTACCCAGTGTATTTTCATTTTATCAGGGCTGACTTAGATAAATTTACTCTTGCTAATTTCGTGTTAATAGAGGCTATTGCAGTTAACCATATATTTAACCCGTTTTTGCCATTACATTATCCTTATGAGTCCTGAATGTTTTGTTGTTAGTTTGAGCATTAAACTTTAACTTGTAATTTTACCTAACTCTTGTTTTGAACCTGGAACTTTACGGGACAGTAGTGATTTTTAGTATTCTCACTTAAAGTGTACATTATCTTTCTCTGTTCCGTAACAATAGATATACTATATAGATACCGGTAGCTAGAAATATATATATATATATATATATATATATATATATATATATATATATATATATATATATATATGAAGCCTCTGTGGTAGAGCGTGAGTTTCGCACGATGGTGGACAAGGGTTCGCCTCCCGCCAGAGTTGTAAAAACTTCGGGAATCGTTCACCAACCCACTTGCTACTTTGGCGGACATAAGGGGTGCTGAAGTTGAACCAGAGTCGCATACTAGTATGCTTGCACCCAATCGGCTTAAGGCGGGCCGATTACACCTGGTTCACAGACTACACACACATCCTAAGCCAGTACAAGACTACAGTTACAATTAGAAGCTCCTCTCACCCTACATACAGTCTCTACCAGACAGCCTAAGCCATTGGGTAGAGATACATTGGCTCTATCATCCCTGCTTCGGTAGGGATAGGCCGGTCCTGCAGTGGACCCCAATGGCTGATGATATATATATATATATATATATATATATATATATATATATATATATATATATATATATATATATATATGCAGCAGCCATTTGATAGTCCACTGCAGGACCGGCCTATCCCGACCGAAGTGGGGACGATACAGCCTATGTATCTCTACCAAGTGGCTTCGGCTGTCCGGTAGAGATTGTATGTAGTGTGAGAAGTGCTTGTAAGTGTGATTATAGCATTGGAGAGGCTTTGGATGAGTGTGTAGTCTATGAGTCAAGTGTAATCATCCCACGCAAGTCAACTTGGTGCAAGCATGCTTTTTGGTACGCAGCAGTGGTTCAACCACAGGACCCCTTATATCTGCGAAAGCAGTACGTGGTCAGAAGAACGCTCCCAAAATTTATTACCCTGACGCGGCGTGAACCCGCATTCTCCAGTGCACGAAAACGCACACTTTACCACTGTACCACGGCTGACCCTCGTGCAGTGTGGTGTGATGAGGATCTGTCCCTTCTCCCCTCTGGAGCTAAGATGTGAATGAATGTGTTTGAGTGGATGAGTAAATTGGGAGTGTGTTGTCCTGTCTCGGCTACCTCCCTTTCCTTGAGGAAAGCAATCTGTATATATATATATATATATATATATATATATATATATATATATATATATATATATATATATATATATATATAAGAACTCTTTTACCGTGGTAAAAATTTACATACTTGACGAGATTTGAAAATAAACTGAGTTAACATGCCTGAAGCGTATCCCTGATCCGCTTAGCTTTATCTCTGTATTCATAGTGGTATCGAAGGTTTCGTAGCACCACTTACTAAGCAATATATTTTGCTTATTATCACTGCCATTTTCGTTACTTAAAGAGTTGAGTTTGACTATCAACAAAGTTTTCATAAAAATTATAAACGAAGATGTTGATGTACAGTGTCCAGAATAAACATCTTAGAAGTGTTACGAAAGAACCCAAAGCCACTTTGAACATGAGCCCTAGGTGCAAGTACTCCGTGGTGTGTAAGCTGCAAATTGTCCAAGCTGAATCAGTTTCGTAGGCAACACATTCTTCACATCATACGCAAATTGAAAACAGTCTGAGGTAAAAATCCATCCTGTAACAAATGAAAATACCGACGGTACTGATCACCCTCTCCGCGATGTTATCATCACCAGACTGGTGATATGAACTTTTCAGTTTCATAATCCATGCACTGATACACTTAACTGTCACTGATGTGGTTAATATTATAGCACTATTACGATACATTCTGCATAAATTTTACAGTACATACCTTGTTCATGGGGTGTTGTATATACTGGACAGTTAGGCTTACTACTTTATATAGTTGCCTCAACCCGTTCTTGAAATGCTAAAGATGGCTGTCGTTGGATCATAATGTACAAGGATACTCTACGGTGGTAGCCTCGGATATGGTGGGTACCAAGCAGACAAATAGCATTTTGATTTTTATAATTTATCTAGTGGATAATGATTGACTGTTTTGACACCTTCCTTCGAGCATTATGTCCATTGTAATGAATTATTCGTTATACACGACATGGAGCTCCGGGAGTTATACTATATCCGAAGAGAGAGAGAGAGAGAGAGAGAGAGAGAGAGAGAGAGAGAGAGAGAGAGAGAGAGATGGGGTGGGGGAGGGTCGGAGATATTAGGGAAGGGAGGATCAGGTGTTCCAACTCTTACCACGTATTCACGACTTCTGTGCCAGTGATAGTTGCGAAAGGTATCAAAGCAAGGGGTGCCGATAATTATTTTTGTGGGTGTACATAAGCACTTTGTCTTTCTTGGTACAGAAGTATTATCTGAGCTATTTGGTCTGGTGTAATGAAGCTTCATAATTACAATACACTAGCGTAGTTTAACATGTGATAATTTTTAGATATTTAGTTCGTCCTCACGTTCTTGAATAAGTATGTGACCTATTTCAGTCTTTCATCTATATTTGGTGAAAATCACTTGCAACCTTTATCTACGCCAAACAGTAGCCTACATCGCTTATTGCTTTGTCTTAGTTCATACCAAAAGAAGGTCCAAGTCTTGCCGAAGTTACTGCATCCTCACATAAAACACAGTATCAGTACCTGGGTATGTGAGTTCCATTTCACGATGCTGTGACACTCACTGCTTTTTGTAGAAGACACAGAAAGAAATATGTGTATATGTTACAGAAATACGAAGACATCACATACTCTTTAATCCACAACCGGATATTTTATAATGTTCTTACTCTTCCCAGGCGAAAAACAGATGTGGGACAATGAAAAAAAGTGGTAAATAAAATATATATCATTACTGATTATACAGTATATGTCATTGCAAAGAGGCGCTGTTCAGTTTACATCATATGGTGGTTTATTCTGGTTGCCGTTAATATAAAAAGGAAGTCTCGAGTAGAATGAACAAAAGCAGTCACCTTTATTTTTTTTTAGCAAAGGTTGAATAAAACAGATTTGCAGTAAATTGTGTTTTTAATGTTTATGATATTACATGTAGAATCCTACTGACACAATCTGATAATTAACCGATGAATGGAAAAATACTTTGTTCCAACTTTCGCTAATTATATCAGTATAACGTGTAGAGTTCGTCCTTCATACCAGGATATAAAGGTAAATATTGAACAGATAAAAATCATGTATGATGAATAATCAGAGCTTGTTGCTTTCATAATCCTAATTTGTCACAAAGTAAGTATAAGATAAAAATTAAGACGGGCTTAAAACTCCACATTTGTTGCTTTGATAAGTTCTTTTGTAACACTAAACAAGTAGATGAGAAAATGATTAATATTTTAAGTTTCAAGTCTGATGCCATGACACCCTCGTGATTCCGGCAATACAACCATAGCTGGCTGTGCATTCTAAGTTTCAAACATAAAAAAAAGGAAAAGTAAATGACAAGTTTCGAAATTTGATAAGTTTGTGGCAAATCTGCTCACGTTTCTGCTGATAAAGAATGGTCAATAGTGGAGGGGTCGGTGAGATCACTGTATAAACATTTGGCAGACCCAGAGAAACGTGCAGCAGAGGCAAATCTGTGGAACTTCGGAATAGGTAACAGAAAAAATGAGATTAGAAAAGAACAACAAACTTTTTTTTTTTTTTTTTTTTTAGAGTATGGATACTTGAAAATGTCTGAGTCTTATGCTCAACGTTCTGTCTCTGCTTTAATGAGTTAATATTTTGGTTATCATTTTCTGTTATACCTTCAAGGTAGCTTATATGGTTTTTATATTCACAATCGCTTGAAAACAGACTTCTTTGGGCATCACAGGCTCTGCTGATAAATAATGATATCAGATCCCTCCATCACAGAACTTGTTTGACTGGGTGTATCCATTTTGCGTGACATACATAAACTGGTTTTGAGGTAGAGAGAAGTCCCACTAGGTGAGTCACTAACTATATCACCTCAATGGGTACCACTCGGACTAGGAAAAAAAAAATGATGTAAGTATGTATGAGGTTCTGATAAAAAAAAAAAGGCCCATATAGATTATCCAGATGTTAAAAGAAACACAAATAACGCGTGATTTCTTATAAAACGTCAATTGTTCCTGTAATATTTTCGTACCTTATTCTATCCTGCAATATATATATATATATATATATATATATATATATATATATATATATATATATATATATATATATATATATATATATATATATTTTCAGTATACTCTCCCTGACAATGTAATTTTGGGACAGTCATTTCTATTTTTAGCATAACCTTTATATATTATCTCACATCACACTAAACTACATACCTCAGCACAAACTTTTTTTTTCTCATACATAATGCATTTACATATTAAAGGATATATATTTAGCAAGGGACATACGAAAATAAAGGTGAAAAGGATTAAGAATGTAGAATTTCTTTCTTACTGACTAACAGTTACGATATAAGGCAAGTAACATACAATATACAGGCGTGTTTATAACATCGGATATTCATCTGCTCACATTACCTACTGTTGTGTTAGCTGCTGGTGAGATATGTAACTGCTTAACATACACTTGCCATCAGTGCACCATGAAGTAAGGGGAAAGTTATATATATATATATATATATATATATATATATATATATATATATATATATATATATATATATTTATATCCAGCACCGGACACTATAATACTGTAGACATAACGGGTATATGTGTATCCTTTGTTATGAAAGCGACTGTACAGTTTTGTACAGATTTATTGGTGAGTCTAATGTAAGACGTATCTTTTATTAAGACTGGTCTAGATTTGTCAATCATCAACGTTATCATGATCATCATCGTCTTCGTCCTCCTTTTCCTCGTCCATCTCGTACCAGTCGTCGTCATAAAGACATCAGCATTTACATTGCAATAATAAATCAACGTATTAGTTGAAAATCATTGGCCCCAACGCTACGTACACAAAGTAGAAGCTTACTTATCTAGCTTAAATACTAATTATGAATCTTTAAACTACTGTATTTGCATTATCAGATGATATAAATGCACCAGTTATTGAATATATATTTCAATAATTCTTCCACATCACTCCATTCCTCGAATTGTTCACTCATTCTTATATACACCAACAAGATGCCAATTCATAACGACCTTCAGGTACTTTCTTTAACCAAAGTAACAATAAGTATAGACATTTCACTTAACGTTGTCCGGATTTTCATTCTTTTGTAACTTATTACACAGAGCTTCGTGACAGAAAAAGCCAACAATACGGCAAGAAATTCTTTTCACTCACTTCATGACGAACATCAAATCTGAGTGTTACCCTACTGTTAAAACTCAGCATTCAAGTCTGCGAGATGGCAATTTTAGACCAAGGTAAAACAAACAGAGCATAGCATCCGAACTCTTATATTATTTGTTCATGGTGTCCACAGTATCATTCCATTAAAGACGCGTGACATATTAATATTAGTCTCTTTCTCACAACTTCCATATTTCTTTGGATACAAAATGAACCTCAAGTTTCCTATTCTCTTGCCAAAAGTTTCAATTCCTTAAGCTGATTACATCTTTAAAAATATGGTTCAATAACACCTTTAGAAGTCCACAGGGATCATGTTGGCTACAGCACTGATGGGTTTGTTGGTAGGTTTCACTGAAGGGATACTTGCTGCATAGCGATGTGGGACTGATATACAAGTATAATGGACATTATACTGCTAATGTTTTAATGCATATTATCCTAGGAATTTCTTGCATTAGACTTTTTTTTTTTTTAATGTTCACTGATGGATTGTGTTTTATTGGTGGGTTCGAGAGGACAATAATCTCTTGAGATTTATCTTGCACGTTCTCCAGGGGATTTCTTGACAAGTGTTTCATCAGGTGATCTACCCATGATACATATTACACTGTTAAACATCAGGATGAAATTGCTAACGACAGAGTTCCGTCCAGCTCTATCAACTTTACTGATACTGCCACAGACTCACAGCTCCATTATGGTGGTCATCAGGGGTTGTGCAATATGACCTAACCAATTACTAAATAAATGTCTGTTGTCGTCCGTTTTTATTATGGCGTTTTCTGTCATTTTTTTTTCACTTTATTCTTTTCAGAACTATGACTCTAATAAGAGTACTTTCTTGCTAAGATCAAGTTGTTTCATTCCATTCAGGAAAGACTTTTCGTACTGAAGGAATTAATGAAGTGTATATATATCCAACACAGTTCGTAAAAGTTTCTCAGAAGCAGAATAGATTGTTTAAATGTAGCAAGAATAGACAAATACAATCGTCGCTGTACTGAATGGGTTAATATTCACTCTAGCTTCATTCCAGTATATTTAGTATTTATAAAAGTGAAGAAAAAAAAAGGGGGGGGGCAGTGCATGACAGCATTGTGATTCTCACACTTAATGTATGGAAGTGAAGCTTGGACCCTGTTGGAAGGACACACGAATGAGAGCAGTGGAAATGAGGGATCTGAGAGATGCCTGTGGAATTACATGGAGAAACAGGTAGATATGTTAGGTAAAATAGGAACGTGGTGTAGATGTCGATGTCACAGAAAGTGTTAAGAGAAATGCTTTGAAGTGGTTTGGACGTGTGGCGAAGATGAAGAATGAGAAGATATCCTGTAGAATGTACGTGAATGAAGTCAGGGGTGGAGAGGGTAGGAGACCAAGGATGAGATGGAGGGGTAGAGAGACATGAGAGAGGGGGATGTGAGTTGGAGGGAGGGGAACCAAATGTTAATGGACAGGGCGACATGGTGATTTATATACGGTTATGGATGAATAAATAGAGGTGACAGAAGATGAAAGTGAAGATATTTAATACTTCATATCAGCTTGAGCTAAGCAATACCAAAAAGGGGGAAAAAAAAAAGAAAATGTAAAACTCAGTTGGACTCATGGAGAAGGGTGACACTGTTGGGCACTGACAGAGGCACTTATAGCACCCATTCCGTATTTAGAGTATATGATGTATATACGTCTATCGTCACGCATACAGATTCTTAACACCTCATAAACATGGCAGAGGGAATCATAATGTGAACCAATACGAAAAATAATACGATCTATGATAGAGTTTACAATAATGAAGATTAGTGTATTAAGCACAGGTCCGATGATGGTATTTTAGATTCTGTACATATATGTTACCCTCGGACGACTGTATTCAATTTATAAAAGGCCTCAGGTATTGAAAGGGTATATTAACGGTATGTCTAACTCCTCTAGCTCGAAAACTTTCACTAAACATGAATAAAATCTTGTGGTGACAGTAGCATTAGAGGAACACTATGTCATGTGAGTGAAGTGGTTCATATCCACTTCCTAAGGAGACAAAGACCAGGATAAAAGGCCCTGCTATCAAGCTAATGGGCCTTCATCTAGGTAGCGTACCAGACTTCATAACACCTCTTCATTAGCGAATTATTTTTAATACTACATCTTCACATTCCCTTGGATGCAATTTGTGTTGTCCTGATATCGGCATAGTTGACATGAATCACTTAAGTCCGATGGAGTATTTACTTTCTGGCTCATCTTCTGTCTTGCTTGTTCCGACCGCCACAGTAATCTTGTCACAGTTCACAGAGGTAGTGGGAAATGGTCGCATTAATATATATATATATATATATATATATATATATATATATATATATATATATATATACATTAGATGATTTAGCCCTGCTAGGGTTACAGGAGGGCGCTACCCCTCATAGCACAACAGCCACCGGGTGGGGCGCGAACTCGCAACCTCACGATTACGAGCCCGACACCCTACCACTGAGTTGGATGGAAAGCTTTCGGTAAACATAGAGATTATGAAAAGTAGCTTGCAAGTTTGTATGAAACGAAAAGTATATAACGAATGTATAATTCCAGCTATGACGTATGGTTGTGAGACTTGGAAACTGACAAAATCGATGGAAAATGTATTAATTCGTTCTCAGAGAGCAATGGAGAGGTCAATGTTGGGAATATCTTTAAGAGACAGGAAAAGATCAACTTGGGTGAGAGAGCAGACTAAAGTCAAAGATATTATAGAAGTTATAAAGGAACAGAAATGGAGGTGGGCAGCTCATTTAGTAAGAACAAGAGATAATCGTTGGAGCAAGAGCTTGACTGACTGGACACCAAGAGATGGTAAGCGTAGCAGAAAAAGGCCAGACAGGAGGTGGAGAGATGAGATAGAGAAATTTGCAGGGAAAACGTGGCAAAGATTGGCTCAGTCAAGGAATTCGTGGAGAAGGTTGAGGGAGGCCTTTGTTCAGCAGTGGGCTTACAGTGGCTGATGATGATGATGATGATATATATATATATATATATATATATATATATATATATATATATATATATATATATATATATATATATATATATACAATATATATATATATATATATATATATATATATATATATATATATATATATATATATACAAATATATATATATATAGATAGATAGATAGATAGATAGATAGATAGATAGATAGATCGATACAGATAGATAGATAGATCGATAGATAGGTCGATATAGATAGATAGATCGATACAGATAGATAGATAGATAGATAGGTCGATATAGATAGATAGATAGATATAGATAGATAGATAGATATACATATATCTATCTATCTATCTATCTATAGCCCGACGCCCTAATCCCGCAAAGGGTGGCCGCAGATCCAAGTCGCTCTGTCACCCACCATTTGACTACCCTCCCCCCAACTCACTCACCCCTCCCTCATATACCTCTCAACTCCATCCCTCCACCTCATCCTCGGTCTACCCCTCCCCCTCCCTCCCTCCACCTCACCTACATACACCCTCTTAGTCAGTCGTTCATTCTCCATTCTCTCCACATGCTCAAACCACCTCAGTGTATTTCTCCTAATCTTCTCAACCACATCCACATCGACCCCACAACGTTCCTTCACTTCTTCATTCGTCAGCCTGTCCCTCCATGTCACTCCACATGCTCCTCTCAAGTAACTCATTTCCACTGCTCTCACTCTTGACTTATTCCCCTCTTGAAAGGTCCACGCCTCGCTTCCATACGTCAGGGTAGGGATCACAATATTATCATGCAGTGACTTCTTAACTTCCATACTCACCTCCCTATTTCTCATCACTGTTTTCAGTGAACCAACAATCTTTTTTCCCTGCTGTACCCTTTCATGCACTTCATCCCCCAAAGTTCCATCCTTACTCAGCACACTACCCAAGTACTTGAATGCACTCACATTCTCCATATCCTCACCATCCAACCTCATTGTACATTCTGTGACTTCATTCCTCTGAAACACCATACCTTTACTTTTGTTTACATTAACTTTCAGCTCCCTCCTCCTACACACTGTCCCAAATTCATTCACCAAACCTTGCAACTTCCATTCATCTTCACTCAACAATACTGTATCATCAGCAAACAGCAACACCGGAATCTTCCAAATCTCACCCTCATTCATTAGAGCCACCCACCACATCCACTGCCCTACCTTGCACCTTCTTTACAACCCCATCCATGTATATATTAAACAGCCATGGAGACATCACACAACCCTGTTTCAGTCCTACACAGAGATCAAAGAACTCACTCAGCTCACCATCCACTCGCACCGTAGCCCTATCTCCTTCGTACATACTCTTCACAGCACTCAACAATTTCCCCTCCACTCCATATATTCTTAATACCTTCCACATACCTTCCCTATCTATTCTGTCATAAGCTTTCTCCAAGTCCATGAAGGCAGCATACACTTTCTTTCCCTTCTCTAGATACTTCTCCACTAAGCATCTTAGAACAAATATCTGATCTACACACCCTTTTCCCTTCCTAAATCCCTCTTGTTCTTCTGCAACTAGCTCCTCTACCATATGCCTAACCCTATCAATGAGTATTCTACCATATATTTTGCCAGTCACACTAAGAAGGCATACTTCTCTCTCCCCTTTTCCTTTGTATAAATGAACAATTATACCTGATTTCCAGTCCGCTGGAACCCTTCCCTCTTCCCAAGCCAATCTACACAACTTCCATATCCACTTCACAACAATCTCACCCCCATACCTCAGCATTTCACCACACACTCCGTCAATTCCTGGGGCCTTTCCCAGTTTGATCTTCATTGCTTCCACTACTTCCACCTTACTGATCTGTTCCTCCCTCCTCTCATCTCTTCTTCTCCCAACCATTCCCCAACCACTTATACTCGCACTGCTCTCACTTTCTACATTCAACAATTCCTCAAAGTGCTCCTTCCATCTCCTCAATTTCTTTCTCTTCTCCACCAGTAATCTGTTATTCCTATCTTTCACTCCCCTACTATTTCCCCTTTCACACTGCCTTACTTTCTTTCCCTCCTTCCAAAACAATTTCTTACTCTCCCTCATTTTCACACTCAGATTCCTCCCAAACTCTTCATCTACTTTCTTCTTACTCTCCTTCATCAGTCTCTTCACCTCCCTTCTCCTGCTTACATATATCTCTCTCTTCTCTCTCTCATCTTCTCCCCTACCTCTGCTCGCTAACCATTCACTATATGCTTTCTTCTTTTGTTCCACAGATCGTTTCACCTCATCATTCCACCATGCTGTCCCATGCACACCCTTGCATCTCCTCCTCACTCCACAAACCACCTCACACGCAGCGCCTATCTTTTCTGTGAATATCTTACATACATCTTCCACCCCTTCCATCTGCTCTAGCTCATACCTTCCCAATCTTTCTTCCTCTATGCTCTTATACTCTGCCATTTTCTCACTCTCTTGCAATTTCTACACTCTTCTCAGAGGAGCTGTTTCCCCCTGTCTTCCCCTTCGTCTCCTCAATATATATATATATATATATATATATATATATATATATATATATATATATATCATCAGCAGCAGCAGCCGTTTGAGTATCCATTGGAGGACCGCCCTATCCCGATCGAAGTCGGGACGGTACAGCCAATGTATCTCTACCAAGTGGCTTAGACTGTCTGGTAGAGATTGTATTTAGGGTGAGAAGTGCCTGTAAGTGTAACGGTAGTGTTGGAGTGGCTTTGGATGTGTGTGCAGTCTGTGAACCAAGTGTAATCGGCCCGCGCAAGCCGACTGGGTGCAAGCTTACTTTATAGTAAGCAACACTGGTTCAGCCACAGCACCCCTTGTGTCCGCCAATGCAATACGTGGCAGGGTGAACACTCCCAAAGTTTATTACCCTGGCGGGGCGCGAACCCTGGCTCACCCGTGTACGAAACGCACACTCTACCACTGTACCACAGAGGCTTCATATATATATATATATATATATATATATATATATATATATATATATATATATATATATATATATATATAAGCAAGGAAAGACAAGCGCAATCTGTCTTTTTTATGACGTTGTTTATAAATAAATAAATCCTTCCTATTTTCCTATATGTTTTCTTGTATTTGTAGGGTTAGACTGAAATCAGGCTCCAGAAGATGCTTGGTAGAAATACATGATGCAGTATACTTGTATTTCTTACAAAGACATCTTTGAGCTCCAACTACCCCACGTCGTAAACTTTTAGGAGACAACTTCACCTCGTCAGACTAGAACATCTATTTCGAACAGGCAAGGTTAGATGGAGCCTTCTTTAACCCCTACATTACAGTAGGGTCTCCTTAGTTGAATATATTGAGCCTGTGGTAGCAAGAGTAAGTTTAGAAACAGGACGCCAGATTCATAGAGTTAATTCCATGTAAGACGGTTTTGTGATATAATACACAGAATAACTCGCTAAGAGGGAAGTTCTACAATGGCTCCTTATCCACTCAAAATATGACACTAACACCTATAAAACATTATGAAGGTAGAGTTTCGCCTCACATGAAAGGCATTGCCGGATACTATTGGGAATACCAATAACCTGAAGAGCCGAGTCAGGGTGTTGATGGGTATAGATGGCATTGCTGGTTCTGGACAAAAATATTCATAACACCAGGAGAGCAGTGGCCAGGATGAAGATGGCACTGCCCGTCGTCAGTTTCTGACAACCTGCCGGAGAAGAGAAACAAATATTACCATCTCGCATATCATATCGTTTACATCGGCCTCTTCATTTATCTATCTATCTATCTATTGCCAGACGCTATAATCCCGTAAGGGGTGGCCATTTGACTTTGAGTTATTTTGTTTTACGGGGAGGGGCACTAACCCTCCACCAACCCACTTGCTGACACGTAGGGAGCACGTATGGATTGGTTACATGGTTACCACCCAGCGTTGTAAATGGTTTCTTGGCTTACAGGTAACCATTTGGCTTGTCACTCTATGTAAAGCCATCTGTAAAGGAAAGAAAAACAATAAGCAGTGACAGGAAAGATGGGAGAAATAGGTTGCAAAAACTTCGCTTAGTGCACATTGTTGCTTAGCTACGAAGCTTCTAGGTTAAAGAAAACAATGTTGTATAAAAAGAATGAAACAGAACTCTTGAGCATGTTGTGGCTGTATGTTTTTTTTTTTCCTAGCCTGGGATACATTATATCTTTCTCAAATATCCTTATATATTTTGTTTCTCAAGTGTTTAGAGGGCTGGCTGTATTGTAAAATGTTATCTTCGATCTCAGGCTGGGATATAGAATACTGATGATTTATATCTTCTTTATATTTTTTTAATCGCTCTTCAAGACTCATCCATATTTGATAACAATCACAGCAAAACCATACAGCACCTTTACACAGTTGGGTACTCTACAGTAGATAGGGGCAAAAAATAGTTATACTGTAATTGAAAATGATATATGTAATATCACAATAGTTCTAAAAATTTCCTGAAACAGCTCTTCAGAAAGCACCTTCACTATCACTACCACCATCATCACCAAAACCATTCATTATTCATCATTTTTCATTTTTTATCATTCATTGATTATCATTTAACATTATCATCCATCATTTATCATGCATTAATCATCTTTTTATCATCACCACATATAACATTTATCGTTTGTCATTCATCATTTATCAGTCATCAATCATCACCAATCCATATCCATCATCCATTTTCGTCCATCATCATCTGCTTTCTTCCTCATGTATATGACTCACACGCATTGCCTTCAACGTCTCAATACCAACAGTGACAGGGAGTGCCAATAAAGCCGTATGAGACCATGACAGCGTGTCTACAGTAGAGGTGTGCAATACTGGCCACCACCATCAGCCATGACCACATTCCACTACAACATTCATCCATCCATCCATCATCCAATCCTACTTTGCCCCGTGAGAACCGTAGGAGCCAGGGGCTAGGCAGATGGTCCTGACACTTAAGATGAAAGTGACCAGCCTTACTCATCCCTGAGTGGTATTACGCGTGCAATAAACTCCAACCATCCCTTGGATATAAACCTTCACCGGCTCAATCCGATTGGAGCGCAATAATTACCCACTAAACCACCAGGCGCCGTAATCTGGTTATATAGTTACCACCCAGCACAGTAACTGGGTTCCTAGTGTACAGGAAACCATTTGGCTTGTCGCTCAGTGTAGAATCACCCACAGGCAGAAGGAAGAGGAAAGAATGAAGGAAAGAAAGATAGAAGAGGGAGTGTAAAGTCACCCGCGCGCAGAAGGACGAGGAAAGCCTGAAGGAAAGAAAGACAGACGAGGATGGAAGGAAAGAGGGATGGAGGAGAGGAAATGGCAGACACCCGAGAGCAGCACTACATTGAGTGAGTGGATGGTGAGCGCCCCCACCACCTAATTCACCTCCATCAACACCTGCACTGCTCCACATACCCACTTTCTCAACAATCTCTCTCTCTCTCTCTCTCTCTCTCTCGGGATCCAGTTGATAGCCTGGGTATACACAACATGATCATGAATGCAAATAATGTATTGAGTCTAAAGTGTCGCTTTGTAGATGTATCGCTAAGTGTTTCGGTTACGGGCGGATGTATATGATTTACAAATATAAGAAATTTAGTACCTCGAGAAAGGTCACCGTTTTTCCCAGGCGAATTTGATGACAGGAACTTTAAAACTAAATGAAAATGAGGTAGTAGACAGATGCTGAATATAATGTTAATTTGTACGTGTTTCCCTAAGTGTTTCGGTTACGGCGGATGTATATGATTTACAAATATAAGAAATTTAGTAAGTCGAGAATGGTCACCATTTTTCCAAGGCGAATGTGATGACAGGAACTTTCAATGAGGTGGTAGACAGATGTTGACTATAATTCTTGCCTAAGCAGAGTGTGAGCATGGAGGCACAGTTTTAACCCACTGAGATCGGGGATGTCTCTCTCAATAAAATCTTGACAACTCATAACGAGCTTATTCAACCTTGGAGAGACCTTGGAAGTTGGAGAGGTCAGCTACAGTCTTACGAAACCACCTCAGTACAAAAGCCCTTTCCTATAATGAATAAAATATTCTGATAACAGTATGACTAAAAGAGACGCCACACGTATACAAGAAGTTAAAGACGACAAAACAGTTTTTCAGGGTCCTTTGCCATACGAATACTTACGCCAGAAAGGGGAGAAAGTAACTTAAGAAGACATTATGTCCCATACTTAATTAAGCCAGTATGTATGGGATAGAGGAACAAATGATGACTGGACTTGGTTATATATCACGCCTGTATACACATTCAGATGGTCATATGTGAAAGGAAGGGAGGTATATTGCCATTATTATTATTAGTGTTATTTTTTTTTCTTGTTGTTCGTGGTGGTGTTGTTATCATTACTATTTTTTGTTGGCGAAACATCTTGTTTTCGTCGTTTTTATTAAGCTGTACCAGATAAATGGCGAAACGTTGTTTTCGTCTGTATGATAATTTTGCTTCTTATCACTGTTTTTTTCTTCGATCTTGATGATATTGTACATGAATAGGGTAACCCAAGTCCTTGTGCCAAGTATAAATGACCTTAAACTATTTGTGAAGGTCATGTACTCATTTTTATTTAAAAAAAAAAAAGGCATATTTTAACTTGAAATATCTTCGAAACTAATTGAGATACATCTGTTTTGTTGATAATCCTACGAAAAAATGTTTGTCGAATATATTTGACTTAATATTTTGCCCTTTAGCTTAGTGAAAGTCTATCTATCTATTTATTGCCAGACGCCTCAATCCCGTTTGGAGTGGCCACAAACAAATCGCCTCCACGTCACCCTGTCCCCCTCCATTTCACTGCCCTGCTCCCAACTCACACCCCTCTCTCTCATATACCTCTCCACCCCATCCCTCCATCTCATCCTCGGCCTCCCCCTCCCTCTTCCTCCCTCCACCTCACTCACATACACTCTCTTCGTCAGCCTCTCACCCTCCATCCTCTCCACATGGCCAAACCACCTCAGTGTGTTCCTCATAACACTTCCTATCACATCCACATCCACACCACAACGCTCCTTTATATCCTCATTCGTCAGCCTGTCTCTCCATGTGACTCCACAGGCTCCTCTTAAATAACTCATTTCCACTGCTCTCACTCTTGACTTATGTCCTTCCAACAATGTCCAAGCTTCACTTCCATACGTTAGAGTTGGTATCACAATACTGTCATGTAGTAACTTTTTCGCTTCCATGCTCACTTCCCTGTTTCTTATCACTGCTTTCAAAGAACCAGCAACCTTTCTTCCCTGCTGTACCCTTTCAAGCACTTCATCCTCCAAACCTCCATCCTTACTTATCACACTACCCAAGTACTTAAACGTACTCACATTTTCCAATTCCTCACCATCCAACCTCGCTGTACATTCACTGACTTCACCTCTCTCAAAGACCATCACTTTACTCTTCCCTACATTCACCTTTAGATTCCGTTTCTTACACACTCTCCCAAACTCATCCACCAAGCCTTGCAGCTCCCCTTCGTCTTCACTCAACAACACAGTATCATCTGCAAACAACAGTACAGGGAGTTTCCAAATACTATCCTCTCTCACCAGGGCCACTCCAACATCCACTACCCTACTTTGTACCTCTTTTATTACCCCATCTATTAAAATTCACGTAGTTCACCATCCACATGTACTGCAGCCTTAGCACCATCATACACTCTCTTCACAGCATTCAACAACTTCCCATCTACTCCATATATTCTTCATACTTTCCACAATCCTTGTCTATCCACCCTGTCATATGCTTTCTCCAAATCCATGAAAGCCGCATACAACTTCTTTCCCTTCTCTAGAAACTTTTCCACTAAAGATCTAAGAATGAATATCTGATCTACACAACCTCTTCTCTTCCTAAAGCCTCCCTGTTCTTCTCCAACTAAATCATCTGTTCTTTCTCTAAGTCAGTCAATAAGTATCCTACAATAAACTTATCCTATTATACTAAGAAGACAAACGCCCCTATGATTATCACACACTTCTTTTTCCCCTTTTCCTTTGTACAAGGGAATAATTATACCTGACTTCCAATCCTCCGGGACTCTACCTTCCTCCCAGGCCAATCTGCACATCTTCCACATCCATTCCACTACTATCCCCCATGCTTCAGCATTTCACCACACACCCCATCAATTCCTGGGGCTTTCCCCAATTTAACTTTCTTCATTGCTTCCACAACTTCTATCCTACTGATTTCTTCCTGTCTTCTCACTTCCCTCCTTCTCCCAGCCATTCCCCAGCCACTTATACTCACATTAATTCCACCCTGTATGTTCAACAATTCCTTAAAGTGTTCTCTCCATCTGCTCACTTATTCTCCCTTCTCCACTATTAATCTACCATTTTTATCTTTCACTCCCCTGCTAACCTCACTTCTACCCTGTCTTACTCTCTTCACCTCTTTCCAGAACATTTTCTTACAGTCCCTCCATTTTACACTCAAATTCCTTCCAAATTCCTCATCCACTCTCTTCTTACTCTCTCTTACTAATCCTTTCACCTCTCTCTTTCTTTCTGTATATAACTCTCTCTTCTGCCTCTCAACTTCTTCCACGCCCCTATTTCCCATCCATTCATTGTATGCTTTCTTCTTTTGTGCCACAGCCTGTCTCACCTCTTCAGTCCATTCGGAAAGTACCGAATGTCAATCTGTTTAGTTTTAATAACTTTCTTTGGAACAAGTTCTAAGGAAAACCACGAAAGCTTTAAGGCTGTAACTTTCCATATATTAGCTGTGGTCCCTTTTATGACCTGAGAGGAATATGGTTACAGATAAAGATACAGTTAGCTTGTTACTGAGAAATGTAAAAATTTAATTTACACATGCCTTCTCCGACATCTTTGTCTTCAGATCTTGTTGTTACACAGGAAGTTACCTTAGGGTCTTCAGATCTTGTTTATATTAAACATACCTTATCTACCACTAACAGTAATCGCGAAGCTTGTGTGGTGTGGTTATGCAATGAGAATAGTTAATTAACTATAATTATCTTCAATGCATTTTCCTTTTCTCTGTTGACATTATACATGAAGGTACCCTACGGTAACCTTAGTCCTTGAGCCAAACATGTCTCCTTGTATTTATGACGGTCATGCTCATTTATGTTTGTAAATTGGCTTATCTGAAATTGAAATATCTCAGAAACTGATTCAGATACAGCTATTATATTGAAAATCATATGGTAAAAATGTTTGCTGAATCATTTTGGCTTAAAATTTTGTCATTTTGCCTAGTGGAGAGTACCGACTTCTAATGTTCTCGGGCTTTTCTCCGCAACACGTTTCAGAGAAAACCACAAAAGCTTTAAGGCTGAAACTCTCCAGATGTGTAGCTGTGGTTCGTCTTATGTTCTGAAAGGAATATAGTTAGCACACAGTTATCCAGTTAATGTGACAAACGTAAAATATACACGTGCCTTCTTCAACACCTTTGTCTTCATATCGTGTTGATGTTACACAAGAAATTACCTTATGGTCTTCAATTTTTTTTTTTTTTTAATAGTTCTCCCTTTTTCTCGTCTTCCGCCAGTACCGCTCTACTGCTTCCACCTCTAGATGGCAGTGTCAAAGAACAAGAGTCCAGTAACTGTATGATAAACACATTAACGTGACAATGCTTTGTGTTGTTTGATTTATTCTTTTCACGTACTGATAACTGCATCTACAAAGAGAGCTAAATATATGCTTAAATCGGTTTGTTTCGCTGTTTTCTGTCTGTCTGTGTTTCTGTGCATTTATTACCAACACTGTATGTAGAGAGAGAGAGAGAGAGCTATTGGATGGCATTGCACCAAATTTAAATCAACGATTGGGGACTATATGCTATACAATTGCTTAATCAGAGGGCGAATTGATCACAGGCTAATATCCTAAAAAGTGAGGAACTATTGGAAGATTTTGCACCAAATTCGGACTAATGACTGAAGACACTCACAGGAACAAATGACTGTATTTTGTATGAAATGGGTCAAAGGTAGTTAAAGTCACAAACTTATACGTATCTTCCTAAAGAAATAAGAGAGCGACATGAGACCTGGACCATAATAACTCTGTTACTCATAGCATGCCGTTCTGTTTTGTGTGTCGTTTTGTCAAGAGTCCAAAGTAAATATTGATCCATTATAACCTAAAACTTTGAATAATGGCCGGTATGCATTATCTGAATGATCTCTTTTCCTTAATCTTTATCTTGTCCAAAATTTCCCTTTTTTCGTGATTTTCTAATTATGAATTTCCTTGTGATGCTTTTTCTTTTGCTCCTTCTCTGCCTCCTGCTCCTCCACCACATCGTCCTCCTACTCGTCGAAGTCGTCTAGCTCGTCGTGGCTGTCATCATTATCATCATCGCCATAAACATAATTGACATCATTTTCGTGTCTTTGCTCCCTGCAGAACAAGGCATATTTTCACTACCTCCACTTTATCCTGGATGTTTGCCTATTCCAGTTGTTTGTAAACTTCTTTTCTTTGACATTTCTCCTCCTCAAGCTAGCATCTTTTAATGGAAATATATTCGTCATTATTAGACATTTCTCCTCTTCAAGCTACCACCCTTTAATGAAAATATATTCGTCAATATTAGACATGCTCCCTTTTATGCATGCCATCACCAAGCGATTTTATTCACCTTGGATACTTCTCAAACTGCATGGATTTGATAATGGCCTTCACTTTTTCTTCCCATATTATTGGCCATTTTTATTATGATTAATATAACAGCTAATATTGGTTAAAATTCGTCTGAATAAGCTGGTGGTCTTTTATTAAAAGGAAAATAGTTTTACCAACAGAGTGGAACTCTCGGCAGGTGGTTGCCGGAAAAAAAAAAAAGGTTATTAGTATTAATAGATAAAAAAAAGGGGGTACTTGATATAGGATTTACCAGTTTTTGCCTGTTTGGAGTCTGTTAGCTTGATAAAATCTTTTGGTGTTAAGTTTCATTTACTACTAAAATGCAGAGGCGGTTGGTGGTGGTGACCATCATCTACTCGCCTGACGTAGTGCTGCCTACTCCTCCCTTCCCCTTTCTCATTCTGTCTCTCGTTCTACCCTCTTTCCATTTCTCAATGCCTTCCTGTCACTTTTTAAAATTTTTCTTTCCATTTCAGATAGCTGCACATCGAGTGACATGCCTAGTGCTTTCTTGTAACCCTGGAAACCATTTACAACGGTGAGCGTTAACCGTATACAGTCATCAAATACATTATGTGGTGAAATTAATGGAGCCTGCTGTGGTGCCCCAAGCCCGTGAACTGGATGGAGTGACGCAGATGCAGCTTCCATCCAGGAACTACACCGTCCTCCACACTGTTCCACGCACCTCGCTGAGGCTGATTAAGCCCTGTCAGCAACGAAGGAACAGCGATTCATTGCACTGGACAACCCTGCAGGGACGGTTGCTTGCCTGTGGCTGATGGGTCTGCTTGACCAGGCAGGCTGGGATTGATCATCATCATCAGCAACAACAACAGTTCAAATGTACATACCGTAATGGAAAACTTAACTAGTTACCTTTCTTAATCCCTTAACCCAGGAACGATTTGTACGTTTTATTCATCCTAACAGACGATTACAGTCAGCTTAGAAAGCACTTTAATATAGATGAGGTGATTGAGAACCATGATGTTGCCTCTGATCCTGATCTCTTCTAAGCATAGTCAGATCATCGAGGGATAGCAACAGTGAAATGCCATTGTTGTCACTGGAGGGGTTACTTTTATTTATGCTACTGCCAGATCATTATTTCGAACTTAGGGAGAACCTGTGATGTATGATGCTGGTGTTGTAGCCCCAGGCTCAGCTGACGTAAGCTAAGTACCTGGTGAACTGCAGGCTCAAGTTCTCCCTCTCCTGCAGTTTACTGTAGCATCCTCGTCCATCCAAGGAGGGTAGAAAGGTTGCAAGTGGATGGAAAAATTCCACAATATAAAAGAGAAGCAGAGGAGCGATTGGGTAAACATGATTTGGAACAGATGGGGGAGGTGGAAGGTGTGTGCAATATATTCACAGAAGAAATCCGTGAAGATCGTGATGTGGTATAAGGGGTGATCAGAAGACGATGAGGGATGCTAGGAAGAGCATAGTGGAATGAAGAAGTGAGACAAGCTGTGGCGCAAAAGAAAAATGCATGCAGTGAGTGGGTGGTAAGCAGTGGCATGGAGGAAGTTGAGTGACGGAAGAGAGAGTAATATATAGAGAGGAAGAGAGGGATGAAAAAAAAATTGGAGGGTAAAAAGAGAGTGGATGAGGAATATGGAAGGAATTAGAGTGCAAAGTGAAGAGAATGTAAGAAAATGTTCTGGAAGGAGGTATAGAGTTAGACATGGTGATAAAGCAGTTAGTAAGGGAGCGATAAAAACTGTAGCTTTATAATGGAGAATGGAGAAAATGTGTGCAGATAAAGAGAACACTGTAAGGAACTATTAAAGATAGAGAATGAAAGTAAAACTAGTGTATGTGGCTCAGGGAAGACTGGGATAAGGAGGGAGTTGAGAAGGGAGGAGGAGATCAGCAGGACTGAAATAGCGGGAGCAATGAAGAAAGTCAAAATGGGGAAAGCCCCAGGAATTGATGGAGTATGTGGTGAAATGATGAAGCACGGGGAAGAGCTAGTAGCAGAATGGATATGTGCAGTTTGATCTTTGAGGAAGGTAAAGTCCCGGAGGACTGGAAGTCAAGGATATTTATTCCTCTGTACAAAGGAAAGGGGGAAAAAAGTGTGTGACAATCATAGTGGCATTTGTCTTATTAATGTAATGGGAAAAGAATATGGTAGGATAATTATTAAGAGTTAGGGAAATATCAGAAAAAATAGTTGGCGAAGAACAGAGAGGTTTTAGGAAGGGAAGGGGTTATGTAGGTAAGATACTCATCCTTAGGTCATTAGTGGAAAAGTTCCTAGAGAAGGGTAAGAAGTTGTATGCGGCCTTCATGGATTTGGAGGAAGCATGTGACAGAGTGGGTAAACAAGGAATGTGGAAAATATTAAGAATACACAGTAAATATGGAGTACATGGGAACCTGCTGAATGTCGTGAAGAGTACTGTACGTTTGAGGGTGTTAAGGCTGCAGTGTGTATGGATGGTGAACTGAGGGAATTTTTCTGTCTGAATGTTGGATGGAAACAGGGATGTGTCATGTCTCCACGGTTGCTTAATGGATGAGGTTATAAATGAGATACAAGGGAGGGCAGTGGATGTTGGAACGGCCCTAATGAGAAACGGCAGCGTTTGAAAACTTTCTGTACTGTTGTTTGCACATGATACTGAACTGTTAAGTGAAGACGAAAGGAAACTGCGAGGCTTGGTGATTGAGTTTGGGACAGTGTGTGAGAAACGGAATCTAAAGGTGTATGTACTGTACTGTAGGGAAGCGTGAAGCTATGGTCTTTGAGAGAAATGAAGCCATTGAATGTACAATGAGGCTGAATGATGAGGAAATGGATAATGTGAGTACATTAACATAAGTACTTGGGTAGTATGATGAGTATGGATGGAAGTTTGAAGGATGAAGTGCTTGAAAGGGTACAACAGGGAAGAAAGGTTGCTGGTTCTTTGGAAGCAGTGATAAGAAATAGGCAAGTGAGCATGAACGTAAAAAAGTCACTGCATGATACTATTGTGATAACAACCCAAATGTATGGAGGCGAAGCTTGGACCCTGTTGGAAGGACACAAGTCAAGAATAAGAGCAGTGGAAATGAGTTATCTGAGAGGAGCATGTGGTGTTACATGGAGAGACAGACTGACCAATGAATAAGTGAAGGAGTATTGTAGTATGGATGTGGATGTGATAGAAAGTGTTAGGAGAAATACATTGAGGTAGTTTGGCTATGTGGGGAGGATGGACAGTGAGAGACTAACGAGGAAACTATGTGAGTGAAGTGGGGAGGGGGAGGCCGAGGATGAAATGGAGGGATAGAGTGATGAGGTTTATGAGAGAGAGGTGTGTGTGCTGAGGGGGAGGGCAGCATATGGCAGGGGACAGGGAGAAATGGAAGCGATTTGTTCGTAGCCACCCTATACAGGATTAGGGCGTCTGGCAATCGATGGATAGATAATCTCGGTGATATGTAAGATGTTGAGTGATGTTTGTAAAACAGGGCAATAGAGCCGCTTGCTTGTATCGGTGCCACCATATGAATGCGTCTCTGTTAGTAAAGGTGTTGAGTGTTCTCACTTTATGATGAGACCTATTATTCAGGGTAGATGCGATCCCTTAAAGTGAAGGCGTTAAGAATGGAGGGAATTATATAATGTTACAATACATAATACTGATGAATCATATAAAAGTAGCGAACTCGTTCATTACGATGACGTAACTTAGTTTTTCTACTTCCAAAAGTTTTACTTTGTTTAGAAGATAAGTTTATACTTTGACGGAATAGATACAGCTTTCATTTATTCCGTCATTACTAGACGTGAATAAATCTGGCTGACCCCAGCAAAAATAAATTGATAAAGTTTGAAGGAAAGTTCAGAGTGAGGTCTGGATTAAGAATGGACTAAAGAAAAGATTCAGGATTATGAATTACAAGCAAACCGTGTACAGAATTATAACCGTTCCCAGCCCTGCAACTACCACCCAATCGCTTTAACATCTTGCCTATTGAAATATTTTTATGTATTCTTAAAAATTAATTAGTAAATTAATAAATAAAGCACTTTTCCGATCGTAACCTTCTCTTCGGTAGTCAGTATGGTTCTGCTAGAAACGCTCCACTGTTGATCTTCTCACCTTCCTTTCAGGCTTCTGGTCATCCTCCTTTGGGGATTTTGCCGAAAGTTTTGTCAAGGCACTTGACATCCCAAAGACTTTCGATCAAGTCTGGCATAAACCTTTAATTTCCAAACGTCCCTCTTACAGTTTCTGTCCTGTTTTGCCTTCATCGTTAGTTTCCTTTCTAGGCTTTCTGTAGCTGCAGCTGCAGACGGCCACCATTTTTCTCCTTTGAGGTATCAATAATGATATTCTTCAGGGTACTGTCCTATCATCATCTCTCTTCTCACTGTCCATCAATGACCTTCTAAGAAGTACATCTAACCGTATCTACTCGTACACTGATGACTCCACCCTTCATCTTTCCATCCGCATCTCAAAGCATCCATCACAGCAGCTACTTCAACAAACATGGAATGAAGTTATGGCACACCCACATTCTGACTTGTTCCATATATCTGATTGGGTAAAAAGTAATCTTGTTTTTCATGCACTGAAATATCAATTTCTACATCTTTTGACCTGTCATAACCTCTCGTATCACAGGAATATCTGTTAATATTTCACAATATCCAAGTCGGTCCTGCATCTCATCTGACCTCTGATCTGCTCAGGTAAAGCCGTGCTCAGAGCTCTCCTAAGCCTGTTAAAACGAGGCCTGCCCAACAATCGCAGGCTGTATTATGTACCAAGGAGTTTATAAGGGACTTCACGATGAAAGAGGAAGGTGAGTATATAATGTTGTCTTTTTTGTGAGTTAGCAGGTAGGCTTAGTTTAGGAATCAAGAAATATTGAAGCAATTGACTTATTAAGTGACAGGTTGAAAGGCTGGGAGATTGAGGCTGGAATGGTGAGTGCTAAGGCAGTCCATGTAGGGGAATTGGATGCAGAGGTGTTAGGGAAGGTAGATATCTTAGAAACTACAGTAGTTAAGGCTAGGACCAAACTAAAAGATAGTTATGGCTTCCATCCAGTGATAGGCTGGTTCAAGGCTAAGGTAAGTAATTGCGATAAAACTGTGGGTATTAGGAATAGGTTTCAGGTATTAGATTATGAAGTTCAACATGAGCTTAGCCTTGTACCTGACGGAGATCCGTTGATTGGGCATCAAGAGAAGAAGCTTTATGCTAAAATTTCTGGGAAAAACTTTTTCTCTCTCCTGAGTGCAGGATACAGAATATGACTGAGAGAGATGATGACTTAGCACTACCTCCGAAAACTCGGTCTTTGTTACTGTGGTAGGGACTAATAATGTGGCTTCAGGAGATGCTTAGGAAGTACAGAGGCCTTAACAGGAAGGTCAAGGAACGTCATAGGAAGTTAGGTGTATGTGGTCTGATACTAAGGTTTGAAGTTAGTTCTGTGACCATAAGCAGAATGACAGGAGTCAACAGTACAGTAAAGTTTTGCACAGAAAGATGAGTGTGATGTTCGTTGATGTTTGTGACAATTTTAGTCATGACAGGAGTTTGTATGGTAAAGGTTGCTTTCCCATCAACAGAGTAGGAAAGGCTAGGTTAGGTAGGGTGCTAGATGACAATGTAGGCATGCTTTAGATAGTGACAGAGAGATGGAAAGAGGGATTGTTCATGGTATAGCTATTCACAATTAAGTCACTAAGATCAATGGAGGTAGGGTAAATGAGGCAAGACCTGCTCACCAGGGTAATTGGGAGCACCTGAGCACCTCTGGCGCAGACAGAAAATCATGAAAGTGGGTAGGGAGGGTTTGCCAGGCCATCAGCAGCTTGTAGGAGTGTCGGAATTTTTACAGCATTTCAACGATTAAACAGGACTAATTTTACCGTGTGTGACAGCCCTGCTAGATCCAGCTGTATTATGAATATTATGCACTGTATATGAATGCAAGAAGTACTCTGGCATAGCAAGACGAGTTAATTAATTATTCAACTACCGGAAATCACAACATAATCGTGTTTACAGAATCATGGTTCAACCTTCGTGATAAGCACCTTAACTGAAGAAGTATCATTACAAGAATAAAATAATTGAAAAATCCTGACCGTACAAAACCAGCGGGGGAGTTATAATACACATTAACACTTTCACGGTGCGTCCCCCCTGCAACCAATAGAACCCTCCTGCTTTCCCCCCTCCCTGTTCTCCCTCTCTCCTACCCTGTCCCGCACTCAAATTATTCTTTTCCGATCATTTTTTCACCCCGAAATATTTGGATTTTTATACGATTATAAAGCTGAGACTTTGTAGAAGATCAAAGAAAAAGAAAGTGATATTGCATAAAGTAAAATTGTTATGGCAATTATAAGTTGAAAGAGCACATAAGAATATTTATACCAAATCCAGGCGCTTGAGTTTTTTCTATTCTGATAATTTTCTCACTCCGAAATATTTGGATTAACAGATTTGTATTTATACTGTTAGAAAGTATGAACTTTGCAGAGTAATATGAAAGAATAAAGAAAGTGATATTGCACAGAGTAAAACAGTTATGATGAGTATAATGCATAAGAATATTTCTACAGTGCCACTTTTTTTTCTAAGCGTTTTTGGTCACGTTTTTTATTTTTCCTACAAATGAAAGTAGTATCACTGAATTGGAAATCGGTCAGTCAAATATCAAACCAAATTTCAGGACACTGGATATAAGTCCTAATTTGCGATGAATATTTCTTTGTTTCGACATGGATCTGCAACCAAAGAGGATGTTGAATACTTTGAGGTTTGTTGCAGATCCGCATCCAAAGACTGCAAAGGTGTTAAGAACCATACAAATGCAGAAGAAATCAGTAAAATGGATGTAGAAACATCTATCCATTGTATATCAAAATTTTTGCAGAGTACTAAACCCATTCTTTTCGGTGGACAATAAAGACCGACCTAGTTAGATGAGGAAAATGATGTAATTTGGTACAATGACATAAAATCATTAATAAAAAACAAATACTGGGTTATTTTGGAAAATTTTTATTATCTGAATATTGATATGAAAAACTCACGTGCAGATAAAGAAGGGAACAAACTGTTAGGAGCAACAGATGATGCATTTTTAAGTCAGGCAGTAAATACACCAATGCGTGATAATATTCTTGACCTTGCTCTAGCAACAGACAGTGATCTAATAAAATTAAATCATGTTAGTGACCAGTATAAACAGCCTTTTAGTTCCTAGCCTTAAAAAGGCTAACTTTGATAATATGAGAAATGAAATTTCCAACACCAATAGGATTAAGTTACTACAGGTGGATAATGTTGAAGAAATGTGGAAAATATTACTTAATGAACTGAGAGCTGATAGTGTGAAAAATATACCAAGAATTACCAGAATATATAAATATAACCACATTAACCCGCCGGGTCACGGAGACATGAATTCACGTCCTCACATGATGTGCACTCATATCCCGGAGACGTAAATTAATGCGGCAACATTGCAAGGACATTGCAAGGTCCCTAATTTGCACAATTTTCAATTTTTGAGAGTGATTTTTGGCACCTATACACGGGACACCTTCCTTTACAAGATGCCAGGCAGGGACAATGCCTTACCCAGCATGACCTCCTCCCCCCCCCTGCATTACTTTTTCTCATCAATTCACCTGTTATCAGTGACCTGGCCAGTAAAGCCATGTCATGCCACGGTACGAAATGCAGGGCCAGAGTGATTCCCCAATCGATGACAATGTGGAGGACAAACATTACAGTCAGAAATGATGATCAGGTAACGTGGCAAAAAAAGGTCAGGAATGGTGATGATTTAGTGAGTGAAACAATGCTTATAATGCCTATATTACCGTTTGAAAACCAATATACTCTCGTACTACATATAAATTCGTACCAAATCAATAAATAAATACCGTTTATAAGTGGTGTAGAATAGTTATCCTCCCATTGAACTCGTTTTCTTTGCAGCCAGCCTGATAGAAAACCCTGTAAGGTAAGGACGTACTCCTACCTGGATCGAGTATTTTAAACCTCAGGTGAGCGATTTCTCTATGAATTTTCAATGTTTCTCACCAAAAGTGGATGTTTGAGCCAAAAAAAAAAAAAAAAGGTCCAAAAAAGTCGGGACTGGGGCATACCACTGCCCAGAAAACGTCGGGATGGGGAGAGTTAATAAACCGGTCAATATGTCCAAGAATCATTAAATCATTGGTCGCAAGAAAAGAACATATATATAAAATATATATGTACAGGAAATCAGGATGAGATATTGAATATTTTAACCCTCCGAGGCACATTGACGTGAATCGCGTTCTTTGTTGTTTGGCATATAAATGCACGAAGACGCGAATCGCATTGTTAAGCAGAAAAAACACCTTAAAAGGAGAGTTCTTGGCTGATTTGGGTCAAATTTTGGTGAGTTCTAGTGGGTGCGTCTCTCTTCCGAGGTGAACACTTGGCAATACCGTGACTGCTCTGATGAGACAATGTGCAGCAGAAAAACCTCAGTATCTCACGACCAAGCAGGCTGAAGGGTAGCACTGCTGTCAGTCGTCCCTTTAAAACTGCCATTTTCCCCCTCCCACCTGAGGCAGAAGCCATGATTGAAATATTGTGACTGTACAATGTTTTTGACTATAATGTGATGTGACTGTGTCTATGGAACCTGGATATATTGTTTGTAAAGGATTGGGTCCCGTTATCAGCCATTAGGCCTTGAGGCAGGAGTGTAGTTTGTTATAACGGGGTTTCCAATCTGCTTTACCCTGCCCGTAAATGATGTGAGTATTTTAAGTTTATAATGAAGCTAGTACTTATATTTTGTGAAACATATAGTGCCTGGTTTAGTGAAATAACTGACCTACTATAGCAGGCATTATGTATGCCATAGAGATATGCCATAGTCGCTAAGGAAACAAGCGGCCACGTATGCCATAGAGTCAGGAAGGGAATAATAGAGGAGGTTGGGATGGAATCATGAGATAGTGTTTTATATTGCATATGGTTCAGTGTGAAATATATGCATAAAATGGTACAGTGAGTGTTCGTCAAGAAATATTGTGTGCACTGACTGACTTAGCTCAAACCTAGAGCAAGTATCAGAGACAACAAATATGCCACACAATCACGGACTTCAGTGAAAAGGTATTGTACCAATCTCAGACAGTGCTATATTGCGCATGGTCTAGTGTGAAACATACAAATAAAATAGTGCAGCGAATGTTCACTGAGAATTGCCCGTGCATTGACTGACTTAGCAAAAACCTAGCACAAGGATCAGAGACAAGAAATATGCCACACATATATATGTATGTCATGCAGAGAATGTTCATGGAAAAATCTATTGCGTGCATCGCATGTGCAGTGCAAGGAGGAGAGAACACAATATGCCACACACACACACACACACACACACACACACACACACACACACACACACACACACACACACACACACACACACACACACACACACACACACACACACACACACACACACACTACATAACTCCTCGTCTTCAAACCCTAAAAGGTCTGGCTACATCTCAACACCTCTGGAGAAAGTGAGTTATCCATATTTTGTTGGTTTATATATTGAGCTAATCCTATATTTCTATATTTTTTACACAAATAAGTATTGTTTTTTACATATACACATATGAGATGGAAGAAAGTTCAGCTTCAGTATCACTACATAGCAAAAAGACTGGTGGTCATGTCGAGTTTCTGAGAGCACTATCAAAAAGCTTATATTTTACGTGAATACTTTGAGTAAAAAAGAAAATAATAAAACCAAACGAGCAAAAATATGTAGGTGTGAATGAGGCAGGGAAAGGGAGTGTTTTTATCTCGCTTACAGGCGAGGAGGAGTATTCTACGTTTGTTGTCCATTTTACTCGAAAACTATTGGACCTATCGGTTTCGTGTAAGAACCATGGTAAAGATCAGTGAAAATTACGTATGTATAGAACATAACAATGTAATATCTTTGATGAAAAGTCGTTGTTACATAAGCGGGAATATAAAGGTTTTTGTGCGCACATGAAAGTACAGCACGGTCGTGAGTATCCTGTAGTTTTTTCCGATATACTCGGAAACTATGAGGCCTATAAAAAATCAGCACGGCCCATGAGAAAGCTCATAAATTCTACACAAAATTATGAAATGAAAACATAACGTGTGTGAGAAAACTTTTGCAGAAAAGCTCCCTGCACTAAAACTGGACTTTCCCATTCTATCAAAACTTATAATAACATTTTTCTGTATGATGGAAAACCTTCGAACTAGGATGTTGGGAAGTGAAATTAACGTTCGGAAATGTTTATTCACGGTGACCTAATGTTCTTCTATTCATAATTCTTTGTATTTTTTTTTTTGTTCGACTCTCGTCTAGAACAAACATCGGCGAATAAGACATGTAAGTTTCATGGCAATATATAGAGGTTTGGGTGGCGAAAATAAGGCGAGAATACGTGTTTTCAGCAGCGCGCGGGTGGGCTGGCAGGGAGGTGGGTGGAGTAAAATCGTGTGTCGGCAAAACTTATAAAACTTATGCGTGCGCGACAGGGTTAAAATACAGTGGCATTGTATGCAAATTACTCAGAGAACTAAACAAGACTATCTATTTATCTATCTATTGCCAGACGCCTTAATCCCTTATGCGGGATGGTCACAAACAAATCGACTCCACGTCACCCTGTACCCCGCTATTTCATTGCCCTGCTCCCAATTCACACCCCCCTCTCTCATATTCCTCTCCACTTCATCCCTCCATCTCATCCTTGGCCTTCGCCTCCTTCTCTCCCCTTCCACCTCACTCACATACACTCTCCTCGTCAGTCTCTCACTCTCCATCTGCTCCACATGACCAAACCACCTCAGTGTGTTTCTCCAATTGCTGCCTATCACATCCACATCCACATGACAATGCTCCTTCACATCCCCATTTGTCAGTCTGTGTCTCCATATGACTCCACAGGCTCCTCTCAAATAACTGATTTCCACTGCTCTCGCTCTTGACTTATGTCCCTCCAACAACGCCCAAGCTTCACTTCCATACGTCAGAGTTGGTATCACAATACTGTCATGTAATAACATTTTCACTTCCATGCTCACTTCACTGTTTTTTATCACTGCCTTCAAGGAACCAACAACCTTTCAACCTTTCACTTCACCTCCAAACTTCCATCCCTACTCATCACACTACCCATGTACTTAAACGTACTCACATTTTCCATTTCCTCATTATCTAACCTCACTGTACATTCACTGACTTCACTTCTCTCGAAGACCATAACTTTGTTCTTTCCTACATTCACCTTTAAATTCCGTTTCTTACACACTCTTCCAAACTCATCCAACAAGCCTTGCAGCTCCCCTTCGTCTTCACTTAACAACACAGTATCATCTGCAAACAACAGTACAGAGAGTTTCCAAATACTGTCCTCTCTCATTAGGGCCACTCCAACATCCACTGCCCTACCTTGTATCTCTTTTATAATCCCATCTATATACAGATTGAACAACCATGGAGACATGACACATCCCTGTTTCAACCCAACCTTCAAATAGAAAAACTCACTCACATCCCTGTTTCAACCCAACCTTCAAATAGAAAAACTCACTCACATCCCTGTATCAACCCAACCTTCAAATAGAAAAACTCACTCAGTTTAGTATCCTCACACACTGGAGCCTTAGCACCCTCATACATACTCTTCACAGCATTCAGCAACTTCCCATCTACTCCATATATTCTTCATACTTTCCACAATCCTTGTCTGTCCACCCTGTCATTATGCTTTCTCCAAATCCATGAAGGCCGCATACAGTTTTTTTCCCTTCTCTAGACACTTTTCCACTAAAGATCCAAGAATGAATATCTGATCAACACAACCTCTTCCCTTTCTAAAGCCTCCCTGTTCTTCTCCAAATAATTCCTCTGTTATTTCCCAAACTCTCTCAATAAGTATCCTACCGTATACTTTGCCTACTACACTAAGACAAATGCCCCTGTGATTACCACACACTTCTTTTTTCTCTTTCCCTTTGTACAAGGGAATAATTATACCTGACTTCCAATCATCCGGGACTTTGCCTTCCTCCCAGGCCAATCTGCACATCTTCTACATCCATTCTACTACTATCTCTCACCCATGCTTCAGCATTTCACCACACACTCCATTAATTCCTGGGGCTTTCACCAATTTGACTTTCTTCATTGCTTCCACAACTTCCACCCTACTGATTTCTTCCTTTTTTCTCATCTCCCTCCTTCTTCCAGCCATTCCCCAGCCACTTATACTCGCATTACTTTCATTCTCTATGTTCAACAATTCATTAAAGTGTTCTCTCCATCTGCTCAATTTTTCTCCCTTCTCAACTAGTAATATACCATTTTCATCTTTCACTCCCCTAGTAACTTCATTGCCACCCTGTCTGACTCTACCTCTTTCCAGAACATTTTCTTACAGTCCCTCCACTTTACACTCAAATTCCTTCCGAATTCCTTATCCACTCTCTTCTTACTCTCTCTTACTAATCTTTTCACTCCTTTCTTCCTTTCTACATATAACTCTCTCTTCTGTCTCTCAACTTCTTCCACGCCCCAGTAGCTCATCCATTCATTATATGCTTTCTTCTTTTGTGCCACAGCCTGTCTCACCTCTTCATTCCTCTATGCTGTTCCTTGCACCCCCTTTCGTCTTCTCTTCACACCACACACCACCTCACATGGTGCACATATTTCCATTGTGAATATCTTGCACACACCTTCCACATCCTCCATCTGCTCTAATTCATATTAACCCAATCGTTCCTCCACTTCTTTCATATATTCTGCCTTTTTCTCATCCTCTTGTAACCTTTCCACTCTCCTTATATCTACTCCTTCCTCCCGTCCTTCCCATCTTCTATTTCTCCATTTTACTTGGCCCTTGATTCTGACCAGCACCAAGTGGTGGTCAGAAAGTCCACTCCCCCAACCTCTATAAGCTCTTGCATCCATTACACATCTTCGCATCCTTTCATCCCCGCACACATTATCATTCATTGCCTTCCTTTCATTCAGTTCACCATCCAACCTTCTCATCACTTGCCATGTATACTTGTGGATCATTTTGTGCCAGAAGAGGGTATTGGCTATCACCATCCCCCTCCCGGCACAAATGTCCACTAAAGCACTGCCATTTTCATCTATCTCAGCAGGGACACCCCACTCACCGACTACTCCATCCACCTTCACATTCCCTACTTTACCATTCATATCACCAATCAAAAACACTCTCATTCCTTTCAAACTTGTCCATGCACACTTCTGCATTTGTCCAGAACTCCTCTCTCACTGTGCTTGCACGATCTTGCATTGGCGCATACACGCACACAGTTGCCCACACTTGTAGTCCTACTTTCAGTCTTACCCACACAATCCTTGAACCAACTGATCAATACTCTCTAATATTCTTCTTCCATCTGGTACTTCCAACAATACACATTCCTTCTTTTGCCCTCACATTCTCACCTACTCCTGCGCATATACACCATCCATACTCCCATTCCCTCACACTCTCACCTCATCTTTTAGTTTCAGTTACTCCACATACATCGACTTTGGCACCTTCAAGCACCTGGGCAATGTCTCTTTCTTTCACCTCATTATTTACACCCCTTACAATCCAGGTCGCCATCCGTATGATGTCCTTTGTACGGTCCTTAGTCGTCATGTTTTGGTCAGTCGTGGTCCGAGGCTTCTTGTTCATATTATTAGTTAGCTGTTTTCCATTGAGGGACACTAACCTTCCATCAACCCACTTGCTGTCACGTAGGGAACACGTGTTGGTTGGTTATAAGGTTACCACCCAGCGTTGTAAATGATTTCCTGGTTTACAGGAAATACTCTTCACAGCATTGAGCAACTTCCCATCTACTCCATATATTCTTCATACTTTCCACAGATGTGGAGCTACTCTAAACACAGGGTACCACTACACTAAGTGGGTGGATGATGGGCTCCCCTATCTACCACAAGACTATGAGGCGAAATTTTCTCATAACACAAAATCAAACCCTAAATTATTTTTTTCAATATGTGAGGAATAATAAAAATGTAAAGGATAGCATTGGCCCTCTTATAAGCGAGTAAAGTCAGCTCATCCTTGATAACCAAACAATAGCAACAGTAATGATCGACTCATTTCACAGTGTTTCCATAAAAGAAAATAGTGTAAACATACCCATCCCTCAATCTGTTTCCTCAGGACCAGAAGATGATAAATTATCAATCACCGAAGTCATAGGATACCAATCGTTAAATTATCTTCAGAAAAGCGACCCAGATAACTAGTCCAGATCAAATATCTCCTCGCATACTGCGTAAATGTTGCAGACAATGAGCCTTTCCTGTAACTAAAATATTTAGTCAGTCATTAATTAAAGGTAGAGTTCCTGAACAATAGAAGCTCGCTAATTTATCACCAGTCTTTATAAAGGGAAAAAAAAAAAAAAAAAAAAAGTGCCATAAATTGACCCCCGCCAATAGGCCTAACGTCAATACTAAGCAAAATTTTGGACAAAATCATCAGAGATTAAATTACCATGTTCCTCAATAAGCATAATCTTATAACAGATAATCAGCACAGGTTTTGTAATAACAGATCAAGCCTTCCAAATCTGCTTGAATTTTTTACAAACGTATATGATAACTGGGATGCCAAAATGCTGTCGAATGACATCTACCTAGATTTCCAGATAGCATTTAATAGGGACCACCATCGAAGACTACTAGAAAAACCAAAAGCCCACGGCCTCTCTAGCAACTATGTTCATGGACTGGTGATGGCTTAATGGATCGCAAGCAGCATGCATTGATAAATGGCAAGTCATCAGAAAGGCTAAAAGTAACAAACGGAGTTCATCAAGGGTCAGTTCTAGGACCAGTTCTTTTCACTATTTATATAAATGATCTAATAACTGGCTCACAATTAAGGTTATGAAATCTGCAGGTGACACGCAAATTGGAGGCAAAGTAGCTTAATTACGAAAGCAGACTGAATCTAAAGAAAACGAACTGGACAGGGTAATAAACCGAAATGAAAATTAACAGATGAAATTTAATGAAGTTAAATGTAACTTAATGTACTTTGGCAGTGAAAAAAATATTAAATATGAATATTGTGTGTTCACTACCCCACTCATGGAAATGATGGACATGATGGATTTAGGAGTTATTATCAGTAACGACCTCAAATGCTCAAAACAGTGAAAAATAGTAAAAAACAAGGGAAACAAAATACTCGGCATCATCGCAAGGAACTTTTAATCACAGAATGCCTGATTTATTTCTAAGCTTTATACGTCATTAGTTAGATCACACCTAAAATACTGTGTACATCAGTTGTCCCCGATTTTGTGTGTGTGTGTGTGTGTGTGTGTGTGTGTGTGTGTGTGTGTGTGTGTGTGTGGATGAATATTGGTTTGGGAGGGTGCAGTTCAGAGCCACAAAAATTTTCCCATAGCTACGAAATTTACCCAGTGAAAGGCATATAAAGAAACTAAATATGTTTTTTTTTTAAAAGGACACAACTCGGAGGATGTATAATACAAGTATTTAACCCCCATATATGTCACAATCTGGCTACCTTGGGGCCGCTGTGTAGCAGCTATACACACAAGTGTCTTCCAGTCACCTTTTGAACCTGCCACAATTTCATTGCAGCACCAAAGGGTAGGGAGGGAGTCCTTCCACAGCACACAGGTGAGAGTCAGTCTGTCCTGTGCTTTTGCCAGGTGTACAATGATGTCCTTAGATTCCTATTTGTCTGCTTTCATCTGTGCTGCATGTAGCCAATTGCATCATCCACCCCTGCCAAGCCTCTTTTCAAGGATACTAGAAAACAGCTCAGTGGTTGTACCATAAGGCATGCTGTGGATGCAACAGTGTCTAGTTTAACTAGCAGTGGAGATGTTATCACAATGAGAGCAAAGCCATAGCCGGCGCTGCAGGCAGATGCATGAACACGTTCTGTTCTTGCATCAAAATTTAGTTCTATTCCTCAAGTAATTACTCAACAACGCGACAACCTACAGACCTTGGGATACTTTCATTTGCAAGAGTAAGAGTTGGTGGGTAATATGGTCTTTATTTTGTTTCCCGAAGTGCTATACTTTCCAAGATATTAAGGTCTGAAAACAAGCAATTTCCAGTAAACTTCCTGTAGTGAGGTGGCGACTACATTAAATATAGCCTGGCATTTGGGGGTTAAGATTCTTAATAAGTATGATGTTGTTAGATATGTCAATGTGTTTGAAATACAGAATGTTGCTGTTACTAGAAATAATGGAACGAAACTCAAAATCAAAAGATATAACACTAATGTGGGAAAACACTATTAAATATTTACATAATTGAATAATGGAATAGGCAATCAGCAATAGTAGTTACTGCAAAAACTAATTTTAATTTTAAAATTCAGTTAGACAAGTACTTTGCATCTATAGGCTATAATTAAATTAGTGTCATTTATTTTCAAACTGAAGTGATGCTGATGACTGGAAGACGTTTATTTAACTGTGGGAACATTCTTGACTGTCTCTGCATTTCTCATACAGATCTGCTGAATGAATATTACATAGTGAATAATGTCCCCCATCTGTGCCTCCAGCAAAATTTCTATGTGTGCTCTTTCTACCAGGCACGGTGTTTTTATTTTCCATCTTTTTCCTGCTGGTTAAACTGGATGGTGGTGTAATAGGTGGGGGAGAGCCTTACTTTTTCTCTAATGTCTTCTCTTACATGTTGGTTTGATCTTAGTACAATTAGCTTTTTTTTAAGCAGATTATCACTTTCATGGGCCAACAGACCTCTTGTTCTCTGTACTTTTTTGTACTATATCTTATTGGACTTGGGGTTTCATTCTCTCGAGATTTATCGTGGAAAGATCATATTACCTCACTTGGACCATCTGCTTCCAAGAGATTAGATATGCTAAGCTGACCCCGTGCCTTCCTCACCCTTGCCCAGCTACTGAATTTTTAGAGAAGTTTTAGTTACCACTGTGTAGATTACATCTCCCATGTGTGGGGAGCATCGCCACATACAGCTCCTCTCAAGAGGGTGGAATCAAAGGCTTTTTGTCTCATCAACTCTACTACTCTGATTGACTTCCTTCAATCTCTGTCTTTTCGCTGCACTGTTGCATCTTTAGCTCTTTTCAGTTGCTACTTCAGTGATGACTGCTCTTCTGAACTGTCTGCCTGCGTTACTCCATCATTACGATGGGCACATAACACCCATCTAGCAGCTATTCCAGTTCTACTGAATATGAAAACTCTTCAACTATCTTATTTCTAAGATGGAACACATCCTATTAATTTCTCCTTTCTATAAAATCTCTGTTCTAGGAGATTTCAATGTTCATGACACTTTCTTACTCTTCTCTCCTTTAGCTGATCACCTGGTGAACAAGCCTACATCATTCCTATCCTTGATGACCTAGAGCAGCTTGTGCAGCACCCTACCCATATCCCTGACCACCTTGGAGTGAGATCCAAGATACTTGACCTCTTCCTTGCAACTAATCCTTCTGCTTACGCTGTTAATATTTCCTCTCCATTGCTCTCCTCCAATCACAACCTTATCACATTAAACTGTCCTATTGTTCATGTATGGGCTATGCATCCTCCCAAGAAGCGTCGGCTATGGCACTTTGGAGCTGATGATTGCGAAGCCCTCAGGCAGTACTGCTTTCATTTTCTCATGAATGAATATTGCTTCCATGGCCGAGAGCCATCTGAGCGTGTCTTGCACATTACAGAGGTTATTCTCTCAGGCACTGCATCATACATTCCTTTTTCATATCCTGTGACTAATGCAAAAAAAAAAAAAAATAGTTTAATGATGCATGTTCTAATGCTGTCCACAAAGGGAAGGCCTACAAAAGGTCCTGGAGCCAACCCACCCCTGAAGCTCATTACTTTTATGTTTATGTCCGGAATCAAGCTAAGTCTGTTCTTCAATCTGCTAAAAATAAATTCATTCATACTAAATGCTCTGAATTCTCCAACTTGAATTCTTTCCATTCCTTCTGGCACCTTGCCAAAAGCCTTTCTAACAACTTAATCTTATCATCCTTCCCTCCTCTTTTCCACTGTGATGGTTCTGTAGCTATTTCCTCTACTGATAAAACATAACACTTCACATGTACTTTCTCCTCCAATTCCACCTTCGACGATTCCATTGGTGTTCCTCCATTACTTTCCCCCTCTGACTTGCTCATGGCTGACAATAAAATTTCTTCAATTTACTTATTATCTGCCATCACTGGCCTCAATACTAACATGGTATATGGGCCTGATGGGGTCCCTCCTGTTGTCCTCAAGAACTGTGCTTCTGTGCTTAGACCCTGCCTAGGTAAACTCTTTTGCCTTTGTCAACTTGTACATTTCCTTCTTGCCGGAAGTTTGCTCATTCAGCCTGTCCCAGTGAAGGGTGACCATTTCCATCCCTCTGACTATTGCCCAATTGCACTAACATTCTGCGTTTAAAAGATTTTGAGTCTGTTCTCAAGAGAAAAATTTTAAAGCATCTTTTGTATCCCAACCTTCTTTCTGACCGTCAGTACGGATTTCGCCAGGGATACTCCACTGGCGATCTTCTGACCTACCTCTCAGACTGCTGGTCATCCTCCTCTTGCGACTGGCGATAGCTTTGCCAATGCACTTGACATCTCAGAAGGTTTCAGTCGAGTCTAGCATAAATCTTTAATTTCTAAACTGTCCTCTTATGGTTTCTCTCATTCTATCTGTGCCTTCATCTCTAGCTTCCTTTCTGGTCGTTCTAAAATAGCTGATGTAGAGGTCACCGTTCTTCTCCTAGAGCTGTCAATAGTGGTGTTCCTCAGGGCTCTGTCCTATCACCAACTCTCTTCCTTTTATACATCAATACCCATCTAAACTGCATGTCTAACCCTATCCACTCATACAATGATGACTCCACCCTTCAGTTTTCCATTCGCTTAGTGCAGCATCCATCTCAGCAGTCACTATTATACAAACAAGGGATAAGGCTATGGTACACCTAATGTCTGACTTGACTCATATCTCTGACTGGGGTAAAATTAATCTTGTTGTTTTTAATGCATCAAAAACTCAGTTCTTACATTATCACCCCAACAAAATCTTTCGGATGAGCATCTTCTAATTTTTAACAATATCCAGCTGAATCCTGCATCATCTGTAAACATACTTGGAGTTTCATTTTCTTGGGATTTATCTTGGAAAGAACATATTAAATCTCTTGTAAAATCTGCTAGCAAGAGGTTAGGTGTGCTAAGCCGACTCTGTGCCATCTTTACTTCTGCACAGTTGTTGACTATATACACGGGTTTTATTAACTCCTGAGTAGAGTACAACTCTCACGTGTGGGGAGGCTCCCCACACACAGTTCATCTCAACAAGATGGAGTCAAATGCTGTTCGTTTCGTTAACTCTCCTCCTCATACTTGCTCCCTTCAACCTCTGTCTCTCCGCTGCACTGTTGCATCTTTATCTCTTTTCTGTCACTACTTCAATGTGCACTGCTTCTCTGAACTGTCTGCTTGCATCCCTCCACCAATACGGCGGGCAAGTAGCACCTGTCAAGCAACAAACTATCTTTCTTTTACTGTCCAACTCTCTAATGCAAGAGTTAACCGTTACTCCCAGTTCTTCATTTATGCAACAGGTCAACTCTGGAACTGTCTCCCTCTGTCTGTATTTCCTACTGATTAACAGTCTTTCAAACGCAGTGTGTATAGGCAAGGTGAAATGAATGGATCTTGATTTATTTCCTACTGATTAACGGTCTTTCAAACGCAGTGTGTATAGGCAAGGTGAAATGAATGGATCTTGATTTGGCTCTCTGTTATCTTGTTTTTTTTTTCTTGGAGGGAACAATTGACGGGTGCCTGGCTTTTGGTTCCTTCTTCCTTGCATAAAAATAACTGTTACCTTCTTTTCTGTCCATCTCTTTAATGCATGAGTTAACCGTTACTCCCTGTCCTTCATGTATGTAACAGGTCAAGCGTGAAACTGTCTTCTGTCTTTGTTTCCTGCTAACTGAAACCTCAGAGCTTTCAAATGTGGTGTGTCCAAGCATCTCAAAATGAATGTATGTTGAATTTGGGTCTTGTTATCTTTTGTTTTTTCTTGGGGGGAACAATATTTTGGGCTTCTGGCCTTTGGCTCCTTCTTCCTTGAATTAAAAAAATGTAGCAGGTCAACTTTGGAACTGTTTTCTCTGTACAAAGTATTTCCCTCTACCTATTACCTCCAATATATTTAGACACTGTGTGCTGGCATCTTGAAAGTAAAGGATCTTAAATTTGGCTCTTGTATTTTTTTCCTTGGAGGGACCAATCTTGCGGGCTTCCAGCCTTTGCTTCCTTCTACCTTGCGTTAAAAAAAGGCAAGACATCAACACTCTTTCCGATTTGGCCGACGATTGATCACCAAAACCTAACCAAATTCTTCGCTGGACTAATGCTTTTGTGGCAGTTAGTAAAAACTTCGACAGTAGTTGTGATTATACACATTTTACTGGAATAATAAAATAGACAAGGAATATAAAGGAGGAGAAGCAGAGTACACAGTGCATAAAACAATGAGGACTGAAATAACAAATGCTAAAGAAAGGGTGAGTGAGGACTGTCTGGCAAAATGTTCATGCTGCATTGTGTCCACGCACTCTTCACTTTCACTCTTTTGTTATTCTATTTTTACGCCAGGCAAACAAAAACAGGTAAAACAGAGGAAAGAAGAAAGGAAACTAAAATGTGGACGATGTAAAAGTAAAAAGAAATTATTGAAGGATCAGAAACATTTGCGGAAAAATGAAAGCCATAAAGACATTGTAAACCCAAAGACTTACGAAACTCTCTCTCTCTCTCTCTCTCTCTCTCTCTCTCTCTCTCTCTCTCTCTCTCTCTCATGGAGTTATTTCTTTGAAAACAATATGCGTTTCATAACTGGTGATTCGTAATATCTATGCATGAATTAACAACACATTTATCGCAGTTTTCCCCTTTTATCTCACTTTTCCACATTTGTATACCAAGCCAAAAAAGTTTATGCTTGGGTATAAAACTGGTCTCATCACTTTAAGTTTTCACTAATAATATATTCCAAAGCCCCAACTAGTCAAGGTGGTGAGTACTGTTTTTAATGCCTTTCAACTCACTCTGCAGTTATTATATTAATATTTACTACAGAATGCATTAATAAAGTATGTGCGGCAAAAAGTGAGTAGCCGGAAGCTGAATAGTGGAAACATAGAAGAGGGCACGAGATCACATAAGGGGATAGTTGGTAACAAATAAAAACAAGACTCTCAGTTACTTCCATTTTCCCGAAAGAAGGACGGTGGATTGCAGATGGCGGACAGCATAGTCTGGAGTTCACTGTGTCGAGATTCAGTTGGGCCTCAGGTTGCAGCTACCACTACTTACAACCAAAACTCCGGCACGAGAATCACTCCATAAACTGCTAAATGTACCAATACACTCATTGTGGATCCATAACTTCATATTTCATGGCCAGAGAGGAGTATGTACTGCTGGGGACAAAAACTCGCCTAATAATTCAGTTACTCTATTTCCCACTCTCCTCAGATGGCTAAAGTTCTTAAAATGAGAGAAGCTGGGTATTTTCCTCTGCCCATGGATGGCTCATTAGGTAAGATTCGTCACAGAGAAAAATGGCAGGCTTTCCTTAAGTACTGAATAAACGAAATGAGTGTGTATGAGTGATGAAAGGTGACGAAGCTAGGGAACCAACAACGGAGACTCAGCTGTCTGAGGCAACTGACAGCAAACCCTTTTCTGTATCCTCCTACTTTCTCTATACTCCTTTCAAAGCCAAAGGTGGCTGTTGTGTATACATACGCAACGACTTATCTTGCTCTCGTGTTCCTGAACTTGATTCTTCTGAATTCTCCACTCTCTGGCTTCGGCTTTCCTGTCATTCTCTGACTAAATATATCTGTGCTGTTTACTTATCCCCTAATTCTACTGACTATCAAAAATTCTTCGACTATCTTACTTCTACGATGGAACACATTCTGTCCATTTCTCCTTTCTCTGAAATCTCCATTCTTGGAGATTTCAATGTTCACCACCACCTTTGGCTCTCCTCTCCTTTCACGGATCCACCTGGTGAACAAGCCTACATCTTTTCTATCCTTAATGACCTAGAGCAGCTTGTACAGCACCCTACCCGTATCCCTGACCGCCTTGGAGAGAGCTCCAACATACTTGACCTCTTCCTCACAACTAATCCTTCTGCTTACTCTGTTAATCTTTTCTCTCCGTTGGGCTCCTCCGATCACAACCTTATTACCTTAACCTGTCCTATCGCTCCAGTACGGCCTGCGGACCCTCCAGGGAAACGTCGTCTCTGGCATTTTGGAGCCGCGGACTAGGAGGCCCTCAGGCAGTACTTCTTTGATTTTCCCTGGAATGATTATTGCTTCCATGGCCGTGAGCCATCTGAGTGTGCCTTGCGCATTACGGAGGTTATTCTCTCGGGCATGGAAGCATACATTCCTTTCTCATATCCTTTGACTAACGCAAGAAAGCCTTGGTTTAATCACGCTTGTTCTAATGCTGTCCGCAACAAGAAGGCCTACAAAAGGTACCGGAGCCAACCCACCCCTGAATCACATAATCTTTACGTTTCTGCCCGGAATCGTGCTAAGTCTGTTCTTCGCTCTACTAAAAATAATTTCATCCATACTAAATGCTCTCAACTCTCCAACTCGAATTCTTCCCGCTCCTTCTGGCACCTTGCCAAAAATCTTTCTAACAACTTTACCTCATCATCCTTCCCTCCTCTTTTCTACTCTGATGGTTCTGTAGCTATTTCTTCTACTGATAAAGCAGATCTCTTCGCACAGACTTTCTCCTCCAATTCCACCTTAGACGATTCCGGTGCTGTTCCTCCATCACTTCCCCCCTCTGACTTCCTCATGGCTGACATTAAAATGTCTTCAGTTGATGTATTTTCTGCCATTACTGGCCTCAGTACTAACAAGGCATATGGGCCTGATGGGGTCCCTCCTGTTGTTCTCAAAAACTGTGCTTCTGTGCTTACACCCTGCCTAGGCAAACTATTTCGCCTTTGTCTGTCAACTTGTACCTTTCCTTCTTGCTGGAAGTTTGCTCTCATTCAGCCAGTCCCAAAGAAGGGTGACCACTCCCAACCCTCCAACTATCGTCCGATTGCTTTAACGTCCTGTATTTCAAAAGTTTTCTAGTCAATTCTTAATAGAAAAATTTTAAGGCATCTTTCCTATAACAACCTTCTTTCCGATCGTCAGTATGGGTTCCGTCAGGGACGCTCCACTGGCGATCTTCTCACCTACCTTTCAGACTCCTGGTCATCCTCCTTTCGGGACTTTGGCGAAAGCTTTGCCATTGCACTTGACATCTCAAAGGCTTTCGATCGAGTCTGGCATAAATCTTTAATTTCCAAACTGCCCTCCTACGGTTTCTATCCTTCTATCTGTGCCTTCATCGCTAGCTTCCTTTCTGGTCGTTCTATAGCTGCTGTCGTAGGCGGCCATCGTTCTTCTCCTAGATCTATCAACAGTGGTGTTCCTCAGGGCTCTGTCCTATCACCAACTCTCTTCCTTTTATTCATCAATGATCTTCTAAGCTGTACATCTAACCCTATCCACTCATACGCTGATGACTCCACCCTTCACCTTTCCATTCGGTTCCCGCAACGCCCATCTCAACAGTTACTTCAAGAAACAAGGGATGAGGCTATGGCACACCTAATGTCAGACTTGGCTCATATCTCTGACTGGGGTAAAAATAATATGGTTATCTTTAATGCATCTAAGACTCAGTTCTTACACCTATCAACCCGACAAAATCTTCCACAGGTATACCCACTAATGTTTAATAATATTCAGATTAATCCTGCATCATCCTTGAACATGCTTGGGGTTTCATTTACTCGGGACTTATCTTGGAAAGATCATATTACATCTCTTGTAAAATCTGCTTCCAAGAGATTGGGTGTGCTAAGCCGACTCCGCTCTTTCTTTACCCCTGCACAATTGTTGACTCTATACAGGGGTTTTATCCGCCCCTGTGTGGAGTACAACTCTCATGTGTGGGGAGGCTCCCCACATACAGCTCTTCTCAATAGGGTGGAGTCAAAGGCTTTTCGTCTCATTAACTCTCCTCCTCTTACTGACTCCCTTCAACCTCTGTCTCTTCGCCGCACTGTTGCATCTTTATCTCTTTTCTATCGCTACTTTAATGGTCACTGCTCCTCTGAACTGTCTGCTTGCATTCCTCCACCTCTACGACGGGCGCGTAGCACCCGTCTGGCAGCAAACTCTCATTCCTTTTCTGTCCAACTCTCTAATGCAAGAGTTAACCGTTACTCCCAGTCTTTCATTTATGCAACAGGTCAGCTCTGGAACTGTCTCCCTCTGTCTGTATTTCCTTCTGCCTATGATCTCCAGTCTTTCAAACGTAGTGTGTCCAGGCATCTCAAAATGATCGGATCTTGAATTTGGCTCTCTATTGTATTTTGTTTTTCTCTTGGAGGGAACTGTTACTGCGGGCTCGTGGCCTTTGGTTCCTTCTTCCTCGCATAAAAAAAAAAAAAAAAAAAAAAAAAAAAAAAAAACGGAGCAAGCTGGTTGGAAGAAATTTATACCGAGGAGTGAATGACAAAAGGGTTTGGCAGCCCTACTCTTTCCCATTGAAGTGATAGTTGTTTGACTGGTGTGCAAATGTGGATGTCTATGCCTGTGAGGTGGAGACAGGATTCTGGGAGACTAAGTTGTGAATGAATGAATCTGTAGCCCATTCAGTTCGGCACATTTTGGTCTTTTTTTTTTGGGGGGGGGGAGGGCTCCGGGACTTTAACTCTCCCCATTCTAGGAGGTAAATACAGGTACGGATGGTTGTAATATGATGGTGATGATGAAAAACTGAAAACTTTTGTCCTTGAGTGTAAGAGATAGACCAAATTTGTGGAGAGAAGGGGCATGAAAAAATACTTTCCTGTGCCGTAAACTTGCCCAGCGCAGCGATTACCGTGATCAAACTTTGCCCAGAAAAGGTGATGGGAAATACATAGATCACGATTGCCCACCTCCTCAACTGCTTCCATGAATAACAGACCACTGCTGAGCAAAGGCCTCATCCAACCTTTTCCACGAATTCTTTGACTGAGCCAATCTCTGCCATGCTTTGCCTGTAAACTTCTCTATCTCATCTCTGCACCCCCTGTCTGGCCTTTTTCTGCAGTGATTAAAATTTCCTGTAGTCCAGTCAGCCAGTCTGTTGCTCCATTGGTTATTCCTTATTCTTCCTGCATGGCCCAACTCCATTCCTGTTCCTTTACAACTTCTATAATGTATTTGACTTTGGCCTGCTCCCTCATCCAAGCTGATCTTTTTCTGTCTCTGAAAGATATTCCCAGCACTGACCTTTCCATTGCTGTTTGAGAACGGATTAGTTGACTTTCCATCGATTTGTCGGTTTCCAGGTCTCACAACCGTTCATCATAGCTGGGATTATTCATTAGTTATATACGGTACATTTTGTTTCGTATATAATGGCAACCTACTTTTCATGATGTCTCTATGCTTACCGAAAGCTTTCCATCCAATGTAATGCATCGTTTTAATTTGATATCATGGTCTTTCATTAGATTTAGTACGTACCCCAAGTAATTGTACTCCTTGACTTCTCCGAGATTTTTTTTCGCTTATTCTGGTGATGCTTTTTGGTATAATTGGATTAAACACTAGTTTTATTCCAGTTCACCTATTTAGGTCCATTAACATTTCTTGCAATGTCTCTGCTGTTTTTGAGCTTAGGGCAATGTCATCAGCAAATCTTAAATGGTTTAAGGTTTTTCCATGTATATTTATTCCTTTGTTATACGTTTAACTTTCTGAAAATACTTTCTAGGCATGTTGTAAAGAGTTTTTGTGGAATTATATCTCCCTGAAGTACACTCTTCTCAAGATTAATAATTTTCCGTCGAGTCTTTATGTAATTTAACTGTAGCAGTTCCCGCTTTATATATATTTTCGAGCAGTTTTATATTGTTCACATTTACTCCTCGTTCCCACAACGAATTTATAATTGCTATGTGCTCCACTGAGTACAAGGTAAGGTTTCTTGTTTTGGGACGTTGTCTTTGTCCCGGGATTACGGGACAATATTAAAACCAACCCTGGGATCCCGGGATTTCCCAGGATGAAAAAGTTCTCTTCGTACTGTATGTAAATTGTTTTGGAATGTAACGGCAGATCAGCCAAACAATCACCTTTAATATATCGATGAATAACAATAGCGGCAATGGATGAAGAATAAAAATGTAAGTTAGGATATGTTTAGTCAACAGAAACATAATATATACAATACCCTCCATTTATTACATAGACAAACTAAATATAGTCACTTTCATTTCACGAAAACAATAATAGTGGAAGTAAAATGCATGAAACAAAACAACATTTATGCTATCACGATTCCTCAGGACATACTTTTAAAATGTAGTATCTTTCAATCATAAACTAAAGTATGTAGGATCACTTAAGACAAACTAACCTCCATTATTTCCGTCCTTCAAGCATTTACTCTTTAATGCTGAACATGGTTGTTAAAAAAATAAATCCCCATACATGAAACAAAGATAATTAAGTTATTAAGATTCCTCAAGACAGGCACACATTATATAACAAGCCACTTATTACTTAGATAAAGCACTTTGACTATTATTAAGGGAAAAGAGTAACCTATGTGTATATGTAAACATGAATAAACAGACTTGCAAACATTTTCTATTGACAACTGAATGATAGCTTTCCTTTTCTGGGAGGGGGGGCAGAGGAGATATTAATTGTCATCTTGCTGACGAATAAAATAATTGAAAGAAAACTCGTTTTGATATCACCAATTATACTGTAACACAGTACTGTAGATTCCAGAGACTAAAAGCTGCTAAAGAGCAGCTTTGGAGTTGTTGGATTATGTTCTCAAAAAACACGAACAATTCATTCTCCTGTAAGTCAAGCGTGTTCTCATTTTTGTGATGAACAGTCCAGCTGCTGTGATGGCTTGTTCCAACTCCAGTGAAGTTGGACGGAATCGACTTCAACGAATTCAGCAAATCAATGGTGGTGGGTGTTCTTTCACTAGTTGCTTCAAAACCTTCGAGTTCTTTGCAAAGGTATTTGCTTACTCTGTTAACATCAATAATATTGGCACTGGTTGATATTCACACTTAAAAGATTCAATTTGCGACCGAATCGCAACTTCCAGTGTTTTAGCTGGAGTCCTGGGCAAGGTGAGTTTCTCCTTCATCCTCTCATTCTGAGTTAGAGCTTGTTTCCGTTCTCGTGCCAAAAAGTCATGCCAACTTTTTCTCTGCAGGTACTAAAAGAGAGGATTTGGGGGGTAAAGTTGGTAAGCTAACTCCACGTCAGGGATTATGTATATTCCCAGCATTCAGGTATTGCATGAGTCCCATCAAAGACGCTTTGGATTAAAGATTTTTGAATTTTCTTTGAAAATGCAGAGTTTTGCTCATCAAATTTATTGATGATGAAACTGAAAACTTCTTCACCACCTAGCACAGTTGCATCATGAGTGCATAGTCTCTCAGCTCCCACTTTTATTGGTTGCAAAGCTAATACAATAATCTATCTATCTATCTATAGCCCGACGCCCTAATCCCGCAAAGGGTGGCCGCAGACAAAACGCCTCCAAGTCACTCTGTCACCCACCATTTGACTCCCCTCCCCCCAACTCACCCCCCCCTCCCTCATATACCTCTCAACTCCATCCCTCCACCTCATCCTCGGTCTACCCCTCCCTCTCCCTCCCTCCACCTCACCTACATACACCCTCTTAGTCAGTCTTTCATTCTCCATCCTCTCCACATGTCCAAACCACCTCAGTGTATTTCTCCTAATCTTTTCAACCACATCCACATCTACCCCACAGCGTTCCTTCACTTCTTCATTCGTCAACCTGTCCCTCCATGTCACTCCACATGCTCCTCTCAAGTAACTCATTTCCACTGCTCTCACTCTTGACTTGTTCCCCTCTTGCAAGGTCCACGCCTCGCTTCCATACGTCAGGGTAGGGATCACAATACCATCATGCAGTGACTTCTTAACTTCCATACTCACCTCCCTATTTCTCATCACTGCTTTCAGTGTGCCAACAACCTTCCTTCCCTGCTGTACCCTTTCACGTACTTCATCCCCCAAAGTTCCATCCTTACTCATCACACTACCCAAGTACTTGAATGCACTCACATTCTCCATATCCTCACCATCCAACCTCACTTCACACTCTGTGACTTCATTCCTCTCAAACACCATAACTTTACTTTTGTTTACATTAACTTTCAGCTTCCTCCTCCTACACACTGTCCCAAATTCATTCACCAAACCTTGCAACTCCCATTCATCTTCACTCAACAATACTGTATCATCAGCAAACAGCAACACCGGAAGCTTCCAAATCTCACCCTCATTCATTAGGGCCACCCCCACATCCACTGCCCTACCTTGTACCTCCTTTACGACCCCATCCATATATATATTAAACAGCCATGGAGACATTACACACCCCTGTTTCAGTCCCACATTGAGATCAAAGAACTCACTCAGCTCACCATCCACTCGCACCGTAGCCCTAGCTCCCTCGTACATACTCTTCACAGCACTCAACAATTTCCCCTCCACTCCATATATTCTTAATACCTTCCACATACCTTTCCTATCTATTCTGTCATAAGCTTTCTCCAAGTCCATGAAGGCAGCGTACACTTTCCTTCCCTTCTCTAGATACTTCTCCACTAAGCATCTTAGAACAAATATCTGATCTACACACCCTTTTCCCTTCCTAAATCCCCCTTGTTCTTCTCCAACTAGCTCCTCTGTCATATGCCTAACCCTATCAATGAGTATTCTACCATATATTTTACCAGTCACACTAAGAAGGCAAATACCCCTATGGTTACCACATACTTCTCTCTCCCCTTTTCCTTTGTACAGAGGAACAATTATACCTGATTTCCAGTCCTCTGGAACCCTTCCCTCTTCCCAAGCCAATCTACACAACTTCCATATCCACTCCACAACAATCTCACCCCCATACCTAAGCATTTCACCACACACTCCATCAATTCCTGGGGCCTTTCCCAGCTTAATCTTCTTCATCGCTTCCACTACTTCCGGCCTACTGATCTCTTCCTCCCTCCTCTCATCTCTTCTTCTCCCAGCCATTCCCCAACCACTTATACTCACACTGCTCTCACTCTCTACATTCAACAAATCCTCAAAGTGCTCCTTCCATCTCCTCAATTTCTCTCTTTTCTCCACCAACAATCTATTATTCCTATCTTTCACTCCCCTACTATTTCCCCTTCCACACTGCCTTACTTTCTTTACCTCCTTCCAAAACAATTTCTTACTCTCCTTCCATTTCACACTCAGATTCCTCCCAAACTCTTCATCCACTTTCTTCTTACTCTCCTTCACCAGTCTCTTAACCTCCCTTCTCCTGCTCACATATACCTCTCTCTTCTCTCTCTCATCTTCTCCCCTACCTCTACTCGCCAACCATTCACCATATGCCTTCTTCTTTTGTTCCACAGCTCGTTTCACCTCATCATTCCACCATGCTGTCCCTTGCACACCCTTGCATCTCCTCCTCACTCCACAAACCGCCTCACACGCTGCGCTTATCTCTTCCGTGAATATCTTACATACGTCTTCCACCCCTTCCATCTGCTCTAGCTCATACCTTCTCAATCTTTCTTCCACTATGCTCTTATACTCTGTCCTCTTCTCACTATCTTGCAATTTCTCCACTCTTCTCACAGGAGCTGCTTCCTCCTGTCTTCCCCTTCGCCTCCTCAACCACTTTCTTTGCAGCTCTACCTTGGCCATCACTAAGTGATGGTCCGAGACTCCATTCCCCCACCCTCTCCACACCCTTGCATCCAACACTTGTCTTCTCATTCGCTCATCCACACACACGTAGTCTATCATTGCCTTTCGTTCAACAAGTTCACCATCCATCCTCCTCATTACTCTCCATGTATACCGGTGGATCATCTTATGACGAAAGTAGGTGTTGGCTATTGCCAACCCCTTACCAGCACAGATGTCCACCAAAGCACTACCATTCCCATCTACTTCCGCTGGCACACCCCACTGACCAACCACTCCATCCACTCGTACATTCCCGACTTTGCCATTCATGTCTCCAATCAACAGCACTCTCTCGCTCCTCTCAAACTTGTCCATACATGCTTCTACTCTCGCCCAAAACTCATCTTTCACTCTTGCCGCTCGATCCTCAGTTGGAGCATACACACATACAATCGCCCATGCTTGTATACCTACTTTCATCCTCACCCATACAATCCTTGCACCCACTGTTCCATACTCTCTTATATTCTCCTTCCACTTCTTGCTTATCATCAGACATACTCCCTCTCTTGCCCTCTCATTCTCACTGACTCCCGCACATATACCTACACCGTATTCCCATTCTCTCATCCTTACACCTTTCCATTTAGTTTCAGTCAATCCACATATATCCACTTTTGCATACTCAAGCACCTGGACAATCTCTCTCTCTTTCACTTCATCATTCACTCCTCTCACATTCCACGTTCCTACTCTCAGAATGTCCTTTGTCCGTTCCTTAGTCGTCAACGTATGGTCCGTCCGGGTCCGAGGCGCTTTATTTGCTTTTTTAGTTAGTTCTTTTTACGGGGTGGGGCACTAACCCACCACCAACCCTTTTAGTCGCCTCGTACGACAAGCAGGGATACTGGGGGAGTATTCTTGAAACCCCCCTACCCCCACTGATATCATGCTTTATCTTGTAGTCTATTAGAGCTTTGGCAACTGCTGATTTAACTTCCAAGAATCGGTCAGACGTGTCCAATAGACTGTTCCAACGAGTTTTAGAATCCAAAATTTACTTTTTTTTTCATAAGTATGTTTAGTTTTTACACAGTTTTGTACAGTTTCATTTCTTAATGGTGACATTCTGAATAACATCACAATTTTTGTCACCTTGTTAATAGTTCCACAGACAATAACATTTCCAGTTTTATCTATAGAATCACCTGACTCATCACACATCCTTTCATTAATGTCCAGTTCTCTGACTGAAAAGCTTCTCAATTTCAGTTGTTCTTTCAAAGCCATAATCCTAGTTCTCATGCTCCTCTACCGAATCTTCTTCCACATTATCTTCGCTCATTCTGCCCAGAGTAGATTTTTCCTTGTAGTGAACATTGCACACAGCAAGGTACTCGTATATGTCGTGTGCAAAACATAGGCGATGCTCACAATTTATCAGTTTGCAAATTTTACCATTACACTTGCAAAGAGGCAACTGCACTGTTTTCAAGTGAAAGATTAGACTCTGCTAATTCATTCTCCACAGCTTCGACAACCTTTTCTGCAGACATCCATCCAATAATGCTTACCATACCTAAATTCTAAAACTTACCTTAATCAAAATGAACATTAATATTCAAGTACGGTTTGTTTCCTATTGAAGAGTACTCGTCAGGGGAGAGACTAAAGCTTGATCCCATTTTCAGTTTATCACACATTTCTTGCTTTATCATTGCTTTAGTCAGATTGTACTGTTTATCAATGAGCTCTATCACAATTCTAAGATTTTGGGGAAGTCAATATAACCTTTGTCACTTAATGTCTGTCTAATGAAATCACTCTTTGTAACACCATTCACAGAAAATCCATCAATTGCTACAAGTTTACTCACATTCAGTTTTCTTGTTTCCCATTTTATACAATCAACTGGCTTCTGCTAGGTAGGTTTTCGTTTAGCACAGCTTGGCGTACGTGTTTCGCAGCCATCAATGGTAGCACGCTTAACAGTGATTTCAGAGGGCTTTTCTGTTGAATGTTTGTTTTTCAGATGTCCCAGAAAGCCACTCGTTGACCATCCTCGACACATAGTCTTAGTTTTGCACTTTTTACACCTTGCACTTTCTTCATGATTGCCCTGATCATAATATTGCAAAACAAATGCTTTAGTGGTCTGATGATTGTCCTGATCATAATATTGCAAAACAAATGCTTTAGTGCTCTCAGCCATCTTAACAGAGAAACAGAAGTTAAAACTAAGAAACAGAGAATCAGGCTTAGAACCGAAAAGTGAATCACTTTTAAATACCATAGTATACGCTCTTTTGCGTTAATTTGGTAGGTTTGCTGCCTGGCTTTAGAGCAGGCTGCTACCTGGGAACTGACAGAGTTGCCAGATGTGCGAAAAATACCGTCAAATGCTATAATTTGTCCCTCTGAGCGATAAACGAGAGCATGCATGTGTTATTACGGCAATTTTCATATATGTGCCATATTTCAATCAATAATGTGGTAGTTATTTACGCAATATTTTATACTGATTTACCCACTGTTATTCTCCAGTTTCACAAAATGTGCAGTAAATAGCCTAATTTAATATGAGAATCAATCACATTTTTATAATGGTGACATGATTTTTGACAAGCGTTGAGCCAATGACCTGTCGTATGTGACTAAAAGGTATGCTTCGGAGAACTCTAGCGTCCAGGTCCTGTGATATCCTGGCTGCTTCGCAGGCCGCTGCCAGCGGCGTGGGAGTTGTTAACATACCATCCTTATGAAAACAGGTCAACCTACAGAGATTTTGTCTAATAAATGTTCTTTATGTGCTTGTAAATAAGTACGTAAATATATAAACAAGTAAAACAGCCAAAGGGGGCAACTTTTCGTAAATATTTGTCACAAATTTCCACAGGTTTGTCCCGGGATAATCTGGGACAAAGGAATACATCCTGTGATTTGTTAACCCTGAAGTTCATGCGAGATCCCGGGGACATATTTCCTTTCTGTATGCAAGTTCGTCTCACCACCGGGAACCCTCTGCCCTGAGCGATGCTAGCCCCGTTGTTTCAAAATAACCATAGGTTCTTCTCGAAAATATGCTTCATGTGTTTCCCAGGCAAAATTACCTACAATATTCTAACCTATCATATCCTAACCAAACCTAACCTATCCCACTAGGGCTGCTTGGTTGAGCTGGCTGCTTGTGGTATTGAGACGAATACCCATACAGAAATGAAATATGCAATCCGAGATCCCTAGAAAGAAACCGTGGGTGAAAACCTTTTCGTAATCAACAAACCCAAGCACAGTGGTCTATTATATTCTCAAGTTTTCTCAGTTAGCTGATTCATTATGAGTGGATGATCAGTAGTAGACTACCTGCTTTAGAATCGTGCCTGTTCATGAGGTTGGTTTTCTGCCATATTTGTTATTATTCTTTTCATAAGGACTTTAGTGAGGGGTTTGTAAATATTATAATAAGCTAATGGGTCGATCGTTCCTAAGGTAATTTGAGTCGTCTTTTCATAAAACAATGTAACTCTTGCTTTACACCATGCTTTTGAAATTTTCTTTCTTATACATTGTGTAAATAAGCTGGCGAGCCTGTTATCTACTTTTACTCCTGCATCTGGCAGTAAACCTGCTACTATTCCATATTTTGCTGGAGCCGTCCCTCTTTTCATACTTTTAAGAGAAATCTTTACTTCGTCTGGTGCTGCCACAGGTATTTCACTTGTGTCAACTGAAAGTTAGCTACTGGTACTACTGTCTTTGATCATACAGTTCTTTGTAAAATTCTTCAGCTTACACTTCACCATGCTATCTGTGCATTTAATGACTTCGCTGTTTTTGTCTATCCATGATACCAGTAAAGTAAGCGCTTTGAGAGTGCATGACGAGGGAGCTAGCGCCATGTTATCACGATTTCCCTCTGATATACGGAGGAGTGTCATGTTTGTTATTTTTCGATTTTGAGTCAAGTACTTTGGTTATGTCATTTCCATAGTAACATCGATGAGGTTTGAATATTCAACAGCGCATCGAGTTACTCAAAAGAAACTCACACATATTGTTTTCAGTTTTGCTGCCGCACAATGAAAGCATTGCATCATACGAACCGCGCGTAATGTTCACAAAGGCAGAAAAGTTTCAACGAACTACGGCAAATTTTCGGCTATCAGTCGTAGGATGAAAGTAGGAAACAGGGCGTTTCCTCTGGATGATTTCTTCCTGGATGATTTTTGGCTAGTGATTAAATTTAGATTCGCGTATTGAGTTTTGTCGAGCACATATTATGAAGCGAAGAAAACCAAAGTTCATGATGTAGTTCAGAGTTTATTTGAGCATCATAGGTTCCAACGGTACATAAGTGCTCTTATAAAGCTAGGTGCCGTAGCATTCATCACGCGCACAATGCTAAATTCTACAGTCTTTGCAGCCAACCTGCCGTGTTGACGAAACTGAAACAGTAAAGACATGACCATTGATGAGATGGTTAAAGTCAGAAATGGGAGGTTTTCCTTTGGTGATTTCACCATCAAAACAGAGCAAAAACGTTTATGTAAAATTACAGGCGGAATCCCCAATATTTAACTGCTAGAGATGATGTCAAAAAACACAGTGTTACGAAGAAAAATCTTTTAAAATTTGATTTCATAATTGAGGCTTCACCAAGCAAAGTCGAATACTCCCTTGGAAAACTCGAAAGAGATACCATGGAGTTCCTACTCCTTTATGAGTGTTTTTATTTGGTAACAAAATTTACTGAATGAATGTACCACATGCAGAAAGAATTGCATGTATACTTCATGTACGAGTAATATTAACTTCTACTTAGCACGACGGTTGGGCAGGGTCGTGCAGGGCCACTCGTTTCCAAACTTAACTCAGAGTAAACAACGCCTGCTCGCCCATAATACTTCATTACTTTCCTAGTGCCATTTTACGTCGGACCTGTTTGACACTTTTTCCGTTTTTACCAGCCGCGAAACGAAGCTGGTACTGTTTTTAGTTTTTCCGTCCGTCTGTGTGTGTGTGTGTGTGTGTGTGTGTGTGTGTGTGTGTGTGTGTTCGCACGTTAACTTTGCACACGCTTAAGATATCTTCACCAAATTTTACAGGTGTGTAATAGAGATGAAAGTCTATTACACGTATTGTTTTCAGTTTGTTTGTTTGTGTGTCTGTGCGTCTGTCAGCACGATAATTTCGCATCAACTCAAGATATCATAACAAAATTTTACAAGCGTGTATTCTGGATGGAAATGTCCTATGAGTTTGCAATTGGTGAAAGAAGGTCTAGGTCTTTGTGTCTGTTACCATTATAACTTCGCAACTGCTCAAGATATCCTCATAAAAATTTACAGTGTGTAGTAGGGATGAAAATCTCCAACGAGTTCGAAGTTGGTGAAAGTAGGTGAAGGTCAAGGCCATATTTCAAGCCGGGCTAGATATGTATCGGCTCGCGGCTGGTGTGATTCCTCCCTTGGGGGGCCTGTGGTTGGTGGTGTCTTTGATCTGATCCGTGTTTCTTTGTTTTCTTATCTTTGCCTCTTGTTGATAAGCTTATTTATTCCGCTCTTTCTATCTCATATTTATTTGTTTATATTTCGATCTTTTTTTCTTTTCATGAGCTGAAGGGTCACTCTCGAATATTTGTTGCTATTGGTTGTATTAGCTTTCGCTACTACCTCCACTGATTCTCTTAATGGTTTTGTTACTCCGTCATTCAACTCATCAGTGCCACACGCAGCATAACGTAGAACAACAAATTTGTTCATTATATCTAATTGATGGATTTTTTTATTTCGCATACGTTTACTAGGCACATCGTTTTTATATTTTTAATTGACTTCATTCTTTCACTTCTGAAAGTGAATCTGGCTGTACAACCCACCATTCTATGGTAACACTGAATATGTACTTTGTTGATAACTGTGACATTTATGGTCGTGTTATTCTTATGTGCTATAATGAAGTCGATTTCATTCTTTTTTCTTCCATTAGGACTTCTCCAGGACCACTTTCTCCCCGTTCTTTTGTGAAAGAAGGTGTTCATTATTATTGTTATTAATTTCACTGAAATTTCACTTCTGTCATCCCTTCCTCCCACTCTGAATTTTCCCATACATGCTTCTCCATTTTTTGGTTTGCCAACTTTTCCATTGAAGTCTTCCATGAGTATAGTATACATGGTCTTTTATTCTTCCATAATCTGGGAGATATTGTCACAGAATGCTTCTATTTATTCATCTGATCTTATGCTAATATTTACTTTCAGGGTGTGTCGTTTACCTAGCCTAATTACAATCCACGCTATTATGTCAGATTCACTGCTGAATTTAATAATGCTTTTTCTTCCTCTCTCCCTCTCTCTCTCTCTCTCTCTCTCTCTCTCTCTATGTGCTATATATATATATATATATATATAATCTCATGTCATCAGCCGTTTCATCAGTGTCCACTGCAGGACCGGCCTATTCCAACCGAAGCGGGGACGATACAGCCAATGTATCTCTACCAAGTAGCTTAGGCTGTCTGGTAGAGATTGTATGTAGGGTGAGAAGTGTTTCAAAGTGTATTGTAGTGTTGGAGTGGCTCTGGATGTGTGTGTAGTCTGTGAGCCTAGTGTAATTGGTCTGCGCAAGCCGACTGGGCGCAAACATACTTTATAGTATGCGACACTGGTTCGACCACAGCACCCCTGATGTCTGCCAATGCAGTACGTGGCCAGAAGAACGCCCCCCAAATTTATTACCCTGACGGGGCGCAAACCCTCGTCCTTCAGTGTACAAAAACGCATACTTTACCACAGAGGCTCCATATATATATATATATATATATATATATATATATATATATATATATATATATATATATATATATATATATTTTATGTGTTCGACTCTGGGCATAGGCTTCACAGCCTGCTATCAAGGCCCAGCAGTCCTCCTACATACCATACACCTCTACATGTCACCACTTCGGCGCTAACACCCACAGTCCATATTGAATACATGCTAGGGCTGTCTCATACAGGACTGGTGTATTGGTATTAGCGGGGGTATTTTTACGACATGTCGGCGGGTCTTCTGGTAGATCAGTAAAGCCTGATTTAATGAAATTCAAATCCTTAAACTGTTCCCTGCCCCAGCCGGGATTCGAACCTGGGTCCGTTAGGACTACAGGCCACCTCTCTAGGACTACAGGCCACCTCTCTACCGATTGAGCCATATATATATATATATATATATATATATATATATATATATATATATATATATATATATATATATATATATATATTAATACACACACACACACACCAAGAGAGAGAGAGAGAGAGAGAGAGACGGACAGACAGACAGACAGACACAGAGACAGACAGACAGACAGAGAGACGGACAGATATAGAAAGATAGATGCAGACTGACAGAGAGGGAGACAGGCATGCAGACATACAGAAGGACAGAGAGATAGAGAGACAGACAGACATAGAAACTAGCTGACAGAGAAGCAGACAGGTAAACAGGCAGATGAGTGAGAGAGAGACCGAGAAACAGACAGACCGTGGGACAGAGAGAGAGAGAGAGAGAGAGAGAGAGAGAGAGAGAGAGAGAGAGAGAGAGAATTTATAGACACACACACACACACACACACACACACACACACACACACACACACACACACACACACACACACACACACACACACACACACCGTTCGCTGGTGCAGTGGTAACGCTCTCGCTTGCCAACTGGTGGACGGGAGTTCGCGCCTCGCTCAGATTGCGAAAAGTTTCACTGACGAAGTGGGTGGTTACTGTCCCCCTTGAGCAAGGGGACGGGTGTGTGCGTGTGTGAAGGTCACAGCCTTGCCCTTAGATCGGACTATATGAGCTCTCAGCTCCCTTCCGGGAGGGTAAAAGCTGACGATCACGACCATCAAGTGATCCTGACCGACCCGGTGAATTACACACACACAGAAAGAGAGACAGACAGACAGACAGAAACACAAAGAGACAACAGATACAGACGGACAGGCAGACGGACAGGGACATACAGACAGAGGTAGACTGACAGATAGTGATAGACATACAGAGACGGACAGACAAAGGCAGGTTGTCAGACAGACAGGGACAAGCAGAGACAGACAAACAGAAAGAGACAGAGACAGAAAGACAGGCAGAGAGAGAGAGAGACAGACAGACAGACAGAGACGGAGACAGAGACAGACAAAAACAGACAGAGACAGAGACAGACAGACAGGCAGATGGACAGACACAGACGGACATACACAGACACAGAAAGACAGACAGACACAGACTGATACAAAAACAAATACACACAGACAAACAGACACCATTAGACGGACAGACTGACACAGACAAACAGACAAACAGACAGACAGACACCGTTAGACGGACAGAATGAGAGACAGACAGACACAGACAATGAGTCACAGATAGATAGTCAGACACAGAGATGAATAGACTGACATAGACAGAGAGACACAGACAGATTGATAGACACAGACAGACAGACAAACAGACTGAGAAAGACAAAGAAAGAAAGAAAGACAGACAGACAAACACACATTCACAAACAGATAATGACAGACAGACAGACAGATAGACAACAGACAGACAGACACAGATAGAAAACGACGGACGTACAGACAGCCAGAAAAAAAAAACAGACACACAGAGACACAGACAGACAGAGAGTAACTGACAGACAGGCAGTCACAGACAGACACAGACAGACAGATAGGCAGCCAGAGACAGATAAACAGCCACAGATATATAGTTAGAGACAGACAGACAGACATACAGTTAGAGACAGACAGACAGACATACAGTTAGAGACAGACAGACAGACAAACAAATACATATATACAGACAAACAGACAGACACACATATACTGACAAACAGACAGATAGACAGACACAGACTGATGGACATACAGACAGAAAGACAGACAAACAGACACACTGACATAAAAAACATACACACAGACAGACAGACAAACAGGCAGACAGACACCGTAACACGGATAGACTGACACAGACAGACAGACACAAACAGAAAGATGCAGACAAACTGACAAAGATACATAGACACAAACAGACACAAAGACAGACAGAGACAGAGAGATACAAACAGATAGACAGACACAGACAGAGACAGACACAGCAAACGCTTTTCTGTATCCTCCTACTTTCTTTATACTCATTTCAAAGGCAAAGGTGGCTGTTGTGTATATGTACTCAACGACTTATCTTGCTCTCGTGTTCCTGAACTTGATTCTTCTGAATTTTTTACTATCTGGCTTTGGCTCTCCTTTCATTCTCTGACTAAATATATCTGCTCTGTTTACGTATCCTCTAATTATACTGACTATCAAAAATTCTCCAACTATCTTACTTCTACAATGGAACACATTCTATCCATTTCTCCTTTCTTTCAAATCTCCATTCTAGGAGATTTCAATGTTCACCACCACCTTTGGCTCTCCTCTTCATTCACTGATCCACCTGGTGAACAAGCCTACATCTTTTCTATCTTTAATGACCTACAGCAGCTTGTACAGCACCCTACCTGTATCCCTGACTGCCTTGGAGAGAGCTCCAACATACTTGACTTCTTCCTTACAACTAATCCTTCTGCTTACACTGTTAATCTTTTCTCTCCGTTGGGCTCCCCCGATCATAACCTTATCACCTTAACCTGTCCTATCACTCCGGTATGGCCTATGGACCCTCCAAAGAAACGTCGACTGTGGCACTTTTGAGCTGCGGATTGGAAGGCCCTCAGGAAATACTTCTTTGATTTTCCCTGGAATGAATATTGTTTCCATGGACAGGAGTCATCTGAGTGTGCTTTGCGCATTACGAAGGTTATTCTCACTGGCATGAAAACATACATTCCTTTCTCATATCCTTTGACTAATGCAAGAAAGCCTTGGTTTAGTCACGTTTGTTCTAATGCTGTCTGCAACAAGGAGAGGGCCTATAAAACGTACCAGAGCCAACCCACCCCTGAATCACATCTTTCTTATGTTTCTGCCCGGAATCGTGCTAAGTCTGTTATTTGCTCTGCTAAGAATAATTTCGTCCGTACCAAATGCTCTCAACTCTCCAACTCGAATTCTTCTGGTACCTTGCCAAAAACCTTTCTAAGAACTTTACCACATCATCCTTCCCTCCACTTTTCTACTCTGATGGCTCTGTACCTATTTCTGCCACGGATAAAGCAGATCTCTTCGCTCAGACTTTCTCCTCCAGTTCCACCTTAGACGATTCTGGTGCTGTTCTTCCATCACTTCCCACCTCTGACTTCGTCATGGCTGACATAAACATTTCTTCAGATGATGTATTTTCTGCCATCACTGGCCTCAGTACTAACAAGGCATATGGGCCTGATGGAGTCCTTCCTGTTGTCCTCAAGAACTGTGCTTCTGTGCTTACACCCTGCCTAGGTAAGCTCTTTCGCCTTTGTCTTTCAACTTGTACCTTTCCTTCTTGCTGGAAGTTTGCTCTTATTCAGCTGGTCCCAAAGAAGGATGACCATTCCCAACCGTCAAACTATCGTCCAATTGCTTTAACATCCCCTGTCTCAAAAGTTGTTGAGTCTATTCTTAATAGAAAAATCGTAAAAGCATATTTCCTATCACAACCTTCTTTCTGATCATCAGTATGGGTTCCGTCAGGGACGCTCTACTAGCGATCTTCTCACCTACCTTCCACACTCCTTGTCATCCTCCTTTCGGGACTTTGGCGAAAGCTTTGCCATTACACTTGACATCTCGAAGGCTTTCGATCAAGTCTGGCATAAATCTTTAATTTCCAAACTGCTCTCTTAAGTTTCCTATCCTTCTCTCTGTGCCTTCATCTACAGCTTCCTTTCTGGTCTTTCTATAGCCGCTGTTTTAGACGGCTATCATTCTTCTCGTAGATCTATCAACAGTGGTGTTCCTCAGGGCTCTGTCCTATCACCAACTCTCTTCCTTTTATTCATCAATGATCTTCTAAGCTGTACTTCTAACCCAATCCACTCGTATGCTGATGATTCCACCCTTCACCTTTCCATTCGGTTCCCGCAACGTCCATCTCAACAGTTACTTCAACACACAAGGGATGAGGCTATGGCACACCTAATGTCTGACTTGGCTCGTATCTCTGACTGGGGTAAAAATAATCTTGCTGTAATTCATGCATCAAAGACTCAGTTCTTACACCTAGCCAACAATATCTTCCACAGGAGTACACACTAATGTTTAATATTATCCAGCTGAATCCTGCATCATCCTTGAACATGCTTGGGGTTTCATGCACTCCGGATTTTTCTTCAAAAGATCATATTACATCTCTTTTAAAATCTGCTTCCAAGAGATTAGGTGTGCTAAGCCAACTCCGTATCTTTTTTACCCTTGCACAGTTTTTGACTTTATACATGGGTTTTATTTGCCCCTACGTTGAGTGCAACTCCCATGTTTGGGGAGGCTTCCCACATACAGCTCTTCTCAATATGGTGGACTCAAAGATTTTTTGTCTCATTAATTCTCTTCCTCTTACTGGCTTCCTACAATCTCTGTTTCTTCACCGCATTGTTGTATCTTTATCTTTTTTCTATCGCTACTTCAATGATCACTGCTTCTCTGAACTGTCTACTTGCATCCCTCCTCCTCTACGACGGGTCCATAGCACCCGTCTAGCAACAAACTCTCATCCCTTTTCTGTCCAACTCTAATGCTAGAGTTAACCGTTACTCCCAGTCCTTCATTTATGCAACAGGTCAACTCTGGAAATGTCTCCCTTTGTCTGTATTTCCTACTTCCTATGACCTCCAGTCTTTCAAACGCAGTGTGTCCAGGCATCTTGAAATGAAAGGATCTTGAATTTGGCTCTCTTTTGTATTGTTTTTGTTTTTTCTTGGAAGGAACTGTTATGCGGGCATCTAGCCTTTGGTTCCTTCCTCCTCGCATAAAAAAAAAAAAAGACAGACTCAGACATATAGACAGACAGACAGACACAGATAGAAGCGACACAGACAAATACAGACAGACAGACTAATAGACAGCGACACAGACAGACAGACTAATAGACAGACGAACAGACAGACAGACAGACAGACAGACACAAACAAACACACAGACACAAACAGACACCGGCAGACAGACAAAAACAGACAGACAGGGATTCGCAGACAGACGGACAGATACAGACAGATAGGCAGAGACAGATAAACAGAGAGGGAGAGAGAGAGAGAGAGAGAGAGAGAGAATCACCACTTATCCTAAGTCTGTAGATCACTGTATGCTCTTAGGTCTAATATATGATTGTGTGTACTTACAAGCAGAATGTACAACTCATACAACTAGATGACATACGTATAATAATAAAGTATTTATGGACGTCTGGTAACTTCATGATTTTATCAACAAATTACGTAATGGGAGCGTGCCCATTATCACTGTTATTCGTGAATATTGATTTCAAACTTGTTACATGCTGTTTGACTGTAGAATCCAACGTTGGTAATGATAAACAAGGGGTTAGGTTAAGTCAATTCTGTTCGCATTAGGAACGATTTATGGAACTGGCGTATGGTGAAAATCCCTTTTATGAACCTCTTCATTACTAGTCATTCCTTCAAAGATGTGTCAAACATTCTATCAGTGACAAGAGAGAGTACCAGGAGATATCGTTTGACTGATGAGCTAAAAAATTTTTAAAGTACTCCAAGTTTAACCTCTAACCGCCAGCTGACGTGTATAGCCATCATGATTCAGGGAGCGGAAGGCCGCCGGCTGACAGCATATGCTGCTCTCATCTTCCCACCACCCTTTGAACTAGCGACCATTTTCTATGATACCCACCGGGTTGGTAGAACCCCCAGGTAACCATCGGAAGTGCGGTTAAGTCTGTACATGGCACTGGTAGCATGAGGAGCCATGTCTTCTACTTTGTCATCATCCGATTCCGCAACACCGTGTGAAGGGCTGATCATCTCATCGACCCCCGCAAAAGTTTTGCCCTTAGTGCCGGGGAAAGGGCTAAGCGATAGTGCCATTGGCCGTGCCTTCGACAACACCATGTCCTCACAGACACCTAGTGAGAGTACATCCTTGGAGAAGAGGAAGAGCTACCATGTGGAGAGCGACCTCTCTCGCCCTCTGACCCCTAGCCACTCTCAGATGCCAGAGATGGCTCTCAAACTCCTGCAGAAGGAGGGACGGGCCTTCGGCAGTGATGAGTTCGAGGAAGAGGAGGAGACAGATGACCCAGCACACTGGGCAGGTGAGTGTGGAGTTTGTGGTCATCAGCGAAATCAACGCCAATGAGCCGTCTCTCCTACACTCTTGCCACCAGCTCGCCGACGTCTTGCCCTACAACGCTCATCTACACCTCATCCTAGTACCTCAAGGATGGATTCACCACAACCGAGCCCTTTGGGGGTCATATTTTCCCCATGAGCCCCACATGATGATACTCAGCATCGAGTGTCGCCCCAGGCAAGTCCCACGTCAGATGAGTCATGACCCACTTACTCTCCCACCTCCTACACATCTCCTTTTCCTTCCCTCTCACCCCCTGCCAGTGGGTGTGCACATGGGCGTGAATGAGCGCAGAAGAAACGTCCCGCACATGGCAGACGGCCAGCTCTACTACTTGCAGGTAGTCAATGCCTTTGTGTACGAAGATGGAGCCGGCTTTGAGCCGTCTGTGCTGGTGTTCAACGAGGAGGGAGCAGGTGTGCAGGAGGATGAACTTACCCCAGGCCCTGGACTATTAGCAGTATATTTCAGGGCTATTTTCACCACTATCATGCAATACCTGGTGGAGGAAATAAACTTCCACCAGGCCATGTGTGTGAGGTGGCTGGACATGGCTGCCAGCAAGAGCATGCACATGCGTGACTGGATGCCTGTGGAGGTGGGGGAGATGTTTGTGTGGCTAGACCTTACCATGCTGAAGGTGCACATAAGAAAACATGTGCTCTATGACTATTGGTCAGTTGATGAACTCGTGGGCACACCTGTCTTTGGTAAGTACATCGCCCATGACAGGTACCTGACCATCCTTAGGGTCCTTCATTTCAATAGAAATTTTGGACCTGCACTGAACGACAGGTTATGGAAAATAAGACCAATCCTAACAATGTTCAAGGAGTCATTTGCAAGAGTTTTTCGTCCATTTCAGAAAGTGGTAATTGACGAGTCGCTGGTGTTACTCAGGGGCAGGCTGGCATTTATTCAGTGTGTGCCATCGAAGCATCACTGCTTTGGCCTCAAATTCTTTGTCCTTAGCGACTTCAAGACTGGATATATGCTGGATGTGATAGTTTATTCAGCAACAGATGTTGATATACCTAGTGGCGATCCTCACGGTTTCTCAGCATCAGATGGGAGAGTGCTGATGGAAAGTTATTTCAACAGACACCATATTTTTTATACCAATAATTATTACACTGCCCAGGTGTTGACCAAGTATTTGCATGACCACAGTACTGGGTCCTGTGGAAATGTTAGGCCAAATAGAAAGAATTTCCCTGTATTTCTAGCAAATACTGAGAAAGGAGCCCTTCTGACCAAGGAATGTGGCAACATGTTAGCCTTTCTCTGGTATGACAAGAGACGGGTTAACATGTTGTCTACCTAGATAAGGATGTGTTTGTGGAAACTGGAAAAACAGACTACGGGACCAGGGAACCCGTGGTAAAGCCCGATGCTGTCAACGATTATAATATCAACATGCAGCTTGTTGATAAATCGGACACGCTAACTGCTGAGGTTGATTGCCTATGTTAGTCCTGCAGGTGGTGCAAGAAGGCGTTTTTACACCTTCTTGGCATCGCCATCCTGAACAGTTTCATACTGTTCAAGGAACTCGTCGGGAAACCTCTCTCTCTACGAGAATTTGAGAGACAGCTTGAACACAAACTCCTTGAAGAATATTCAACTGCACAGGTGACACGTGCTAGATGGGGGACGGCGGCTACAGCGGACAGGCTAAGCTGTACCGAGTATTTCTAGCAGCACGGGCTGGTAGAGATTGGCCATACCACGCAAGTTGTCAGGCCTACAGGCGGTGCCACGTCTGTCACACGACCAAACTCCAACCCCCAGCACAAAAAGTGATCTCATGCCACTGTGCAGAGTGCAAGGTCCCCCTCTGCCCTAGATGCTTTTCCGAGTATCACTCCGAGTGTGAATACTGAGCAGATGTGTGGGGAAGTGTAAATAGTGTAAAGGAATGCACAAGTGTGTGTTTTTATAAATAAGTGAAATGTTGGATATTATAAATGATTTATAGTAAGTGCTGTGATATAAGTGTTTTATAATAAGTTGTACATGTGCAGTGCAGTAAGTGTTACTGTTTATTGGATACTGGTGAAAAAAATTATTGAAAATACCTTGAGTTAGCCTACCTGTTACCTGAAAGAAAACCATTTGTGAGTGGGCCAGAAAGAAAATTACCTGGTTGGCTATAACTAAATTATTTCAATCGATACTCAGGAAAATTTTGGTGAATATGAGCATCAATGTATTTGTGATATGATGGACAAATAATGTTGTGTGTAACATTTATAAGATTTTCACGATGCTCCTGAGTAGTACAAATCAGTCTGAATTATAGTACAAATAATTACTTCATACTTAACGATACTACGTGAAACAGCATCAGCATTTACTTGTCAAAGTGCAATTACCCATAACAGAGATGTCAAGTGAAATTATAAGTGTCCTTGTAAAGGGAAATGATTATAAATGATGGAAGAAATGAGTACAGAAAAACGAAGTGATATTTCCATTCCCACACACCTATAGGGAAGAGTGGCAATATGAAACGGAGAACCATATGGACGGGGTGATGACTCATCCTTACAACCGTGAGTAAGGGAAAGTTGAGTAACTAGTGGAATTTTCCATATTCCATCCAAGGACACCCGGGCAGTGTTACAAGCACCCCTCCGATTAGTGCTGCCAATGCTAGCCAGTGAGGCCGAGGCCACAGCCAGTGGCACACGCTCGGATTCACCCCACCAAACATGAAAAGCCACTCATCTTCAACTCATCCCTGCTCATTGACGGGATCACCTAGAGACCTCGGGATAATTCATTGGAAAGAGGAAGAGTTGCTTAATCTTATGAGTTTTCATTTGCATCTCTAGCTGTTATGGTTTGACCGATATTAGGGTTTCAAGTAAAGGTATTTTGCCAAAATCTTGGAAATCCCTTGCAAGGGTAAGTGGGCGACAGCCGGAAATCCCCGGTGGATGAGGGTTAATAGAGTAACATAAACCCACCTGTCCAGTAGTGATAAGGCTGTCTGAATTCCTAACAGTGAGTATTCATGAATGTCCAACACTCACACTCAAAACTGGAATAAGGGCCGAATATCTGATTTTGCTTTGACACCTTCACCTTCGAGCGATCGTTGTCTAAAACGAATTACTGCTCTCAGTACTGTCGTCATCCTTGGCTTGTAGTCCTTCTGCCAAGGGCGACACAAATCGATTCAAAGCTGTTTGAGCTATAGGATCAAATAGTAGACCTTAGCCCATGGTCTTTAACTTTCAAAGATTCTTAATAGGTCAGCCTGTTTGACCTTCAATCCTTTCACATGTTTGATTTTTAGAAATGAAGTCAAAAGTGTTTGTTACTTTGTATACAAAGTGACACGGGTCAGACGTTGACCTTGCCCTATGACCTTGAGTTATTGTTCTCAAAATCGAATCCTATCGCGTTTGCATTATTGTAAATCTTTTCCCCAGTGATTGGTCTAAGTCAGATCAAAATTGTTTTAGTTAACCTTGACATGTAACCTTGATTATATCAGAAAAGGACCCTAAGTTAACCATGCGAACTTGACCTTTGGCCTATTATTCTTCAAAACATCCTTTGTACTGACCCTGTGTGCGAATGTTGAAAGAAAAACTCCTCTCTGGGAGGAGAGCAAGATGGAAATGTACAGTCGAAAACTACAATGTACACATTCATTACATACAAGGCAAAATGAATCTAGTAGCTGATGTATTATCCAGGAACCCGAAAATAATTCGTGTCGCGGCATTAAATCTCAAAGGAAACATCCCAAACCATGATGAGATCGCGAAAACACAAAGACTTGATCCAAATTGGTCTAAAGTTATATACAAGTTAGAAAGTGAAGATGACATACAATTACCCCAACTATATGTACAACCAGAAAAATTCACAATAATCAATAATGCCTTATACAGGATCAACCCAGGACAGTCAAAACACCAAAGAAATAATAAACAATTAGTGGTACCTAATGACATGATACCCTAAGTATTACTAACGATACACGATAGCCCACATGCAGGACATCCTGGAAAGGATAGGACATTCAAACAAGCCCAGCCGTTATATTACTGGTCATCATTACGAAAAGTTATAAACAATCATATAGACAGATGCAACATGTGCAAAACACAAAGGATACCCAATCACACCTGCACCTATAGGTAATTACCCTGTACCACATCAACCATGGGACGTTGTCGGGGTTGATTTACTCAAGATGCCATTATCATACAATAATAACCAGTACCTATTCGTAGCACCGGACCATTTTTCCCGCTATGTAATTTTAGCCCCAATTAAGGATAAAACAGCAGAAACAGTAGCAAAGGCAATAACATATAATGCAATATGTCGCTTTACTACCCCAGAGGTACTAACAAGCGATAATGGAGGTGAATTTAATTCTGATATCTTACATGAAATATGTAAACAATATAATATAAAAAAGGTTAACGTTTTAGCCTATCACCCAGCATTTAATGGGTTAGTAGAAAGACAAAACAAAAAAGTATTAGATGTACTACGACATATTCTCAGTGAATATTATGCAAGCTGGGATGATTGGATTCCCAGAGTAGAAGCCTCAATTAATGGATCTCTAAATAAGTCTGTAGGAGACACACAACATCTCATTATATATGGGACAGATAAAAAATTATCATATGAAATTCTAGGTGAAAATCTGCCCATATACAACTACGATGATTACCCTAAACTCCGTTTACGTGAATTCCAGGACATACATAAAAAAGTGAAAAAAAAAAAAAATTATCAGTGTCCAAGGAAGAAATGATAGCGGCATTTAATAAAAAGGCAAAAGAATCGCCTATCAGCTTAGGAGACATTGTCTATGGTATCATTCATACGAGAGACAATAAATTATCCCTGAAATTTGAGGGCCCATACAGAGTAATTAACATAAAAGTAAACAAAGTTGTAATTAGGTCACTGTCAAGTGGTGAAGAGAAACAAGTTCATATTGACCTTTTAAAACGGGATTCAGGAGAACTATCCAATAATTATACAACCTCGGATACCACCGAACATCCGAACATAACTCATGAAACCAATCAAAAAAACAACAATAATTTACAAAAATTAATTAAGGTTGCATACCAAACAAACATAGGTGCAACTGTTCCAAAAAAATCTACAGTACAACATTTACATGATTTAAAATAACGATTTAAACTCCTTCTATAATTGAAATAACAAGCAAGCTTTTGTTCTCCATTAGTCAACCGTAAAGCACATCATCACAATCATCGACCACAGAATGACTATATTAGAAAATTAATAGATTTTTTTTCGGTAGTTAACGATGAAGGGACTTATACCATGGCTTCTCCTCTACATAGCAAGAGGATATGCTCACTTAGACCCCAAACACATAGTACGGCAAGGATGCCTCATAGCTCCAACGGCCACGACGTCAATCGTAAAAGATGTCATGTGTACTGAAATCAGTTTGGATTATTTATACAAACTACCAACTTATCTAGAGAACATCACCAAACCCATGAGGACCCTGGACTTCATATTGACACAATTATACTCCAGTTAGATAACACTAGAGTTCGTTACAAGGCACTTATGCAAGGAATTGCAAATGCTGGTAATGGTAGGATCACAACTGACCTACTTCCAGTTCACGAGCTACGTCAGATAATTAGCCAGGGCATACATAAACATAGTTTGAAGCCTTTGTTCGGGGTAGAGATTTCATGTTATATTATCCATATTTAGAAGCAACACTAACACCAACATCAGTAGTAGATCATGTACGATTCATAACCGACGACCTGTTTACAGTATACCAAGTACACCCCTTCCCTTCTAAGAATAATAACACTTTGGTCATTATCAACATCGACACAGACACCGAACTCATCATGGTCTCCAAGAGACGGAACGCTGTCACTTTCTCCAGTGAATCAACGATTGAACGAAAGTGCCGTACATCCTTACATGCTGTTCATCTTTGTCCTGCGTACATTTTCACGTTTCAGCCTACTGGAATAGTCCCTTAAGAAATGGCTATCATAAGAAATAACAACATTCATAATCACTGCACGTTCACTTTTGCTCCAGATAAGCTTATATGCCATCAATGCATCGGACACTCACAGTTTTTTTTTTATTTCACTCATAACACATCAATTTACGTAATCTGTCCAGATATACCACCATCTTATACTTCAGCATCAGGATTATACATAGCACCAGACTACTGTGCGGTACTTACACCATCCATGTCCACTTTATCCACCATCAATCACTACGCCATTCTCAATCATACACACAAATAATTCCATCCTCTACTTAATATGGACTTAAACATGAGCACAAGTATTAAGTTGACTTCACCGAAGTCTGAAACTATGTAACTAATCAGTGAAACAATGAAGCCCTGGGAAGATTTGAGTATGAGTATGTTCAACCCATATTATGTGTATAGCCCAGCACCTATTGTTTTTATAATCTTCTCTGTTGTATTTGCAGTAGTGCTGTTCGCAATGCACAGAATGCATGCAAGAACTGCAAACTTGGAGTCAGGATTTAGTGGGGGTAGAGTAAAGATTCAAGTGAAACCCCGTGAATGAAGTGTGCATATTTTGTATATAGTATTAATTTTAAAAAATAATGTAAAGACACATGATACAGCAGTATACCAGTATCATTATCTCTATATAAAATATTAATAGCTCTTACTAAAATCTTTACTTTGAACTATTTTTTGCATATATGCATATGTCTGTTATGCATACACATTTTACAATATGTCATACAATATTCTATAATCATTTTGACTATAGTACATTTGTTCAATTATGTATACAACTTGTTTAAAATGTATTATGTTTCTAAAATATTACTGGATCATTGCAATATTAACATGAATATTATACCTATGCAATATTATAATCAATGTCATGTATTAATAAATTAGCATGTCAATGATAATTGCTCTCAGAGGATCGCCAGCTGGCTTGACCAAGCGATGCCAGGACTCCATATTATAATAACACAACTCGTAGCATGACTGACAGATACATAGATAGATAGATAGTAGATAGGAGCACCAGCCAAGGTGTGGGAATAGGAAATGTGTCAGTGAGAGCTGACCAAAGGAAATGGGTCTGCACTTCTGTAAGGAATGCCAGAGGGCACTGGAAGCGCTACATACACATAGACACATGCAAGCTTCTAGAAACCCTACCTGCGGGTTATACACATGACACGAGCCCTCCTAGATAAGAATGCAAGGATTAGAGAGTCAGAAAGGGGCTAGCCACAGAATTGAAAGGTTGTGTAGAGAGGAAATAAGAAGAGGGGTCCAACGAGACTTAGTTAGTAAATTACATTCCTGTGTAATGCATACACTGCTCAACTTAAACTTTTCTTTGAAGATAATAAATCAAGATCAACTTCCTGTATCCATCTTTAACTTCTCCTACCTTCGACTACACGATACCTAGAACGAAATCTCAAGATTACCATATTACAAGCTCAAAATTCACATTTCATCGTGTATACTTCTGTCTCACATCTCTCCATGATCCTTCCTCCACATCAGTTCCTCTCCACCCTACTCTTCACATCTCTCCCACACCACTGCTACTTCCCCTGCAGTCCCCGCTCCCTTCCCGTCACATGACCCAGCTGGCCTCCATGCGATAATCTTCACAATGCCCACTCACTCCTATCTCTCTCTCTTTCTCTCTCTCTCTCTCTCTCTCTCTCTCTCTCTCACACACACACACACACACACACACACACACACGCATTTTATATATATATATATATATATATATATATATATATATATATATATATATATATATATATATATATATATATATATATATATATATATATATATATATGCTGTTTATATCTGCTATAAAAAATTGTCTCGTTTCTGGGGGCTCGAATTTTGCAGATGGCACGAAGATTGGATGCATGGTAATTACGAGAGCAGACCGTGAATCTATACAAAAACAACTTGGATAAGTTAATAAACTGGAGTGAAACATTACAGGTGAAATTAAATGTTGATAATTGTAAGGTAATACATTTTGGTGACAAAAACACTGAATATGAATAAGGCATGTTGAGTACCTCACTAACGGATGTAAACGACGAAAAGGATTTGGGAATTATTGTCAGCATCGACATTAAAGAGTGTATAGCAGCCACTAACAAGGAAAAAAAAATGCTCAGCTTCATTGCGAGGAACTTTGATCATAAGATGCCCAATGTAATCTCTGAGCTTTATACATCATTCGTTAGACCACACATTGAATACTGTATACAACAGTGGTCCTGAAATCTTAGTATTGACGAAAACTGACTGGAGAGTGTAGCGCAGAGCTACAAAAATTATCCCATCACTGCTAAAGTCGCCTAAGAAAAGTGACTAAGGGAACTAAATAGTATCCTTTCTCTATAAAGGGACGATTCAGAGGAAATCTAATGCAAGTACTTGAAACTCTTATCAATATAATAATTTATTCAAAGTACAGAATGATACTATGACTAGAAATAACAGAATGAAGCTCATAAGATATGCAACACTAATATAGGAAAATATACTTTAATATTCACATAGTGAAACAATAGAATATGCAACCAGCAACAGTAGTTAATGCAAAAAAAAATACTGGCACTTTTATCATTTGGCTAGATAAATATTTTGAGACTGTACCAGTAAGTAACTGAGGCTTTTTTCCAGGTTGAACTGTATGCTGATGACTGTGAAACGTATACTTCATTTGAACATTCAACAGTTGTGTATGAACTTTCTCTTACAGTTCTTTATGCATTATGTTTTTTTTTTGTTTTTTTTTTTCCAGTCGGTTCAACTGCATGGTGTGGTGGGTGGGGAAGAGCACTCATCTTTTATATCCTTTTCTTTTTCACGTTGGATAGATAATCATAGAATTGGCTTCTTTTCCAATAGACAACCTCGTCATGGGCCAGCAGGTCTCCTGTTATCTGTCCTTTCCTGTGCACTCCTATGTACACTCCTATGTACAGCTCCAGGTATATCAAACATAAATACCCCTTCCACCAGCGAGGTGGTGTAATGCTCTCCGCATCTGGTAGCACTGATAGGTATGGAACTTCACCAGGTTTCGTTCGGTCGTTTGGACGAACCGAACGCTGTGATCATTGCCGTTGTGCGCAGTTATTGGTGGGTATAAATGTAGAAGCAATGTGCCACCAGAAAATGGGGGGGACTCTTACCGGGCAGCCGAGGAGATAAACAAACCAGCCTTTAGAGCAGTAACAACGATAGGGGAGAACCATGGCAGCCAAAGTTGTAGGGCGGGTTAAGTGGTACCACGTCCGAAGGGGTTACGGCTTCGTAACTTGCCAGGACACATTGAAGGATGTGTTCCTCCACAGGTCCTCCATCGTGGCCCCCAACCCTGTCCACCCTGTGCCCTCTGTTGCTGCTGATAAGGAGGTGGAGTTTGTCATCAGAGAGGATGTCAAGGGCCCTGCAGCTGCTTCTGTCACCGGCCCTGCAGGCCAGGCAGTGCGGGGCTCTCATCACGCCCTTCCTCGTGATCGTCGTCGGCGTCAGCCTCCATTAACTACTTCTGCCTCCTTCCCTGCCTCCTCTCACTCTACCATCATCACCATGTGTGTGGAAGTTGCCAAGGCCTTCTCGGGAGGAGATTTGGCAGTTTTAGCCCAGTGTCTGCCTGCCATCTTCCGGGCCAACGGGCTCCCCGCCATCTCCATTCCCGATTCTTTTTCCTCCACACCCGTGGTGAGGAGACGGGTGTGGAGGAGGCCTGGGAAGAGAGCTCCTAAGTGTCATTCTGGGTCATCTGCAACCCCCACCTCCCTGGTTCTGAGGGTGCTGCAGCTGCAGCCCTCTACTCCCCCGAAAAAGGATCCAGCTGTCGGGGCAAGCTGTCTCCCGTCAGTCTGCCTCTCAGCCACTCCCCGAGGTGCCCATGGAGGTGGGGGATGTTACACCCTCCTTGCCACCTGCTGTTGCTGCTCCTGACGGCCCTATGACTTCAGTGGAGCCTCCTTCTGTGACCCGTCCTCCACCAGAGAGCCAGGCACCGGCGAGTTTACAGCCTACAAGCTCGGGCCGACAGTTATCTTGGGATAATTTTGCCTCCCTCCCCCAGCTGGGCCTCGAGATCTTCGAGGACCAGCTGCGTCATTATGAGGGCTTGGCGCCAGAGGAAGCTGGCGAGCTTGAGTATGCCAGAGGGGTCTATTGGAGGGCATTGCTCTCTTTCACCGAGCTGCGCCACGGGTCCCTCCAGGCTGTAACCGGCCCCGAGGAGTACCGTATCCTCTCTTACACCCTCGGGGTCGTGAAGTCCCATCTATCCACCGGTCCTAACTCTGACTCAGACTCGGACTCTAGCGATTCGACAGCATAATCTTCTGTCAGCCTCCATAGCCTTCGAGCCCTACTGCTCCTGTTTTGTAGTCTCCTTAAATTCAAAGTTCTAATGATCTAGAGAACTGGCACATAGAGATATTGTAGGCTATATACAGTACATTGTGAAGTGTATGCAAGTGTATATATATATATATATATATATATATATATATATATATATATATATATATATATATATATATATATATATATATATTTTGGCTTAATGGCCTATCATGTGGCCGATAGCCATAAATACCAACCAAACAAACAAACAATGCCAGAAAATATACTGATAATAACATGTCATGATTATGGTAATTTTTTTTTTAAACGATATCACACAAGATAATGGCTGTTATTATGAATGAAATGGATTTCATGAGTGGCATAGTTTCGAGTCATGAACCATGCAAGTTACCAATTCATCATATAAGTCACAGTTGATAGCTGTCCCACAACTATCAATGAACAGTGATTTATCGTAATGCCCATCCTCCCTACCATGAACCTGACATTGGTAGACCACTGAAATCGAAGCAATTTCACTACGTACAGGAGGTGGCGCCACAGGAGACGAGAGGATGGGGGCGAGGGACCTAGGAGACAGGAGGGAGGCGTGTGAGGAGGGAGGCAATAGTGGTTGAATTGGAGGCTATAGGAAAGGGGTGACGGGGTAGGGGACGGTGGACTTTGGTTGTGAAAAGGAGCTACAATTGGAGGGATAGACTGCAAGGTGATGACTGGGCCAGATAATTATTTCATGAAGAATATGAAATTTTAGTCAGACCATGAAACGTTATGTTGACATTGCTACGTGTTGTAATTGACCGTCATGTTTTGTAACAATTCACGACACACTTTCCACTGCATGGCTCAGTACTCTTGTATTTTGAGTATGGTGACTGTTTGTTAACGTGTAAATATGTGACACATCCCTATAGTTTGTCAGATGTTCTAGCTGTTGTCATAGTGATTGGGAATTACTCTTGTAGCCAGTAACGTAGTATGGTGATGGATGACGACTAGGATAACATCGCAGAGTAGGGATACGCCTATGTAGAGTTTTCCTTTATTACCAACAAATACAGTCTGACAGTAATGATAGCCCTATGGTTTTGATTAATATCTGTATGACACCGATGTATAAAGGTGGATTTACTTAACCCAGGTTTATGTTACCGTTTTCAGTATGCCGTATTTGGCTGTTAAATTTACACATTGGCAGTGGTTGAGTTATATTTAGGTTCATATTGAGCAACTGTCGGATGCCCCATGCATTCTTTCACAAATCTTCAAGCCAATAATGGTGGAATAAGGTTGTAATGTGGGCAGTTATCCAGTTTGAGCACGTGCACTTTACATCAACTATGCCATTAGTTACAGAAATCGGTTGTATTAAAATGGAAACACTTTATCTGCATGAGTTTTGTTTTGTTCAACAACTGAGTAGCGTTCTTACTGTATGATACTGACAGAATAAAGATTAATATAAGGAAGAGGAGAGAAGGACTATTGCCCTATACACGCAGAGCAACTACCGAGCCACACATCTCAGGAGTGTTGGAACATGGAGTTGTTGCCCTGGCTCAGTAACGGTGTATATTGCAATCCATTAAGGAGGACTGGTGAACCCCTATTGTTGATGTATAAACAACTGATCTGCTGTTCATGGTGTAGCAGCCATTACGGTCATCTCCCCTCCCCTTCAGTACCCGTGTATGAGTGAACGCAGTTGTCGGGAAGAGGGAGGGGTGGACACTGAACTGGATGCTGAGGTTGTGAATCAGATTGCTTAAGTTACACGTCCGACATACCACAATTTACTCTATTAGTATGGGGTCTGCAGTGATCCGACATAAAGATCATGTATTACAGCTGATAAGACATCTCTCTACCCACTTATTAAGCCACCCTGTGTCATGGAACGTAGTCCATTCCCCCCCCCCGCCCCAGTAAATCACGTTTTCGTTTACATCGGTGCCATACTGATATTAACGCGAACCATAAGCACGAATCACTGCTGTTAACTATTATTTATTGTGGCAAGAGAAAATTCTTCCTCCCCCCCTTCATCTGCTTTCAATATCACAGTCGTCATCCATGATGTTGCTACGTAAACGCAACAAGAATGGCTCCGAGTCTCAATGACAACAGCTGTGACGTTCGCCTCATGCCCAGGTAGCTGCCTTGCTGGGAGGGGTAGCGCTTTTCTGTAACCTAGCAGGGCTATATGATCTGTCAAGGTCTAGCTCGGGGGAATAATCCTTTACAACAACCCAATAGGTGTGACACCTGGCAAACATTCTAGTGGCATTTCATATATCACCATGAGATGACATAGTCGTCACCATAGACTACACTAATAATGCAGGATTCGTACGATGTTCCACCCCGTGGGGAGTTGGTCGTCCTATAGACGATATAACAAAACATGCTAGTAGAATGCTTAACGTGCGAAAATCTGCATAACGTTTAACTGCCTATCAAATTCCACATTCAATGTTACACTATAGCTGATTTGGCACCATGTCACCAGCGTATCATTTATCCATCCCATCCTAGCTTCCTGCCACAGTTCACTCTCCCATACCCCATCACTCATCTCTTGTAGAGGCCCCCTCCCACCAGCCTCCTCCCACTATTGACCCTTCCTCACCCACATCCCTCCTCCTGTCTCCCAGGAGCCCGACCCTGCTTCCTCTTGAGGCGCCACCTCTTATGAAATTGCATGGATTAAAGAGGTTTATCAGTTTCGGGTCCAATGCACGGAGTAGGGGAGTCATGGTAATTTTACGATTTTTGTGATAGGTGCGGGAATATAGATAATCTTATAATGACCTATATGCTGGCCATCAGTAAATGTTGTTTGATTCGTGAAATTTGTCGAAAGTCACACTTACGAAACCTGAGTGTTTACCCCTCTCACACTCTTTCGACGCAACATGAGTCCAACCACTTCAAAGTACTGAGGGACAGTCTCTCGCCAGCCCACTGAGCCCAGACCTCACGCTCCACACACTTCTCACTCAGTGATTCATGCGGTATGAGAAATTGATATCAATCGTTTCATTCCCCCGCCCTTATTATGACTGTATTGTTTTGAAACTGGTTTATGTTATAAATTAATGAATGATCTTCCTAATGAATGACAAAAATATATATAAAAAAAAAGGAATTACCATGTTGTTTCATTCACTTATTAATTCAGTGCTCATTTACTCACAGACATATAAACATTTCGGCAATGATCATAGAATGCTATAGAGTGTACAGCATTAATCTGTGATCCATTTCGTTAAAAAATGACACTTCTGACTATAATAGAAATTTTTTTATGGCATACAGAATAACAGTAGTCATCACGCCTGGCTGCTTTGAGTGAACTGTTTCCTATCATTTCATTCACGTCCGCCCAGCTTCCCTCATTCCTCACTCAGTGATTTTTGCGGCATCGAAAAATGATTACAATCATTTAATTCCACTGCCCTAATTTTTAACTGTATTGTTATGAAACTGATACATGTTACAAATGATTAACCCCTATCCGCCGGCTGACATGTATGCACGACAGGATTCAGGGTGCGGAGTGCTGCCGGTTGACTTGATATACTGCACTCACCTTCCCGCCACTGTTTGAGCATGGGACCATTTTCTGTGATACCTACGGGGTAGGTAGGACCCCCAGGTACCCCGCAGTTGCACGGTTCAGTTTGTGCTCGGCAGTGGTAGCGAGAGGAGCCATGTCCTCTTCCTTGACATCGTCTGATTCTGTCCCACCGCATGAAGGGCCGATTGCCTCATCAACCCCCGTGAAAATTCAGCCCTTAGTGCCAGGTAAAGGGCTTAGTGATAGTGCCATAGCACGTGCCCTTGACGATACTGTCTCCTCTCGTACACTCAGCTAGAGTACGTCCTTTGAGGAGAAAAAAAGCTACGACGTGGAGAGCGAGCTCTCTCGCCCTCCAACCCCTACTCGCCCTCTGACGTCAGAGAGGGCTCTCCGACTTCTCCAGGAGGAAGGGACAATCTACGAGAATGATGATTTCGGCGATGAGGAGGCGCAAGATGACCCAGGACATCGGGAAAGTGACTGCGGACCTGGCAGTCATCTGCGGAAAAAAACGCCGCAGAGCTGTTTTCCCCACACTCTCGCCGCTTGCTTGCCGACGTATCTTTCTTCAGCGCTCTCCCACACCTCTGCCTGCCACTTCAAGGGCAGACTCTCCACAACGAGGCCCTTCAGGAGTAGTATGAGTACTGAGCAGGTGTGTGGGGAAGTGTAAATAGTGTACAGCAGTGCAGAAGTTTGTGTATTTTCTTAAATGAGTAAAATGTGTGATATTTTAAACGAATTATAGAAAGTGCTAAGATATAAGTCTTTTATAAGTTCTACATGTGCATATAAGTGATTTATAGGAAGTGCAGTGCAGGAGTTGATACTGTTTATTGGACATTGGTTAGAAAATTATTGGATATACCTTAAGTTTGCCTACGTTACCTCAAAGAAAACCACTTGTGAGCGGGCCACAATAAACAATACCTGCTTCGGTATACCTAAATTATTTCACTCAATACTCAGGGGGATTGTGACAAATATGAGCATCAGTGTATCTGTGATGTGAAGTACAAATAATGTTAGTTGTGTAAAACATTTATATGATTTTCACTATAACCCTGATTAGTACAAAGCAGTCTGATTTACAGTACAAATAATTACCTCATACTCTACGATCATGCGTGAAAGAGCAACAGCACTTACTTGTCAAAGTGCAATTACCCGTAGTCGTGATGTAAAGTGCAGTTCTAAGTGTCTTAGTAAAGGAGAAATATGATTATTTACGGAACAAGTGAGTACAGAAAAACGACGAGATATTTCCTTTCCCACACACCTACAAGGCATAGTGGCATGGTGGTGTGGGCGGTAAATCCTTGGGTGAGCCACATGAACCGGATGATGACTCATTTTCACGGCGGTGAGTTAGGAGGAGTAGAAAAAATGAGTGGAATATTCCGCATTCCCAGGATGCATGGACAGTGTTACAATCACCACTCCAGTCAGTGTTGCCAACGCCAGCCGGCCGGGCCCAGGCCATTGCCAGTGGCGCACGCTCGGAGCCGCGCGCCATAACATGAAAAACTACTCGTCTTTAACTCATCCTTACTCATCGACGGAATCACCTAGAGACCTCGGGATACATTCACTGGAAAGCGGAAGAGTTGGTGAGTCTTATGAACTTTAATTGAATTCTCTAGCTATTATAGTTTGTCAGGTATAAGGGTTTGAAATAAGGGTATTTTTTCCAAAATCTCGAAAATCGCCCATAGGGAGGAGTGTATGGCCTGGAACCCCCGGGCGGCCAAAGGTTAAATGATCTACCTACTGAATGAAAAAAATATAGGATATGAAACACCATACTTTATCGTTAAGTAATGTATTCATTTACCCACTGACATATACTCAGTCACATTACTCACACACTGTACTTTTTTTTACAACAATTTGTTGTGAAAAAAATACAGTGTGTGAGTACTGTATATATGTTAGTGAGTAAATGAATACATTACTGAACGATGAAGTATGGTGTTTTATATATATTTTGTTCATTCACTGGGAAAATCATTTATTCATTTGTAACATGTATCAGTTTCATAACAATACAGTTAAAAATTAGGGCAGGGGAATGAAATAATTGTAATCAATCTTCGATGCCGCAAAAATCACTGAGTGAGGAATATGGGGAGCTTGAGGCCTGGGCGAGCGAGAATAAATGATAGGAAACAGTTCACTCAGTGCGACCAGGCGTGACGACTATTGTTATTCTGTATGCCGTAAAAAATTTTCTAGTATAGCTAGAAGTGTCATTTTTTAACGAAATGGATCGCAGATAAAATGCTCTACAATATTCTATAATTATTGCCGAAATGTTTATGAGTCTGTGAGTAAATGAGCACTGAATAAATAAGTGAATGATGCAATATGGTAATACCGTTATATATATATATATATATATATATATATATATATATATATATATAGTTTTTCCCGACATTTAAGATGATATATATATATATATATAAATATATATATATATATATAATATATATATATATATATATATATATATATATATATATATATATATATATATATATATATTGTTACGGAACAGAGAAAACTGTCCCGCAAAGTTCCAGGTTCAAAACAAAAGAGTTAGGTAAAATTACAAGTTAAAGTTTAATGCTCAAACTAACAACTAAACATTCAGGACTCATAAGGATAATGTAATGGCAAAAAACAGGTTAAATATATAGTTAACTGCAATAGCCTCTATTAACACGAAATTAGCAAGTGTAAAATTATCTAAGTCAGCCCTGATAAAATGAGAAAACCGGATAATGCTCAGTGAATGCAAGATATATTATTACAGATACAAAATATTATTAATAATGACTGACATAAAAACACATGAATCACAAAAACCTCACTAGGCCTATAAATCAACACCTTATGCTATACAGTACAAGGAAAAAATGTAATAACACTTATACTTAAATTACACAGCTGCTAGATGGCTGGAGACTTCCTGAGCACTCACAATAATAACAACTGTACAGGGGAGGACAGAGATGTGAGCAAAATGAGGAGTAGATCTAAGTGGCAATTAATGCAGAGACTGAGCTCATTATATAGGGGCCGGCAGAGCTTGATACAACTTGTAAGAAGGACGCGCAAATGAAGCCAGAGGGGACAAAGAGTTGACACTCCTGCTCTGAACAACAGAAAGTACGACTTACTCTACTATAAGGGAGGAGGGGGGGAGTGAGGTAGAACACGCTCATGATCAAACATGCAGCATACTGTACGTTAGAATTACACAAAGGATGATGAAATCATAGGCTATGTAACAAATATATATATATATATATATATATATATATATATATATATATATATATATATATATATATATATATATATTGTTCATTAGGAAGATCTAACAACACATTGTTGTGAAAAAAAATACAGCAAATTAGATGGTTGGACTCAACCTACGTCGAAAGAGTGTGAGGGGTTGATTTCACATGGACGAATCCTGAGTCAAAAGAGTGCGAGCGGTTGGATTTCACTTGGACGAATCCTGCGTCAAAAGAGTGTGAGCTGTTGGATTCTTCACGGGGCCCGTGTATGAAAGGGTTAATGTGATTAAAATACGAATATGTCTGATGTGATATTATTTTACTATATACCATATTCACAAAACGTTCGTATTTTCAGTATATTGTCAGACGAGACATTGTTTATATACCACCAATAAATGCACAGCAGCAATGATCACTGTGTTCGGTTCGTCCAAGCGACCGAACGAGACCTGGTGAAGTTCCATACCTATCAGTGTTACCAGATGTGGAGAGCATTACACCACCTCGCTGATGGAAGGGCTGTTTCTGCTTGTTATGTCCGCAACTGTACACCTTTATATACTCTCTCTCTCTCTCTCTCTCTCTCTCTCTCTCTCTCTCCGTACTTACACCTAATGATGGCAAACTCTTGCACCTTTTTCATTAACACAACAATCGAGGAAGAAACGCTTTCAACTGAGGCAAAAACAGTAGTCGTAAATCGTTTTTTTCCCTAAATAGAATACTGTGGTTATGTGTTTGTCGAGGAACAGAGCTTCTACTCAGCAGTTGCATACCCCATCTACTGTGTTTCATTTAATATTTTAAGTGCAATAATTTTTTAAAAATATTCTTACTACCCCCGGACTGGATTCATTATGACTTAATAGTAACACGGACGCATTACTTTATACATCGCCCTAGGTCTGTGCTGAAACCATAGAAGGCGAACATTTAAACTGTCAACTAGTAAACTGTCCACTTCTTAAGTCGAGGGAGAAACGCTTTCAACTGAGGCAAAAACAGTAGTCGTAAATCGTTTCTTTCCTTATATAAAAGTTATGAGTTTTTTTTTTTTTTTTTAATATTCTTACTATCCCCAGACTGGATTCATTATGACTTAATAGTAACATGACGCATTACTTTTTTCATCGCCCTAGGTCTGTGCTGAAACCATAGAAGGTGAACATTTAAATTGCCGGCTTATAAACTCTCCACTTCTTAAGCTCTTTCTAGTGTGTTTTGATTATGTGCAACTGATGACATTTACAGCTATTCTTGGGCATTCACTGACTCAGGACAAACCCCATTTTTAGCAGTTATTTTCGCACAGTTGCCAATTTTAATAACAGGCTACCCACGATACTATATTAGAAGAGAAATTTGCTATTAAAAAATACTGCTCAATTTTATTTTAGTAAACAACGCGTGAATGAATCAGTGTTCGAACATGTGTGTTTCCTTGGGTTCTAAGCATGAGCTTTGGGTCTAAGGAGGATGCCTGGGGTTGAGTGGGTCATAGTATCACACCTCACTGAGCTCTATACCTGGCAGTAAGATTATGAACTCGTGATTACTCCTTTTGTGATTTTGCTTTATTATTCCTAATTTTTCATATTTTACAATAAAGAATAACGGTATTTCTTAACTAACGTAATTTTTTTTAAATATGATGATCAGCCTGAAAAAATTTGATTCCAATCATGCGGACGTACTAAGACCTCAAAAGACCTGACATACTAAGACCTGAAGCTGGCATCGTGTTGGGCTGCCGAAAAGTATTAGTAAAAGACCATTGCCAGAAGTTTCTCAATTATTTGATCTGTACTCTTTCCAAACATTTTTAAAACTCAAATACTGTATATATCCCGTATATTTCAGTACAATCAAGGTTGCAATCAAAAGTTTGAAGGAAATGGTAAGACTGTGAAACAGTGAAGTAAAGGTCTATGCATTATGAACTACAGTAACATCGAACCACCACCAAAGATGTGCTCTTAATAATCATATAATCTAGTTAACGTTTTTCAGCGACTACGTCACAAACTCCTCCGGTGTGGGTTTCGTTTATTCCACAGTCGAACATTGTTCCTATATTCAGATACATTCTTGCATTCTTGATTTTGTGAAGTACATAATCTGGCTTTCATGTCATTAGACTAGTCATTTTGTTTAGTAATGGTGTTGATGGAATCAGTGAAACTCTTACCGTTTAAGGAAAATGTTATGTTAAAACTTAACCTCGCTACCCTCAAACGATTTAGCTAAACCACTGGATGCACTCTTGGTACTGATGTTAATCACACAACCATTTCGGAAAGTATCTCCCGATAAAAATGTCTAGACTTGGCATAAATGTGATATAAAAAAAACGTAATCGTATTATAGGATAAAATTATAGTCAGTACCATTATTCATCATTTTTGGTATTCACAATATTTAAATGTTGTTTGATAGAGTAATAATCGTGTACATAAGGCCAGTATATACTCAGTGTTAAAACCATATATCCAAATTTCCTTTAAACATTACGCATGTGGGTACTTTGTTTTTACTAATTAAACTGAAAACTAATTTCGAATGAACCCCATAGAACAAAACTAAAAAATATAAAAAATTAAGTGATTTTTTTTTAAATCAGAAATATGATTTTAGTCTTAAGATAAAATAATTTTTAAAATGTACTGTTTTCATAGGCACTATGTATTTGTATTTCGCTAGGACACTGATTACAATACTAAATACACAGTAACACTTTGGTGTACATTATTTGAAAAAGTGAACACGTAGATAAGCTCAAGAAAAGCCTTACTTATCAAATGTATTGGTATTAATCACGAAGTATACGCCTGGAAGAAAGCTAATCATTTGTTGGCCCAGTAACTTGACTCGTGTGTATCGATGAAAATGACTTCATTTATGTAACTGAAACGTTTTGAAAATCAGGTGTTCCAGTTTGATGGAGATGATGCTGGTAAGATTGATCTATATAATGATACTTATGATGATAATGTACAAGCAACTACTAGAGGTGAGTCACCTGAGATATTCACAAAAGGTAGTGTTTCATACATGGAACAGCTGCATCCTGATTTTGAGACACGGGGATTATTTTTTAGCCCACGTGCACTATTGATGGTGATTATGATAACTACGATGATCATAATGACATAGTCACGATGATGAAAATAATATTGATGATTAAGATGAAAATAATAAAGACACTACTGGTGACGATGATAAATGTGTTGATGTTTAGCAGAGGTGGAAGGGCACCTGAACTCATTTGAGAAATGGCATATTTCCACATAAGAAATCATTTGAATTCTGACACAGAGAGGGGCACCAGTAACTTCACCTTTATGTACTGATGATAATGACGATGATTTTTATGATGGTGATGATGATGATCATGAAGATAAAGACAAAGGTGAGGAAGACATTTTTTACATACATGAAGTTGACAACGATGATGAAGGTAGTGATGATGAAAATGATATTGATAATCATGATTATGATGGTGCACTAGTAGAACTTGCTAATAGCAGAACACATATGACTAACCTGCAGAATAGTAGTTTTCCACATAGGATATCATTCTCATCCTGACGCGGAGGGTCTTGAACACACTCTGCTTGTAAGGCCCCAGGATGAGTCGACACTCCGCCTGCAGGCTGCCCCCTGCCCTGGCCACCTGCCGGAGAATAACAACACTGGGCAATGGCAGTACTGTTACAAATATGTATTACCACAATGTTACTACGATATTATGTCATACAATTATACCACAATTCTGTATTACCAGTATCATCATACACGTTAGGTGAAATATTAGACATTACTAAAGGGATAACTCAATATGTAATGTAACAACCTAGCAGTATTACCATTGCACAATTATATGCATATGTCTTTTATACATACACATCTTACAAAATGTCACACAACAACCACTGCATTTGTTCAATTATGTATACAACTTGTTTAAAATGTAATATTACTAGATCATTGCAATTTACTATAAATATTATATGTATACAATATTATAATCAATATTATGTACTAATAGATTAGCATATGTCAATGATGATTGCTGTTGGAGGACCTCCAGTGGCGTGGCCGAGCATATGTTAGGACTCCATATTATAATTACAAATCATAATAGATAAATAGATAGATAGAGAGACAGATGGAAGCAGGAAGTCAGATGATGAGAAGGTATTGTGTCTGCGAGAATCGAGCAATGCTAAACATGCTTACACACTCTTAACTCAAGGAATGCTTTACAGGCACACGACAGCGCCTCGTGACCATACACGGACATACACACATACTCACACACAGGTTTCTGGAACTTTCCAACGACAGTGTAACACACGTGACACGACCCCTGTTTCACCAGAATTTAGGAAGGAGAACTGAGAAGGAGGCTAGCATTTGAACCGACAGGTAGTGGAGAGAGTGAACAAGAAAGAGGGGCTCAACTAGACTTACTTATTATATTGTCTCTGTAAGACATACCCTGGTCAACTTAGATTTCTCTGAAGATAATAAATTAAGATCAACTCACTGTATTCATCTTTAATTCCTACTACAAGAAATCGAGAGTGACAACTAAACAACAAAACTCCGCTACAAGAATATACAAAGTCTTTTATGAGATTTGATGGCTTCCTGCTTCTATATGTCTCTCTATCTATCTATTTATCTATTATGATTTGTAATTATAATATGGAGTCCTAACAGTACTTGTATTTGCAAAGCCAGGCTAATTTAGACGTGAAACCAGTGGGCTGCAGGGCCAGTTTTCCTTTTTTTCTTGCTGTACATCATCCTACATTCAGTGAATAGGTATATAGCTGAGAGGCACATATAACCAGACAGGGGAGTTGCCCAGCTATATCAGTGCCACCGCAAGAAGGCATCTCATATCAGAACTACAGCAGTAAAAAAGGATGGGATATGGAATAAAGACCGTTATTCTCGTCAGCTCAGATTTTCTACAGTTGTTTCACCTTAAGCTGGCCCAGATTCGCGTTCTTTTGCCGCTTATTTCGCATAAGGCAGTTTGCAGAGAGAGATACCGTTATGACTGTACACCCACTTCAAGAATATATCGTGACTACCATTATATTCTAGCTCTAATTTATTGCAACAACTCAGCATTTAAGACAGAGAGGTGACAGTTTTATTCCATTAGCTCCCAGGGTTTTTGTGTGATGGATTGTGCTGGAAGGGCATTAAGCCTCCCTCCACCAATCGGGTCATAGTCGCAAAACTCATAGGTCCCTACCCCGGAGTTCCCTTCTTTATTAACTTTCGAAAATGCCCAGTTTCGTCATACACTGGAGACACTGGGCGCAAATGGGTTAAAGAAATTGATAGATACGCCAGTTCATAACCCATTAGCTCCCAGGGTTCCTGTGTGATGGACTACGCTGGAAAGGTAATAAGCGTACTGCCCTCCGTCTATCGGCTCATAGTCGCGAAGCTCTTAAGTCCCTACCCTGGGGTTCCCTTCTTTATTAACTTTCGAAAATGACCAGTTTCGTCCTACACTGAGGACATTGGGCGCAAATGGGTTAAGCCAAGCAAGAATGAAAAGAATACAGCATCTCCTCCTTAACGCTATATTTGTGCCTATTATGATTCATTATTTTCGTATCAGTATTTTTTGTATATCAAACCTCCTCACATTTCCCTTCATCTTGCCATAGGAAGAACCCTGGTCCGACGATGGTTCGACACTGGTTCCTTGGATAGTGAATATACTGTACATTAGCTGTAGGACGGCTGCATTGAAGCAGTTAGTCGACGGGAATGGACGGTCAGACAGACTGGGGTGTAACCCTGGATAGGTCACAATAATTGAGATATATCCAGTAAGTAATGCGGGGTGCGGCAGAACCCGCAAGGAAAAAAAATCAGGAAAAATCAGTTACTCAGAATTTTGATAATGCCTATTACACATGACACACTGAAGGTATGAACTAACTTTAGAATCTTAAACAAAGAAAGATTTAATATAATGGACTATTGAAATGGATGATGGAAAAAAATGCATTTTTGGGGTGAGGAAATATTACCTCTACCCAAAAAATACGCACCCCCCCCAAAAAAAAAAAAAAAAAAAAATTCTCCACGGACAACCCTGCTTCACCAGTGGCAGTACGATGGCTGATGATTTGGAGTGGACTGGCAGGCCTGGTAGTGGAGACACATCTCCAGACGAGACAAGTGAAATATTACCCTTCTTATGGTGGCGAGTATATTAGTCCCTATGTAAACCTTGTGTATGTGAATATTATGTACCCCTTGTACATATGTATGTATTTATTTCATTTATTTATCTGAAAAAAAATGCACCTGAAGAGGAAATTCATCATCAGTTCCATCAAAATACATATAATAGGCAATCTGGGGTGCTACAAACAATAGGTAATCTGGGATGCTGCCACACCTCAAGCATGTTGCAGAGTTGCGGAAAGCCAAAGAAGCACACTTATACAGCTGCACCATGTGACAGTTCAGGGAACTTGTAAGGTACATGGAGTCACAGCCCCCATAATAGGAAGTATACAAACTCATAATTTTACAAAAATGGTACCGCACATTACTTGTCCAGGAACAACAATAGCAGCACAATAGAAATTGCTGGGTTAATGCTATGTTCATCCCACTGGTTGATAGCCCAAGATCTAAAACCAACCAACCAACCAACCAATTTATTAACATCATCATAATTACTACCTGACCTATTTCTAACCATTCACAGTAAAAGCTATTCTTGCATCAACTCACTGTAGATTATTTTCATGATACCAATATTCCTTTTTCTTTATAGTGGTGTGTGTGTTTGAGCTGTAACTTCCCGTCTGCTCTAATTTTTTACATTATTGCATTATCATATGATGTTTCACTCCTCACTCTACTGTTTTTCCGTTCTTTCTGTATGTTGGTTTTACTCCATATTCACATTTATATATTTTGCTTCCCTTTCCTCTCTCTCTCTCTCTCTCTCTCTCTCTCTCTCTCTCTCTCTCTCTCTCGATAAATAGATAGATAGATATAGACAGACAGATAACTAGATATATATTCCTGTTATATATATATATATTTTTTTTCCGAAAATGCTTCCATGTTGCTACATTTTTAATTTTCTTTCGTGTTTTGGTTACTCCCCATATTTTCATTTACATATTTTGCGTCCCTTTCCTCTTCATTTATCACTCCCCTCTTTCTCCCCTTCTAAAATCCATCAGCGACTGACCTTTCCCTCACAGAGTGGCGAGTTCCCTTTGTTGACATGGGGCCACAGACAACCTGGCCATCCGCCCCCTCCACAGTGGTTCACCTTCACAAACTTTCCTTCCTCTCCATGTGTGCAGTTTTTTACTTTTTCTCATTCCTATATTTAAACCTCCTTCCTTTTCCCTCAGAAAGTCAGTATATCATAAAATTAGGATATACGTACAGTACATACATACATACATACATACATAATATCTCCAACCCCCTTTCTACTACTTATTGTCTGTCTGCCTGCTTGTCTAGCTCTACTTATCTCTCTAAATCTGTCTGCATATTTATCTGTAGCAGGGATGGGGAACGTCCGGCCTCCGGGCCGTTTAAGGCCTGCAAGACCATTTGATCAGGCCTGCGAGGCAATTCATAAATGCAATTTCATAAACTGTTGGAAATATCTTCCCCCAGAGCAGTTGCGCTCTCTGCTTTTTAAAATGGTCGTCCCTAGTTAGAGGCAGAGGTAAACCTGAGATCGTTAATAACTGTTCAAGCGGTTTTTATAACCCAGAAATGACGTCCTCTTTAATAATAATTCTTATTATTGATAAATTAAATGCTACTGTGTTTAACCCTCGTGGACAACTATATTGTAAATACATGTAATTACTTGGGAATTTCCATTGACCTAAACCGCGTCTGCGCGTTAGATGACGTGTCTGAGGATGAAAAGGCCCTCATATAAAAGGCAGATTGAGATTTAGCATATTACATAGATAAAGGGAATATTTGGTTTGGCTTTAGTTTAATTAAAACTAATATTAATTTGATAGATTCGCCCTGTATATATAATGATGTAAAGTAACTATTTAATATTGTAATTAATTAATAGTTGGCACCTCTACCATTCTATGAGGGAGATAGAGGTTTGCCTTGTTGGCTCACTCTGCTCCTTGACATCGTCGAGCTAGCAAGTTTGTACACATGCACCTCAAGGACGCTTGACTGCCCAACAAACTGACAGAAAATCATATTCGTTGTCATCTGCTGTCCGGAACTCCATAGCTAAGTAACCTCTACGAATTGGCTAATTCAAGGGGAGATTAGCTAGGAGACAGAAGAGGAATAGTTAGGTGAGTTAAGATGTAAGTTACGGTTAACCTAACCCTATGAGATTTGTTTGAATTACTTAAGGACAATTTTAGGGACGAGTAAAACCTACGAGTTGTTTACTAGAAAATACTAGAAATTTCTTACATCTTGGTGCCCTGACCGAGGATACAGATTTATACA
>NC_136996.1:20327272-20514772 GCF_032717465.1 Coenobita brevimanus
GCAATATCACATTCACTAAGGGCGGATCATCAACAGAACCCAACCACTTAATGCACATGACTGAGCATCACCCACCTTCTGCTCACAGTGTCATAACGTGTTGTGGTATATTTTTCTTTTACTGCTTTGTACAAGACGCTAACACGCTAACACACCTGTAAGAGTACTACATTTACCAAATGCAACCCCCCCCCCTCTCTCTCTCGTACTAAACAATGACGCAGCGTGACTTCAGCCTACACCATTATCATCTTTTAGAAGTTTCTCCACATCTCTCTCTCTCTCTCTCTCTCTCTCTCTCTCTCTCTCATTAATCAGGTAACCACAATAACCCAGTCTGCACTGCCATCATATCAGGGTGTTTATGTCCAGTCATCACACCATCGTCGCCTCACCCATTAACACCATCACTGCCGCTCACACAACATTTCACAGAAAGTTACGATATCATTTGCTATTTTCTACACGTGTTTTGTGTTTCTTGCATATCGTTCAACAACAAAGAAACTCTGCTTTCTGTTTTTTCTTTGTTTGGATAGCGTGTGTGTGTGTGTGTGTGTGTGTGTGTGTGTGTGTGTGTGTGTGTGTGTGTGTGTGTGTGTGTGTGTGTGTGTGTGTGTGTGTGTGAGTTATTTTTTGGTGATAAAAAGACACCTTGTGAGGTGTCGTTCTGCTAAACTTTTGTCGAGTTACTGACAAAACTCAGGAGAGGAAAATGTTATTACTCACTAGAGCCCTCCATCTCACACGGTGTGTTTTTATTTCCATTCTGTTAGCATTATTTGATATATAATTTTCGCGTCTGCTTCGCTTATGTGGATATAAAAATATGAAGGAAACGGCATCTTTGATAGCCGCACAAACCCCTGCATTATTCTAAGGGGAAAGAAAAGAGTATTTATAGTAATGCACTCAAACAACAACATTCTGGCTTACAAAGAGTCCCAACATACTCGTTGTAAACTGTGTAGGGCTCTTACCAGCCCCTCTGTGTCATATTTACGCCTATTATGGCTCGACTGAGGTACACGGTCTAGCAATCTATTCTCTCTCTCTCTCTCTCTCTCTCTCTCTCTGTATGTATGTGTGTGTGTGTGTGTGTGTGTGTGTGTGTGTGTGTGTGTGTGTGTGTGTGTGTGTGTGATGTTTGTATGTATACCTCCATCCCTCAGCACACCTTTCATGAGGTCTAAGCCCAGTTTTTAAAAACGCTACAGGGACTCTGTAAGCGAGTTAGTGAATATAACTTGAATACATGCGAATTATTGAAACGGGAGGGAAGGTCTTGGGAAGGTAAACTGTAACTCCTGGAGGCTGAATGGGGGCTGCAGATGGGTAGTTTTAAATCAATCCCTCAATAAGCATCCCAGTGACACTGGCTCTTCTAGTTCGTCCCTGCGAGGGTCTAGTAATAAGGACTTCGATGGTAATTATCAATGTGTGGTTGGCTGGGCATTCACACACATCGTAATGGTATAACATGTAGTCTGTGTATTTTTTTTAAATAATATAAAAGAGAATATTATTGTGTATATTATGAAATCTAATATTGGTCAGGAAGACGTATAATGATGCGTTCTCAGCCAACGAGAACATTGTTCAGTAGCATCTATTTACCCTAACCTGAATATACGGCTGTTTTTCATACCATTTCATGCAATAATAAACAAACTTTCAGCATACTCCCCTTTTCTCTGGGTAGTCTTTTACTTGATTTTGGGCGACATATTTTGTGTTGTGGTAAAAAAAAAAATCTGCTTTCTTGATGGTATTGCGTTCATCATCGTCCCTGATAACAGTTATCAGCAACACATACACCCACCCCATACGTGGGTGAGGGATGATTGTAGGTCATGGCAACCATCATCCACTCACTTGATGTAGTTCTGCCTACTTTTTCCTTCACCTTAATCATTGTATCTTGTGTCTGCCTTCCTCTCTTCCTATTTCACCCTTTCCCTTCTGTCATTATTCATTAATCTTCTCTCCGCTTCAAGGCTGCACTATACTGGATGACAAGCCTAATGGTTTCCTGTTACCCAGAAGACCATTTGCAACGCTGGATGGTAACCACAGAACTAAATTACGAGGTAATGTGGAGCCTGCTATGATGCCCCTGCTAACTAGGTGGAGCGAAGCAAATGCGCCATCCATCCAGGAACCAAACTTCTACACTTATCCCCTCGCCTTGTAAACGTGAGACGCTGTCAACCGCATGGGAACATAGGTTCGCTGCATGGGACGGCCTTACAGTGACCGTTGCCTGCCTGAGGTTGAATGATCTGCGTTGTCAGACAGACCAGGGTTGATCATCACAACAACTTGAGTAGGGGATGATGATGCTAACTTTGATTACCTAATTTCACAGAATCTTTTTCCCATTTGCATTTGTTACCTTGACAATAGACATCCTATTTTGTTGTTCCCTTTTTCCTAGTTCTAGATCTTACACACCTGGTTAATACAGTAACTTTATGGAAAATTAATGATGATGATGATGATGATGATGATGATGATGATGATGATGATGATGATGATGATTCCTTACACTTCCCACAACAAATAATTTCAAACTGTGGATATAGGTGGAGTATTTGATGATAGTTCCGTCAGTGTTGTGTTGTCCTTTTCCTGTTTGTGAACCCTACTAACCCTATATATAATGCGGCCCATATAGGGCAATCCTCGTGCTCTCCACCCAGCGATTTCTTGTATGTTTCACTCCGCCCAACGTGTGTTACGGGACGGCTCAGTCAGTGTTATCAATGTGTATCCTGTATCATTTATTCATTTCTTAATGCCACTACCACACCCACGTCCACACCAGCAGACTGACTTTCCCCGCGCAATACGAAAGATACCGCCAGGAGAGTTTCTAGCGCGGTGCTATATAAGGATCATCCTGTATTAATAATGGGGACAGGGTTATGATGTTGATGATGAACTTCATGTTCCTCTTCCTCGCGTCACTTTGTTTTTCTGTTCATTGAGGCAGAAGGAATGGTTAAAAATTGTTTGTCACAAGTCTTCCCATCATCACTACAATAACAGAGTGGATAAAGAAACTACAGTTATCCTTTTCAGCCTGACAATGCATTACCGTATAGATTTTCTCCTTCCTGTTTGGTTATTTTCTTAAGAGACCACCTTATTAGTAGGCTAAATGGAATTGTTGAAAGTCACATTTAGCTTCTTCATTTCGAAAAGTTTCATTCCAGTTTGTTTGAATTTATCAGGTACTAACAACACAAAATTTAAAAAAATCATCAAAATGAAAATGTTAGAAAAGATAATCGTGGAAAGAGATCTTGAGATGCTTACTTTGAACAGAAATGCAGTAACCCACGCTTTCCCCCTCTAAGTGAAATTAAATCGTTTGGACTTAAGAGCAGGAAATCAATAACATGGCCCTCATACAGAAAGGGTCCATGGAGAATGTTCTCATGCTTTCAGTCTGAGGTAAGTAAAATCATCCAGGAGTAGAAAGAACCAGACATAAACACCGTCGACGAGCTGTTGGAATTCTTCTCCAGATTCCGGCGACATATTATACGTTTATTCTTGCTACCTCTAGACGATAGTAATGAGGTGTGGGGAGACATTTTTGCAGTTAAGGGGTAGACGAAAGTTGTATCTAACCCATCAGATCCAAGAAATCTCCTCAAAGCTAAATAAAATGGCCTAACATGACAAAAATAGAATTTAAAACAACCGCGAAAATTAAGTTTAAAAACAAGAATACAAATATAAAAACATGGCAGGGATTACTGTTTTGAGTTCGTGTTTGGAGGCTGGTGTAGAATGCCTCACGTCCAGCCAGTCATGAACGTAAAATATCTGGCGTCTGGCCGCTCCCCTCATGCCGACAAAATGGTAATGAGCGGCTGCTGGAGGAGTTGGTCAGAGATGGGACAGAGCTGTCTCAGGGCTGTGTGAATGGAGGATTGAGGAGTGAAGGTAATGAGGTTGGGTTAATGGAGGAGCGAGGGGGTTTGGGTAACGGAGACAGAGAACTGAGATAATGGGCTGAGTTATTGGAGAGCTGAGGGACCTGATGTAATGGGTCTAAGAATGGGCAAGGATAATAGTGAACTGAAAGCTTAGGCAATAGAGGTGGAAAAGGGTTGGGCCAAAAAAGAAGTGTGAAGGCTTGAGTTATGCAAAAAATGGGCTGGGTTCACAGTGAACTAAGGGAGACTGAGGTAATGCGGCTACTCAGACGGCTGGGGGTTTAAAAGACTAGGGTTTGTTAGGGACTAGGAAATTCGAGATTATGTGGGCTGGGGGATTGTGTGAGTTAGTGAAATGCGTGTCAGTTTAATTAGAAACTAAATGTACAGGTAATTTGTCCTAGAATAATGAAAGACTGAGGGAAGTGAGGTAATGGGGACTGACCGGGGGGGGGGGGGAGGAGCTGTAGTAAATGGAGCTGAGAGTATAGAGAATGGAGACAGCGGGAGATGATTTGGGTCCGAGGGGCCTGGTGCACTTGAGACTGAAGTAATGGGCCACCGGTGTTGTAAAAACAGGGCTTAGTGTGCACACGTAACAAGGGCTTGAGGACTAAGGCTGTAGGGAACCGAGGGAGAATGAGGCATAGCGGGGCTGACGTGGCTTAAGAAATAAAGGGAAAGGATTGAGGGGAATGGGAGGGAGGGAGGTCCTGGGGAGTTGACAGGGTTGTGGGCAGTATGTGGCGGGAGTGGAAAATAGGTAGTAGGGAAGGAAGGAAAAGAGAGTTGTTAGCCAAAAGAATGTGATGGAGTCACCTCTAAGGGACTCATTTCCCCACACCTCTCTTTGGTGGAGTAACCCGGTAACGCACAACCATCACACTTACAGACAATCTCACCGACGCGTAGAAGTTCATACGGATCAACTAGTTCATTTCTTGAAATCGAGGACAGTCTAAGGAGACACGGAGTGGGGACAGGGACGCGGGAGACGGTCAGGAGGAGGAGGAAGATGGGAGAGGAAAAGGAGAAGAGGAGCTACGTCGATCCGAGGATTTGAATAAACAAGGCTTACAGTTTCTTCCTGTGCATTCAGGGAAAACATAGAAAATGCATACCCAGTTCTACGATATGTATGCCAGCATGTATTAATTCATGTGCTTATAATCCCCTATTTCTGATTATTTTTATTTTAGGGAGGGGGGCTGACTCCTTAAGAATCACTGGGAGGGGGGGTAGTCACACTCCCTAACATCGCATAATGGATGAGTCCACTGTAAAACATGTATTAAGATATTAAAACCATATTTGCCCAACTGTCACTATTTCTGAAAATGTTAAATTTGGTGAGGGGGGCTGCCCCCCCTAAAACCATAGTTACATTATTGTATATAGAGGAAGGTCTTCGAAGTAACCAAACTAACCTGGGAAGTCTTATTTACATATTTCTTTCCCTTTTTTTTTTTTTTCGAGGGACTGACCTCCCAAGAATCATTGGAAGAATCACACTCCCCAAACATCGCACTAAGGACATTGGTCCATTATACAGTACAACCTATCATATCAAAGCCATATCTGGCCTCTTTTCGCTACTTGAAAATTTTCAATTCGGTGAGGGTGTTGACCCCCCTATACTGTATATAATGACCAAAACTTTGTTTAGTGGAAACAGTATTAAGACACCAGACCAACTGATATGAGATTTTAGGTTCAAATCCATTTGGTCACATTCCCCTACTTCTAATCGTTTTTGCTTTTGGGAAGGGGGTTGACTCCCGAGAATGATTAGGGGGTCGCGCTCCCCAAATATCAGATAATGAATGAGAGTCAATTTTAAGACACGTACAAAGATATCAGGGCGATATCTGCCCACCTTTCACTTTTTCTGAAAATTTTTTACTTGGCGAGGGGGCTGCCCCCCCCCCTTAAAATCATGGTTGCTAAATTGTTAATGACGGAAAACCTTTCCAGCAACTAGACGAACTCATCTGGGAAGTTTCATTCATATCCATTAACAACCTAGGAGGAGTTAAAGAACACACACACACACACACACACACACACACACACACACACACACACAGTTGTGTACGGCGCGCTGCCAATAATAATACCAACTTGCTTCGCAGGACTGATAAGTAACTTGCAATGTAGTAAAAACACAACTGGATGATTTGCATAGTGTTTTATATATTAATATGCAGTACTTAAGTTTTTTAGAAGAAACAACAGTAAAAAATTAGAACAAAACACGCAGCGCTAGCATTGTTACACGCTCAACTTTTTTCTATCCAGTGTAATGCGAGAGTTAACTGGTCCTCCTAGTTTTCCATATATGCAGCTATTCAAGTCCAGAACTGTCTTTCATAGTCTGCCTTGCCTACTACCAGTCGTATAAAGTAGAGTGACCAGCCGTCTCGAAATGAAGTGATCCTAATTCTGCGGATCTTTTTGCACACAATATTTGCAAAGGACAATATATGAAGGCTGAAAGGATAGGTCTGTTTTTTATAAGACTCCTTCCCCACCTGTGTGTGTGTGTGTGTGTGTGTGTGTGTGTGTGTGTGTGTGTGTGTGTGTGTGTGTGTGTGTGTGTGTGTATGTGTGTGGGTGTGTATGGGGGGGGGGTTCTATATAGAGGAGCAGAGGAGAAGTTGTATACCTTCATTCACATTCTTAACCACTTCACTACTGTGGTACTTTTTACATTTCTGGTGCTATCTATCGTTGCCTTCTGCCTAGGATGGGCCCCTAGTATGGATGGGTTAAATGATGGCACTATCTCCACCCTACAGTTGGAAAAATCTCTCTTAAGATGAATGAGTTCATTCGAAGCTGGCCAATTTTGGAAAAGGAGGCGTCGTCATAGTGAAGGACTCATGTAAACATACTTTCCGTTGATTTCTCAGATGTGTTCATTTTTCAGATTTTGTTACCAGTTATTAAGATTTCTTAGTGTTTCCGGATGGGTTTCCTTTAGATAAACAAATACAAGAGTAGATTACTAGATCCGGGTGCTTCAGAGCCCTTTCTTTAATGCTTTATGACCCTTGGTGTGGTGCAGAGGCCGTGATGTGGTGTGATGTGACTAGTGATTCATTAAAGTGGCTGAAGTTTACGAGAGTGAAACTTCTCGCGTCTGAAAACTGATGGTTAGATACAAGGCGAACTGGGCTGCTCCCAGAGACGGTTCCACATCTGAAAAGCATATTGATACTTGCAGTCCAGTTCCCCTGTTACAAAACCGTCATCATGTTAAAACCCCATTTCTTGCCCCTCATATGTACCGTACATTAACATCCTTTCTCATCTTCACAGACCTAAACAGCCCTTTTACCAGAGTGAGATGTGAGTTAATACCTCCGCCAAGGAGTTTATGTTTTTGCCGACGTTGGTTTGTTTGGCTTTTTGTATCTTTGTCTGTCTATCTGTTAGCAGGATGTCTCAAAAAGCTATCCACGGACTTTGATGAAATTTTGTGGAAGGGTGGAACATGGGCCTAGGAAGATATTTTAAAATTTTGGGTGGGATCTGGATCCGGATCCGGGGTATCCCGCACAATATTTCCAAAAGTTCTGAATGAATTTCAATGAAATTTTGTGGAAATGTGCGCCATGGACCAAGAAAGAATTCATTGAATTTTTGAGCCGATCCGGATCCGAATCAAGATCCTATAACCACGGATTCGGATCCGGAATTATTCAAAAAGTTATGAACGGATTGTGATGAAATTTTGTGGAAGGATGGGCGATGGGCCAAGGAAGAATTTATTAAACTTAGTGACAGATCCTGATCCGGATCCGGAGTACCCCGCACAATATCTCCAAAAGCTATTGATGAATTTCAATGAAATTTTGTGGAGGTGGGCCATGAACCAAACAAGAATTGATAAAATAATGGAGCAGATCCAGATCCGGATCCTATATCCACGGATCCTGATCCTGATAATTTTTAAAGGAAAATGGCAATGGCGGAGGTATGCGCTCTAATGTTTGCTTTAAAGTTTCATTTATTTGTACTTCGCAACTCATTACTGTTTTTATATATCTCCCTTCCAAAGACACCATCTCATGGAGCATGAGCAGTTATCAATAGTACTCTGCGAATAACTTTTGTGTGTGTGTGTGTGTGTGTGTGTGTGTGTGTGTGTGTGTGTGTGTGTGTTAACATTTGACCCCCTCAGATTTCGACCTGCCATACATCAAAAGACGAGGAACGACGCGCTGAAAAAGATGATATAAATCAAAACATTGGTCTGTCTATCTGTCTATTGCCAAGCACTTTAATCCCATAAGGGGTGGCTACAAACAAATAGCCTCCATGTCGCCCTGTCCCCAGCCATTTCACTGCCCAGCTCCCAGCTCATACCCCCCTGTCTCATATACCTCTCCATTCCATCCCTCCATCTCATCCTCGGCCTCCCCCCCCTCCCCCCCCTCCACCTCAATTGTTAGTCTCTCACTCTCCATCCTCTCCACATGGCCAAACAGTGGTGTAAATTGTAACTGCGTGGGGTCAGTGATGCTTGAGTCAAAAGCACTCTTGTGGCCGATTTTTTGCCAGACATTGGAATCCCTCTGTAAGTAATACTGATGGGCGGAATGGGCTGAAATTTTTCTTGGGCATGCTCGGTATGTCAGAGCAAGTCCATGTCAAGTTTGGTGTCAGTTTATGTCTCGGGGGACGCGTGGCAAGTAGTACTGTTGAACCCATCCCTATTTTTACGTTAGTCTTCCAGCACGCCTTGCATGTTAATTGAATTTTCCGCATCGTGATGAACTAGTGAACAAATTTACCGGTTGTTATAGCAACTCTGAACCACTCGACTATATTGGCCAAACTCAACGATATCAGAGTAGTAAAATGGGAACCATGCTTTTTTTAGTGCTTAGCTGATTAAGAATAAGAAGTGTCCCTTTAACTTTTGGGATAACAATGGTGTTACTGACGAAATCGAATCGCACACTTCCGAAGTTCTAAAACTGAGCAGAAGTTGAATAACGAGTCGACTGACAGATGAGTCAGTTTTAACCACCTCATGTTTATCATTCATTCCATATCTGGAAGAAAACGATTATGGTTTTATAAATGTATTCCATATATGAAATATCCTGTTGATGTACATACATAACAACTGTTTAAGAATTCAAATAGAAGGTAAAGCCCGAATGCCCTAGGAAGGAGCAAGCACTAATCGCGTGTGCATCATTATGCCGACACTCTGGGACAGAGAGCGGGAAGTGTTTTCCTTGACGCGTGTGTGTGTGTGTGTGTGTGTGTGTGTGTGTGTGTGTGTGTGTGTGTGTGTGTGTGTGTGTGTGCGTGCGTGCGTGCGTGCGTGTGTGCGCGCGCGCACCAGAAGCGAACCAGAATGCCTTCTGAGTAAAACTTCTAAAGAAAGAAAGACAGTAAAAATGACTTGCATTACAAAGCTTTCCCTTCTGACCACGGCTCGATCTTGGTAGGGATGGACCTGGTGAAGTTTGAGTCTGAATAAAGCAGAAAGCTGAACCTAAGCATTTAACTGTGTAGAATCCTGGTACCGTATCTACATCGTTTCCTGACATAAGTCTTCTCATGTTTATTTCTTCTTTCGTGCTTTATTACAACTACCTTTTTTTTTTTTTTCGTTAAGAATAATCCTGATAGTTAAATTTTCGACCATTATTCCAATCATAGCATGAACATCTCTTTTCTATCTGTATGCCAGCTAATATTCGAAGTCTTTCTTACCTGAGAACGAGTCATAGGATCTGAATGTACAGGTACATAAGAAAGTGTGTGTTTATGCTTTTATCTTTACTCAGAAGACTACCATATAAGACTAACACTTGACAACCCTATGATAATGTAAAAAAAATATAAAGACCAAACACTGTTACTTCTAACACTAAGTCAGAGCTAAGACAGCTTCTTCGTGGCAAAAACGGTTTAGTACAATTTATTAATTTACAATTTCAGCCTCTGGAATATAAATGCAACTTTTCATCACATAGTAACTCCCTCACTTAACTGTCATTTTGAGATTATTCTTTCTGCCACCAAACGATTTGATTAAACTTAGGGAAAAATTCTTACAACGAAAAGAATTAAAAATTGTATGTAACCTTTTCAGTGTGAAAAGCCCAGAGGTAAGTAGTATCATGCAGTGAAAGATGTCATCGTACTGAAAGGCCTAACATTAGTGAAAAGAACTGTAACACACAAGAAAAATGGAAATGAATGAAAGTATGCGGCATGATCTTCTTCAGTACGACGTTGCAAACTTTTTCTTTCATATTATAACCAAGAGATTATTTTAGCATAGAAGCGACACCCCGTAGTCAAAGATAAACAGTTTCCACTAATACATATTTTCTGCAAAGTTAACCACTTCGTTATAAGGACGTGTTGTTTTATTATGTTTAGCTCCAGACGATTTTACTTAAGGGCTCTGTTCAGCAGTGAGGGACTTTGAAGACTATAACTTAATCTCCATCTCAAAAGCTTTCCACTTCAGTGAACAAAATTGTCTGGTAACAGTAGAAATATAAATATCGTTATCTAAGTCATAAGGTTAAAGACACATCCAGCTTTACTGGAGATGAAGGTGAACTAAAGGATGGATGTAATGGTTTACGTTGTTCCTCACTTGTCCATCCCTTCACGTAGTACATCACAAGTTTCCCCACATTTCTTGCGACTTGCTGCAGTTTCTTTATCGTCAGGGCACGTACTGTATCACCTGACACGGCGGCAGTCCACTACATTCGCAAAATTTGATATTCCTCTCAAACTTACAAAAAGTCAGAGTCTGTGCAAGTTTGCCTACAGTTCCACTGTGTCTACTTCACATTTTAGTTATGTCCGTCAACTTCCTCCCTGATACATCATATCAGAGAGAACCATCTGTGGACAGACAAGCACAACAGCTTAATCCCTTCACTTCGATGATTTTTTAAATATTATTTTAGATATCCCTAAAGCTTTTATTCACCTGAAAGATTAACTTTTGAAACTGGAAGGGCTTAATAATAAGAATTTTAATTAACCATTTTCAGTACTATAGGTCTCTCGTTGCTTAGAAAGATCGCCTGGCCTTAACGACAGTAAACTAATGTGTGACCTAACTGGGTAAAAATATATATCCAGTAGAGGGAAATGAGAATTAGGAGGGGTAAAATATAAGGTGAACATTTTGTTCCCAATACCACTGTCATTAATTTTGTTTTGTTTTGACATTTTCCATCGCTAATTCTCACACCGTCAGCTCTGCACCATCAGTTGTTACAGTTCGTCGTTCTCACATTTTTCCACCGTTGCGTCTCACCATTCTCCACGGTTCATTCTGACATTAGTGATTAATACTCATTGTTCTTCTCAGCTTGCATTTCTTTAGCGCTTGTGCTCAAAGTTAGTTTACATATTTTTTATCTGCCTGTTGCTGATCAGTGTGACCTTTATTCTTTAACCTCTACACCGCGGGCATGTTTACCAATGTCTTGCGTGTCCCGCAGGGTTATTCGGGGTCCGACAGACTCTCAAAAAATATTTGCCAAAAATCAGTTATTATTCCTAGAATATTAAAATTACATATGCTTATGGCACATACCTTCAGCTTTCTCCTGGAATGTTTGTTGAGCCTTCGTCAGTTACCGTAGGACTTGTGGAGACCTCTGAAGTTGGGTAATGAAGTCTCCACTTTACACTTCCCGACAACCCGTAATATGATTACCACAGCCAGATATTAACACTATAAACAATACTCTATGATTTCCAAGTACTTTGGGGTCCATACTCCAAAAAAAAAAAACACTGTGAAAGCAATGGATATTACGAGCGCGTCTGATCGTCGCACTTGCGCTAGTTCGGTCTTGGTACTCTGTCATTTATTATTCATAAAACCCCTCACACTTTATATTTCTATTACTATATCACACTTACATATATCTGGAGTGTTTCTCCATAAGTTTCCTTCAGTAGTATTAGTTTATTGTCACTGAAGTCATTCAATTTTTCATTCAGTAAAATACGTAGAGAGCCACAGATTCACTTTCACTGTTATAACATAAATTATTTGTACTCATATTCTTATATTACTAATTACTTACATTACTATTTACATTTTCTATTGTATTTTCAATATTTACCCTTCTATTTTACTTACACTATGTTATTCACTGTCACTTTCAGTACGATAAAACTATAATACACTGTTCAATCATATGTACTGAACATCCATCGCTTTCACTTGCTATTTACACAATATTTACACATTATTTACACATTATTCTCCTTTCACACTTGCACTGTTAGAACTGCTTCTGGCTGTGGTAATCAAAGAAGCAGGTAACACAGAGGAGGGGAACCTGGCACTCAGCGCACTGCCAAGAGGTGCGATTGTGCTCAGGTGTGCGGCGGGTGGTATGTGCACACACCTGACACCTGCGAATCGCAGCCTTCCTTTTCCCTGTGGCAGGCATTAGCTCCAGTCTGTGCCGATCCATATACGGCCTCTGCTCAAGTCGGTCGGGAAGTGTTAATGGATGGCGCCTTGGAGTTGCTGCTGTCACCCTACCATATCTTTCCAGCAGCTGCTGGACACAAGTCCTGGTGAACAACCTCAGGGAGAAGGACTTGGGTGGCTTGACCTTCATCTTGTACAGGATGAAGGCGTTCAGCATCGTCATATCTATGAGATGCAGAAAAACTTTCCTGTACCACCTAGTATTCTTCATGAGGCAGTCGATCTAACCAATCATCATGTCGGACTTGTCCACCAGCCGCATGTTGATATTGTAGTCCAACACAGCATCAGGTTTCATCACAGGTTCGCCTGTCCTACGGTCGACCTTCCCACTGTCTGTCATCTCCCTGTTATGTACGGTGGTGAGCATGTGCACGACCCTCTTGTCATGCCACTGTATTGCCAGCATCTTCTCACACTTGCGTAGGTGCACGTCTCCTCGCTGTGAGGTTCATGCCTCTGTGATTTTGGGGAAGTGGGCACGATTACTTTTGACAGTGCCACAGGAGCCAATGCCATGCTCAGAAAGGTATTTGGCAAGTTTCGGTGCTGTATAGTAGTTGTCTGTATACAGCACATGATTCCCACCAAAATACTTTTCAAGGAGCACTTTCACTACACAGCCTGAGAAGCCAAGGGGGTGTGTTTTTATCCAGATCGACAGTGCTGGCTGAATAAATGACGAAGTCAAGGATGTACCCCGTCTTACAGTTGCACAGTATAAAGAACTTAATTCTAAAGCGATGGCGTTTGCTTGGAATGTACTGAACAAACTGAAGACGTCCTATGAACAAAACCAAGGATTCGTCAATGCCAACCTTCTGAAAGGGGTGGAAGAATGACATAAACTTATCCTTCATTCTGCTCAGAATCTCCCGGATCTTCCAGAATGGGTCGGTTTGGGAAGGTACATCGTTGTCGGCGAAGTGCAGGTTTCCCATGATGTTCCGGAAGCGATTTCTGGCCATGTACTTATTGAAGGTGGGTGAGGGTAGTAAGGGGTCCATGGACCAGTATTCTTCCAACTCATGCTTCTTGGAGTGTGGCATGAGAAGCATGAGGGCAAAGAACACATACAGCTCCTTCACTCCCAGCATGGACCACTGTTGCATCTTGGCTGCACCTGTACCACTTGCAGCACGTTATGATTCGTACCTGTTGGTCTCATCACATATGTGCTGCATGACTTCGTCATCTAGGCCAAAAGGTAGTCCACACACTCAGCATTATCGTCAATAGTGAAGGCAGGCTGAACTCCTGAGGAGCTCTCATCAAACACTAAATGTTCAGGCACAAAATTGGACCCTTCCGTCCACGCGAAGGCGTCCAGGATTCCCTGTCGTGGTGGTATAGGGCGGGTGGTGGTGGTGGGTGGCTGTGAGGCAGATTTATCTGGTTCAAGGTCACTCGCACTGACCCTGGGTTGCTGTACAGCACTAGCAGCCCTTACCCTACTAACAACTCTACTTTTCAAAGTCCTGGATTTACCTCTTCCTCTACGGCCTGCCTTCACTGTTGATGCTGGTGGTGACTCTGACGACGAAAGCTCCGGAGATAACTCAGCTGATGATGAGGAAGAAATCAGTGAAGTAAGGCTTGGGGAACGGGGAGGTGAATGCACTCGGGACTCATGGCGGGCTGGGTCATGCGGGGGCATTGTTCTGGGGCTAACAAGCCACCTTTTCACTCCCTTCCCAAATTCCTTGCCTTGCTGCACTAACGGCTCCTTTCCCTTGAAGCTAGAGACTACTTCCGACACTGAAGCACTCGTACTAGCACTTTCTGGCACGATTACCTCACCCGGCCCATCACACGATTCACCCAAATCGTCAAAATCACTGTCCATCATCACCATGGACAATTCTACAAGTTCACGTGCCACTGCAGTCACTAAGTCCTTTCCTGCTTCCCTGACTACTTTTCTTAGGGGCAGAGGTCACGGGGCCCTTTGCAGTGGGCGCAGAAGCGGCAGAAATGGCGGAGCGCGAGTGCGACATGGTTTCACTTCAGCGGAAGACAAGGAACTAAATGGCTTATCTGAGAAGGCAAGGGTTGACAATGACACCGAGGCTGACTGCTCCTAACATGCTAATTTTTTATAGGTAGAAAATCTCGGCAATACATAAAGAAATAGGTAGTTCCAGGTGAATGTAAATGTCACTTAGGCTTCTCCCTTCCTTTCTGATATATATTTTTATTACAGACATCGATTACAAGGCATAATTCAAAGGGGAAATTACCGTGGTAATGTAGCGAATGAATGCACGTGAGGTGTTGTCAGGTGATAATTAGCCAATTCCTGGTGTATAACACTATCACTTACCTTATTTTTTTTTTGGTATATATTATTTTGTATAAGTATAGGGCATAGGGCTTATTTCAATGGATGAAATCTGTGGAAAAATCCGGGGGAAATTTGCGTAGCGCAGCGCGGCGTGGGAGGTGAGAGGACAGGGTAATGGAGAGCAGGTAGGGAGGGGAGTCACGAAGGGGGTAAAATCGCTAAAATGTCAACAATGGATGGGCGTACAGATGAGATTTGGAGTGCTGACTAGTGTTGGACATTGGCAGTACTGATAGATGATACAAGCCACCACTTGAGAGCCCGGGATAATTCAAAATAACACAGAATCACAAAAGTGACGCCCCGTGGTATGATCCATTGTGGCCGAGCGTCACGAAAGTGATGCCCCGCGGTTAAAGGGTTAACACTTACCTTGTTTCACTTTTCCATAAAACAAAGTTACGCTTAAACCTTCCTACAAACGATGCTTCATGCCTGCTCGTAATCGCTCATTAAGATTCTGTACAAAGGGCATGTATTTGCTTTAACCACTTTTCAGTAACCTAGAAGACTTGTAAGCATTTGTTTGGATATCAAGGAGGTATTGGAGGTTTTCGATTATGTATTGACACCATTGTTTGTTGGCTCAACACTGAAACTTTACTCATCTAGAGCATGTAGGACTAGTCACTGACCATTCCACTTCTGAGGGTGTTATGAGGCTGGCTTTTACAAGTAACTTCCACGTACTTTCACAGCTCAATGCGCTTTGTATTCTGCTCATCTGTCGACACGTCTTTCATTTCGTACTGCTTCACATAAATTGGTTACTCTTATGGAGAAGGAGGAGGGGGAAGTGGGGGAGGGGGAGCAGAATAGCACCATACTCTTATATTTTGCACGATGTTTTAACACTCATCTCTAGTTATCTCTCAACACCAATACACCGCAAGCTACAAATCTTTATACTAACACTGCTGAGGGTGTGCATTGGCCTACAGTTACATTTTTTTTCCATTCATTCTTTCTGTACAGACAACTTTAGCATTAATGTCGTACACTGGCACATGGAAGTAAGTTCCCTCAGTATACGGACATTTTGGTAGTCATTAATGTAATTCACATATATCAAAGTTCAAAGTCTAGGAGCTAGGGAATACCTCTGCCATTGCTACACATTTTTCCAATGGCATACCATCGCATATCGACTCCCCGGACCGACTAAAAGACAATAAACGATCAATCATTACCCGAAATAAAGGCACCTGGCAGTAACAGGAATGTAATGGTATTCCTCTCGTCAACTACGAAGAAACTTCCATCTGCGAAAAATGAGGTAAGATTTTGGATTGTGTGAAAACGTCTTGGCCTTTACAAGCCATTATTGTTGGGCGGCGAACCAGCCTCGTCCAGTAAAAGCATTATCCGACACTGACGAACCATTCAGGTTTATCTTGACTTAGAAATAGTGATGCAGTAAGTTGCTGAAAAAATTGGATAAAAGTCTTGTGTTCTGACAACTCACTAGCAAGAGCCTCATACAAGAATCCCAGGACAACCCTGTATGCAAGATCAAACACATCAGTTCATTCCGTTATAAGCAGAAAGCTTCTACATGTACTCATTTGAGTTCATCTACACTCCTACCTCGTGCCTCTGATACCCCCGATTATTCATACACTGCTCCAGCTTCTTACCCTTTGTTACAATGGGACTGCCTTTAGATCCTAGACATATTGGCCGTTTTCTCGTCAGCTAGGGAGGCTCCCTTGCACATTTTCCTTACTGAATTATTTTTTGATACGTTTGATTAATGATATTTTCCACATTTCTATGCACAGTATGGGCGATATAAGAATGATCTATAGGACATAGATAAAGACAGTAAGGTGTAATAAGCACAATAAAAAATTTAGAAAGATACATTAGCGAACCTCCTTAACTGACGAGAATACGGACCAATGTGGTATGCACAGATTCCTCAGCTTCCTCCCAAGGCAATATTTCTGTGATGCTCTTCAACACTTATACACCTGCACCATCCTGTTCCCACAAAGACCACTGCATCCGCTCTGTGCTCTGTCTCCAAGACATCATTCCCGTTGCTGCCCGTCTAAACTCTCACGTTTGTTCCATAGACACTTCAAATTATTTCAGGATTCCACAGACGAAGGAAACAAAATAGAGCCAAAGTATTGTATTATTTTGTCACTGAGGTAAAGAATATAAGCAGCTGAAGTGCTAGAATGTCGGCCAAGGCAAGGTAAACTTAGTATATTAGTGTAAGAATTACCTGTTCTCCTGGAACATGGAGTGAAAGGCCGGCGTGCGTCTGGTGGCTGGTGGTTCTGTATGGCGACACCCATTCGGATCCCACCTGACGGAGAAGAGGGTAAGATTCAGGTAAGAGCTGTGCATCATAATTATGTAAGGAATTAACTGTCTGTCGCCAGACGCCTTAATACCGAAAGAGGTGGTCACAAACGAATCTCCAAGTCACATTGACTTCTGCCGTATGGCTGCACTTTCTCTAACTCACACACCCTTCCACCCAATTCTTACATCTCACCACCGTTTTCGCTCTCTCATCTATCTTACACACATACATTTTCCTTCCCAGTCCTCATCATAATAATAGATTTTATATAATACTGAGAAGTTAGCTAATGATGCAACAAAAACTTATACAGTTTGCATTAGTCATGGAAAAACAGATGAACAATAGAAGAAGAGGGCTTAATAGTCTACCCGCTACAAGATGGTCCTTGATGTAAATAATCATCTATACAATAAGAATGCGCAGTGGTCTATGTTTGTTACACGCAGAATTATCATGCAGCTTAGTGAACAGATTGAAGAAAGACAAAGAGGAAAAGTTGTTCAACAGTCTATCTTACACACATATATTTTCCTTCCCAGTCCTCATCATAATACTAGATTTTATATAATACTGAGAAGTTAGCTAATGATGCGACAAAAACTTATACAGTTTGCATTAGTCATGGAAAAACAGATGTATAATAGAAGAAGAGGGCTTAATAGTCTGCCAGCTACAAGATGGTCCTTGATGTAAATAATCATCTATACGATAAGAACGCTCAGTGGTCTATGTTTGTTACACGCAGAATTATCATGCAGCTTAGTGAACAGATTGAAGAAAGACAAAGAGGAAAAGTTGTTCAACAGTCAGATCGGCCAGAAAATAGGGGGTTCTTCCAACAGCAAGTTGAACGTGGCAAGCAATGCACCTCATGTTTCCTTAAAGCCCGTGTCCCATATTCAAGTTCATCTTTGAGAACGGCCCCGATCACCACGATCTTACCCTCGAGGTATGATCTTGGTGAAATGCCACGATAATACCGCAAACGGTAGGCCTAAACGGCCATTTCATGACAAAGTCACGTTAGTGCTAAGACACACATAGGCATTGCTACGACATCCCACGACACCCTACGGAATCGTCACGTTATCCTGACGACACACTACGATCATCCCTCCGAGGTTGATGGCAAGCTGGTGATATGGAGAGCTGGAGCTCTCGTTTCACCAGACCTCAGGACTTGATCCTGACCATCTCCCTTTTCTGAACATTTTCAGTGCATTCGTTTACACAGAGAGTAGGCCAGCATGCTCTCATAATACCTCTACCTTCAACTCTCTACACCACACTACATGCGCATAACATATCACATCTTCTATTCACATCTTTAGTAATGGCCGCTGCAATCTTACAATGAAATGAGGTGGTACCTCGGATTGCCACCACCGTCAGGGTAGGGCTGGAGGCACAGGGTCCTCCCGGTCGCCATCAAGCAACTGTGCCGGCAGCGACTGTTGCTATTTCTTGGAATGCTCGTCGGCGAAGAGGTGACGGTGCGGCCTTATTCTTTACCAACATCCGCGGCCTTACCACAAATTTAAACTCAGTTCATTTTTTCCTTCAGTCCATATCCCCTTTGGCCCTTTTCCTCACAGAACCACAAATCTCACCCTCTACCGATATATCTCCATTTTGTTTTCCCGGTTACCATCTCCTTACAAACTTTCGAAACAAGGGCGGCACCTGTTGTTATATCAAATCCCAATATGCAGTTGATACTATTTTAAACTTCACTTCATCCAGTTTTGATTACTCATTATATAAATTAAATTGCCAAAACATTACCAAATATATCTGGGTAGTTTATCGTTCCCCCAATGCTTCTTCGGAACCCAGTGTATTTGATTCCATATCCACTCAGTTGAGTAACCTTGACCTTGCCCTTGGCAATGAAATTACCATTTTGGGTGATTTTAACATACACAATGTTGAATGGTTATTGCATTCTTCCTGGACTGACAACGCTGGTCTAGAATGTGAGCTGTTTGCGGAATCGTTTAATCTCACCCAGTTGGTAAAGCAACCAACCAGAATACCTGATAATCCTGACCATAATACCCATCTCTTGGATTTATTCTTGACACATAATCCAGATCAATACAGGATAGAGGTACTGTCACCACTTGGATCCTCTGACCACAATCTCATCAAAGCCTCATTAGTTAACCCTCCTACACCTCCCCATTCTGAACCTGTCAGGGTGACCCGATGGCACTTTGACAGGGCGGACTGGGATGGATTTAGAAATTATCTTGCTGATGTTCCATGGCAGTCTTTCTTCTCTAGTGATCCCAATTCTACCCAGTCCCACATTTGCGACTTAATACTAGCTGGTATGGATTTATTCATACCAAGTCAACAATTCACTAAAAGATCAAACTCTCCAAAATGGTTTGATGGCAATTGTGCCAGAGCAACAGCCCAAAAGTCATTAGCATATAACTCTTACTTAAAATCAAAAACATCTGAATCACTCTCCCAATTTAATATTGCTAGAAATCATGCAAAAGCTGTATTAAATCTATCTAAATCTAACTTTCTTCAAAAGCAAGCATCAAAACTACTTAACAACCCTAATGACAATAGAATATTCTGGTCAACTCTTAATTCTTTCAATAATAACTCTAACAAGTCATCTTCCATTCCCCCACTAAAATCTTCAGATGGCAATATTACAAATGACCCACGTGGGAAAGCAGATATCTTGCTAGTACCTTTGCAAGAGACTCTACCATAGATGATACCAGCCAGAATGTCTCAGTACTGGAACTTAATTCTCCCGAAATTGCCCCACTTAAAATACAGACAAGATTCGTAAAATCCATCCTAGACATTTTACCTACCAACAAAGCTCCAGACCCAGATGGAATTCCGCCAATTGTTTTGAAAAAGTGTTCCCCTGAACTTGCCTCTGTCCTAGCCAAATTATTCAGACTATGCATACGTACATCTTTATTCCCAAATTCATGGAAAGAAGCCAATATCCACCCAGTTCCGAAGAAAGGAAGTTCGTCTGACCCCTCCAATTACAGACCAATAGCTGTCACATCTTCTCTTGGTAAGGTATTTGAAACTTTTATTAATAAGCATATTGTTAAACATCTTGAATCCAACAACTTAATTAGTGATAGACAATACGGTTTTCGCCACGAAAGATCCACCATTGACATACTCAATCTCTTAACTCATACCATCCATCAATCAATTGATCTTTTTGGAGAAACTCATGCAGTAGCTCTTGATATCTCTAAAGCTTTCGACAGAGTATGGCACCGTTCCCTGCTGTCCAAACTCCCTTGCTATGGACTAACGTCTTTTGTTCCTTTGATTTCTTCTTATCTTGGTGACAGGAAAATAAGAGTAAAAGTAGATGATGTATATTCGAATTTCCACTCAATTAACGCCGGCGTGCCGCAGGGATCAGTTCTGGAGCCAACCCTATTTCTGGTTCATATTAATGATCTCTTATCTGTCACTCACAATCCCGTTCACTCATATGCAGATGACTCAACACTACATAGTTCATTCACACTCAGACATCCATTTACAAAGTCTAATATCTCTACCTCTCAACTCAGTACAGCCATCTCCATAAATCAAGATCTAGCTACAATCAGTGAATGGGGACAAAACAACCTTGTCTCTTTTAATGCTAGTAAAACTAAATATATACGGTTTACTAATAGACAGATATTGCCAGATTCGTACATTACCTTCAGTGATACTAATATTGCCATCTCCAAAAGTATTGAAATTCTTGGTGTCTCACTTAACAGTGCCCTCAGCTGGACCTCTCATGTCAGATCACTTGCTAAAACCGCCTCAAAGAAACTTGGATTATTGTACGGAGTCCGTAACTTCTTCGCCGATGAGCAGTTAGCTATAATTTATAAGAGTCATGTGCGCTCTCAGCTTGAATACTGCTCACCCATGTGGAATGGATGTGGAGAGGTTGCATTAAGACAACTAGACAAAATTCAGAATAAAGCTGTTAGAATCATTAACAACCTTGCCATTACATATAAACTACCTCCCCTGCAAGTAAGAAGGAATGTTGCCTCCCTTGCATTATTTTACAGATATTTTTTTGGCAAATGCTCAGACGAAGTTGCGTCCATGGTGCCACCTCTCCATGCCTTCCCTCGTGCTACACGGGCATCTGGTAGCGCTCATGACTGGAATGTCACTCAACCATATTGCAGAACTTCTGCCTATCAGAATTCTTTTATTCCCCGAACTGCATCTCTCTGGAACTCGCTTCCCCAGAGTTGTTTCCCTCCAAATTTCAACCCACAACTGTTTAAGTCTAACTGTTACAGATATTTTATGAATAGAGGACACCAGTAATCTGGTATATGGATTTTTTTTCCCCATTTGTTTTTCCTTCCTCCGTTCTGTTATTTAAAAAAAAAAAAAAAAGTTAATAAATAATGGTCACTTTGACTCCATGTCACGCCGAAACATCGCCACGGCACGCTACGACAAGCTACGGCACGCTACGGAACCGCTAAGTTACTTCTAAGTCACCGCTAAGATTATCAGGACATATGGCGATACACGACGATGGCCGGGATCTTCGGTGCGAGGCTGTAATTAGGAGGGTGGAGTATAGACTGATGTGACCTTTTTACTGTATGGTTATGGTTTTTATCGACTGCAAATATGTATATATTGTATTATTAATTAGAGTTGACAGTTGACGTATTTGAAATAGTTCCTGCGTCCGACTGATCTATTTCTAATATTGATGTCCCCTACAGTAAACCCATTTCCTCGCCTGACAGTCACCAGATGATGAGTGCAAGTGTGCAATATAGAAAGGTATTGAGCAGTTGCATTCCGTGGTGTTCTGCTGGGTGAGGTCCTTCACTTTCTTTATATATGTAAATTCTTTATAGCATCATGTAACAGTTATCGTAATTAGGATCGACAGTTGACTTATATGGAATAGGTCCTGACACTCCTGGTTCTCTTTCATATATTGATGAATCCTATATTATTGTCTGCCTCGACTGACAGTCAGGAGATGATGAGTGCAGGTGTGTAATGTAGAAAGGCATTACACATCTGCAGTCGATGGTGTTCTCTTGGTCGAAGTAATTTTACCATTAGCGTAGGTCTAGCTATTTGTATCTTTAGGATTTAGTATATGGTAGAGAGTAGTGTGTTGGGTTATTAGTTTCAGGGTCTTTATTTTAGGTGTTTTTCCCTATTAAATAATGTAAAAGAATAATTATATAAGAGAAAATAAAACCTAAAAATAAAAATAAAACATTAAAAAAGGATATATATATATATATATATATATATATATATATATATATATATATATATATATTTATATATATATATATATATATATGATGATATATACCGCCTTAATGATCAGGGACTTCGGCCCCAATGGTCGCTAGGCCATTGGAAAAAAAGAAAAGAAAAAAAAAGGCATCTGTCAGTTGCCAAGTTCAAGATATTGCTACGACACGTCAAGTCACACCTATGTCATCGTTAAGTCAAGCCACGTTACTCATGACGACATGGGGCGACACACGAAAACATTAAGATCGTGGCGTGTCGTGGGAAAGTTCGTGACAGTGGGACATAGGTTTAATGAAGAGGGCATATATCTCAGAAAATTATGTCATTTTCCATTTTTTTTCCCTAGCCTCTCAGTTCTACACTGAGACATATTAGGTTAACATGAATACTTAAGGGAAAATAGCATATTCTGTTATGCTTATATTAACGACGAAGTCAAAGAGAGAGCAGGTTCGCCCATTAATTGCCTGTCCAGCTCATCCATAATGTATAGGTGGTAGAATTGTGTCCACCCAACAGTTCACCCTAGTCAGTGGTCAGCTGTGTGCAGGTAATAGAAGCGCAATTACACACACACACACACACACACACACACACACACACACACACACACACACACACACGACAACTTAGTTTTCACCAGCAAAAGTGAGTTTATGCGTGTGTGTTTTGTTTCTTTGTTTGCATGCTTGTGTGTGTAACAGAGAGACTAACCGAATGATGCATCGTGTGAGGGGTGGACATTTCTGTCTCTGTTCACTAACGACCCTGTCATCACCAAACGCCATACTCCTTCACATACTTTAGTTCCGTATCATTTCACCTTGACCTCCGTCTCCCTCCCTTTCTCCTTCCAATCGCCTTACCTTCATTCACTTTCCTATACTCTTTTCACCTTAACTTGTCCCAGACTCTCGTCCTGTTGCAGCCTATATCAAGATAGCAGAAGAAAACAATACTACTGTTCTACATGACTTCATAGCACTTAATTCTTGACTAGAATCATAGACTAGTGGCAATTATTTGCTACTATTAAGCGTTCAAAACGGAGAAATGTCAATTTTAGGCTAAGCAAGAGCCAGAAAAATATAGAAAAAATAACCATCTTGAAGAACTCATTATCTACATAGTGAAGTCTTTTCTGTTGTAGTCTTTCTATCTCCAGACGATTTAATACAAATTTAGGGAGACTAAATGAGGTAGATATAGCCCTCATTAAACCACTGATTCACAGTTCTACTTTCCTGGTCTGAATACTCCGATATTATTCAAAATATTCTAATAATTAGTCTTTGGGTTGAAGAGGTTATCATTTCATTGGCGGGGATATTTCCTAAGCATAAAAAATCTGCTTTTTTTCAGCGGTAAACGAAAATCTCCTTTTGGCTGCAATCTCGGTAATTAATAAAAGAGCTAAGCACTTTATTCCCTCCGAAGTATTTTGCTATCTATTCCCCTGGCCATTGGACGACTTTAATCAGTTTAGGGGAGAGGTTACAAAACTGAAGGGTTAGATATGGCCTTCATTATCCGCTTCACTACTTAATGTCTGTCCTGAGCTGAAGAAAACAATCAGGTGTTAAAGGAAAGTTGAGAGCACGCGCCATGAGGTGCATAAAAGTGATGCTCACCTCTGTAACTTAGGCCTTTGAACCTGTGGCTGGATATTCACCCATTATCCAGGGATCCAAAGCCAATGTATCATCCAGGTTAGTGCAGACTCATCTTCTAGGTGTTACCGTAAGTACTCAACTGTTAGTCGCAAGAATAAAGGAAGAAAACGTAGTCGGACTGAATGAGTGGATTGATTTTACTCAATTTTTAACAGCCGTGAAGCGAAGCTGGTATTGTTTTCATTTTCTGTGTGTGTGCGAGTGTGTGTGTGTGTGTGTGTGTGTGTGTGTGTGTGTGTGTGTGTGTGTGTGTGTGTGTGTGTGTGCGTGCGTGTGCGTGTGTTAGCACGATAACTTCGCAACCGCGCAAGACATATAATAAAATTGAATATGTGCAGCAAGGAAAAAAAATCGATCACAAGTTCGATATTGGAGAAAGTAGGTCAAGGTCTGTGTGTCTGTTACCACGATAACTTCGCAACCGCTCAAGATATCATCACCAAATTTTTCAGGTGTTTTGTATGGATGAAAATCTCCGAGTTCAAATGTGGTGAAAGTAGGTCAAAGTTAAGGTGATATTCCGAGCTCCGCTAGATATGTATCGGCTCCCGGCTGGTGTGATTCCCCTCTTGGGAGGCCTCTAGTTGTTATGGTACCAGACAATCAAAAAACAAAATGTAATGTGGCTGTCTTAAACGTCGGAAGAGTAAACCAGTCGACTCATCACTATTCTGGTCAGAAAAAATACAGTATAAACAGTCATGACTCATTATTGCTTGGAGAATATGGAAAAATTTTACCTGTAATAGGCGACTTAACAAAAACTGCATTATAATATGCACCCTGGCCTAAAATTACAGGTGCCTATAATCTTTTTATTGTAATCAGACGCAAAATTGTCATCTCCCAGTCTTGAATATTGACCTTTAATAATGGATTACCACAAGATTATCCTAGTCACGAAGAGGTGCTATGGAAAGGATGTTGGGCCATAATGTTATCTTATTCTGCTATCGTGCTATGGGAAAGTAGTTGCAATATAATGAAATTATCCACCTATACCATATTTGATTGACCTGTGCACCTGAGTAAGGTGTGTTTGATTCACAGCAGCTGATTGGCTGCCAATTATGTCATCGCAACAGACGCCAAATGATCGATAATATTTATTTTTAAATGCTTTCCCCATGTGTTCCTTGGAATAAAAAGCACAGCTATTAGTCAAAAACATGAAGAACATATTTAATCTGTTGTTCTCTTAAACAAGATGATGTTCCATATGCTTTAATCACTATAAATAAACAAAGCGTACTTGCCATGATGGATAAATGCTCACATCTGTCGATGGCAACATTCAAATGGCACATGCACAAAGCTATGCACAGGACTCCTCTCTCTCTCTCTCTCTCTCTCTCTCTCTCTCTCTCTCTGGGAAGTGTTTGACAATATGGCAAGAAGATTAACCCGAGGAGTCCCGTTGACGTATGGATATGCCACCACATTTTGTCATGGTGACAACCGTTGATGTACCCATACGTTTTGCAATTGCGAGGTCCGTCATTTTCACATTTTTCAAATTTTGCGCGTAATTTTTTATACATATATGCGAGACACCTTCCTCTGCCAGGCGGGGACACTGCCTTACCCAGCGTGACCTTCCCCCCCTGCAATCATCTCGGCAACTCACCTGTTACCAATGACCTGGCCAGTAAAGACATGTCGCACCATGGTACGAAATTCAGGGCGAGAGTGATTCCCCAATAGATGACGATGTGGAGGACAATGATTATGTGGCGCCTGAGGAAGAAATGTGCAGAAGTGATGAGGAGGTAATGTCACCAAGGAAGGTGCGGTATGTTGATGTGTTCAGTGAGTGAAACAACATTTGTATCGCCTATATTACTGTGTGAAAACCAATGTATTCTTGTGCTACATGTAAATTCGTACCACATGAACAAATATCCACCTATTCTGAATGGTTTGGAATAGTTACCACTACATAGAAAAAGTGACACCCGCAGCGTGGCTCCAGAGAACTCAGTACCAGGTGTCTAAAAGGTCACCTGTTTTGACCACTTCTAAGCTCAGGTAAGCACATTTGGGGGCAATTTCCAATGATTCTCATAAAAAGTGGAGGTATTAGCCAAAAAAATTTGTTTCAAAAATCTGCCAGGATTGGGGGTGGGGGTCAGTGGTGAAAAATCAGTTGGGATGTGGCGGGTTAAGGAAATATAAGAAAAAAATTTATTTCCAGGGTGTGGGAAACAAATGAAATGTGATTATCCCTATATCAAGGGAGAACCTATCCATTGCCAGAAGCGTTAATCCCGTAAAGGATGGCCACAAGCAAATCGCCTTCATGTCACCCTGTCCCCCGCCATTTAACTACCCTGCTCCCAGCTCACAAACCCCTCTCTCATATACCTCTTCAATCCATCCCACCATCTCATTCTTAGCCTTCCCCTCTATGTGCCCCCCCTCCGCCTCACTCACATACACTCTCCTCGTCAGTTCCTTGTTCTCTGTCCTCTCCATATGGCCAAACCACCTCAATGTGTTTCTCCTAACGCTTTCTATCACATCCACATCCATACCACAAAGTTCCTTCACTTACCCATTTGTCAGTCTGTCACTCCATGTGACTCTACATGCTCCTCTCAAATAACTCATTTCCATTCCTCTCACTCTTGACTTCTATCCCTCCAACAAGGTCCAGACTTCACTTCCATACATTAGAGTTGGTATCACAGTCCTCTCATGCAGTAACTTTTTCACTTCCATGCTCACTTCCCTGTTTCATATCACTGTTATATCACTGTTATTATATCAAAGAACCAGCAACCTTTCTTTCTTGCTGTACCCTTTCAAACACCTTACCCTCTAAACTTCCATCCTTACTCATCACACTGCCCAAATACTTAAACGCACTCACATCTACCGTTTCCTCCTCATCCAACCTCACTGTACAACTGTACAAAAACGTATCGTTATAATTTTGTGCAAAGCAACATGACAAACGATGGTGGCTTTTGAAATACAGTATCAACCGTACGGAGATAGCAGCCATTGTCGTGTTCGTTTTCGTTTCTATCAGACCCCTGAGTAACGATACTTTTTTGTACAACTGTACATTCATTGACTTAATTTCTCTTCAACACTAACTAATAATTCCAACATGAAGGGAAACTCACATAGGTACAAAGGAGGGTAAGTTAAATAACAGAAACAATTTTTATTGAATTCGGCAGAAAGCATCACAAAATTAAGAGTACGGTAGGCTATATACAAGAGGGTATTGTCAGTCTTTCCACTACTATAGTGATTACAACTCCATTATTTCATCACTGCTGTTTATTTACACTGTTAATTCTTCAATAAGGTGTTCCCTTCCCATACTTTTTGTATTTTTCTTGTAGCCAAAACTGCTCATTTCATCTTGAAATTCATTAATATAACTCTGCTGTCCACTATAACTTTGCCTTTCATACAATAAATTGAAGAGAGAGTTTATGATTCAAGAAAATCCTGCAGACTACCTTTGCTTTTACTAACACAGGTATTTCCATTGTTGCACAAATATTTTTCGAAGGAATATTCACTGATTTCACTTAGGTCAGTGTAGGTTTGTAGGGTTAAATCAGTCCTAGCAATTTATACATGCATTATCACACGAATAAAGCAAACTGACATAAAAACTTTGTGGTATATCTGCAGATAAACAAAATCATATTTTGAACGGTCCTCCATTAGTGTTGCCATCGACATAGATGTGAGAATTTATTCATCACAGCAAGTACTCTTTGCTTTTTTTTTTTTTTTTTTAATGTGTCCGACTCTGGGCATAGGCTTCACAGCCTGCTATCAAGGCCCAGCAGTCCTCCTACATACCATACACCTCTACATGTCACCACTTCGGCGCTAACACCCACCGTCCATATTGAATACATGCTAGGGCTGTCTCATGCAGGACTGGTGTATTGGTATTAGCGGGGGTATTTTTACGACATGTCGGCGGGTCTTCTGGTAGATCAGTAAAGCCTGATTTAATCAAATTCAAATCCTTAAACTGTTCCCTGCCCCAGCCGGGATTCGAACCTGGATCCGTCAGGACTGCAGGCCACCTCTCTACCGATTGCTTATTTATAATGATTAACCTACAAACGCAGGGCTACTTTTAACACAGTTGTCACCTAACAACGGGCAATTTCCCAGAAACCGCTGAAAATTGCTTGTTTTTAAACTATTAAATTCTCGGAAACTATGGCACTTAGAGAAACAAAATAATGACTATTTTACTCACCAACTCTTCCTCTTGGAAATGAAAGTATACTTAGGTCTGTGGGCAGTGGCGTATCCAGGATTTTTGCCAGGGGAAGCAAACACGTGGAATATTTCCCCCAAATATCTGTCACCCCAAACTTCCCTAGATTTTATGCTTTATGTCATCAGAAATATGTTTACATCATTACTGTCGCATTTGTTCCAGTGTCTTAACCCGTCACGTCCCGAGCCTTTCCGCACCTATGACATCCCCCAGTCCCGAGCCTTTTTGGAAAAAAAAAATTTTCTTATGAAACTTCCGCTTAGGTTGAAGAAAGTGGTCTCTGCGGTCTATAAGTGGTCTATACAGGTGCGGTTTCCCCCCGCAGGTATCGTATTCTGTAATGGGCTGGATATGCGTTAACGTTTTCTATGGTAAGGAATAATGGGACAAACAACACACAACACCTCTACATTTATTGAATTTGTACTAATAAACAATAACAGTAACAATATAATGTATTTCAGACACATATATAGGAAAAATAAGCATTGTACCATCGCACGAGCATAGCGAGTTAGGTCCGAGTCGTATCATGCTATCTGCTAATTTTCTGTTATGAGTCAGCCTATCATTTTTTCTACTTGTATACTTCTGTTTCAATGACAATTTACCAATTACAACTGTTTGTAAGTGATTTCAGATGTTTTCATTCATTTTGATGACATGCAGCATAAGTTTAGCGCACATCAGCTTAGTAAGCGCACTCGCTATGACTCGTATTTCAACATACCAAATTGTATTATCACTTTCCAATTATTTTCCCATTTACATAGAACCTTTCCCCCACCACTGTGAAGATTTTCAATTATTTTCATTCATTACGAGGGCATTTAGCGATATGCTAGCGCCTATTCACGTAGCAACCACGATCTCAAACACTCGTGTTTCATCATCTACTTTATTTATTCACTCCAATTATATTTTCCCACTTACATTACACACGTTTACACCCCTCCAATGCACTGTACATACTCACTGCCATTATTTATTCAAGTGAGCGTGAGAATATCGCCTGAAAATACCCTCGCAAGGAATGTTACGTCATACATAATACTCACACACTTATATACTAATTCACTCACACACTTATATACTAATTATTCACTTTATCACTTGCTGACTTTTATTTTGACTAATACGTGCCTTATTCATTCGACTAAGCGTCAGGAAATCTTAGCTTTATAGACACGCTATGAATATTTGACTTAGGAAATACATCATCATATACAATAATTTGAACTTATATTATACCCGTAAGAATGTCACATAATAGAAAATTTATAATAAGGGGCCGTATTTATTGCACTGAGCGACAGAATATCGCATCAAACAACCCTCTCTATGTAAGTTTCAACTTAGGGCAGATTTATATACTTACACCCAATGTTTGCACTTATGTTCTACCCGTAGGCACTTTATACTAATATTTGGCGATCCACATGACTGATATTTTCACAGAGCGTCTGTCTGTCGCATTTACATCATAATTTCTGCGTCCTTTCGCATTCACACCATGCTAAAATTGCATCAACGTGTGATATTCACTAAAACATGGGTGAATACACAGACCCACGTCACACTGCACGCACTCATAGCGGGTGTCCTTCCTCTGTGTCGTGAGTCTCACCTGGGAATGGCTGCACACGTGACACCTGCGCTGGGGCCTAGGTCTGTTGGGCTGGGGAGGGATAGGAGTGGGGAAATGGCGGGCGGATATTCTCTGGGGAGTGTGGGTAATATGGGCAGTGCGGGGGCGCTGTTGGGGCCTTTCAACAGCATACTTTGCAAAGATTTCTCGTGTGAGCTCCCTCACAAACCCTTCAAAGGTTTCCTGAACTCCTGTGGTCATGGCGTGAAGGTGGTGGCAATTCAGAGCAGTGATATCTAGCAAGTGCAAGAACAGTTTTTTATACCACTTCATCGTGGTCCTGGCACACTCTACCGTCGATATCATGGAGTCTGACTGGTCCACGAGGCGCATGTTTATATTATAGTCCACGACACATTCAGGTTTCCAAACACGACGCCTGCTCTCGCTATGGTAATCAACAGAATCAGTACGGTGCATCAAGGGGCGGTGAACCGTGGACAAGAGGCTTAATTCTCTGTTGTGGTTCCACATTGTTGCAAGGATGTTGTTTGCTTTGAAGAAGACAACCTCACTCCTTGCAAGTTTCTGCCCTACCTTGACCATGTGACGCCGGTTCATCTTTACGGTTCCACAGACTCCCGTTTCATGTCTGTGAAGATAACGAGCGAGAAGAGGGCTAGTGTACCAGTTGTCGAGATAGAGAACGTGACCACGATGAAGGTAGTCTTGTATCATCGTCTTTACCACTGTTCCCGAAAGTCCTATACTTCGATCTTCTATTATGTCTGTCTGTGCACCGGTGTACAAGACTATGTCTTGCACGTATCCAGTCCTACAGTCACACATAACAAAGATCTTGAACCCAAAACGGTGCCTTTTGCTGGGTATATACTGTCTGAATGAAATATTGCCTCTCCACAACACGAGACTCTCGTCTATGACGAGATCTCTATAGGGATAGAATGAGGATCGAAAGGTTTGCCTGAGGTGATCAAAGACCAGCCTAATTCGCCTCATTTTGTCCGTGTTGTTTGCATTTGCAGGGTCATTAGCATCATAAAAATGGAGGCGACTTAGAATTTGTTGAAACCGATTACGGCTCATCACTTGACCAAATATGGGGGTAAACATAACAGGGTCCGTAGTCCAGTAAGCAGGAATTCTATTTTTTCTTATTATACCCATCAAAAGGACAAGGGCAAAAATAAGAACATTTCTGGAATGGAGACAGGGTAATCATAAATCATTGAATGCCTACTCCTTGTTCCCAATCTTTCACTTTCTAGCCGCTGGCCACTTGCAAACAGGTTTGTTTGAAACACGATCTGATCAACGAAGGCCTCACTGAAAAAGAGGTGGAAAAAATCCAACCTGCTTGAATTACAGTGAATACCTGGTGCAATGCAGCCAGATCGCCCCTGCTCAGTGAAGGGGTGAATGAGGGGAGAAAAATCACTCCCATCCTCCCAATCCCACGACACAAATCCCTTTGTCCCCATCACCGCCTTCGTCTGGGTGGGGAGGAGATCCTGGTTGGGGAGGTTGGGGAGAAGGAGTACGGAGGGCTTCCCCACTGTCACTCCTCTTCCCTCTGCCTTTACCCTTTCCCTTTCCCTTACCCTTACGGCCTTGAGGAACATTAGGGGGCTGTGGGGATGAAATAGTTGGATATTGGGGAGCAGAAGACGTGCTGGGGAGTGGTTCCTCCCCACCTTCCCCCTCCATTACCACACCACGTGCTCTCTCACGCAACCTTGCTCGACCACGTGTTAGGGGATATTGGGGAGCATAAGACGTGCTTTGGAGTGGTTCCTCCCCACCTTCCCCCTCCCTCACAACCCCACGTGATAAGGAACGCACCCGCACTGGCCCACGTGATCCACTCTGCCGCCTCACACTGCGTAGGGAGAGCAATGACTCACCCACCTCACTCTCACTTTCCCTAATCCCAGGAACGTCCATTTCACTCCCCACTCCCTCCACTTCACTTCCTACCGCCCCAAACAGAATGCTAGGCCCATACCTGCTTAGACGACGTGGTGTGCGCTCTGGGCCATGATGCGTAATCACCTCCCGCCCATACCACGTGGCAGCACGTCCCACGTCTCCGTCCTCGTCCTCGTCCTCGTCCTTGACCTCGAATTCTGCTTCCAAGGCACACTGGGGATAGGGATATGACATACCACGTGCCTTCTTTGTCTCCTGCCCCTCTCTAGCAGCACGGTAAGTCACGTACTGCCGTTTCCTTGGTGACGGAACTTCCTCGTCACTGCTGGTGGTTTCTTCCTCCTCTGGCTGCACATAATCTTTGTCCATCTCCTCGTCATCCAGTGGGGAATCACTGTCGCCGGTAAAGGTGTCCAGGGCGACTTGAATTTCGCTCTCTGAGAGACCTCTCTTAGCCATGTCTGAGCAGGACCGTGGCTACCAGGTGAGTGGACGAGTGGCGGGCTAGCGTGGGTCGCGCGGGGTCGCCGAGTGTCCCCGCCTGGTGGCAGGTAGGGGAAGGTCAGGCGAGGGTACGTACCGCAAATCAAGCGCGAAATTTGAAAATTGTCGAAATTATGCACATTGCAATTGCACGACGTACTGGTACGTCGCCGGGACTGGCAAATGCAAATCGTGGTGACGTACCCATACGTCGTCGGGATGGGGCGGGTTAAAGAAAAACTATCTTTTCCCCACATATTCACAGCTTTCTTGGAGTAACTTTAAGTAAATAGCTTATAATCCTTTCAGAGGAGAGTATATAAAAACACTCAGTACATAATGTTACCAGAGGTCTCCTCTTCCATTAGAGAGCAAAAGGAAACACCAGCAATAATTTATAAGGCACTGGAGTTTCCACAACAAAGACATCTTGTCACTAGTATCATTGGTCATCACGGTCACTCTCGTAGATGGTATTAGTGTCGCTATATCCTAACTTCCGTCCATTCTATCTCCAAACATTTTTTTTTTCTCTCGGTACCACAAATTTCTTTTGCACCTTTAGTACTGAAAAGACCAGTCACACTATACTCTTAGCGCATCATTTACCTGCTGTCTTTATCCCTCTGCACATGTAAGGGTATTCAACCATTTTGCGTAATAACCTACGAAATTATGATGAGATATACCACGCATTGGCACAGCACCTACCATACGAGAGACAATGGCGTTCATACTATCTGTTTATATTCGGAAATAATCCTTGTATTTTGATTGGCTCCTGGTAGAATAATGGCGGAATGGATAGGCCAATGTAAACCTGAGATCTGGCGTGAGTGTCCCGAACACACACTTTCCCACATTCGTGATAATATTGCTAATTTTTCTATTTTCCTTTGCGGTTCTCTCTCTCTCTCTCTGGGAGCATGGTAGCTCACTGGTAGGGTGTCGGGCTCGTAATCGTGAGGTTGCGAGTTCGCACCCCGCCCGGTGGCTGCCGTGCTGGGAGGGGTAGCGCTCTCCTGTGACCCTAGCAGGGCTATATGATCTGATGAGGTCTAGAGCGGGGATTATTCCCCCTTCTCTCTCTCTCTCTCTCTCTCTCTCTTTCTCCACTTAGCACACGTGTAAATTGAAATTCGCTGCCGCACCCACTCCCAGTCTGGTATTCTGTTTTGTACTATTGCTGTGGTGGTAGCCAATAGCAATTCTGTTTCCCACTACTTATTCTTTTAGTTTGATTCTCATTGGTTCAAGCATCAGGGGTGGTGCATACGTCATGACTGACCTAAGTAAATACATGTGGTGTGATTAACTTCTCTTAATCCTTGACTCGGTGACCACTCGACCTTCCCCGCTCAGCAGGGAATGATTTTCACATCACCTGTGCTGTACTGTATAGAAAGGACTTTTCCATTAAGGAAAAAAAGAAAAACACCGTAAAGCTATTCATCCCGAAAATTCTCACCTAGAAAAGTGAGGGGACAAAAGATACTCTGTCCCTCAAGCTCCGGAAAGTGGGGGGACCTGTCCCCCACCCGAACGAAGCCCCTGGCACACATATTTATATCTGCGTACCTTCTAAAATGTAGTTGGAGGTGATCAAAATGGCTTCATGCAGTCTTCAAAAATTCTGCTTGTTTCAGTAGTTTGTAAGAACTGTGCACTGTTTGTTTGCAACTGGCTCCAGGACGAGAGGATATGGCTACAGGGTGTGAGAGGATGTGGCTGAGGGGACAGCAAGGCCATTTTCACACCTCATCAGGATTCAAGTGCAAAACATCATTAGAACTCTAATATTAACCACATAATCTAAGGTGACAGGGGAAATTGTTAAGTTATACCTGGTTATTTTTTTCAAAGGTTTTATAATATTTAGCTTAGTTTTAAATTTCAAAGGAAACTATTGTTCCCACATAAATATTTTTGGAAATAGATAATGTTGTTTAATATACAAGTGGGGAAATTAAGAAAACTGTATTGTCATACAAGAACTTTGCCAAAAATCCCTTTCAGCATTTCCCCAATATTTTCACAGGGGGGGGGGAAACTGCCCCCCCTTGCCCCCCCAGTGGCTCCGTGTATGGCTCTGGGTCGTTGCATTGATAAGCAATGACATGAGGAAGAGAACTAATTTTTGTCGCGAAAGCAGGACATGTTTGTGCATCAACTGTGGGTTTGCTGTCAACTTGATAATTTCTCTACTGCCAGATAAACTAGACACTGTTGCATCCAGATATTGCCTTATGGCACTATCACTGAGCTCCTTTTTAGTATCCTTGGAAAGAGACTTGGCAGGGGAGGATCATGCAATTGACCACAGGTCGTGTAGACGGAATCAGGCAAATAGGAAATTGAAGACATCGTTGTGCACATGGCAAAGCACAGGACAGACTGACTCTCACCTGTGTGCTATTGAGGGAATCACTCCCAACCCTTTGGTGGTGAGATGAAATGGTGGCGGGTTCAAACAATGGTGGGAAGTCACTTGCATATATAGATGTCACCCGTCAGCCCTGTAGCAGCCAAACTGTGACATGCAAAAATGTTTCTTGGTGGATGGGCATATAGACTGTTATCATGTTTAACCTGCGGCGTCCCGTCGACATTCTTTAACCCCTTAACCACGGGGCTTCACTTTTGTGACGCTTGGGAGCAAGGGATCATACCGCTGGGCGTCGCTTTTGTGATTCTGTGTTATTTTGAATTCACCCGGGCTTCCAAGTGGGGGCTTGTATCATCTATCAGTACTGCCAATGTCTAACACTAGTCAGCACTCCTAATCTCATCTGTACTCCCATCCATTGTTGACAATTTAGCCATTTCTCCCCGTTCTTGACTCCCCTCCCTACCCCCCCTCCATTACCCTATCCTCTCGCCTGCCTGGCCGTGCTACGCTAAGTGAATCTTCCCTGGAATTTTTCACTGATTTCATCCATTGAAATAACCCCTATGCCCTATTCTTATACCAAATAATATATACAAGAAAGAAATAAGGTAAGTGCGAGTGCCATACACCTGGAATTGGCTAATTATCACCTGACAACACCTCACCTGCACTCGTTCGCTAATTTCGCTGTTTATTTCCCCTTGAAATATGCTGTATAATCTATTTTCGTAATAAATATACATATAAGGAGGGAAGGGAGAAGCCTAAGTGATATTTACATTCACCTGGAACTACCTAATTTATAATGTATTGTCTAGATTTCCTGCCAATCATTTCAGTGCTATAAAGTAGCTGTGTCAAGAGGCTAAACGTTGGCAGTACTGATTTCCCTATGTAGGCCACCACCCCGGCCCACCCTTATCAGTTCACTCTCATCTTCTAGTGTGGGGGTACGTCTGTTCGCTCTTACTAGCTTCAGGGCCTTTTCACCCCCATGCAAAGGGCCCTGTGACCTTTACCCCCTACTAAACCTTGTGTGGAAAGTGGTAAAGGGCTGACAATTGATAAAAGAGTGACTACGATCTTTCTATTGAGTAAAGCAGTGCAAGTGGAATTGTAAATAATGTGTAAATAATGTGTAAACAGCAAGTGAAAGTAATGAATGTAAATATACATGAACAGTGGAAAATAGTTTTATAAGTTACTTCAAGTGACAGTGCATAACACAGTGTAAATAAAATAGAAATGTAAATAACGTAAATAAACTAGAGAACGTAAATAGAAATGTAAATGAGTAGTATTATAAGAATACGAGTATATACCCTAGGAGTAATGAAAGTGAAAGTTTCACTCTAGCATGTCTGAATACTGTGAGTTATGAGAGTGAAATTGAAAGTGACATTCACTCTCAACGCTAGTATACAGGATGAGAAAGTGAATGCTACGTATTTTACTGAAAGAAATTGAATCCCTACAGTGACAATAAACTAATACTACTGAAGGAAACTTAGGGATAAAGACTGTAGATATATATAAGTGTTATATAGTAATAGAAATATAAAGTGTGAGGGGTTTTATGAATAATAAATGACAGAGTACCAAGAGCGAACTAGCGCAAGTGCGACGGTCAGACGTGCTCATAATTTTCATTGCTTTCACAGTGGGTTTTTTTTTGGAGTATGGATCCCAAACTACTTGAAAATCATAGAGTAGTGTTTATAGTGTTAATATCTGGCTGTGGTAATCATATAACGGGTTGTCGGGAAGTGTAAAGTGGAGACTTCGTTACCCAACTTCAGAGGTCTCCACAAGTCCTACGGTAACCGATGAAGGCTCAACAAAAATTCCAGGAGAAAGCCGAAGGTACGTGCCATAAGCATATGTAATTTTAATATTCTAGGACTAATAACTGATTTTTGGCAAATATTTTTTGAGAGTCTGTCGGAACCCAAATAACCCCGCGGCACATGCAAAACATTGGTAAACATCCCCGCGGTGTAGGGGTTAACGTCCTCACGTTTTGTCACTGCCAATCCCGTCGACGTAATTTAACGCTCTGCAATTGGAAGGTCCATAATTTCCCCAATTTTCAAAATTCACACGAGATTTTCGATTCGCCCACCTACCCAAGCCTCCCCTACCTGCCACCAGGCAGGCAGCCTCCCAGACCCCGCGTGACCCACACGCGCCCTTGTCTCGGTCACTCACCTGTTAGCAGTGACCCAGGTAAGACATGACACATAAAGGTCTCTCTGACGACGAGATACAATCCACCCTGGATGCCTTCACTGGAGATAGTGATTCTCCACTTGATGATGATGTGGAGGATCGTGATTATGTGCAGCCTGAGGAGGAAATAACATGCAGTGATGAGGAGGTCTCTTTGCCACAGAAAAAGCGGTATGTTACGTAACGTAAGGCAAGGGAAGGCCAGCCTGCACCCAAAACACCTGCACGGACCTCTCTCCATCCCCTAGAGAGAGATTCTGATGGGGACAAGGACGAGGACGAGGACGGGGGTTTAGGACGTGATGTTGCCTCGTGGTTGGGGTAGGAGAAAATCTCACCCCGAGGAACAGATAGTGGGGCGAGAAGGCAAATCAGGTATGGTCCTTGTGTTTCGTCTGGGGAAGGCGAAAGTGGTGTTGCGGGAGTGAGGGGTGAAAGGGAAAGTGGTGTGGCAGGAGTGCGGGGTGAAAGGGAAAGTGGTGTGGCGGGAGTGTGGTGTGAAAGGGAAAGTGGTGTGGCGGGAGTGCAGGGTGAAAGGGAAAGTGGTGTGAGGGAGGCAGCACGAGCACGTGGTGTACGTGGGCATAGGGGAGACGAGGTGGAGCCGCTCCCCAGCACGTCTTTCGCCCCACAATATTCCCAAACTTCCTCCCCACAGCCCCAGGATGTGGGGAAAGGAAGGAAAGGGAATGGAAAGGGTAAAGGAAAAGGGAGAGGGAAGAGAAGTGCGACTGATGAAGGGCACCACTCTCCACCTCCCCAACCTCCCCCACCACCCTCACCTCCCGACCCTGACGAAGGCAACGATGGGGACGAGGCTGGAGACGGTAGTGTCTTGTGGAACTGGGAAGATGGGAGTAATTTTACTCCCATCATTCACCCTTTCACAGAGGAGTGGTGGTCTGGTTGCACGGCTCCAGGTGTGCATGCGGGTTCCACTAGGGTGGATTTCTTCCACCTGTTCTTGGGGGAGGCATTTGTGGGGCGCATAGTGGAGCAGACAAACCTCTTTTCAAGAACACAGCGCCGTGAAACTGAACGTCTGGGTACAACTAGCAGGCACTCCCAGCAATATGACTATCCTGTAACAATTTCTGAGATGTTCTTATTTTTTGCCCTGGTTCTCTTGATGGGTGTTGTCAGGAAAAATCAAATACTGGCATACTGGACCACTGACCCAATGACCATCACACCTTTCTTTGGAAAGGTGATGAGTCGTAATAGATTTCAGCAGATTCTCGGCCGCCTCCACTTTTTTGATGCAGAAGATCCAGTTAATGCTAATAACACTGATAAAATGAGGAGAATTAGGCTTGTATTTGATCATCTATGGGAAATGTTCCGCTCCTCATTTTATCCTTACAGAGACCTCGTCATAGACGAGAGTCTTGTATTGTGGAGAGGCAATATTTCCTTTCGCCAGTACATACCCAGCAAGAGACACCGTTTCGGGTTCAAGATCTTTGTTATGTGTGACTAAGACTGGTTATGAAGACTGGTTATGTGCAAGACATAGTCTTGTACACGGGCGCACAGACAGACGTAACAGAAGATCGTAGTATTGGACTCTCAAGGGCCGTGGTGAAGACAATTATAGAGGAGTACCTTCATTGTCGTCATGTGTTGTACCTGGACAACTGGTACACTAGCCCTCTTCTCGCTCGGTTCCTCCACCAACACGACACCGGAGTCTGTGGTACAGTAAAGAGAAACTGTCGCCATATGGTCAAGATAGGGAGGAAACTTGACGAGAACGAGGTGGTTTTCTTCCAGGCAAATAACATCCTTGCCACCCTGTGGAACCACAACAGGGATGTTTGCCTCCTATCGACTGTACACAGCCCCCTGATGCACCGCACAGACTCAGTTGATCACTGTAGCGAGAGGAGGCGCAACGTCTGGAAACCTGAGTCTGTACTTGACTATAATCTGAACATGAGGCAAGTGGATCAATCAGACTCCATGATTTCCAGTGTGGACTGTACCAGGACCACGATGAAGTGGTACAAAAAGCTCTTTTTCCACTTGCTCGACATCACGGTTCTCAATGCACACTACCTCCACGCCATGACAACGGGAATCTCTGAGACCTTTGAGGGGTTTGTGAGGGAGCTGTCACGTGAAATTATCGCCAGGTACACACAGGACAGGCCCACACACCACACACGCACCCCCATGGCTGCCCAGACTCCCCTACACCTCGCAGGACGCCACCACCCTAGCACAATCCCTTCCCAACCAAACCGTCATAAACCCCAGCACCGCTGCCATGTATGCAAGCACTCGACATTCAGACCAGCCACTCAGAGAAAAGACACAAGGTACAAGTGTGCAGAGTGCAATGTTGCGTTGTGCCTTCAGCCCTGTTTCAAAGAGTATCATAACTTCCTACACTACTGAAACTGTGTGGGATGGCGATATGATGCTCAGTATAATGGTAAGGCCAGTCAGTATGTGATAAGTTTTATATAAAGTTGAACCGGGTGTACAGTTAGCAGGAAAGTAATGTATAAGTTGAGAAATAGTGTAAGTTGAAAGAAGTGATATCAAAACTACACCCACTGTGTAAATCTGCAAAAATATGACACTCAGTATAACAGTCTGGTCTGTAAATATGTGATAGCAAATGATATAAAGTGGAAACGGGTGTAATGTTAGCAGGAAAGTAATGTATAAGTTGAAAAATAGTGTAAGTTGTAACAATTGATATCATGAGTACACCCACTGTGTAAATCTGCGAAAATATTACGCTCAGTAGAACAGTCTGGTCTGTAAGTATGTGATAGCAATGATATAAAGTGGAAAAGGGTGTAATGTTAGTTGGAAAGTAATTTATAAGTTGAATACTAGTGTAAGATGAAACAAATGATATCGCGATAACATTCACTGTGTAAATTTGCGATAATATGACGCTCAGTAGAATAGTAAGGTCTCCAATCATGTGATAGCAATGATATAAAGTGGAAACATGTGCAATGTTAGTGGAGAAGTATTATATAAGTACAAAAATAGGTTGTAAGTTGAAGTAATAGTCATAGCGACTTCACCCACTGTGTTATTATGCGCTATTATTACCCTAAATATTATCGTAAGGTCTGACACTATCTCAAAACAGTTCTCTAAAGTGGAAAAGTGTATAATGTTATTAGGAATGTATTATGTAAGTTGAAAAAACACAATGCGAGTTGAAACAAGTCACAGTGAGTTCACTCACTACGTAAATATGCGCTAACATTACGCTAAATGTTATCGAAACGCCTGTGAATATGTAAAAACAGTTCTATGAAATGTAAAATGGTATAATGTTATTGGAGATGTATTATGTAGGTAGAAAAAATGATAAGTATCATGAATCAGCAATGTTAGCGATTCATCAGCGAACAGTTTGGCCGATTTTGCTCGGTTCGCCCAATGGTACAATGCTTATTTCACCATTCTATTTTTGTATAAAATCCAGTTTACTCTTGTATCACATGTTTTTATGTTTGTAATAAATACATATCTACTTACTTTTATTGGTTTCCCAGACTTATAATACCATAGAAAACGTGAGAGCCTCAGACCACCTCCACAGAACACGGTACTAGGTGTAACGAAGGTATACCTGTTTAGGCCACTTATGGACCCCGGTGAACACTTTCTTGGTGATTGACCATTGTTTCTGACCAAAAGCGAAAGTTTGAGCAAAAAAAAATTGGGTCCAAAAATGGTCGGGATTGGGGGGTACCAGTGGTGAGAAAGTGGTCGAGACGGGGCGGGTTAACCCATCAATGTCCAGAGTCCATGTGAGAGGTATTTTGCTGGACGGGTACTAAGCATACTGTCCTCTGCCTATCAGATCATAGTCGCGAAGCTCATAGTTCCATACCCTGGGGTTCCTTTCTTTATTAAATTTTGAAAATGCCAAGTTCTGTCCATTATATTCGATGCTGGGCACCAATGGGTTAACATAAAAATAGATTAGATACTGCTGGAAAATGGGATTTGTCAGTTAGGTAGTGCTGGAGAATTCCATATGTTTCTCTTAGTTAAGCTATGTGTCAGAGTTGCCAGTTAGCCTGCTATTTGTAAGAAAAGGTATTTTGTATGATATGCATTAAATTTTGAGCTCCTTTTCTCTATAATGCCTTATTTATGTGATTGTTTATTAAATTATGTACTTTTATCTTAGTGTGTATACAAAATAATTTAGAGTCTTATGCAGTGTAAGATGACTCTGGCATGTTTTGGATGTCTCTGATTTAGTTACTGTACTGTAGGTGCCAGAGTACACTAGAAGCTTCGAGAGTAATGGAAGCCTATATAAGGATGGGGAAGAGACTAGAGCAGTTTCAGTCAGCTTCAGTTCAATTTGAGTGTAAATCAGTGTCAATGCAGTTAGTGAAGATTACCTCCAGTACTTTTGAAAACAGTGAAGTGTTGCTGGCAAGCATTAAGTGTATTGCAGTTAGTGAAGATTGTATAGCTTCGGTACTTGTGAAAACAGTGGCGAGAAGTTGGCAAGAATGAAGTGTAATTATTTGGAAATTAAAGACGGTGAATTTAAGAAGCCAGTGTTTATTTACAATGCCTGAGCTGGTCTTGTGCTGTACACTGAAAGGCTGACCATAGGAAGAACAACTCACTGGGCAATGTCCTTCCAATACCTGACTACTGCTGTCGAAGCCTGTGGCAGTGTGGGATGGGGAGGTGACAGTGGTGTCAGGAGTGTGGACCATTAAGTGCTGCCATAAGGCTAACCTTCGACATGGAGGCAGAAGGTGTACAGACAAGAGGCCAAGCTAGCCAAGAGAAGGCATCACTGACTGCAATTACGAAGCTATCACAGATACAAAGTGTACACTCACAAGCACAGAATGAAGGGCAGAAAGAACTCATTGAATAATTACAAGTACAAAATGAAGGACAAAAAGAACTCAGAGAACAATTACAAGCACAAAGTGTACAACTTCTGGCCCAAAATGAAGAACAGAAACGGCTCAGGAACGAAATCAAAGAACGATTATTACAAGCACAAAGTGAACAGCTAGAGGCATTACAGGAGCAACAAAGAGAGTTATAAATCAGGATGCAAGGACAGCTAGATGTTTTCATGGAGGAAATGAAGGAAGCACAATATGTAGAACTACAGGTCCAAAGAGAAGAACAGAAACGGCTCAGGAACGAAATCAAAGAACAATTATTACAAGCACAAAGTGAGCAGCTAGAGCCATTACAGAAGCAAAAAAGGAAGTTACAAATGAGGATGCAAGGACAGCTAGATGTTTTCATGGGGGAAATGAAGGATGAACAACAACAACTGAAGGAAGAAGTTTATGCTGAGCTACAGCAGCAGAAGTGTGAAGTAAGCAATATTGTGATGGAGTGTAGACAGCATGCAGATGACCAGGTAAATCATAGAGATGGCCATTTGAAGATAATTTGTGAGAGAATTGAGGCTGCAGAGAAATATTCCACTGCTGAGCCTCGGGTTACTGCACAGGGAGCATATGAAAAAAGTGACAGTGTATGGTGTATCTTGACGAATCCCAAGCATCTAAAGGTAGCATTACTGGGTTGAATAATCAGAAAGTAGGAGTTTTAAGTCCTGGATTTAATTGCGATGCCGCATTTTTCAGGACTCAAACCAGTGAAGTTCATGGCTATAATGGGGGTCCAATTAGAAACCAACCTCAGGAATGTGGTGGTAGATTATCTTGGGGAGCTTACCGTGTGCAGTTTGAGATATTTGCTGATCAGAATATTTGGGATGTTAAGCAGAAGACAGTGCAGCTTGCTACAAGCCTCAAGGTAGCAGCAATGGAAATTCTGGGCCAGATGTCAGTAGAGGAGAGGAACAGTTATCAGTCCTTACTAAAACTACTGGAGCACAAATATGGAACCATGTACCAGACTGAGGTTTATAGAGCAAGATTTCGGAGCTGTGTACAGGCTCAAGGCGAATCCCTACAGCAGCTTGCAATTGACCTGGAGAGTATGGCATACAAGGCATACCCTGGAGTGGCACCTAATCTGTTGGCTATTCTTCTGAGGGACCAGTTCATTGATACTCTTCACAGTGCAGAGTTGAAAGCGCAAGTGAAGCAAGCACAACCCAGAAGCATGCAAGAAGCACTAGGTACGTCTCTAGAATTTGAGTCCTACACCAGGCCCAGTATGTCCACTTTTCAGGCAGGTCATAGTATAGGATTAAAGGCAAGGAAGGGGCAGATAAGTGAAATGGAAAAATCTGAGGGAAGTTGCTAGGAGAGAGGACACTACAAGTAGAAGAGGGAGCAGGAGAAGACCAGAGGAGGTTGCTGGCTCAGAGGGTAAACCGGGACAGAAGAAGAAGGACTGTTACAATTGGAAGACAGTGCAAGAATGGAACAATGCAAGGAAACCCTCGATTGTGACAAATGCATGCGGACATGTATTGAGGTGGGACTCTTTAGGTCTGAGTGTTCAAAGAAGAAAAAGGGGAATAAGAAGAAGGCTGCAGAAGATCAGAAAGAAATGGAAAACTAGTAAAGGCAGGTGACAAGAGGCAACAACCAGCCAGTTTTTCCCATGAAGCCCCAACACTGAGGAGATGCAAAAGAACCCTGATTAATAATGTGCGAGAAGACAGAAGAACAGACAGCAAGCAGTGTTGTAGGAATGGGAATCTTAGGAAGAAATGCCGCCATACTATAGTACAAGGGCCAGTGTCAGCTGAAGATGACCTGAAGAGGATGCTGATGGAGGATGCAGATTTACAACCAGTGCTAGAGTGGCTGCAACGGGAGTACAGTGCGACCATCTTGGGAAGAGGTTTCCAGGTTAAGCTCTGCGACTAAGAGCTACTGGAGTCAGTGGGACCTTTTTCGTTTGAACAATGGACTACTGGAGTGCCAGTGGGAGAAACCCAATGGCCTCAACAAGCAAATATTGGCAACTGGTGGTTCAGAAGAAAATGAGGTCCGAGATCTTAGATGAGTCCCATAACGAGATCATTAGTGGGCACCTGGGAGTGAAGAAAACTCCAAGTCGACTACGAGAGCAGTTCTACTGGACTGGTATGTGTCAGGACGTTGAAGAGTGGTGTCGGGCAGGTGATGTATGCTTTGCCAAGAAGGAATCCAAGAAACGTGGCTGTGCCCCTCTCCAGCTGTTGCCAGTGAGTGCACAGATTAAAGAGTTGCAGTGGACATTGATGGACCTCTGCCACTCACTGAAAGAGGAAACCAGTATGCATATGTCACAATGGTACTATTTCACAAAGTGGCCTGAAGCCTATGCCATCCCCGATCAAGGGGCTACGACTGCTGCTCAGGTGTTGGTTGACCAGTTTTTCTGTCCTTTTAGGATGCCACAAGAGCTACATTCAGACCAAGGTAGAAACTTCAAGACTGCTATGTTCCATGAGTGCTGCAAGTTACTAGGGATCAAGAAAACCAGGACGACCCCAATATAGCCTCTGTTAGATAGGATAGTGGAGAAATTCAGCTGGACCCTGGGACAAGAACTGGCAAAGTAATGTGTAGAGGGACAGATGGAATGGGACCAGAAATTTCCTGCGTTGCTTATGGCATATCGGTCTGCATCCTATGAGTCTACCAGCTACACCTCTGCATAACTGATGCTGGGCCACGAGTGCGTTTACCCGTTGACATGTTAATGGGAAGACTACCTGGTGATGAGATGCCTACAGACATCTTCAGCCATGTGAAGCATCTTCAGGTAAGGCTGGCTGAGCAAAATCGAGCGACCAGCTTTACTGGCAGGTTGGTATATGTGGCACCGCAGCACCCCCAGTTTCAGCCCCTCCCCCCTCCCCTCCCCCGTTCCCATTCATTCATCTACCCTCCTCCCTCCCCACATCCAAGGGCCTACTCGCATTGTCTCAACCACTTTTCCATCATCCATTTGTCTCGGGAAATAATGGTTATGTTATGATAATGAATACAAACACATTACACAGTATTTTACTCCATAATATCTGATCTGACCACGATCTGAACGCAGGGTAATAAATAATAATATATTCGTATGACAGTAAGGTCTGTAATCATACAATTTATCATTTTGACGGTTGTATCCAGTCAGTGCGTAACATTAAACGGTCGGAAGCTAAATGTTTGTAGTGGTCAGTGGTGTGCTCCTTCCCTTACGCGACATAATCACGGTTACTTTACAAACTCTAGTATAGGTCATTATCATTAGTTACCTCTAGTACCCCGTGTATGATAATAGGAAAGTGTTGCTGATAAGTAAAACACAGGATCAGTATTATCTTGGTTATTGATGTCTTCATACATGATATCGGATAACGTTGGGCAACAGGGACTGAGTGACAGCTTGTTTGGCTGTTAAACTGCCTAAGCTGGTCAAGCCAAGGCCATGACGTGGTTGCTGGCATTACCAAAGGTCAGTCAATATTTAGACGCCATTCATTGCTGCTGACAGTATTATAAGTATCAAGGTCAATTTCATACACAGATAGCCAACAGTAGAGTGAGCCACGTGGTGTGCTGACCCCAAGCACACCATACAGCCAGAGTCGGATTACCAGGTATTGGCAAATTGGGCAACTGCCTACCAAGCCATGGCTTGTCACAGGCCATCCAGACTTCCAGAGTGGAATAAATATACGCTTTGGGCGTCCAAATAAGTGCCATCACCCATCAGGCCATCAAAAAAGGCCATTACTGGTCAAGCCAATATTTCACTGGAAATAACGGAAAAAAGAGATCTGTATGTTGCAGGCCAACCGTCTGCATTGCCTACCAGGCCACAGCAGGGTTAATCCGGCTCTGCATTCAGCGAACCCTCTCCAACCTTTCCCTCAGCCACTTATCACCACTCACTCCAGCTGGAGACCCGCCACCACCTGATAACAATATCAGGAATATAACCTTGCCTTATATACTTACAACTGCAATAGGGTGTAAGTTGTGATTCATACGTTTATAACACGACGTATTTCGAAAAAGGTAACCAAAAATTAAATTGGCCGATTGGATGATCTGCATAGTAACCAAACAAACTTGTCTCGATTGCAGCTTACGCTAATCAACATTATCGTGCCATACAACAGATATTTCAGTTTATTCGTTTTCAGCGAGAACGTTTTGAACAAAGGTTTGACGAGTTACAGTTCACACTGGTCAGTGTTACTTATAGCAACGTAATAGACGTAGCGGTCAGTTTAACTTTATGATTATTTGCTCTTCAACTTATGTCCCATGTCTGTTACTACTTTCCTCTATCGCTGTGTGGCCATAGTTTTTCCCATTAACTATCGTCAGCAGAAACGTCATCTACCTGAGAGAGGGAAGGGTGTTAAAATGGACAAACCGTTTTGGTTACACAAATATTTAATAAGGAAGACTAACTGACTACCGGTATATTTAAGAACACATTTTAAAACGATATGTAACATTTGGGTCAGACATTGAATGTATATGATACTGGAATGTTGTGGGTAACTGGGGGAGTGATAAGGTAACCCTGTCAACACCGAGTAGGACCACCCACCACCTTTGCTATCGCCCTGTTTCAATTGCCTTACAGTAACATGTGGTATAGTGACAATAGTGAATGTTTTCCTAGAGATCTGGTGTTCTAGTCTGACTTACCCTGCAGAGATAAAGGCTACGTTCAAACTATTGTATTATGATCTGCTGTTGCACTGCATATCTGACTGAATAACACTTAGAAAATAAGGTCTTACTGTGTACAGATCATTAAATGCTTATTTGCCATATCGTTACACTATAAATATCACTATTATATGGCGCAGTGGACAATATTGTAATGCACACTTCATGGTGATAATAAAGACGTGTTTATGAGCATTGGTGGAAACCCCCCCCACACACACACACACACTAACCACCCCGGGAAGAGCCGTCGACCCCGGGCCCATCTCCCTCTCCCCATGCCCCCACCACAACGTGTGCCGGCCCCCCCCCCACACACACACACCACCGACCACTAAAAACATCTACTTATAGCTTCCGACTGTTTAATGTTACACACTGACTGGATACGACCGTCAAAATGATAAATTGTATCATTACAGACCTCACTATCATACGAATATATTACTATTTTATATTACTGCGTTCAGATCGTGGTGTATAAATAACTATATACTGCAGTAAAATATTGTGTAATGTATTTTTATTCGTTATCATAACAAAACCATTATTTCCCGAGACAAATGGATGATGGAAGAGTGGTTGAGACAATGCGAGTAGGCCCTTGGATGTGGGGAGAGTGGAGGGTAGACGAATGAATGGGAACGAGGGAAGGGGGGGGGTGAAACTGGGGGTGTGGCGATGTCACATATACTAACCTGCTCGTCGAGCCAGTCGCTCTACTTTTGCTGGAGACTGTACATCATCAGGTGCTAGAAGCTCTAAAGTTTTCAGACAAATCATGAAGTGCAAGTGTGATGCCAAGGCAAGTGAGGTGAGCTTCAAGGATGATGACAAAGTTTGGTTATACAATCCCCAATGGAAGAAGGGACAGTTACCGAAGCTGCAGAGCCCATGGGACGGGCCTTACACTGTGCTGGACCACCTATCAGACTTAATGTACCGGATTCAGGGAGGCAGGAAGTCTTGCACAAAGGTGGTACATGTGAAACATCTGTGGCAGTATCATGGGCCAAGACAGTATAGCTGGGATGTCTCCGAGAAATAGTGTTCACCGTCAGTCGAGGATCTTGAGAAGGACCAAGAGCTAAATTACAAGAGGATGGTGACAGTTCTCGTGGGAAGTAGTGAATCAGGAAGGGGACCAAGACATTCCAGGAGGAGTGGAATGTGTGGACGAACAGGGACGTTTTTGGAAGCGGCATAGGAGATTTGATAAGTTGAATGCTTGTTTTATATATAGTTAGATGTTTCATTAGGATAAATGTTTATGTGTGTATACACTGTGTAGTATTGTTGGAACAACAAAGGACTAGGGAGGGAGTAGTGTTGAGAAGCGAAATTTGCCAGTTAGGTAGTGCTGGAGTATTCTTGCTGTTTCTCGTATTTCCGCTACGTGTCAGTGTTGCCAGTTTGCCTGCCATTTGTGAGAAGAGGTACTTTGTATGTTATGCATTAAATTTTGTGCTCCTTTTCTCAGTAATATTTTATTTATGTGATTGTTTGCTAAATTATGTACTTTTACCTCAGTTTGTATGCTAAATAATTTAAAGTGTTAAGCAGTGTAGGGAAACTCTGGCATGTTTTGGATTTTTCTGATTTGGAAGCTGTAGGTGCTTGAGTACACTAGAAACTTAGAGAGTAATGGAAACCTATATAAGAATAGGGAAGAAACTAGAGCAGTTTCAGTCAGTTTCAGTTCAGTTTGAGTGTAGATCAGTGTCAGTGCAGTTAGTGAAGCTTATCTCCGGTACTTGTGAAAACAGTGAAGTGTTGTTGGCAAGCATGAAACGTAATTGCAGTTAATGAAGATTGTATAGCTCAAGTACCTGTAAAAACAGTAAACTGAAGTTGGCAAGCATTAAATGTAATTATTTGGAAAATAAAGACATTGAACTTAAGCCACTGTTTGTTTACAATGCCTGAGCTGGTCTTGTGTGCTGTACACTGAAAGGCTGACCATATGAAGGACAACTCACGGGGCAACGTCCTTCCTATACAGAACTACTGCTGTTGTTGCCTGTGGCGGTGTGGGCTGGGGACATAACAATATATTCTTCATGTTTTTGATGAACAGCTGAGTATTTTAGTCCCAGGAACACACGAGAAAAGTATTTAAAAATAAATATTATCCATCATTTGGCGTCTGTTGTGATGACATCAGCAGCAGCCAATCAGCATCCACGAATCAAACTCACCTTACTCGCCCCATACATCTCGAGTGCACAGGTCAATGAAAAAAGGTATAGTTAAAGTGAGTAAGTTTCTGACGCAACAATATGGCTACATGACAGTAATAATTATAATGATAATAGTAATAATAACCTATACACTATACAGTGATTATGGTGCTGGAGAGAGATGTTTCATGTGATGGGACTGATATGTAGCATCCGAGCAGTTCCTCTGGTTAAGCAAACTCTTATTATCTCTCTCCCTATCCCGCGAAAAGATGATGAATTGCAAAAGTGCAACTGACAGTCCACTAGGTTCACGTCTATTATGAGTCCGGGAATGCTGCTGCTGCAAAAATACACCTATTACACTACTCCCAAGGTGGATGGAAAGCTTATGACAGGAAGAGCTGGGTCTCTAGCTTCATCAGCCCTCGAGACTAGCTTCTGATCATCCCCATTTGCTGAACTTTTTTAGTGTTTCAGTAACACAGATAGTAGGCCAGCAAGCCCTCCAATACAAGTTCCTCTAACTGTCAACATCAAACCACATGCATAATGCACACTACATCTCCTCTTCAAAATTTCTCTCTAAAATGGCATCTAAACACCAGGACTCGGAGTCCCCAGGGAGGGGTGAACATAACTGCCCCCACCATCCGCCACTCTCCCATTGACGATCAAACGAGATGCCTGGAACCACCGTCTGACTCACTTTTTCTTCATTTCTGCAACATTCGTGGTCTTTCCTATAGTTTTCTCTCTGTTGAACATCATCCTTCCTCTAACTGTTCCTCACACAGACCCAACTGTCTGAGACAACTGATAGCAAACCATCTTTGTATCCTTCTGTATTGTCTATACATATTTCAATGCCAAAAGGTGACTGTTGTGCATAGGTAAGGAACAACATATCTTGCTCTCGTGTTCCTGAGATTGAATTTCCTGAATTCTCTACCCTCTGGCTTCGTCTATCCAGTCTTTCTGAGAAAATAAATCTGTGCTGTTTACATGTCTCCTATTTCTGTTGTGAAAAATTCTTTGACTCTCTTGCTTAGATGGAACACATCCTATCATTTTCTCCTTTCTCTGAAATCTCCATTCTAGGTGATTTCAATTTTCACCACCAACTTTGCCTCTCCTCTCATTTCACCGATCCGCCTGGTGAACATGTCTACATTTTTTTCTATCCTTAATGACCTGAAGAAGCTTGTACAGCTCCCTACCTATATCCCTGACCATCTTGGTTAGAATTCCAACATACTTGACCTCTTCCTTACAACTAACCCTTCTGCTTACGCTGTAAATCTTCTCTCTCCACTGGGCTACTCTGACCACAACCTTACCACCTTAACCTGTCCTATCACTCCAGTAAGACCATGGGACCCTAGCAAGAAACGACGGTTATGGCACTTTGGCGCTGCTGATTGGGAGGCCCTCAGGCACTACTTCTTTGATTTTCACTGGGATGATTATTGCATCCATAGCCGAGAGCCATCTGAGTGTGCCACGCACATTACATAGGTTATTCTCTTGGACATGGAAGTATATTTTCCTTCCTGTGACAAATGAAAAAAAAAAAGTTCAGTTACGCTTGTTCAAATGTTGTCTACACAGGGGTGAATAAAACCCGTGTATAAAGTCAACAACTGTACAGAGGTAACAAGGCAGAGTCAGCTTTGCACTCCTAATCTCCTGGAAGCATATTTTACTAGAGAAGTAACATGATCTTTCCAAGATAAATCACGAGAGAATGAAACACCAAATATGTTTGAAAATGATGCGGGATTGAGTTGGATATTGTTAAAAATTAGCAGATACTCCTGCGGAAGATTATGACAGGTTGAAAGATGTAAGAACAGACATTTTTGAAGCATTAAAAACAACAGGATTACTTTTACCCCAATTAGATATACAAGCCAAGCCACACATTAGGTTTATCAAAGCCTCATCCCTTGCTTGTTGAAGTAACTGCTGAGCTGGAAGCTGTGGGAAGCGAATGGAAAGTGGATGGGATGAGTGTCACCATATGCATCGATAGGGTTAGATTTGCAGCTCAGAAAGTCATTGATGAGTAGAAGGACGAGAGTTGACAACAGGATAGTGCGCTGAGGAACACTTATTGATAGCTCTAGAAGACGATTAGTGGCGTCAACAACAGTAGCTACAGTACAAAACGACCAGAATGGAAGCTAGAGATGAGGGCACACATAATAGAAACCGTAAGAGGGCAGTTTGGAAATTAAAGATATATGCCAAACTCGATCTAAAAAGCCTTTGAGATGTCAACTACAATGGTAAAGCTTCGCCAACGTCCTCACAGGACGATGGCCCAGGAATCTGAAAGGTAGGTGAGAAGATCGCAAGCGAATCATCCCAGGCGGAACCAATACTGACGATAGGAAAGAAGGTTTAGCTAGGAAAGGTGCTTTAAGATTTTTATTTTTTTTTAAATAGATTTAGAAACTTTTGAAATACAGGATGTTAAAGCACATGAGCGATAGTTAGAGGGCTGGGAATGGTCACCCATCTTTGGGACAGGTTAAAGGAGGGCAAACTTCCAGCAAAAAGGGAAGTTATAAGTTGGCAGACAAAGGAGAAAGAGTTTACCTAAGCAGGGTGTAAACAAAGAAGCACAGTTCTTGACGACAAAAGGAGGGACCCCATCATGCCCATATGCCTTGTTTGAAATGAGGCCAGTGAAGGCAGAAAACACATAAACTGAAGAAATTTTAATATCAGGCATGAGGAAGTCAGAGGGTGTAAGTCATAAAGGAACAGCACTGGAATCATCTAAGGTTGAATTGGGGGAGAAAGCATGATCGAAGAGTTCTGCTTAATCAGTAGAAGATACAGCTATAGAGCCTTCAGAGTGGACAGAGGAGGGAAGAATGATTAGGTGAAGTTTTAAAAAGGTTTTTGGAAAAGTGCCAGAAAAAATGGGAAGAGTTTGAGTTGGAGTGTTCAGAGCATTTAGTACTAATTAAGTCATCTTTAGCAGAGAGAAGAACAGTTTTAGGACAATTCCGGGCAGAAACATGAAAGAGGGAAGACGCGGGGGTGGTTTGCTTCCCATACCTTTTTGTAGTGGACGGTGGGTGTTAGCGCCGATGTGGCGACATGAGGAGGTGTATGGTATGTAGGAGGACTTCTGGGCCTTCGGAACAAGCTCTGAAGCCTATACCTTAATTCGGACACATGAAGAAAAAATATAGACTAAATCGACCCTATATGGCCTAGCTGACCTAATTTTTTTATGCAAGGAAGAAGGAGCCAAAGGCTGAGCCCGCAAAATGTTCCTTCCAAGAAAAAAGAAAACAATACAAAAGAGAGCCAAATTCAAGATCCATTTAATCGGAGATGCCTGGACACACCGCGTTTGAAAGACTGGAGGTCATTGGAAGTAGGAAATACTGACAAAGGGAGACAGTTCCAAAGTTGACTTGTTGCATAAATGAAGGACTGCATTAGAGAGTTGGACAGGAAAGGGATGAGAGTTTGTTGCTAGATGGGTGCTACGCACCCATCATAGAGGTGGAGGGATGCAAGCAGACAGTTCAGAGGAGCAGTGGCCATGGAAGTAACGATAGAAAAAAGATAAAGATGCAACAGTGCTGCGCAGAGACAGAGGTGAAAGGGAGCCAGTAAGAGGAGGAGAGTTACTGAGACGAAAAGCCTTTCACTCCACCTAATTGAGAAGAGCTGTATGAGGGAAGCCTCCCCACACATAAGAGTTGTACTCTAAACAGGGGCGAATAAAACCCGTGTACAAAGTCAACAACAGTGCAGGGGTAAAGAAGGGACAGAGTCGGCTTAGCACACCTAATCTCTTGGAAGCAGATCTACAAGAGATGCAATATGATCTTTCCAACATAAGTCCCGTGTGAATGAAACCCCAATCATTTTTCAAGGATGATGCAGATGTCATGAATCAAATTCGCGACATTTCCCTTTTGTGAGAAGCCACGAACTATTAGTGGAAAACTCACTGTGTATCGCTCAGTTAACCGTTTCTCTCTCCATTTCGGGGTATACTTTTCAAAACATTCGTCACCGTTTTCAAAAGTGACCGATTTAATGCACGTCACTAAGTGCTGTACTGAGCGATACTATTGTTTATTGTTCGCCCCTGCTCACTCGACCGTTAGAATAATGCGGCCTACTGCTCCCCCTTTGTTCCCACGACTTAGTCAGTCTAGTTGTTGCTTTGACGGAGAGAGGTCCTGTGCTCCAGAAGTGTGAGAGGAGAGGTCAGCTAGCACCCAAGCTCCACAAGATCACAGTCTCCAGTACTCCCACCTTGGTGATACAAAGCATTCATCGACTATAGTATTTCCTTTTGTATTTTCGTAGTCTTAAGAGTTTAGTTAAGGTGTTTTTTTTTTCCTAGGCGTAAGTATTTAGCTTTTGTGTGAGTGAGTGAGTGCGGTCTCATTAATTTGATTTTGAATTGCAACGTTAAATTTATTTTGTAATCAATAAATTTAACAGTTCTTTTTCTTGAGCTTAATGTAAAGTAAAATCTTGTTTCATTTCTCCAAATTAAGCTTATTTCCCACATAGCTCCTAGCTTGCATAGACGTTTTACTATTCATAACTGGTACTTAGACCAGTCTTGTATTAACTTAAAATCCGTTGTGCCAGATAGGAGTTAAGCATCAGCAAGGACCTGATATTATTATTATTAGTAGTTATTTATTGTCAGGGGTGAAGTAACTTTCTCCAGAGGCTAACAGTACTAATTCAGCATTTGTGAGTAATTAGTCTCTGCTGTGTACTGTTGAGAAAGTTTATAAATTCTCGTTCTGAGAGAATCGTGCGAAGCAGGCCAGCGTAAAGTAATCATTGCTTGATGTAGCAAGACAATCATTGTCCCTGCTCTTTAATATTATTGAATATTAATATCAATTAAATAATATTTAAGCATTTTTTTTAAATACACTGTGATATTTTAAAAACCCCGTGACAGCAGAATTGAGCTGGGTATTATTAAACATTAGTGGGTACTCCTGTGGAAGATTTTGACGGGTTGATAGGTGTAAAGACTGAGTGTCTGATGCACTAAAAACAACAAGATTATTTTTACCCCAGTCAGAGATATGAGCCAAGTCAGACATTAGGTGTGACATAGCCTCATCCCTTGTTTGTTAAAGTAACTGCTGAGACAGACGTTGTGGAAACCGAATGGAAAGGTGAAGGGTGGAATAATCAGCCTACGAGTGGATAGGATTAGATGTACAGCTTAGAAGATCATTGATGAATAGAAGGAAGAAAATTGATGATAGGACAGAGCCCTGGGGAAAACCACTGTTGATAGATCTAGGAGAAGAACGATGGCCGTCTACAACAGCAGCTAGAGAACGGCCAGAAAGGAAGCTATAGATGAAGGCACAGATAGTAGGATAGAAAGCATAAGAGGGCAGTTTGGAAATGAAAGATTTATGCTAAACTCGATCGAAAGCCTTTGACATGTCAGGTGCAATGGCAAAGCTTTTGCCATAGTCCCAAAAGGAGGATGACCAGGAGTCTGAAAGGTAGATGAGAAGATCGTCAGTGGAGCACCCCTGACAGAACCCATACTGACGATCAGAAAGAAGGTTGTGATAGGAAAGATGCTTTAAAATTTTTTGTTAAAAATATATTTAACCTGCCGCATGCCGGACATTTTTAGCCCTATGTGTCACTCCCGTGCCAGCCAATTTTCGATTCTTTATTTTTATTTTTATATTTTTTTGCTAAAATGATAGATTTTGATGTGAAACAAACGAATATGACCATAAAAAAACTCACCGGAGGTCAGAAGTGCATTTTTCCTAGTTCCTACGCCCGCCCGCAGGTGCGTGCGTGTGGGGAATCCCCAGCAGAGGTGAGAGAAAACCCGTTTTCTATGCAAGGCAAACTCAGGTATTCTCATCAACGTGACTCGGGGAAGGAATAAGAATGTTCTGTCCACTTTTCTGTCCACTTCACACTCACAAAAAATAATTTCTTACTAATTCATAGAGAAAGCATCCTTTTTTTTTTTTTTTTTTGCAAATAAATCATATACTGTTGCTGCACTATAAGTATCACTGTGAATGCATTGTCTTACAAATACGAGAAAATGTGCACAACTTGACTTCACAATGTACAGCCATTTCACTTACAATAAAATATTTACAAAATGCCTTCACTTTACATAGGCATTATAAGAGTACTTTTGCGCGTCTTACTGGGAATACATCGTCTAACATTTACGAGAACATATGGAAAATTTACTCCACATCATTCAGTCCTTACACTTAAGAGAATATTTTTATAACATGCCTTCATTGTATGGAGTATTGATAACACTTTCTGAGCGTCGTTTTCCATACTTACAACACTTTTTGAGCGTCTTTTTGTCGCTCGTGACTTCCACACAATTGTTACTTAATAGTCAGCGAGAGTATGGTGTTCCTCAAAGCATGGGAATATACATCACACTCTGCATACATATACCTTGAGTCCTTCCGCTGAGTACGTGGCCTTACAGTGCTGTTTGCAAACACGTGACACCTCTGCTAGGGATTTTGACGTGTTGCATTTGGAGGGTCGATCCTGGGGAAGTGTCTAGCAGTGAGATGGATAGGTGTGGCGGCGGTGTGCCATTTCTATCTTTCCCATATTCCCCCACTATCTCCCACACCAGCTCACGATTATAGCCCTCGAAGGTCTCTTGGATGCCAGTGGTATGTGCATGGAGATAGTGAGCGTTGAGGATGGTGATGTCGAGGAGGTGAAAGAATAATTTCCTATACCACTTCATTGTGGGCTGGAAATCGTGGCATCCGATTGATCCACCTGTCGCATATTTACATTGTAGGCTAAGACAGGTTCTGGTTTCCAGACATGGCGCCGCCCTTCTGCCCTGTAATCTATACTGTCTGTTCGGTGTACAAGGGGCCGATGAACAGACAAGAGGAGGAAGACTTCGCGGGTGTGGTGCCATGCTGTTGCAAGGATATTATTGGCCTTGTAAAAAACAACCTCGTTTTTCTGAAGCTTCTTCCCCACCTTCACCATGTGCCGACGGTTCTTCTTTACGGTGCTGCACAGACCGGTTTCCTGGAGGTGAAGCTACCTGGCGAGAAAGGGGGCTTGTGTACCAATTATCCACGTAGAGGATATGCTCACGATGAAGGTATTCCTTGATCATCATTTATACCCCAGCCCCTGAGAGTCCCAAACTTCTATCTTCTGTGATGTCCATCTGACCACCTGTGTACAGGACTATGTCCTCCACATACCCAGTCTTACAGTTGCACATCACGAAGATTTTGAAGTCAAACCTGTGTCTTTTGCTGGGGATATACTGCTGGAAAGCAATATTACCTCTCCATAGCACGAGACTCTCGTCTATGACGAGGTCTCGGTATAGAGAGAAGGAGGTACGGAATTTCTCTCGAAGGTGATAAAAAACTACACGTATCCTCCTCATCCTGTCCATGTTGTTTGCGTTAGCTGGGTCAAGGGTGTCAAAAAAATTTAGGCTGCTCAGGATGTACTGAAATCTATTCCTCCCTGTCATCTTGCCAAAAAATGGTGTCGCCAATACTAGATCAACAGTCCAGTAGGAAGGAAGCTGATTTTTTCTTCAGTATCCCCATCAAAAGCACAAGAGCTAGGAACATGTACATTTCATTCAGGGTCACATCAAGCCCGAACAATCGGCTGTGTGGTGTGTGTCGTTCCCCCATGCTCAAATGCTGCAAAGGCCTTTGTTAGTGCAACAATTTTCAACACAAGCTCAACAGGGAAGTAGTTCCTGAAAAAGTCAAGCCTACTTGAACTATGGTTTAGTTCAGGAACAGTACACCGGGCCTGATTTTCGTGGGTGAACGGGTGAATGTGGGGGATAAAGTCACTCCCGTCCTCCTACTCCCGCGTTGTTTCCTCCTCCTCTTCCTCATCATCGCCTCCGTCGTCCTCGGGTCGTGGGGAAGCTTGGAGAAGTGTGGGGGAAGAGTTTCACGTGAGGTGCTGGATGTGGGGAAGGTGGGAAGACTTTGTCCTGAGGTGCTGGGCTGAGCTGGATCACGTGGGGGCGAGGGAGAGCGCGGGCAACATGACTCACTCTCCCCCAACAATGGAACTTTCCCAAATCGGCCCCTCTTCCTCCTCACACTTTGGTCCCCACGTTGGGAATTTCTAGGTTTCCCCAACCACCCCTGAACTGCTGGACTACCTTCCCCCTCACCTTCCTCCTCATCGTCATGACGTGCAAGACGACGAAATGCAGGTGGCCTCCTTCCAAGTGTTGCCCTAGTGTAGCCCACATACCTTGATTTTTGTGGTGAGGGAATTTCGTCATGATTACTACTTTCCTCCTCAGGCTGGATGTAGTCTTTATCCTGCACGTCGTCATCCTCCACATCATTTTCCCCAGTGTAAGGGACCTTCAGGAGCCCGTGAATCTCCTCGTCAGAGAGACTGCAGCCAGACATTGCTGCACTGTATGACTGACACAAGCAGAGTGAGGCAGAGCGAGCATGAGGGAGGAGTGCGTAGGTGTATGGGGCTGGCCGCCTGAGGGGAAGCAGAGGAAGGGTTGCCCTACAAGCACACCAGTTTTTGTGCACATAACTTGAAAAATGTGGTCACAATGAATTTCTGAAATTGAAGCCATTTTAAAACGGCCCTGGGACTGGTTGCGGTATTATGTCAGACTGTTTTTAAATGGCACTGGCATGCAGCGAATTAAAAACTTTTGAAACACAGGATGTTAACGCAACTGGATAATAGTTAGAGGGTCGGGAATGGTCACCCTTCTTTGGGACTGGCTGAATGAGAGCAAATCACCAGCAAGAAGGAAAGGTACAAGTTGAAAGACAAATGCGAAAGAGTTTACCTAGGCAGGGTGTAAGCACCCCCAAGTATTGCATCACAGAGAAAAGTTTGGTGGAAATCCATCTTTGGGTGTAGCAGGCATCACGCCCACAAGAGTGTTACGGACACACAAACTTATGGGTGTGGTCGTGATAATCCTAAACCCATCAACAGATTGTGACCAAAATTTTCTTGGTGATACAGTATGAAGGGACCATGAACGACTGATTAAATCACAAGGTGAAGGTGTCAACAGTCAAGATCATAAGGATGTGGGTGCCATAATCTTCTAGACCACTTAGTGGATTTTCGACCTAACTTTTGCCAGTAATACAGTATGAAGGGATAGTTAACTGATTAGGTCACTAAAGGTCAAGAGGTGAAAGGTCAAGCCCACATAGGGTCAACTTATTTTATCTTTGGTTTCATATAAACCCACAATTAATATTTTCATGGAGGTTTTACAGCAAGTCAATGCACAAGGCTTGGCAGAGGCATACTGAGCGTCACTTTGCGTCGACAGCTTGAGGTCCGAGTTCTCAGCACTTAATTTTAGTTAGCTATCGAAGGCCAGAATCCCGCAAGATTGCTTCTTTCAAGAAAAAACAAAAACAAACTATGAGAGAGCCAAATCCAAGATCTGTTCATTTCGAGATGCCTGGACACAGAGAGACTAAAAAACTGAAGATCTTAGGCAGCAGGAATAACAGACATTCCAGAGTTGGCTTGTTACATATATGAAGGACAAGAAGTAACTGTTAACTTTTGCATTAGAGAGTTTAACAGAAAATGAATGAGAGTTTACTGCCAGACAAGTGTTATGCACTCACCGTAGTGATGGAGGTATGCAACCAGCCAGTTCAGAGAGCCAGTGACCATTGAAGTAGCTATAGAAATAGACAAAGATGCAACAGTGTAGTGAAGAGACAGATGTTGATGGGAGTCTGTAAGAGGAGGAAAGTAAATGATATAAAAAGACACTGACCCCCACTCATTTCAAAGCCAAAGGTGGATGTTGCATATATGTATGCAACGACCTATCTTGTTCTCGTGTTCCTGAACTTGATTCTTCTTAATTCTCTACTCTCTGGCTTCGGCTCTCCTGTCATTCTTTGACTAAATATATCTGCGCTGTTTACATATCACCTAATTCTACTGACTATCAAAAATTCTTTGACTTTCTTACTTCTACGATTGAACACATTCTATCCATTTCTCCTTTCTCTGGAATCTCCATTCTAAGAGATTTCGATGTTCACCACAACCTTTGGCTCTCCTCTCCTTTCACTGATCCGCCTGGTGAACAAGCCTACATCTTTTCTATCCTAAACGACCTAGAGCAGCTTGTACAGCACCCTACCCATATCCCTAACCGTCTTGGAGAGAGTTCCAACATACCTGACCTCTTCCTTACAACTAATCCTTCTGCTTACACTGTTAATCTTTTCTCTCAGTTGGGCTCCTCCGGTTATAATTTTGTTACCTTAACCTGTCCTGTCACTCTGGTATGGCTTGTGGACCCTCCAAAGAGACGTCATCTGTGGCACTTTGGAGCTGCGGATTGGGAGGCCCTCAGGCAGTACTTCTTTGATTTTCTCTGGAATGATTATTGTTTCCATGACCGGGAGTCATCTGAGTGTTCTTTGCGCATTATGGAGATTATTCTCTCAGCCATGGAAGCATACATTCCATTTTTATATCCTTTGACTAATGCAAGAGAGCCTTGGTTAAATCACGCTTGTTCTAATGCTATCCGCAACAAGGAGGGGGTATATAAAAGGTACCGGAGCCAACCCACCCCTGAATCACATCTTTTTTATGTTTCTGCCCGGGATCGTGCTAAGTCTGTTCTTCGCTCTGCAAAAAATAATGTCATCCATACTAAATGCTCGCAACTCTCCAACTCGAATTCTTCCCGCTCCTTCTGGCACCTTGCCAAAAACCTTTCTAACAACTTTACCTCATCATCCTTCCCTCTTCTTTTCTATTCTGTAGCTATATCTTCTACTGATAAAGCAGATCTGTTAGCTCAGACTTTCTCCTCCAAATCACCATAGACAATTCCGGTGCTGTTCCTTCATCACTTCCCCCCTCTGACTTCCTCATGACTGTCATTAAAATTTCTTCAGCTGATGTATTTCCTGCCATCACTGGCCTCAATACTAACAAGGCATATGGGCCTGATGGAGTTCCTCCTGTTGTCGTCAAGAACTGTGCTTCTGTGCTTACACCCTGCCTAGGTAAACTCTTTTGCCTTTGTCTTTCAACTTGTACTTTCCCTTCTTGCTGGAAGTTTGCTCTCATTCAGCCAGTCCCAAAGAAGGGTGACCATTCCCAATCGTCCAGTTGCTTGAACATCCTGTGTCTCAAAAGTTTTCAGGCCGATTCTTAACAGAAAAATTTTAAAGCACCTTTCTTATCACAACCTTCTTTCTGATCGTCAGTATGGGTTCCGTCAGGGACGTTCCAATGGCGATCTTCTCACCTACCTTTCAGACTCCTGGTCATCCTCCTTTCGGGATTTTGGCGAAAGCTTTGCCATTGCACTTGACATCTCAAAGGCTTTCGTTCGAGTCTGACATAAATCTTTAATTTCCAAACTGCCCTCCTATGGTTTCTATCCTTCTATTTGTGCCTTCATCTATAGCTTCCTTTCTGGTCGTTATATACTTGCTGTTGTAGACGGCCATCGTTCTTCTCCTAGATTTATCAAAAGTGGTGTTCCTCAGGGCTCTGTCCTATCACCAACTCTCTTTTATTCATCAATGATCTTCTAAGCTGTACATCTAATCCTATCCACTCGTATGCTGATGATTCCACCCTTCACCTTTCCATTCGGTTCCTGCAACGTCCATCTCAGCAGTTACTTCATCAAACAAGGGATGAGGCTATGGCACACCTAATGTCTGACTTGGCTCGTATCTCTGACTGTTGTAAAAATAATATTGTTATTTTCAATGTATCAAACACTCAGTTTTTACATCTATCAACCCGTCAAAATCTTCCACAGGAGTACCCACTAATATTTAATAATGCCCAGCTGAATCCTGCATCATCCTCGAACATGGTTAGAATTTCATTCACACGGGACTTATCTTGGAAAGATCATATTGCATCTCATGTGAAATCTGCTTCCAAGAGATTAGATGTGCTAAGCCGACTCCATGCCTTGTTTACCCCTGCACAGTTGTTGACTTTTATAAACGGGATTTATTCCCCCCTATTTAGAGTACAACTCTCATGTGTCGGGAGGCTCCCCACATACAGCTCTTCTCAATAGGGTGGAGTGAAAGGCTATTCGTCTCATCAACTCGCCTCCACTTACTGGTTTCCTTCAACCTCTGTCTCTTCGCCACACTGATGCCTCTTTATCTCTTTTCTATCGCTACTTCAATGGTCACTGCTTCTCTGAACTGTCTGCTTGCATCCCCCCACCTCTACAATGGGTGCGTAGCACCCGTCTGGCAACAAACTCTCATCCCTTTTCTGTCCAACTCTTTAATGCAAGACTTAACCGTTACTCCCAGTCTTTCATTTATGCAACAGGTCAACTCTAGAACTGTCTCCCTCTGTCTGTATTTCCTACTTCCTCTGATCTCTAGTCTTTCAAACGCAGTGTGTCCAGGCATCTCGAAATGAATGGATGTTGAATTTGGCTCTCCTTTGTATTATTTTCGTTTTTTTCTTGGAATGAGCGTTCATGCGGGCTCATGCCTTTGGTTCCTTCCTCGCATAAAAAAAAAAAATGTGGGTAGCCTCCCCACACATGAGTTGTATTCTTCTCAGAGGGAAATGAAACCCTACTATAAAATCAACATTTTAGCAGAGGTAAAGATGGCACAGAGCCGACCTAGAAAACCCAATACCTTGGAAACAGTTTCTACAAGAGAGGAAATATGATCTTACGAAGATAAATACCGACAGAATAAAACCCCAAGTATGTTCAATGATGATACAGGATTGAGCTGGATATTGTTAAAATTATAGGAAGATTCTGACAGTTTGAAAGATGTAAGATCTGTTCGTGATGCATAAAGAACAGATTACTTTTACCCCAGTCACAGATATGAGCAAGTTAGACCTTAGATGTGCCATTTCCTCAACCCTTGTGTGTTATGCAAATGCTGAGATGGATACTACGAGAAACGAATGGAGAGATGAAGAGTGGAGTTATTAGCGAATGAGCAGACAGGGTTGGATGCACAAGTTATAAGGTCAATGATGAAGAGAAGGATGGGAGTTGGTGATAGGGCAGAATCCTGAGGAAGAACGGCGACCATCTAGAATAGCAGCTATAGAATGACCACAAAGAGAGATGAAGGCACAGAAAGACAGAAACCATAAGAAGACAGTTTGAAAATTGAAGAATTATGCCAGACTCGATCGAAAGCCTTTAGGATTCAAGTTCAATGGCAATGCTTTAGCCAAATTCCTAAAAGGTGGATGACCTGGGTCTAAAAGGAAGATGAGAATATCTCCACCGGAGCATCCCCGGCAGAACCCACACTGGCGATCGAAAAGGTTATGATAGGGAAGTCGCTTTATTTGTTGTTGTTGTTAAGAATAGATTCAAGAACTTTTGAAATACAGGATGCTATAGCAATTTGGAGATAGTTAGAGGGTTGGGAATGGTCATCCTTCTTTGTGACAGACTGAATGTGAACAAACTTCCGGCAAGAAGGAAAGGTACAAGTTGATGGACAAAGGTGAAAGAGATAACCTAGGCAGGATGTACGCACAGACGCAGTTTCTGAGGACAACAGTAAGGGCCTCATCATGCATATATGCCTTGTAAGTACAGTACTGAGGCCAGTGATGGCAGAAAGTACATCAAATTAAAATTTTATGTTAGCCATGAGGCAGTCAGTGGAGGGAAGTGATGGAGGATCAGCACTGGAATGTCTAAGGTGGATTTGGAGGAGAAAGCCTAAGCAAAGAATTCTTGTTTTTTAAGTAGAAGATACAGCTACAGAGCCACAGAGCAGAAAAGAGGATGGAAGGATGATGAAGTAAAATTGTTAGAAAGGTTTTTGGCAAGGTGCTAGAATGAGTAGGAAGAATCTGATGAAACGAGTTCAGAGCATTTAGTACGAATTAAATTAATCTTAGGAGAGCGAAGAGAGACAGCATGGTCATGGGACCATAATTATACATCAGTAACTGACCCTCTTACGACTCGATTCATTCCATTCCAGCCATGGACAGATGTGTACATTAAGTTGAGTGTAAGTCAAAATATGCTAATCCTAGTATAACGAGTATTACACTCACAAGATTTGGACAACTCTCATATTGTATTTCTGTTTGCGACAGATGGTTACATTCAGCTGAGAGTGAGTCACAGAAGCCTGGGTTTTAAGAGGGAACCAAGGAATAACCATTGGCATTAAACTCTGCAGTATCCTCCTCACATTAGCGACTGGAGTAAAAATACTCGAATAGCTGAATATAAAATACACGTTTCAACCTCATTAGCACTGTGTTATATGTGATCAGGCAAGTGTTTACTATTTAACTGTTACAAATTTTTTAATGATATAGTTTCTACCTGCGACGAAGCCGACAGGTCTTAAAGCGGTATGCCTGGGCGATTTTTTTTTCTTCTTCTTTCAAGGAATGTTAAAATATCTGCTCTTGCAGAGCTCTGAACGATTTTCATATTAATACAAAGCTGTTCAGCTTGAAAGCTTGAGTTGATCTGACATGTCAGCTGTTGCGTCAGCTGACGCATCAGCTGACTATAAGGCGATTTTCAATTTCGGATATAAGGAGGCATTTTAATGACTTTCTTATGAAATACAGTGATGCTCAGCTTGAAATTTTGAGTTGATTTGACGACAGCTGTTGCATGGCTGCAATAGTTTCGCAGCAGGTCTATTGAGATGATCTTGTTTCAGTTTATACCCTCAAGGCTACACACACACACTACAACAATCTCTCTCTCTCTCTCTCTCTCTCTCTCTCTCTCTCTCTCTCTCACACACACACACACACACACACACACACACACACAGACACGTTACCACAGGTCCCCACATAATAGTTTCTTCCGTGTCCTCAAAGCATAACACGTCTTAAGAGGAAGTTTACGGCCCAGGCCTACTTAAGAGACAGTTATTGACTCTATCCTTTTGTTGTTGTTGTTGTTATAGTAACAACAACAACAATAATAATAGTAATAGTTAGTTACCTGTTTACTTAATGTGTAGCCACGATAAGGAAGCTTTGCCATAAATACTTATGGTACTGATTGCCTTAATTGGCTAACTGTATGCTTAACTGTAACTATATTCCTTTCAGATAATGAGAGAGACTACCGCTAGTTTCTGGAAAGTTACATCTTTACAGATTTTGTGGTTTTCTCTAAACCATGTTATAAAGAAAACACTAAGCAGATTTGAAATCGATACTTTCCACTAGGCTGAACTGAAATTTATTTGACCAAAATTATCAGCATACTTCATAATAGTATTTTCAACCAAATACGTTTATCTCAATTAGTTTATATTTCATTTTCAGATATGCAGTTTTTGTACCGTAAATGAGTATATAACTTCAAAAAATCGGTCAAAGTTATCTACTGTATATCTGGCATAAGTACTTTGGTTTTCTTAGGGTACCTTCCTGTATAATGTCATTAAAATCGAAGGAAAATAAGTGCAGAGAAGAAGAATGATACTTATCAGAACTAAGCTGTGCCATATATATGAGGAAGCTTAATAACAACAACAACAACAATAATAATAATAATAAAAATAATGATCACCATCATCATCATCATCATAATGATGATAATAATGAAAAGAATAATTTATAATTAATAATTATAATTTACAATAATAATAATAATGGTCCTAGAGAGAAATGAAATCACTGAATGTACAGTGATGTTGGATGATGAGGAAATGGAAAATGAAAGTGCATTCAAGTACTTGAGTAGTGTGATGAGTAAGGATGGAAGTTCGGAGGGCGAAGTGCTTCAAACGGTACAACAAGCAAGAAAGGTTGCTGGTTCTTTGAAAGCAGTGATAGAAACAGGGAAATGAGCATGGGAGTAAAAAAAGAAGCCTCATGACAGTATTGTGATACCAACTCTAACGTATGGAAGTGAAGCTTGGACCTTGTTGGAAAGACACAAGTCAAGAATGAGAGCAGTGGAAATGAGTTATGAGGGGTGATTAGAAAGAAATGACAGTGAGTCCATAAACTTTTATTAGCATGAAGAACTATCAAACTATGACTCACATTCCTTCAAAGTACTCCCCTCCAACCTCTATGCAGCGTTCCATTCTCTTTCTCCACTTCATGAAGCAAGCGTGGTACTCTGAAGACGGTATACTTCGGAGTTCTGAATTGACGGTCCGTGCCAAGTCTTGGATGCGATGAAATTGCTTCCCAGCGATGGCAGATTTAATTTTTGGAAACAACCAAAAGTCACAGGGAGCCAGGTCAGGGGAGTAGGGTGGGTGGGGGAGCAGAGTTATACCTTGTTGTTCTAGGTACTGCATAGTGAGGCGAGCTTTGTGGGGTGCAGCATTGTCGTGGTGCAGCAAAAGGCGAGACCGACGGCGGGTTGGTGCGGTGTTGGCCTTGTGTTCCAAGACTTGTGGAAGGACCTGGTCTGTGTAGTATTGGGCTGTGATAGTGGACTTTTCAGGCATCACATCCACGCATATTGGTCCTTGAGAATTGAAAAAGATGGTGAAAAGGCGCTTCCGGCTGCGAAATCCTTCCTTCAAAATCTGAGGTCGAGGGTCTTCATCGCCCAACAACACCATGTTTGACTGCTTGTCACGGGTTGTGAAGAATGAAATCCAACACTCATCTCCAGTAGCAACAACTGAGAACCGTTTTGGACCATTTGGTTCAAATTCAGCAAGCCAGACACGACAAATCTTCACCCGTTCAGCCTTTTGCTCATCAGTCAACAAATGGGGTATCCATCGACAACACTTCTTCCTCAGGTGTAATTGTTCATGCACGATGTCATATGCACTCCCATAACTGATATCAAGCTCCAAGGCTAAGAACCTAAGAGTTACAGTTGGATCCTCGTCAATGATGGACCGTGCACGGACAGTTGTTGCTTCGGTCACGGATGTCCGGGGGCGTCCAGAGCGTTGTTCATCTTTCAATTCAGTTTTTCCTGCAGTGAAAGCACGAATCCAGCGGGAAACAGTTTCCAGGGAAGGAGTAGTGTCTGGATAAACTTGTAATAATTCCCCTCGAATCTCTGTTGCTTTCTTTCCCAGTTTCCACCTCGTAAAAATGTAGAACCTGCAGCCTTCTTTCGAGTAATCCATGTTTCTGGCCAGAGAGCAAAAACAAGAGTGAAGCATTCACTCACAACAATAAAACAAGAAAAGTCAGGCATACGGCGACAAGTTCAAACTCGTAAGGACAGGCAACTCTGCGCTCTCCTTGCTCCCCTACCTCCCATCATTCAAGGTTTTCATGTTATAGCACGAACTGTCATTACTTTCTGATCACCCTTTTGAGAGAAGCATGAGTTACATGGAGAAACAGACTGTTAACTGGAAAAGTGAAGGAACGTTGAGGTGTGGATGTCATAGAAAGCGTTAAGTGAAATACACTGAGGTGGTTTGGCCATTTCGAAAGGGTGGAGAGCGAGAGACTAACAAGGAAAGTGTATGTGAGTGAGGTGGAGGGGGGAAAGGGAGAGGGAGACCATGGATGAGAAGGAAGGATGGAATGGAGAGGGGAGCAGGGTAGTGCAATGACGGGGGACCGGGCGTCATGAAGGAGATTTGTTTGTGGCCATCCCTTACCGGATTAAGGCGTCTGACAATGGATAGGCAATAATAATAATAATAATAATAATAATAATAATAATAATAAAAATAATAATAATAATAATAATAATAATAATAATAATAATAATAATAATAATAATAATAATAATAATTTTTTATTATTATGATTATTCAATATCCAGTCCCTCTTTTGAGGGGTTGGCTTCAGCAACAATACTTCTCCATAGCTGTCTATCCATGGCATCCGTTTCCAGGAGTCCAGCGTCTCTCAGTCTCACTGAACCACATCTTTCCGCCTAACTCTTCGCCATAGTTTCGACCTCATTCATTTAACTGGCCTTTTCGTGTTTCCTTGAATGTCTCCTACCTCTCTCGTCCCACCGCGTGACCATACTATCTCCTATGATGGAATTCCATTCTTCTCACTGATGTACACCACCCATTCTCTCTTTGTATCATGCTTTTATACCCTGAGTAGTTTCTTCAGATTAACATCACCTTTCACTGTATTCTTCCTTCCCTTAGACAACCGTATCTAGTTTACAGTATGAAGGACTTACTGAAGCGGGCGATTAGGTATAGTTTTCACTAACTCCTTCATACTTATGATTCACTCCCTGACAGCTAAAATCTCCTGGCATTAGCTGATACAGAATAATGGAGATTCCTACACATGACATGATATATCATATAAGCCTTTTTTATGTGGATTCTTATTCCATTTATAATATTCAAGAGAGTTTTTACGAGCTATATTAATAAATAAACTAGTAAGGAAGAGGTGCATGATTCACTAGTTTCCTTCTGAGGGAACTGATCTACTCTCACACCTTCATTGCTAAGTCGTGGTAGAAAGAAATTCACTGAGCTTAAGTTATGGGATCAGAAAGTCTCTTTGGTTGCTTGTCAAATCAGATCTCCAGTCTGATTACACTTGGCCACTAACTGAACTGAAAGGGGTTATGGGAGTTTCCCGAAAGAAACCGGTATACTCTTTTCACTTTAGCTTTCCTAAAACTGCCATCTCTCCATTTTTGAAAGTTGAGTTGTAACGACAGATTAAATTAGAATATGATGTTAGTCATGAAAAAGTGTTATGATAAGGACGCAGAGCCGCAGTATAATCATATTCTGTCATCGAGCTAGGTGAAGTAAGCTGTAAAAGGATGAGAAGATGTGTCAAGTTATAGTAACACGAGCATAATGCAACCCCTAACATCCCTTACCTCTCTGCCTTGGGTTGGTGGTCGCCCTGTAACTTGTTATCAAGCATTCAACTTGTGTTGTTCCCAGGAGACATTGACGCATGTTTGATGACTTAGACACTCACCAGACATTATCTAATCTAAGATACCCTACGCAACCCTAACAGATCTAACCTTATTCTAAATTACTTACGCAACCCTAATCAAATTTGATCTTATCAGACCATATTTTAAGCAATACTTGACAGTCTTTACCTCATCTCTGTTGACTTATGGAGACCGTAACATACCTTACCTCGCACTATATAACGTATGCAACAGTGACAGTCCTTACATCATATTAGATAACTTATGTAGTTCTTAAATTCTCATCTCATATTACTGTAGATAACTTATGCAACTATGACAGTCCTTACCTCATACTAGGTGACCCATGCAATTCTTAACAGTCCTTACCTCACATTAGAGAACTTATGGAACTCTGACAGTATCTGCCTCAAAAGATGAAACATATGCGGTATATAACGTTCTTACCTCATTCTAGATAAACGATGCGATTCTTAACAGTCGTACCTCATACTGGTTAATTTTCAAAACCATTACAGAGGTTACCTCATAGCATACAACTTATGCAGTCATATGAGACCTTATTTCTTGTAAAATTTCTAATGCATCCGTACCTTAAGCTAAGTAACTTTCGCAACCCCGAGCAGATGAAACCCCATGCTAGACTGTTCATGCAACTCCTAATGGAGAAAGACAGACATTAATTCTGCCACTTATATGAATAAGAAATTTACCTAAGATGTTTTTTTCATTATTATCATTATTATATACGATTTACCCAGGCGACTTTAATAATGAGAAGAGTTCTGTCAGCCCATTAACATTCACTTTCCATCTTAAGGAAAACATTCCCCTTGCTAAATATACATGCCCACTAATAGCAAGCATGACAGATGAAAGAATATTATATCTTCGGGCTGGAAAAATTAATCATATCGCCTGATCTTTGAACAACTTCCATTACCCTATCACATTTACCCTGACTATTCCTTACCTCACTGCCCTCTAAGAACCATTGTAGTGACGGCTGGTGTTCGCCGTGGAAGGGCTGCCGCAGTTGACACCCGACCTTGATCAGCTCTGAGGGTTCGTAGATCTCACGCGCCCCCACCAGCACGGGCGGAACCAGCGGCTCTTCTGGCGGTGGCAAGATCAGAGGAGAGTTAGATCGGAGCAGGCAACAGACGGAACAACATCACGCTCTTCAGTTGTATGATACCTCTACCTTTGTTATACCCCCTACACTATATTTTCTATCATTATCCCAGTCTGGGATACAAAAGGGATAGAACGACAATAAACTGAGGTACTGTATAACATCTAGTCCTCGTTTACATACAAGGGCGAGAGACGTCGAGAGACAACGCGAATGGGGACGAGATCGACAGGCGGAATACGTGAGTGGGATGATGACCTGTTACTCTCCGAAAACTATGTCAAAATAATTTCTAACATCAGGGTGACACAACTCCAAAATATAGCAACAAGCCAAGCCAATACACATACATTTGACATCTGGCAGTTGTTTTGGCAGTTCCAGTGTATCTCTGTTGTCATTACGCTCATTCTATCATTATACTCTGTTCACATTAACGACCTAAAATTACCAGCTCTACATCATAAAAGCAGAGGTGTAACAAGAAGAAATGTTTATTTAATGCTAGTCACGACTTAATGCTGTCGAATGTGGAGCCGTAACTCTGTTTTATCTCTCTCGCCATCACCAGCTCAAGAGAAACCATAGACTCCCTTGGCTTGGAATAAGAAGAGGAGATATGGAGAGTCATTATTCCCTTTCTTAACCACCAGACACTCAATCACGCTCACTAATTCTATAGACAGTAAAAAATCAGAGTGCTTCTTCTGTATCTTCACGACTACCGCTCTCGCACATTCCTCATTCATATCAGTTGTAAAGAATCATATTCCTCACGCCCCCACCAGGACAGGAAACGCCAGCGGATCTCCTATTAAAAAGAAAAAGAAAAACGAATTAGTTGAGTTTGTTATGGTCTGGCTGCGGAGGGTATTGAATTTGTCCTTGTCCAATGAGACACTTGGAACAGAAGACTGGCACATCCTCTCTTTATTGGTGCTTTCTTGCCTAGGAAATAATCTGAAATAATCCATTATCTCACCAGTATCAGACAACACACAATACCCATCTTCAGAAAGTGTCTGTACTCCCAGTTCGTATATCCATAGCCTCTGTTGTAAACGGCAAATGCTCTTTATGTTTATCAAAAATGTTTTCCCCAGTTACCCTATGCTTCATCAGCTCTCTCCCACGTATTTACCAATGATTTTTTTAGCACTACAGCTAGTCATACTGACCCATACATTGCTTATTCCATTCTAAACACTTCCATCTTCCTATATTCGTGTCTATCACTATAATAATCAGGTGGTTAAAAAATAATCCTTCCACCTTCAAGAAACCACATCGTCCATATGACAATCCTTTTACTCATAACAATACCCTCATCCTGCCTGCATAACTTTCTCATTAACCTTTTCATTCCTTTTCTGTACATCATGGGCTTGATGTTTTCAGACAAGTTATCTAGGCTCACCAGATATCACTAACCCTACCTTCAATTTAAGGGTCCTCCTAAGCTGTTGGCCAAATGCAAGAATTTGGCCACATTTTTATACCCTGAAGGTTTCATGGTGATAGCTGAAGCCGTTCATGAGATACAGTGGTGGTAAAGCCGGGCGATTAAAACTAGTTGACCCTTGGCAGCCATTTTGATGACCCTGACCGTGACCCCGAGTGCCCATTTTCGAACTCGGCCAAGATTTTAGCCATACCTTGATACCCTGAAGGTTTCATGTTGATACCTCAAACCATGCATAAGATATAATGGGAACACGAACACACACACACACACACACACACACACACACACACACACACGCACACACACACACACACACACACACACACACACACACACACACACACACACACACACACACACACACACACACAGAGGCAGGCAAAAACATTATCGCCCCACCTTCTAAAGGCTGGCGATGACTAGAACTCTGTAACTGTCGTGTGGACAGTCACTAGATTCCACCTACTGTTTCTTACAAATAACCTTGATCCCACTGAAGAGATTTGGTTCTTTTAAAAATGAAATGAAACAGACTCTTAGGAACTGGCCCTACAAGTTTCATTTTTAGATTACCTGCTCAGGTCCCACTGAAACCTCTGGTAGACGTGACCACCGTATCTCGTTCACTTATAATACTGATGTGACTGTTTCTGCTATTGCACGTAAAGAATTTGGATTTTATATTCTATCAGCAATGACCAATGCCAAGACACATAACTTGGGCTCTTCAGATTCCTTCCACAGCCTCTGGTTCTCCTGCAATCGTCATGAGACTCTGATGCCAGAATAATAATAATGCCAGCAAAAACAATAGTCTCCACCTATGTAGGTGGGGACTAAATACGGTATTTAAAATATATTTATGCTTTTCGAAAAGAGATTTTGCCAATCTTTTCAAGATATCTCTACGCATTTCATGAATCATTTATAATTATATACAGAATAAGGAAAGTAGCAAGCACTTTCAGACAGTTTTATCATAGTAAATGATTTGTCAAGTAGGCTGTTATAATTACCTCAGTTTAGAGCTGATTAAAGTGAGAATTCGGGATTTTTTAAAATAAACAGTGCAAAGCTGTCATCTCCCTTAGTGTCAAATGCAGTGTTAAATATTATAGTGTGTTATTTTTGCATTAATTTGTAAGATTTATATATAGCATTACGACTAAAATCTTGTATCTCTGTTGGTGCATTAATAACATAAATAAACACTATATAGTGCGTAACAATTATTTACTTGCAAATCATGAACAAATATTTTTCCAGACTGAGAGCAAGTGCATTAAGTACGGATGATGACAATGTGAGTCCACATGGTGATTCAGAATTATCTTCTTCAGAACCATGTCCGGAGCGGTGAACTTCGACACCAGTACAAGGCCCAAGCAAACCTCAAAAAAGGAGTTTGTCGACAATATACGCATAACTGCCTGAGTCTCAGTTTTACATTGACTGGATATAAAACCGCACCTCAGCCTCTGTGTTCGAACTGTGTTGAGAAGTTTTCCAATGCAAATAAGGTCCCAGTCAAGATGTCTGTCGTTAAAACATGGATATCTGGCAAGCAAGGATGTTTAATATTTTCAAAGAGTTTTGGAACAGCAGAAATTCCAACTATCATATTTTACAACACGAACCTGTCTCAGACAAGATGCAGTTTACAGATTATATCTTATCAAGTGGCTGAACTGATAGCTCAGCAGACGAAACCACATACAATAACTGGAAAAGAATTTAATTTGCTTGCCAGCTTCATGAATGTGAAAACTTTATTTGGTGACGATGCTTAGCGAGAAGTTAAAAAAATTCCGGTGGCTGATAATTCAGTTGGCAGAAGAATAGTTGATATGTCAGCTAATATAAACGTGTTTCTGAAAGTATGAACAATTCCAAACTTGCGATTCAAGTTGACGAATGGAACAACATGAGTGGAAAACCACTGTTACTTGCCTGTGTCAGATTCATTCACAATGACGAAATTGTTACACGTTTTTATGGTGCAAGGAACTAGAAAAAGATTCTAGAGGGCAAGATATTTTCCATAGCTTGTCTGACCATTTAGAACATTTTTAGAGTATATGGGATTTTGGTGTTGGATTTTGTGCAGAAGGAGTCCCATCTATGATATGGAATGCGAGAAGCTTGGAGTCAATTATTAAACAAAACAATTCAGATGTAATATCAATTTACTGTTTTTTACACGGAGAGCTGGTTTTAGATCAGGCTGCACACATCATGAACTTCAATGCAGAACCGCTAAATGTGCGGTCATTTGCTCAACCATGCAAAGACATGGACTCAGAACACCAATGCCTAATTCTGCACACTGCTGTTCGATTGCCGTTTTAAGGAAAATTTCTAAATTGCGTGTTGAGACTGAAGAACGAGTTAACAGAAATTTTGAAAGAAGAAAGGAAACCATTGTATCAACATCCAGATAACAGTGACTGGTGTGCAAAGCTGCCATAATTGGCCGATATCTTTTCTCGGTAGAATCTGCTCAGCACCAGTATCCAAGGCTGCAACGATAATATCCTCATGACCAGACTACAGACAAACTAGCTTCATTAAAAAAAATGTTTCAGCTCTGGCTTGGAAAAGCGATGTAACACAGCTTCAAAACGTTCCTACTGATAAATAGTTATAAAACAAGCAATGAACTGCACGGTCTCATGCAGGAACATCATAAAACACTGTTGTATGAGGAGACTTGGGACGTTTCACCTGATTTGTGGTCGAGTCTCTCCCTCAGAAAGAATTCAATAAATCTCCCGTGGCAGGGTCAATGGAGCAGGAGAAATGTTCTGACATGCAAGCCATTCATTGGTGACTAAGACAAAGATAATATATTGAAAGGACTGCAGGTCAACTCCACACCTTTCACTCATATGTTGCCATATACTGAGAGGCAATTTCCACAGCAGTGACACCTGTGGTGCGGTATTATCTGTCGGTCATATCCTGCACTGTCAATGATTTGTTCATGAACATGTTTCACTTATAAAGAAGTGGTGCCGAGCGAAAAAAAAAAAAAAAACTCCACCAACAGCAGTTATTCTATTGCTGTTAAATACTTAATCGTTACAGTCATCTATCGTCAGTACACAAAGACTAAGGTAGTGGCATAAATGTTTTCAAGTTACACCCTCTGAAAATCCCTGATCTTGTGCTTGATCTTTCAAGGTCACCCAAGGTCAAAGGTCATGGTGCCAAATGAAAGCCCATATGAGACTTTCTATACCTTGACAATAGTAAATACCGGTATATCTGTCTTCAACAAGTTTCGAGTTATAGCTCCCGAAATATCCGTGACCTTGAGTTTGAACTTTCAAGGTTACTTAAGGTCAAAGGTCATGGTACTAATTAAAAACCCATACGGGACCTCCTGTATGATGATAATAGTGTCTCTATCTTCAACGAGTTTCGAGTTATGGCCCCCTGAATATTCGTGATCTTGAACTTGACCTTTCAAGATCACTCAAGATCAAAGGTCTTGGTGTCAAATGAAAGCCCATATTACGAGTTCCTGCATGTTCTTGATCGTAAGTATATCTTCAGTCAGTTTCAAGTTACAGCCCTTTGAAAATCCGTGACCTTGATTTTGACCTTTCACTGTCACTTGATTACTAAAAAATTTAATAATTTTCTTTTGGGACCAGTGCCCAAATATCCTGAAAGTTTCATGTAATTTCATTAGCCGTTTTTTCGTAATGTTGCCAACAAACAATGAAACAAACAAAGAAACAAACATAGAAAATCGATCAAAAACAATACCTTAATAACTGTGGTGCAGCAGATGTCTCCTTCACCCTTTCCACCATCCAGGGTGATGGGAATATTGCTATGACAGATAAATTGAGGAGCTTTCTTGAGGGAGACCAGACTGATCAGAATGGTGACTTATATTTTGTGGTTATGGTTTTATCGACTGTAAATATGTATATATATATTATATAACTGGGGTTGACAGTTGACATATTGGAAAAAGATCCTGCATCTGACTGATCTGTTTCTTATATTGATGTCCCCAACATTAAACCACGTACAGTACCTCGCCTGACAGTTATCAATTGATGAGTGCAAATGTGCCTTATAGAAAAACACTGGGCATTCTCAGTCGATGGTGTTCTGTTGGACGTGGTACTTTCTGTAATTATGTACATGAGTTCCATCTTAAACTGGGCCGCCAGGTGATGTATACAGTTCTAGACCCCCTGGTTCTATGACATATATTGATGTCCCTTACATTTAACCATACTTCTTGAACGAGTCAGCAGGTGATGAGTGCAGATATGTAATATAGTGAGGCATTATATATGTGCAGTAGATGGTGTTCTCTCGTTCAAGGTATTTTTCACATCAGTGTAGGTTTAGCTATTTGAATCTGTAGAATTTAATATAGGTTAGCAATTTTTCTGTTTATTAATTGAAGGATATTAGATTAGGTTTCCATTTTTTTCTTTTTTTGTTCTAAATTCTGAAAGAAATGAAAAAAAATAGAAAGAAAAAGGAAATATATATAATTTAATAAATATATACAGTACAAATGTGTATTTATAAATAAATAATTATATATATATATATATATATATATATATATATATATATATATATATATATATATATATATATATATATATATATATATGGAGCCTCTCTGATACAGTGGCAGAGTGTGCGTCTCACGCTGGTGGACGTGGGTTTGCCTCCCGTCAGAGTTGTAAAAACTTTGGGAAGCGTTCACTGAACCACTTACTGCTTTGGCGGACGTAAGGGGTACTGTGGTTGCACCAGTGTCGCATACTAGTATGCTTGCAACCAGTCGGCTTAAGGCTGGCCGATAACACTTGGTTCACAGACTACACACACATCCAAAGCCACTCCAACATTACATTTACGCTCACAAGCACATCTCACCCTACATACAGTCTCTGTTAGACAGCCTAAGGCACTGGGTAGAGATACGGAGGCTGTATCGTCCCTGCTTCAGTATGGGTAGGCCGGTCGTGCAGTGGACACTCAATGGCTGACGATGATAATGGTGATTATATATATATATATATATATATATATATATATATATATATATATATATATATATATATATATATATATATATATATATATATATATATATATATATATATATATATATATATATATATATATATATATATATATATATATATATATATATATATATATATATATATATATATATATATATATATATATATATATATATATATATATGAGGTACAGTGGTAAAGTGTGCGTTTTCGTGCACTGGAGAGCGAAGGTTCGCTCCCCGCCAGGGTAAAAAACTTTGGGAGCGTTCTCCTGGCCGCGTACTGCTTGGTGGACATCAGGGGTGCTGTGGTTGAACCAGTGTCGCATTCTATAAACTATGCTTGCACCCAGTCGGCTAGCGCGGGCCGATTACACTTGGTTCACAGACTACACACACATCCAAAGCCACTCCAACACTACAATTACACTCACAAGCACTTCACACCCTACATACAGTCTCTACCAGACAGCCTAAGCCACTTCGTAGAGATACATTGGCTGTATCGTCCCCACTTCGGTTCGGAAAGGCCGGTCCTGCAGTGGATACTCAAACGGCTGATGAATATATATATATATATATATATATATATATATATATATATATATATATATATATATATATATATATTGCCTTAATGACCAGGTGCTTCGGCCCCAGTGATCTATGACAAAAAATAAAAAATAAAAATGTCTCCTGTCTAATGTTTTACGTGTCCCGTCTTCTTTTAGTTCGTATACCTCTCCTTGACTTAATTAGAAAAGAAATAGCTTAATGATCTTCCAAAGCTTCCAGTTCACTGCCCTACTAAATAGCATCGGTAAAGATACAATACTATTTGAAAATAGTGTTAAGAAATACTTCTCAGTAATGCGGCCAGAAATAAAACATAATACACACATAGATGCACATACATACACAAACACACAGGAAAATCTCTCTCTCTCTCTCTCTCTCTCTCTCTCTCTCTCTAACACACTCACAGGCGTCCGCAGCCACATGTTTATTTGCTTGTTTGCGCGGGCTGTGCTGGTATTTGCATAATACATACGTACTTCCACGAGGCATCTACACTACTCTTCTCTCTCTGTCTCTCTCTCTCTCTTGGCGGCGCACGAACATGGGCAGAAAAGTTACAATCAACACTACCACCATATCGCTCAGGCCATTACTATCTACAACGAGACCATAACACACACACACACACACACACACACACACACACACACACACACACACACACACACACACACACACACACACAGAAAGAGAGAGAGTCTGTTGGTGGCCTAGTAAGGAGGTTAGCTGGGAAGTGTCTAGTCCAGAGTTTGATTCCTACTGATCCATGGACAAATTTGTAATTTTTAATCCCATTATTAAAGTGTTCCTTGCTCTCCTGAATCATACACATCTAATATATCGTGTCTTTTCAAAGCATGAGGACACAACTGCAGAGCCTAATCATTCTAAACAGATACCTAATGTTTCTTGGTCTCACTTTTCCTTCCAGGGTAAGATCATATGGAATATAACTTCCTGTCAGTCGTTCCTATGAAATTTACATTACAGCTTTTCTATGTTGCTTAGGAGTCCTTCTCATTATCTCCTGCTGTCTTCGACTGAGGGGATTGGGTAGTGGATGGGAACCTTCTGCCTTGCTACCCTTGTCTTCGATTCTTAGAAAGGTCATGCTAGTCATTGCTGTTACAAGAGATGACCTAAAAAGGACCAAATGTTGTGCTTTATTCTGTACTCCTTTATGCTCTACCATCCAGAAGCTCCAACCGTATCAAATAACACCCCCATAAGTACCATGTCAGATATGAATTTAACATTACTAACGCATCAAAACATAGATAGTGGCTATTTGCGAATCGGTTGAGAGATAGCCTGCTGTCCTAATGGACCCAGGTTCGAATCCCTGCTGAAACAGGGAACAGTTTAAGGATTTGGATATCATATAGCTGACTTTAATGAACTACCAGAAAGCTCACCGACCTGTCGTACAAGTACCTTCGCTAATACCAATATACCAGTCCTGAATGAGACAGTCTTAGCATGTACACAATATGGACAGTGGGTACTAGCGCGGAAGTGGTGACATGTGGAGGTGTATGGTATGTAGGAGGACTACTGGGCCTTGGGAAACTAGCTGTGAGGTCCATACTTACAGTCGGACACATGAAAAAAAAAAAAGTTCAACATGTGAGGGATCAAAAAATAAAGCCTCTGTGTTTCGCACTTGAACTACAAAGACATGCAGAGCAACAGTTATTAATGCACGGTATAGGCATTGACAGGTCAAGAACACTATGAGAGAAATTACAGTCGTCCACTGAGTACCCTGTCACGAATCAATTCGCGACATTTCCTTTTTGTGAGAAGCCACGAACTATTAGTGGAAAACTCACTGTGTATCGCTCAGTTAACCGTTTCTCTCTCCATTTCGGGGTATACTTTCCAAATCATTCGTCACTTTCAAAAGTGACCGATTTAATGCACGCCACTAAGTGCGCTACTGAGCGATACAATTGTTTCTTTATCGTTCGCCTCTGCTTGCATAAACCGTTAGCCACGCCTTCTTTTGGTGGCTTGTCGTCCTGCCTATGCATTATTTGAATTCAGTCGAGTGTTTGCTGTGACGGAGACAGGACCTGTGCAGCAGTGCGAGAGGTCAGCTAGTACCCAAACTCCACTTACAGTTTCTCCAAGCTCCCACCTTTAGTTCTCCAGCTTTGGGTGATACATAGTATTCATCGACTGGTATTTCTTTTGTGTATTTTGTAGTTTTAAGAGCTTAGTTAAGGTGTTTTTCCCTAGGCGTAAGTATTTAGCTTTTGTGAGAGTGAGTGAGTGCGTCTCATTTAATTGATTTGAATTGTAACGTTAAATTTATTTTTTTGTGATTAATAAATTTAACAGTTCCTTTCTTGAGCTTAATGTAAGTAAACTCTTGTTTCATTTAATCCAAATTAAGCTTATTTTCCATATAGCTCCTAGCTTGCATAAACATTTACTATTCATAACTAGTACTTAGACCAGTCTTGTTGTATTAACTTAATATCCGTTGTGCCACCTAGGAGTTAATGCACCAGCAAGGACCTGATATTGTTATTAGTATTAGTTATTTATTGTCAAGGGTGAAGTAACTTTCTCCAGAGGCTAACAGTACAGTAATTCAGCAATTGTGAGTAATTAGTCTCTGCTGTGTACTGTGGAGAAAGTTTATAAATTCTCGTTCTCAGAGAGTCGTGCGAAGAAGCCGCGTAAAGTAATCATTGCTTGATGTAGCAAGACAATCATTGTCTCTGCTCTTCAATATTATTGAATATTATTATCAATTTAAATAATATTTAACCATTTATATCAAAATTACCGTGATATTATAAGAACTCCGTGACAATTGGCGACCTCATTCCAGGATATTAACTCCTAGCTCTAAAGCTATTCACGAGATAGTGCTCACTCATTCATATTTAGGTATTTATAATTAAAGTTTATAGGCACAAGTTTACTGGTGTTTACCGTTAATTTAGCAAGTGAGTTTTTGCTTTATCAATCCATAGAGTACTTAACTCGTTTATTTTTGGTAACGCCAGACGATTTTATTCGCTCCTGGAAAGTCGCCGTACCCATTGTGTTTATTATTGAGTCTTCCCAGTCATTTACATTTTTGATTTATTCTTTGCCAGTTAACTGGATAAGACTGGTCACCACTAGCTTGCGTCTGTACTCTTTACTTGTGTCATTAGTATTCGTCGCTAAGCAGTCAGTACTCAGTTTCGGTTTACTTAATAAATTAGCGCCATGGCTACTACTGTATTTTTACAGGAAGCCAAAGATATGGGTCTTTCGGACCCAACCGAAATTAAAGAGTATATACTCTCACGACATAATCAGGAGCAGCAGCGCGAGAATGATGCCCGTGAAGAGCGTAAGGTTCAGCGCGAATATGAGCGAGAACAGCGTGCATATGAACAAGAGCAGCGTGAGAAAGAGCGCGAATACGAGCGGGAACAACGGGAATACGAGCGAGAACAGCGTGAGGAACGAGACAAAGAACGAGAACATGAACTTGAAGTGCTGAAGCTCAAGCGAGATTCCTTGGCTTCAGACACATCTGGTGCAGTTGGTCCAAGCTCCACGAGCGTTCTTCCTGCACATGTCCTGGCGACCCCACGCATCAAGCTTCCTTCATACAAGGAAAGCGAGCGAATCGAGCCGTACATAGCTCGTTTTGAGGACATGGCAGACATGTATCAACTGGATGAGGCAGCTAAGCGGATCCAATTTCTTAGTTTATTTGAGGGCCCTGCCCTCGATATTCTCCACAGAATTCGTGGAGACAATCTCACATATGAGATGATGAAAGCTGCACTCATTAAGGCGTATGGTCTCACAGTAGACGACGCCAAAGTTCAGTTCATGCGAGCTCGTCTCCAAGACAAGGAGACAGCTGTTCAGTTCCTTGATCGTCTCACAGCTTACTTAAATGAGTGGATGGAGAAAGATGAAACTCCTTCCACGCGTGAGGGATAATTGACCTTATGCTGCGTACACAGCTAGAGAGGTCGTGGCCTGCTGAGCTCATAGCACAGCTTAAGATCTGCCAGGTGAAAGATGCCAGCCAAATGGCAGAGAAGGCTGACGCATTCTTTACTGCATACGGGTATCAAGCTCGTAAGCAAAACACCTGGAGCAGAAAAGATACTGCTAAGTCTGGGAAGCCGTCTCAGACTGAATCCCAGCACCAAGGCCGTTCTCAGAATAATGGCCAAGGTCCAAAACCGCAGTGGAAGGACCAGGGGCAAAACACTCAGAAACCTGAGTGGAAGCGGTACAACAAGCACCCCAACCAGCAGCAGTTTCCCAAGCATCAGCAGCAATACAAAGACAAGCCACGTAACCCTCAGTCAGGTCAATTAGTGTATCGGAGGCAGGAGGCAAATGCAGCCTTTATTCCACAAGTACCCGGTGGTGCCATCTCTACCAGTACAGGTACTTCCCAACACTTTACAAGTCCCCCTCCGACCATGAACTCTCCTCAGACACCTAGTTCCCAGGGCGCCACGTTTGCTGCATCGGTTGTTCCGCAGTCTCATGAATGACTGGCTGCTACCTCCTCAGACCCTTCCACCAGCAACACTGCCTTTCTTGTTCAGCCAGGGTCTGTGGGAGGTGTTTCTGTAAATGTCCTGAGGGACAATGGTTCCTCAGGTTGCTCTGTTAAGCAGAGTTTAGTTCGGCCTGATGAGTATACAGGTCGACAGATCCAAGTTAGACTTATTGATGGATCAGTGAGATTGTTCCCTGAGGCACGTATCCAGGTGGCGTCTCCATTTTTCACTGGCTTGACAGCTGCAGTTGTCATGCCAGAACCTTTATTTGACCTCATCTTAGGCAACATACCTGGCATCAAAAATAGTTGTGCCGTAGATGTTGCTACTCAGACTTCGGCTGCTGCGATAACACGAGCCATGGCCAAGGCTCCAAATCGCGTCACTCCGTTGACCGTCGCAACGCCGCAAGATCTGATTCGTAGTCAAGATGTTGTCCAAGAGCAACAGACTGACTCGACACTTGCCTCAGTGCGCAAGAAGCTGGAGGGTAAAGTGATCAAGTATTCACGGGGAGGTCAAGCCGGGTTCCTTCGTAAGCGAGGACGGCTGTACCGTGAGTCACAGACACCCCAGGGTGAGGTTCGACTGCAGTTTGTCGTTCCTGCAAAGTATCGCCGAGCAGTGTTTGAATTAGGTCACTGTTCAGCGATGGGAGGTCACATGGGTCAAAAGAAGACCTCTGACCGCATCCATGCTGACTTTTTCTGGCCAGGAATGGGACGGGAAATAACGAGGCTTGTACGTTCCTGTGATGTGTGTCAGCGTACCACTGACCGAGGACGTGTCCGTCCTGCGCCATTGAAGCCAATGCCCATAATCTCTGAACCGTTCGAGAGAGTAGCAGTTGACATAGTTGGGCCAATCTGTCCTAGGGCTAGTGATGGATCAAAGTATATCCTCACTATAGTTGATTTCAGCACACGGTGGCCTGAAGCCGTGGCCCTTAAGAATATAGAGGCCGTCACTGTTGCTGAGGCATTAATTGAAGTGTTCTGTCGTGTAGGTATCCCTAAGGAGGTCTTAAGCGACCGGGGTTCGCAGTTCACTTCGGCAATGATGAACGAAACGTTCAGGTTGCTGTCCATTCGAGGCTTACGAACTACGCCGTATCATCCCATGTGTAACGGGTTGTGTGAGAGGTTCAATGGAACTCTCAAGAAGATGTTGAGGCGCATGACCGCCGAACAGCCAAAGGAATGGCCGCGGTTCATTGCTCCTCTTCTATTTGCTTATCGAGAAGCCCCACAGCATTCATTGAAATTCTCACCCTTTGAACTGGTGTATGGGAGGTCGGTCCGGGGCCCACTTCAAGTCCTTCGTGAGTTATGGGATGATGAAGAACCCGACCCTGAAGTCAAGACCACCTACACCTACGTCCTTGATTTGGCTGACCGCCTCCAGTCGACGTGCGAGTTAGCCAAGGAAGAACTGATCAAGGCGCGTGAAGTTCAAAAGGCTTATTACGATAAGAAGGCAAAGCTTCGGAAGTTTAGTCCAGGCGATAAATGCTTGGTATTACTTCCCACTGCCCAGAACAAGTTGTTGGCACAGTGGAAGGGTCCATTCGATGTAATAGAGCGCATTTCAGACCTCAACTACATAATACAGATGGGGTATCTTCGTAAAAGGTTCCACATTAACATGTTGAAGGCTTATCATGAGTCAGACCCCGAGGAGACTGGCCTACGAGTAGCTGATGATAGTGACCAGCCACTGGAAGAAACCGGGGCAGCTGCGGTGATCCCAGCTGATGACTATGATGACGAGCCCTTAACCGCTCAGTCCCATCAGGAAGAGACTGTCGGAGATGTTTCACTTAACCCTGACTTAGCAGTAGGGGACCAGAATGCCTTATGGTCACTGCTCTGTCAGTATGCTGATGTCTTCTCAGACCAACCTAGACTTGCAAAGGTTGCGTGTCATAAAATTGAGTTGACCAGCAATGTTCCTATAAAGGTTAAGCCATATCCGATTCCCATGCGACTACAGGGTGCAGTAGATAAGGAAATTGCTGACATGGAGACTGCAGGCATTATTGAAAAGTCCTCATCTCCTTACTGTAGTCCGATGGTAGTAGTCCGCAAGAAAGATGGTGGAGTCAGGATTTGTGGCGACTATAGAAGGCTCAATGCAATCACCAAAGTGGATGCTGAGCCAATGGGTGACCATATTGCCATCTTCTCTAAGCTGGCAGGGTCACGATATTTCACGAAGCTCGACCTAGCGAAGGGATTTTTCCAGATTCCCCTTCATCCTGAGAGTCGTCAGTTCACTGCTTTTGCTACTCCTAGGGGTTGTACCAGTATAAAGTCCTCCCATTTGGACTTACCAATTCCCCAGCAGTATTCAATCGTGCCATGAGACAAGTGCTCCATGGTATTGTAGGAGTAGAGATGTTCGTTGACGATGTCCTCGTTCATTCCGCCACATTGGAGGAGCACCTCAGACTCTTGGAAATTGTCTTCAGTAGACTCCAGAGTTTCAACATGACTGTGAAGCCTAGCAAATGCAAGATTGCTCACGGTGAGGTGGAGTTCCTCGGTCATATTGTTGGCAACAACCACTGCAGGTGTCAGGGTGACAAGATCAGGAAGGTTAAAGAAGCCCCGAGACCCGTGACCAAGAAACAGGTTAGGGCATTTCTTGGCCTAGTGGGATATTATAGGAGTTTTATCCCCAACTTTGCTCTCATTGCCCAACCGTTGTACGAAGTGCTACGGAAATATGCTCCAAACACCATTGAATGGGGAGAAGCGCAAGAGAGATCTTTTGCCACCCTCAAGAATATGTTGTGCAAGGAGCCTATCTTGCAGTTGCCTGATTCCAGCAAACCTTTCATACTGCGCACTGATGCTTCACAAGATGGAGTAGGTGCCGTATTGATGCAGGAATCGGAAGGTGGAATCTTCCCAGTGGCATACCACAGCCGTAGGCTAAAACCCGCCGAGAGGAATTATAGTACTGTTGAGAAGGAACTCTTGGCTGTGGTTGATGGTGTTAAAAAATATTATTATTATTTATTTGGGGCATCATTTGTTCTGGAAACTGACCATATGCCACTCACTAGTCTTAGCACGACCAAGACGGCTAATGCAAGATTGACACGCTGGACACTGTATCTACAGCAGTTTAACCTTGTTGTGAGATACATCAAGGGAAGTGATAACGTAGGTGCAGACCTGATGTCTCGCCTACTAACTGCTGACTAACATGGGCAGTTGTTGTATGCTGGGTCCCGTGATAGGCATCCTCAGAGATTTGAGTAATCCAAGGACTAGCCTGGTTCCCAGTCAAAAGTGTAGACCTGACGTCTCACTTGTTGGCCCCACAGGACACATTATGTCCAGGGCCTGTACATACATATTATGTACCGTAAGTTAAGGGGGAAGTTGAGAGGCGACTTGAGGCTATGGAAGACCCAAGTTTGCACAAGGTTTCTCAGCTTCCCGGTACTAATATAAGTATTGTAAGTTAAGGGGGAAGTTGAGAGGCGACATGAGGCTATGGAAGACCCAAGTTTGCACAAGGTTTCTCAGCTTCCCGGTACTAATATAAGTATTGTAGGTTAAGGGGGAAGTTCGAGAGAGAACTCCGCAGAGGCGACTTGAGGCTATGGAAGACCCAAGTTTGCACAAGGATTCTCAGCTTTCCGATACTAATATAAGTATTGTATTGTAGGTTAAGGGGGAAGTGAGAGCTCCGCAGAGGCGACTTGAGGCTATGGAAGACCCAAGTTTGCACAAGGATTCTCAGCTTTCCGGTACTAATATAAGTATTGTATTGTAGGTTAAGGGGGAGAGAGAACTCCGCAGAGGCGACTTGAGGCTATGGAAGACCCAAGTTTGCACGAGGATTCTCAGCTTTCCGGTACTAATATAAGTATTGTACTGTAGGTTAAGGGGGAAGTTTGAGAGAGAACTCCGCAGAAGCGACTTGAGGCTATGGAAGACCCAAGTTTGCACAAGGATTCTCAGCTTCCCGGTACTAATAGAAGTACTGTAGGTTAAGGGGGAAGTTCGAGAGAGAACTCCGCAGAGGCGACTTGAGGCTATGGAAGACCCAAGTTTGCACAAGGATTCTCAGCTCCCCGATACTAATATAAGTACTGTAGGTTAAGGGGGAAGTGAGAACTCTGCAGAGGCGACTTGAGGCTATGGAAGACCCAAGTTTGCACAAGGTTTCTCAGCTCTCCGATATTAATATAAGTACTGTAGGTTGAGGCACAGGTTGAGGACCCGTGTGCAGTTCGAGGCTATGGAAGACCCGAGTTTGCACAGGGATTCTCAACTTGCCGACCATAATCGTGTGCTAAAATTAATGGCGACCTCGAGTGTACTTTTCATAGCATGTACTGACTGCTAGCCAGAGAGAGTAATTGTAACATAATAAGAATTTTGTCTCATTGACACTTTTGATGCTCCACCTTAATTGGTTTTGCAGGTTCAGCAATGGGTGTAGCAGTTTTGCTGTGCGGACCAGCTGATCATCTGCCGCACGCTGCTGCCTCTTCTCCTCTGCCTTCGTCGTCGCCATATTATTTACTGTGTCATTTTACACGTAGGTACAGTTACACTACAACTGTCACACCTACACCGTGTATTACATACACCACGCTACACAACAATTAGTTGTCAGTGTAAATGTAGCGAATTTTCGCTCAGTTTGACCTGAGTACAGGATTTTCACCGTCGTCACGGAGTTTTTCCCTCAAGCTTGCTTCTATTAACGTAAATACGAGGTTTTTTCGCTCACTGGCGACTGCGATTTTCTCCTGTAGCAGGATAGCACACACACCACAGTGTGAATCTTGTGTGACTGAGTTAGGATTTATATATATGTATATTGAAATCTTTCTTCTGAAGGAAGAAAGATTTAATTTTCATGGGGCGTAATGTCACGAATCAATTCGCGACATTTCCTTTTTGTGAGAAGCCACGAACTATTAGTGGAAAACTCACTGTGTATCGCTCAGTTAACCGTTTCTCTCTCCATTTCGGGGTATACTTTCCAAATCATTCGTCACTTTCAAAAGTGACCGATTTAATGCACGCCACTAAGTGCGCTACTGAGCGATACAATTGTTTCTTTATCGTTCGCCTCTGCTTGCATAAACCGTTAGCCACGCCTTCTTTTGGTGGCTTGTCGTCCTGCCTATGCGTTATTTGAATTCAGTCGAGTGTTTGCTGTGACGGAGACAGGACCTGTGCAGCAGTGCGAGAGGTCAGCTAGTACCCAAACTCCACTTACAGTTTCTCCAAGCTCCCACCTTTAGTTCTCCAGCTTTGGGTGATACATAGTATTCATCGACTGGTATTTCTTTTGTGTATTTTGTAGTTTTAAGAGCTTAGTTAAGGTGTTTTTCCTTAGGCGTAAGTATTTAGCTTTTGTGAGAGTGAGTGAGTGCGTCTCATTTAATTGATTTGAATTGTAACGTTAAATTTATTTTTTTGTGATTAATAAATTTAACAGTTCCTTTCTTGAGCTTAATGTAAGTAAACTCTTGTTTCATTTAATCCAAATTAAGCTTATTTTCCATATAGCTCCTAGCTTGCATAAACATTTACTATTCATAACTGGTACTTAGACCAGTCTTGTTGTATTAACTTAATATCCGTTGTGCCACCTAGGAGTTAATGCACCAGCAAGGACCTGATATTGTTATTAGTATTAGTTATTTATTGTCAAGGGTGAAGTAACTTTCTCCAGAGGCTAACAGTACAGTAATTCAGCAATTGTGATTAATTAGTCTCTGCTGTGTACTGTGGAGAAAGTTTATAAATTCTCGTTCTCAGAGAGTCGTGCGAAGAAGCCGCGTAAAGTAATCATTGCTTGATGTAGCAAGACAATCATTGTCTCTGCTCTTCAATATTATTGAATATTATTATCAATTTAAATAATATTTAACCATTTATATCAAAATTACCGTGATATTATAAGAACTCCGTGACATACCCCCTTGATCTTTAAGAGTCATGAGGCATCATATCAAATTAATTCAACCAAAAAGGTCCGAATGAGACTAAAAAGCAAAACTTCTGAGAACCTGGATTAATCAGAAGGCCTGTTGCACTCAAACAGCAGCTACAAGTTTCATCCTCGATCGTCTTCGAAAAGCACTATGAAATCGTTCCAAGACTATATATCTATACATACAGTACATACATACTGTACATACTTATATATATATATATATATATATATATATATATATATATATATATTAACCTTAAATCTACCTAGCCCCGGGCTCCTACGCTCCTCATAGGGCAACGTAGGATTGGATGATGGATGGATATATATATATATATATATATATATATATAAGAGAGAGAGAGAGAGAGTTGTGGTGGATGGGGACGCCCATCATCAATTCACTCATTGTAGAGATGCCATATGATCTCTACACTGAGTGACAAGCCAAATGGTTTTCTGTACCCAGGAAACCATTTACTACGCTGGGTGATAACCGTATAACCGGGGTTTTTGGCGGAGTTAAGTGTACCCCAGATTCACCTATCCAAAATCACTTAATCATGGCAGTCATTTCAGAGAGCTTCGGAGGGCCAAATACCTGCCCAGGGCCCCAACCAAATGGGCAGGTTCGCATGGCCTTGTGGAATGTGAATGAGGAAAGCAAAAGGGTGGAAGTGGTGAATGTGTTCAAGAGTGCGAGATAAGCCGTGATGGCACTGTGTGAAACGAAGATGAAAGGGTGTAAAGTGGAGGAGTGGGAGGTTGTGAAATGTGTAAGATCAGGCATGAATGGGCGAGGAAGATGCAAGGAAGGAGTTGCACTGTTGATGAATGAGGTGTGGCAGAGTGGAATGAGAGACTACGAATGTGTCAGCTTGAGGTGTATGTATGTAAGTTCAAGATTGAGGAGAAAGTGGCGGTGATTATAGCGTATGCACCGTGCGAGGACAAGAGTGAAAGAGAAAAAGACAGGACTTGGGATAAGCTAGATGAAGTAGTGGGAGAAATGCCCAGGAGCTATAAGGTAATTGTAATGGGTGATATCAATGGAAGGGTAGACACTGGTCCTGAGGATAACATAATGGGTAGTAATGGAGTACCAGGACAAAATGATAATGGGAAGCAACTAAAGGATATGAGTCAGGAGTGGAGGTTGTGCGTTTGTAACTCGTATTTCAAACACAAAGATGCACATAAACATACATGGTAAAGAGGGAACAGGGATCATTTTGAAAGAAGCCTAACTGATTGCATGCTCGTAGAGAGGTCATGATGGGAATGGTTGCTGATATGAGGGATGTGAGAGACGATGTGGATGTCTGCTGGATCATATGATTGTGGTATGCAAGATCTAGCTGAGAGAAGTAAGGTGGATCAGGAGAGAGAGAAGCAGTCAGTAAGAATGACTGAAAGTTGAGAAGTTGAGGATCAAAGAAATGGCAGATGATTGCATGACCAAAAAAGAGGAGAAGTTAGAATCAGTGAATTAGAATGAAATGGATCTGGACAGCCTGTGAATGCATATAGGGATTGTTTAGTTACGAATGCTAAAGTGGTGTGTGGTGTGGCAGGAGTATCAACAAAGAAGAAAGGTACGGCATTGTGGGATGATGAGGTTAAGAGAGCAGTGGTGGAAAAGAGGAAGAAGTGGCTAAAGTGGTTACAGGACAGGGGTTCAGTTGAAATACGAACTGAATATATTGAGAGTAAGAAGCACGTAAAGAGTCTAGGGAAGAGGAAAAAGAAGGAGGAAAATGATGATATAGGATGAAAAAAGAATGCAAACTACTCCGAAAATAGGAAGTTATTCTGGAAAGAGGTGCGGAATTACAGAAGTGAAAGCGGAAAATGTGATGGTATGAAGAATGTAGGTGGTAGATTATTAACCCATAGGGAAGTAAGGAACAGATGGAAAGAATATTTTGAAAGCCTGATGAATAGGAATGGAGACAGCAGAGCGGCTGAAAACATGATTGGTTTTGGGGGTGTGCAGAGAAGGAATGCAGTACCACGAGATGTGACACTAGCACAGGTGATGAGTGCTGTGATGCGGCTGAAAAATGGCAGAGCAGCTGGGGTTGATGAGGTGTATGCAGAGAAAATTAAGTGTAGTGGAGAGAGTGGAATGAAGTGCTTGTTGGAGATATGTAAGAAGGCATAGATGAGTGAAACTGTGTCAGCAGAGCGGAAAAAGGCTGTGACTGTACCCACGAAAAAAAATAATAAAGGTGAGTGAAGTGAGTGCAAGAATTATCGTGACATATGTTTATTAAGTGTGGTAGGGAAGCTATATGGAAGAATTATTATAAAGTACAAGAGATATCAGAAGTCCAAGTGAGTGATGAACAGGGTGGTTTTAGGAGTAGTTGAGGATGTGTGGATCAAATATTTGCAGTGAAACAGATAGCAGAGAAGGATTGTGCGAAGGACCATAAAGTGTTTCTGGCATTCATGGATCTGGAAAAAGTATATGACAAAGTGGACTGAGAAGGACTGTGGAAAGTTTTGCGCATGTACGGTGTAGAACTATAGATGATAAGTTGCTAGGTGCCGTCAAGAGTTTCTATGATATATATATATATATATATATATATATATATATATATATATATATATATACATCATCACATCTCATCTTATCGGCCATTTGAGTGTCCACTCTAGGACCGGCCTATCCCAACCGAAGCGGGGACGATTTAGCCAATATATCTCTACCAAGTGCCTAGGCTGTCTGGTAGAGATTGTATGTAGGGTGAGAAGTACTTGTAAGTGTAGTGTAGTGTTGGAGTGGCTTTGGATGTGTGTGTAGTCTGTGAACCAAGTGTAATTGGCCCATGCAAGCCGACTGGGTGCAGGCATACTTTTTAGTATGTGAAACTGATTCAACCATAGCACCCCTGATGTCCGCCAATGGAGTACGTGGACAGAAGAACGCTCCCAAAGATTATTACCCAGGAGGGGCGCGATCCCTCGTTCTTCAGTGCATGAAAACGCACACTTTACCAGTGGTACACACACACACACACACACACACACATATATATATATATCACTAATCCCTCTAATATCCGAACACCCAATATCCGAACATCCCCACTAACCGGACATAATCATCCTGGGATCCAATATTCCCCAAATGGGCCAAAAACCGCAAAAAAATCGAAAAAAATCTGACTTTTTTCCCACATGTAATTTGAAATTGCCGCCTGGCGCTGAACAGCTGTTACGCCATGGTCCCTTCACCCCTTCCTTCCTCCCCCCTCCCCCCTCCCCTGTCAGGGTTGCCATTTGGTATTTTTCATTACCAAGTGTGGGCCAATTTGGTAATGAAAAATTCGTTTGGTAATGAATCAGAATAATGCATTACCAAATGGATTTTTCACATGTATGACAATACACAGGATGGAAATGGTGGATTGTTTGCTCTCTCTGATTAATCTGCTACCCTACATAATGTGAAAATAATCAACATGGTGTTAATTATAAGGAGAGTGATTACATGTATTTCCACTTGTATATATAATTAGTGAAGAATAAATGCTAGCTTTATGAATTTGGTAATGAAAAGTTAAATTTGGTAATGAAAGTTGAGGAGATTGGTAATGTGGCCGTTGCGATTTGGCAACTCTGTTACCACGCCATCATCAACAGTCACAGCTTAACTCCAATCGAGAGCAGATGCTCATAGCAGTGCAAGCCACAGGTGCTTGTTTTTTGTGAATAAACAGTGAATAAACTGCAATACCTTGCCACTAGAACACACAGGAATTTACAGTGTTGTGCAGTGTTAAGATATTAGAATTTAGAGTGCAGAGGATTAACCCGCCGCATCCTGGAGACGTGAATTCACGTCCTCACATGATGTGCACTCATATCCCAGAGACGTGAATTAACGTGGCAACATTGCAAGGTCCCTAATTTGCACAATTTTCATTTTTCGCGAGTGATTTTGCGAGTGATTTTTGGAATATACACGGGACATCTTCCTCTATTCCTCTACAAGATGCCAAGCAGGGACAATGCCTTACACTGCATAACCTCTCCCTCCCCCCCTGCACGCCATTGTCTCGGCAATTCACCTGTTACCAGTGAACTGGCCAATAAAGACATTCAGGGCCAGAGTGATTCCCCAGTCGATGTGGAGGACAAAGTTTACATAGCATTAGAGGAAGAAACAGTCAGAAATGATGATCAGGTAATGTGGGAAAAAAAGGTCATGAATGGTGATGAGTTAGTGAGTGAAACAATGCTTATAATGCCTATATTACTGTTTGAAAACCAATATACTCTTGTACTACATATAAATTCGTACCAAGTAAATAAATAAATACTGTTTGAGTGGATAAAATAGTTACCCTCCCATAAAACTCGTTTTCTTTGGTGCCAGCCTGTTAGAAAACCCAGTCAGGTAAGGAGGTACTTGTACCTAGATCGAGTATTTTAAACCTCAGGTGAGCGATTTCTCTATGAATTTTCGATGTTTCTCACCAAAAGCAGATGTTTGAGCCAAAAAAAAAAAAGGTCAAAAATTGTCGGGACTGGGGCGTACCACTGCCCAGAAAACGTTGGGATGGGGCGGATTAACTGTGGACTGCAAACTGGCGGTTCAAATCAGTCCAGGAGCCAGGGACTTGTAAGTACCCAGAATGTTTAATATTGTATAAACTCACCTCTAAAACCTCAGTTTATGGATCTTTTGATTTATTTCAGTCTTTTATGTCCCTTAATGGTGTGATTTGGGTCTTAAATAGGTGCTATGCATGTCCAGAGGGAGTTGTATAGGTGTTTCTCTGAGTTAGGGTCCATAAGTACAAGTCCATAAGCTGGGGCCCAATATCTGGACAGGACCACTATCCGGACCTACCTATGGCCCTATTACGTCGGATATTGGAGGGATTATATCTATCTATCTATCTATCTATCTATCTATCTATATACCTAGGCTGCTTGCCCCAAGGAAAGGGAGGTAGCCGAGACAGGACGACTCACTCTCCATTTACTCATCCATTCAAACACATTCATTCGCATCTTAGCTCCAAAGGGGAGAACGGACAGATCCTCACCGCATCACACCGCACAAGGGTCAACTGCGCAATGCAATCAGTGACATCTGCAGCAGGGCCCGACAGCAGAACTGGTTTACCCCTGCCACATTATAACAGACCCATCCCCTTACCCGCACCTGACCTGACTAGCTGATCAGACCAAATGCGGGAGAATATCCCCTCAGGGCTGCGTCATCACTTATTCATTCACAATTTCTCTCCATTTATTTCTGTCACGCACAGCCACTCTTCCTTGCTCAACAGACATCCCTCTCGCATCCAGCACTCTCTTCACACTGTCCATCCATCCTATTCGTGGTCTTCCTCTCAGCCTTACACCTCTCACATCAGATCTAGCTATCTTTTTCACCAATCGCTCATTATCCATTCTCTCCATATGCCCAAACCATTGCAACACCCTCTGCTCAACTCTACCAGCCATCTCCCGAACAACTCCAGTTCTCCTTCGCACTTCATCATTTCGCACTCGATCCATACGCGTCACTCCACACATACTCCTCAGACATCTCATCTCCATATATATGTGCCCCTGGTAATATATATATACTCTGTATATATATATATATATATATATATATATATATATATTACCAGGGGCACATATGTATATATATATATATATATATATATATATATATATATATATATATATATATATATATATATATATATATATATTACCAGGGGCACATATGTATGTATATATATATATATATATATATATATATATATATATATATATATATATATATATATATATATACGGCATATATATATTACCAGGGGCACATATATATATATATATATATATATATATATATATATATATATATATATATATATATATATATATACATATTATATATATATATATATATATATATATATATATATTGTTACATAGCCTATGATTTCATCATCCTTTGTGTAATTCTAACGTACAGTATGCTGCATGTTTGATCACGAGCGTGTTCTACCTCACTCCCCCTCTCCTCCCTTATAGTAGAGTAAGTCGTTCTTTCTGCTGTTCAGAGCAGGATTGTCAACTCTTTGTCCCCATGGCTTCATTTGCGCGTCCTTCTTACAAGTTGTATCAAGCTCTACCGGCCCCTATATAATGAGCTCAGTCTCTTCATTAATTGCCACTTAGATCTACTCCTCATTTTGTTCACATCTCTGTCCTCCCCTGTACAGTTATTATTGTGAGTGCTCAGGAAGTCTCCAACCATCTAGCAGCTGTGTAATTTGAGTATAAGTGTTATTGCATTTTTTCTTGTACTGTGTAGCATAAGGTGTTAATTCTTAGGCCTGGTAAGGTTTTTGTGATTAATGTAAGGTTTTATGGCAGCCAATTATTAATAATAGTTTGTATCTGTAATAATTTATCTTGCATTAACTGAGCATTATCCAGTGTATTCTCATTTCATCAGGGCTGACTTAGATAAATTTACTCATGCTAATTTCGTGTTAATAGAGGCTATTGCAGTTAACCATATATTTAACCTGTTTTTTGCCATTACATTATCCTTATGAGTCCTGAATGTTTTGTTGTTAGTTTGAGCATTAAACTTTAACTTGTAATTTTACCTAACTCTTTTGTTTTGAACCTGGAGCTTTACGGGACAGTAGTGATTTTTAGTATTCTCACTTAATGTGTACATTATCTTTCTCTGTTCCGTAATATATATATATATATATATCTATATCTATATATATATATATATATATATATATATATATATATATATATATATATATATATATATATATATATATTCTCTGTAAGGTCAAACACACATATTTATCATCCGTATATCAATACATTGTACTTCCCTTTCCCAATTTCGTGTGAAAATTGGGAAAATAAAATACGCATTACTTTATCTGAATGAAGGGGATGAGTGGAAGCATCAGACTGGATGCTCAAAGTTTCTTCTGGGCAAAAGCATAAAAACGAGAGGAGTAGATGAGTCACAGTGAAAGCGGTGTAGATATTACTGTGCGGCAAGCATGATATTGGATTTTTAAGGGAATGAATGAAAGAACTTGTAGAATATCTGGTGAATAAATGGTGAGTTAAGGGCAGAATGAGATGACTAGAGAGGAAAGTAATCCGATTCATAAATTATATGGCTGTATCTGTCTGTCTGTCTGTCTGTCTGTCTGTCTCTGTCTGTCTGTCTGTCTGTCTGTCTGTCTCTCTCTCTCTCTCTCTCTCTCTCTAAGCTTTGGTTGATGTAGCAAGAGAAGCTAGTGAATGAGTTATAAATTGCCTATCTATCTCTCTATCTATTTATCTATTGCCAGATTCCTTAATCCCTTATACGGGGTGGCCACAAACAAATCGCCTCCACGTCACTCTGTCACCCGCCATTTCACTCCCTTGCTCCCAATTCACATCCCCCCTCCCTCATGTACGTCTCCACTCCATCCCTCCATCTCATCCTAGGCCTTCTCCTCCTTCTCTCCCCCTCCACCTCACTCACATACACTCTTCTCGTCAGTTTCTTACTCTACATCCTCTCCACATGGCCAAACCACCTCAGTGTGTTTCTCCTAATGCTTCCTATCACATCCATATCCACACCACAACGCTCCTTCACATCCTCATTTGTCAGTCTGTCTCTCCATGTGACTCCACAGGCTCCTCTCAAATAACTCATTTCCACACTCTCACTCTTGACTTGTGTCCCTCCAACAACGCCCATGCTTCACTTTCATATGTCAGAGTTGGAATCACTATAGTGCCATGTAATAAATTTTTCACTTCCATGCTCACTTCCCTGTTTCTTATCACTGCCTTGAAGGAACCAGCAACCTTTCTTCCTTGTTGTACTCTTGCAAGTACTTCCCCCTCGAAACTTCAATCCTTACTCATCACACTACCCAAGTACTTAAACGTACTCACATTTTCCATTTCCTCATCATCCAACCCCACTGTACATTCACTGACTTCACCTGTCTCGAAGACCATAACTTTACTCTACCCTACATTCACCATTAAATTCCGTTTCTTACACACTCTCCCAAACTCATCCACCATGCCTTGCAGCTCCCCTTCGTCTTCACTTAACAACACAGTATCATCTGCAAACAACATACAGGGAGTTTCCAAACACAGCCCTCTCTCGTTTGGGCCACTCCAACATCCACTGCCCTATCTTGTACCTCTCTTATAGCCCCATCCATATGCAAACTGAAAAACCATGAAGACATGACACATCCCTGTTTCAACCCAACCTTCACAGAGAAAAACTCAGTTCTCTATCCACACGCACTGCAGCCTTAGCACCATCATAAATACTCTTCACAGCATTCAACAACTTCCCATCTACTCCATATATTCTTAATACTTTCCACAATCCTTGTCTATCCACCCTGTCATATGCTTTCTCCAAATTCATGAAGGCCGCATACAACTTCTTTCCCTTCTCTAGACACTTTTCCACTAATGGGAAAAAATTGTAAATGCCAAAGTATTGATTAGATAAGAGGATTAAGAAGAGGTGAAGCAAGCAGTGCCGGCTTGTTATATTGAATCTGGATCGGGACGAGGCTATATAGGCAGACTGAGGAGGCTTTGCGCAAACAGACAAGATTAACAAATACATGACGACTTACCGGCTCCAAGGCTGGTTGGGTAAGTATTGGGATTATTTTCAGATTCCATGTTGAGGAATATCATTTAGTTGTTGTCGTCGGTTGCTTGGTTCACTATGCCGTGAGTCTGATCTAAGGGAAGTATATGGTAGCTTCACTTAAAGGCTTCCGGAAGATAAGTCCATTGATCAATGCTGTGTTCGAGTAAAATTCATGAAATAAGGAAATGTGCTTAGGTGAGAAATGTCACAATGAGAAATAGAACGCGGTGTTTGGTGAGAAGTGATTTGGAAGAAAAATTAAATTTGCGCATTTATAGCCTTCATTATATGACGTAAATGATCTATGTCACCAAATGTTGTGTACATGGTGCTCGCTGCCTCAGTCTTAATGTAAGACAGTGTAAGCAGAGGCAGAAAAGTATTTGGCAGTTGTGCGTTAAGTCATTCTGCCTTTATCCAACACATGAACATTCACCTTTAACACAAAGCCATCACCATCATGCACCAGTAATTCCCCATACAAAACAGTACCCCATACATAATTGATATTACAATATACACCAAAACTACACTACATTAAATATTTACAACGCACACCAACAACATATCAGTAGTGCAGAGCAAAAAAAAAAAAAAAAAAATCAGTAGTACGGAGCAAAAAAAAAAAAAAAAAACACACACACACACACACACACACACACACACACACACACACAAATGCTGCATCACAAACACTTCAGTGTAATATCATCGTGTACACTTGCACTTATCACACAGGCCAGTATTTTTGTTTGATAAGCAATCTTCCTAATATCCTTTTTCCCTTCGCGACATATTTTGTCATTTACACCTTATTCCCCTCCTCTGTTGTACATAAATCATTCTGTTATTGATGTGCTCCGCATAGATAACGTAATAAAGGGTATTGACCATCCATATCCAAATATAACTGCTAAGAAAGTGGTGCTAAGGGGCCTTCTTAACTGCCGTGTAGTGCAATACCACAACCCCAGTACTACACCATAAACCAACATTACAGATACACTAACCACACTGCACTTTCCTCTAATATTAAGATACATAGACCAATACTTTTGCATATTCCCACCCATGGGCTCTTTTTAATTATTTTTTAACTAAAATAAAACATCATTGTCATCATCATCCAAGCCATTTTTTCCCATCAGAAGCATGAGAGTCCGTGGCTTATCCATTCATTCCCGACACCTACTTCAAGTGTGACCAAATTTACTTTTCCCTGTGGTATTATATGAACAATAATCTGCAACAACCATCCAAATATAAACCCTTACAGGCTCAGTCAAGTCGAAGCGCCGTAGCTTACTAAACCAGAGGCGTCATTTGGTTATGTGGTTTCCTCCCAAAGTAGTGAATGATTTCCTGGTTTGCAGGAAATATTTGGTTTGCCACCCTATGCAGAGTCATCCGAAGGCAGCATAACAAGTAAGTAAATTGTGGAGGGACACCACCTACCACAAATACAATTAATATTTCAACTGCAACAATATACACTGTATAACTACAACACCACAACCCAGTGCTAAACTAGTACTAAAATAATATGCACTGTACTATTTCATACAATGATTTTACAGCTGCACATTCATGCATCAACATCAAACTGTACACTAGGCCATAAAACACTCCGCTGTATTCCAGTTCATTTAGCAAAAAAACAGCTACCCATCGACTTAACACTTATTTACCCCTTTTCTTCACTCTTCAATAATGGCTCTTCTTCTTGGTAAAGAGAATTATTATCATGATGATGATCATCACCATTATGATCATTTCTCCCACTTACGGCTGAGGTGACGTAATAGGAAAGAGCCCAGTACATCCACGTAAAGTATATTCTGAATAACTTGACAAATAGCTTCCAAAATTCCATTTGAGATTGAATAACATCACCGCACAAAAATTACTCAAAATAATTTTTCAAAAAATTAAAATGTATGGTATAAAAAGAAAAACTAAGAGAAAATTTAAAAAAATAAGTAGAGTATAATACAAATGGCTTCAAAATCAGTGACATAGCCAGTCCCCTTGCACATCTGCACTGTTATTTTTCGTTGAGCAGTGTTAGTTTCCCCCTCTTCCTTTCCCTTCTTTTTCTCTCAGAAACCTGCGCCCCTGTAAAACTTTCTCACTTTCTCCTAATGCAGTCTGTCTGTCGCGTCGTATGTGTTCTTCATTTCCAGGTCCCTCTTCCTCTTCCTCCGCTCACCTCTTCACCATCAACCAGGGCAGCTACCAATTTACAATAAGAGAATTTATTACTGTTTTGACTGATCTGTTTGATGACCTCAAACACAATCCCGGCAAATGAAGACTTCATTAAAGTCGAACCAAGCTATAATAATTACTCACTTTTAGATCCTCACGGACTTAATTTATATTATGATGTATTTGTTTTATACATTATGACTATAAATATCATATTCTTGTTTGAGCCACTGATGTTTTGTGGTAAGGCAACGGGATATGTGTTTGGGTGTGCAGTTCCTCTCAGATTGCTTTTTGCATCCTTTGCCACAAAACTGTTTATATATATATATATATATATATATATATATATATATATATATATATATATATATATATATATATGAAGTAGGATATCTGTCAGATTGCCTGCTTTTTAGTTTGTCAGTAAGCCTGTCTGTCTTTCTCTGTGTCTGTCAGTCTGTCTGTTCTTTATGGAAATCGAGGGGAATGCAAACACATTTCTTCAACAGCTCCAGTAGATGTAAATTTTTCCGGCGAATTTGAATGTGTACATTACAGTTGCTAAAGTGGTGCCCTTGATGGTTAAGATTAGAACGAATCAGACAAATCTAGTCAGTGTTGTGGAATCATGGGAGCCGATTACAGCTCAGTTTTTCTTTACTTCTACAACCATAACTATTATCATTATTAGCTACGATTCGGATGAGCTGACGTACTGGTGGGGCAAGCAAGGCGAAAGTGGTGGGTGAATGGCTGGTGGCATATTAAATCCATGGTAGAAATACAGTTGGTCAATAGGGAATAATCTACTCCTGGTGAAATGGGCCCAAGGAGGAAAACAGGTTCAACTGGCACAATGGGACTGTGGAGGTCTACTCCCTCCGGAGAGGCAGCCGTCCAGAGTCAAGGGCGGATAAGGCAAGGTAACGTTATGTACCCCTGCCAGTATATATATATATATATATATATATATATATATATATATATATATATATATATATATATATATATATATATATATATATATATATATATATATATATATATATATATATATATATATATATATATATATATATGTGTGTGTGTGTGTGTGTGTGTGTGTGTGTGTTGAGCTTCTGTGGTACAGTGGTAGAGTGTGCGTCTCGCTCGCTGGTGGACGCGGGTTCACCTCCCGCCAGAGTTGTAAAAACTTTGGGAAGGGTTCACAGAGCCACTGACCGCTTTGGCGGACATAAGGGGTGCAAAGGGGGAGATGCTCCCCGAGCGCACATTGCAGATGAAATTCCATTGCTCACTGCACAACTTGCACTAAGATATCAAAATCATATCTGACCTCCTATCAATAAATCTGAGAATGTTTCATTTGGCAAAGAGGGCTGACCCCCTTAAAACTACTGGTTTGAAAAATGTTTAATATTGGAAGACTTTTCCGTTAACCAGACGAACTACCTTGGAAGTTTCATTCTAATCCATCACATAGACTGATATAAAGTGCGCGCGCACACACACACACACACACACACACACACACACATATATATATATATATATATATATATATATATATATATATATATATATAAGGCAAAATGCTGATAATGATACCATCTTGCTTCGCAAGATTGATAGATTTTTTTTTTTACTACTCTGTCATTAATTATGACACCAAATCAGAGTATTTTGAATTTCCATTACAATCATTCACTTATGTACTGAATATACATGGACAGAACCCCTGACCAGGGCAATCAAGCACCCAGCATCAACTGGTCATGCAGGCTATCCCCCTATGCACTACACTCACTCACATGACGATATATATTTTTTCTAGTGTAATAAAATATGACATCAAATCAGAACACAACGATGTTCATTCAGAATAACACAATACACCGGTACATATTATATGTAGTTACATTAAATATATAATTCACTGACAGTCCATCATATGAGTGAAGATAAGCGTTGATGATAATGCAGCTGCTTACAAAGACTGCATGATTTTATAGTTAAGAAAAGCATGTCAATAGCTAAGTATGCTGTGTTTTACACTGAGTGGTAGGCATGAAATTAATAACTTTTAAATGGCACTGATAAAAAGTGTACTGATAATTTTTATGGTCGTATATAATTAATAATGCCTTATACGAACTCATATTTAACACAGCGACAATTTCGATCATTTTCTAAAGGATTTGCTATCACTGATGTAGAATATTGTTGTACTGACATGCAGCTTTATGCCAGTATTTCCAAAAATGCGTTAGTGTTCTGAACGGCCAAGTGCATCATAATACACATTACACTGACAAATTTTCTAAGCAGGATGCAGAATAAGGCATTTCGTAAACTACACATAGAAGGTGGTGCAGCCATCATCCACTCACTCCGTGTAGTGTTGCTTACGTCATCATTAGGTGACTCTACAATGAGTGACAAGCCTTAGCGTTTCCTGTAAGGGGGAAACTATTTACAAACGCAGGTGGTACGCGTATAACTGGGCGGAAAAACTCAAATGAGGTGTCCATCCAGGAATCGAACCTTTACACTCTTGCACTCGCCTCTCTGTAATACAGTTCCCTTATGATTGGAAAATATATATAGTATATTACTAAGGAATAGCACGCAAATACTGTAGACACATACCTACTGTTCACTTTCTCATGTCCACTGTATTTTGATTTATATTAAATGGATAAACGCATAATATACAGCAAAGCATACATTAGTATATGTAAATATATGCTGTTAAGATTTAAATCTTCTGTTTCTGAATGTAGAACAAAAACTTTGTTTTTTTTATGCACGCTCTGTTATCTTTAGAACAGAATATATATCTTGGATATGCTTTCCTACTGTAAAATGTTCTCTGTTATAAGCCAATATCGTTAACATTTGCCTAAGTTTGATGATACTGATAATTATTAATTAATTATTCTCCTCATCAATATTGCTCGGAAAAATGACGAAGTTGATGTAGTTTTCATTCTCTCGAGCATCTAAGCAGATGAAGTTATGGCGTTGGCAACGTTTGTGAATCTATGTGGGGCTTAATTAAAGTTGTTAAGGGAAATTTGATTACTTCTACTTTCGGCCGTAACTGACTCTAGGGTTTCCTGAGGGGATTCATCCACTCATTAACTGCACGGCATCTTAGATACTAAACTGAATTTTTAAAACTGCGACTTAATAATGCAGTGCTACGTACACTAGCTATAATTTTTTCACCTTATGTTCACAGAGGTTTTCGTAGTCAAGTCCTTCAGTTTTTTTGCAAAATACGGCAGTGCTACGGCCCTGCATCTTTTCTTAAGCACTTCTTACTTATTACCACCGTACTGTTCCACAGGTAATTTCTTATTGTATTTCAGCATTAAAGATGGGGAGATGGCAAAACTACCCCGGTTAATAAATTAAAGGGAAAGAACATAAAATTTCAGTTTCTCAATCTTGAATGCTAAGCTTTGTCAATTGAGTAACACTGTAGTATGATGCTGGTAACGAAAAAAGATATTATGAAAATGATTTCGAGCCATTAATGTCACCGAGCTACGGGGAATACGCTAGAGAGAGAGAGAGAGAGAGAGAGAGAGAGAGAGAGAGAGAGAGAGAGAGAGAGAGAGTAGGTCGAGCGGTCCATATGAAAATGAGTTAGGGGAAGTTTTGTCAGCAGAATCAGAAGAGCATTTTAGAATCAGTTGGTGAGAGAGAGGGAGAGGGGGGGAAGGGCTGGTGAGAAGGGGGGGAAACAGGTTTTTGGGAAAGTATGAAGGGAATATAGAAGGATTAATGACAGAATTTTAAAGAAGGTTCGAGAGAGAGAGAGAGAGAGAGAGAGAGGTGAACGAAAATTTTGGCCAAGGTATATTTTCAATCAGTACTTGAGACACTCTTATTTTCCCCTTACCGAAAACAGATACTTTAAAAATAATTTTATTTTATATAGATATAGTTGGTCATACATTACAAAATGACCGATTAAACAGTAATTTTGTGCATTAATTTAAAACTGGGGAAGTTATAAATTTTGCTTTCATTTCCATCACTTGACAAATCCTGCAATTTCACAATAGTGCTTTGTATTTCCATCACTGTGTGCTTGCCACTGCTGACAGTAACAGCAGCAACATCATGCTTTGTATTTCCATCACTGTGTGCTTGCCACTGCTGACAGTAATAGCAGCAACATCATGCTTTGTATTTCCATCACTGTGTGCTTGCCACTGCTGACAGTAATAGTAGCAACATCATGCTTTGTATTTCCATCACTGTGTGCTTGCCACTGCTGACAGTAATAGCAGCAACATCATGCTTTGTATTTCCATCACTGTGTGCTTGCCACTGCTGACAGTAATAGCAGCAACATCATGCTTTGTATTTCCATTACTGTGTGCTTGCCACTGCTGACAGTAATAGTAGCAACATCATGCTTTGTATTTCCATCACTGTGTGCTTGCCACTGCTGACAGTAATAGCAGCAACATCATGCTTTGTATTTCCATCACTGTGTGCTTGCCACTGCTGACAGTAATAGTAGCAACATCATGCTTTGTATTTCCATTACTGTGTGCTTGCCACTGCTGACAGTAATAGTAGCAACATCATACTTTGTATTTCCATCACTGTGTGCTTGCCACTGCTGACAGTAATAGTAGCAACATCATGCTTTGTATTTCCATCACTGTGTGCTTGCCACTGCTGACAGTAATAGTAGCAACATCATGCTTTTTATTTCCATCACTGTGTGCTTGCCACTGCTGACAGTAATAGTAGCAACATCATGCTTTGTATTTCCATCACTGTGTGCTTGCCACTGCTGACAGTAATAGCAGCAACATCATGGCTCATGCTTTGTATTTCCATCACTGCGTGCTTGCCACTGCTGACAGTAATAGTAGCAACATCATGCTTTGTATTTCCATCACTGTGTGCTTGCCACTGCTGACAGTAATAGCAGCAACATCATGCTTTGTATTTCCATCACTGTGTGCTTGCCACTGCTGACAGTAATAGTAGCAACATCATGCTTTGTATTTCCATCACTGTGTGCTTGCCACTGCTGACAGTAATAGTAGCAACATCATGCTTTGTATTTCCATCACTGTGTGCTTGCCACTGCTGACAGTAATAGCAGCAACATCATGCTTTGTATTTCCATCACTGTGTGCTTGCCACTGCTGACAGTAATAGTAGCAACATCATGCTTTGTATTTCCATCACTGTGTGCTTGCCACTGCTGACAGTAATAGTAGCAACATCATGCTTTGTATTTCCATCACTGTGTGCTTGCCACTGCTGACAGTAATAGTAGCAACATCATGCTTTTTATTTCCATCACTGTGTGCTTGCCACTGCTGACAGTAATAGTAGCAACATCATGCTTTGTATTTCCATCACTGTGTGCTTGCCACTGCTGACAGTAATAGCAGCAACATCATGGCTCATGCTTTGTATTTCCATCACTGCGTGCTTGCCACTGCTGACAGTAATAGTAGCAACATCATGCTTTGTATTTCCATCACTGTGTGCTTGCCACTGCTGACAGTAATAGCAGCAACATCATGCTTTGTATTTCCATCACTGTGTGCTTGCCACTGCTGACAGTAATAGTAGCAACATCATGCTTTTTATTTCCATCACTGTGTGCTTGCCACTGCTGACAGTAATAGTAGCAACATCATGCTTTGTATTTCCATGACTGTGTGCTTGCCACTGCTGACAGTAATAGCAGCAACATCATGGCTTATGCTTTGTATTTCCATCACTGTGTGCTTGCCACTGCTGACAGTAATAGCAGCAACATCATGCTTTGTATTTCCATTACTGTGTGCTTGCCACTGCTGACAGTAATAGTAGCAACATCATGCTTTGTATTTCCATCACTGTGTGCTTGCCACTGCTGACAGTAATAGTAGCAACATCATGCTTTGTATTTCCATCACTGTGTGCTTGCCACTGCTGACAGTAATAGTAGCAACATCATGCTTTGTATTTCCATCACTGTGTGCTTGCCACTGCTGACAGTAATAGCAGCAACATCATCATTCGTTACCATTATATAATATGATTACTATGATCATGAACATGATCTTGATTTTTAAATGTTTCAGTTTCAGTTCTAGGGTGCTCACATTCTCCACAACTATATACCTGTATAATAACTTCATTAAGTTAATCAAATGGAATACACGAAATCAAATGGAATATTAGTGAAAGAAGTGAAAGTAAATCACAAACGTAGAGAGAGAGAGAGAGAGAGAGAGCGGGGAGGGGGAGGGAGACGTATTCCTTATACATCCTTCAAAACAGTCCCTAAACCTTTTAGTGATGTAATCAATCTTGAAATGATTACAGTGCGTCTGTTTCGACTCCAACATCTCAAAGTTGAATGTGCTAAGCTTACTGCATACTTGCTTAGAGTAACTCTTTGCAGTCGTCTTATACATCCCTGTGTTGCGTTTCGTTTTCATGTGTGTGTGTATGTGTGTGTTATCACATGCTGCACTTATCAGTATCATCATGCACCTCTCTCTCTCTCTCTCTCTCTCTCTCTCTCTCTCTCTCTCTTGTCTGTGTTCTGGCAGCTTGTTGTGAGTTTTGGTTATTATTTTCAGTTTTGAAACATCCTGAGAAGAATCTTCATTTGCGGACCTCCTACCATTGTATGTTTTGTTTGTATGCAATATCGCAGATACACTACCATCAAAAAAGCCTCCTACACTATAGTGTTGTTATTTTTTATCACACTTACAGTATTTTGCACCATCCATAGTACTATCCTATTCATATATATATATATATATATATATATATATATATATATATATATATATATATTGCAAATTTGTACTCTTAAGTCCAAGAACCTTTCGTAGCTATTTTGCAACCATCCGTGCCCTCCGCAGTCCTTCCTTGTTAATTTTTTTTTATTTGTATAGTTAACCCTTTCATGCACGGACTCCAATCGAGTCATTAAATACCATCCTGTACAATGCACCATGATGCACATCATGTCAAACAAAGGAGGACACAAGTTTCCCACCGATGTGTCATATTTCTTTTTTTTTTTTTTACCCAATTCGTGTCATGGTGAGCTTTACAGGTTGTTAAACAATCCAACGATTCAAACCACCTGTACCTGAGAGGGTTTTTGTCTCTGAATCTTTCTTAGTAGTTTATCCACCACCTGTCTCACGACAAATAGCTGGTCAACAGTTCACATACCTCTCTGGGTACCACCTTGTTCGGATCTCAGAGCGCAGTCAGTTATCTATACTACATTCTCACGCTTTATTATTTAGTAACCCATGCTTATATACATACATACATACATTTATTATCTTAAACCTGTGTTGTCCCATGAGAAGCGTAGGAGCCCAGGGTTAGGCAAGTTGGTCCTAACGTTTGGTGTAAGTGACCAGCCTCATTCATCCCTAGTGGCATTACCTGAGCAATAAACCCCAACCACCCCGTGGATGTTCATATCCTTGCTTCTAGTATATACTTATTATCTCATTCACATATATAATATTGCATAATTAAAAGTAAAAACATATTCAGGTAGCAAATGAGAGTTACTGAGTATAGGAGTACAGGTATACGAGTACGCCGAATGACCACGTCCATTCCTTTTTTTTTTTCTTCTTGAAGCTCTTGTTGCACACCTGAACTATACTGCCACGGTGATAAACCACCACCCATAGCAGAGATTCCCGGGGGCCTTGCCCCGTTTAAATTACGGATCCATCCATCCATCCATCCATCCATACATACATACAAACAAACATACATACATACATATACAGACAGGTAATCGACAGATAGATAGATAGATGCATACCCGGTAGATACTCACAGGTAAGTAATAAATTAATAACCGTAGGTATAAGCAAGATTAAGCAGGTATAAGCGTTCACGCTGACCATGTCTTATGCAAAATGTGACCCCTCCCTCCACGTGTTGGCGCACAGTTTAAATCGTTATCAAATTATATTCTGGCAATGCCTGGTACTGCTGCTAATAAATGATGTAATGGGAAAATATAAGATATTACTTTATTGCTACATAGTGTTTAGTCCCATCTTTCAAACTGTTAGGCACGGTTTGAGTTTAGATACTTGTGTCGCATGTCCATTAATTCCATGTTATCTAGGCCATATAACTGACAACAGATTCCGCTTAAGAGCTACAGTTTTGATTAAACTAATGATAGTTTATACAACAGTTCTTTAGACACAAGAACACTAAACAAAACTGCATTACACCTAGTGTGGTTCAGCTCCTCGATTACGATAAAATTTTATATTTACTTTAATCTATGTATGGCCAGGCAGTTTCATTAGGCTTCTGGCTGACCTCTTGTACCTTATGGGTTATTGAAGACTACATTTATCCATTCCTCTTCAATAAGTCTCCTAAGCATAATAAAACTGTCTGATAGCAGCAAATATTTGGTTTAAAAAGACGACATCAGAGTTATGGGGTTATAAATGAAGGAAAGAACTGGCCGTATGCAAAAGAAAAATATATATATAGTGTATGTACTGGAAATTAGCTACATCTCTTAGGGAAATGGGAAGCAGTCCACGACAGATATTGAGCTTAAAACGGATTTCCATTGGCATATAGAGACACATGAAAATATGGCAAATTATTATACAACCAGAAAGCCTTATAGCAGTACCAGTAATAAGAGTCCTTGGGTTGATTTATGATCCCTGGAGAAATTTAGTCTACGGAAATGTTCAAAGAAATTTGTTGGAATCTACGTTTATTATAACCTTGGGAAGTATTGAAACTGTTTTCCATTATGCATAAATCTGCATACTCAATCCGTTGACCAAACAGCAGGAAGAAGATGCTTTGAACACTGTGAGAGAAGTGCAGAGCAGGACTGATAAAGCAAGAAACAAGGTGGTTGATAGTGGTTTGTAGACTGACTCCCATACAACTAATGTGCTATTGTAAATATTTGACACATTAAGTATGTATATATATATATATATATATATATATATATATATATATACTGTATTTTGAAAAAAGTCAAATCCTGATTCCAGTCGGTCGAACCTTCGAGATGGAGAACACTAAATCGCGTAAGATAAGAAAATACCATATACAATAAGATGTATACCTAGCCTCCCTTAAATATATACCCTGTTTTTCTCATAACCTTAAAACATATTAGACCACAGTCCCTCATACATGCAAGAGGTCAGCTCTGGAACTGTCCTTCTCTGTCTGCTTTACCTACTGCCTATGACCTCCAGTCTTTTAAACACAGTCTGTCCAGGCATCTGGAAATGAAAAGATCTTGAATTTGGTCCTCTGTTATTTATGATTAATTATTATGAATATATGATGGTGGAAGGCACATTTAAATATTCAGGAATGTTTCTGAGTCCAACCCCTACTCATACCGAGTGACCGGTGCTCCTAGTCCCTTTGTCAAGTAATAAACATTTCATAATTCCGCATATTATTTTCATTACATAGCCAATAAACTGACGTGAAACCTCTAGCAGGATCAACTAAGCATGAGGTATGGCATATTACTGAGGGAGAAATTACACCCGTAAAGTGCGCTTTGTGAGTGCATGACGGGCGACCGTGTGTTTGTACATACACCTATCATCCTAATTTCATCTTGACGTAAACTTTCAACATTTCTGGTGTGGTAGTTAAACGATAACAGATGAATAATTGACCTAAAATATTTACTTTCTCTCTCTCTCTCTCTCTCTCTCTCTCTCTCTCTCTCTCTCTCTCTCTCTCTCTCTCACACACACACACACACACACACACACACACACACACACACATGCATGCATGTGCATATGCAATCAACATATGAAAGTGAAAGTCTACTCATACCTCGCGTGTGTCACGTTCATAGTGCTTATCGATTTCATAGCGGGGCATGTCAACTGAAGCCCTCTGTACATCCCCTTGGAAAGCTGGGATTCCACGGGGTTTCTTTGATCTCATAAGTAAATATATATAGCTAAAACCAACATTTATTGAGTGTATCCACAACGTGCTGAAAGAATCTCTTCTCTATCTGACATAGTAGAAAAGTTATTAGCCTCTGAAAGCCACTGCTTTCGGGCTGTGTCATTTTGGGCCAGGACAGGTTGTCAGGCCGCTCATTTCTCAGCTGAACATAAAGTACGCATCGCTTCGTAAGCTTGTTTGCTAGCCCGTAATAATTGCTGGGGAAAGATGCAAATCATATTCTCAGTGTGAAAAGATATGGGCATTGCCGAGGGAATATGAGCAATACATCTGGATCTGCCCAAGATCGATGTAAATTTAGGCAGAGTGAGAAGAGTGTTATAAAAGGAGATAACAAGAGCTTCTTGGACAAATGGATTAGAGACAAGTGGAGGAAATAATCACATTCAATGAGCAGAAATGAAAAGGTTTAATGGGAGAACAGTGGAGAATGGAGCATCATGTGAGTGAGGGTAGTTGTTGTTGTTGTTGTTGTTATTGTCAAAAGGCCTTCTGGAGGTGAATCCAAAGAACTGCAAGGTCGAGTTCCCCTCTTCCAACAGTCACTATCATACTCTCGTGAGATGATACGTGAGTTAACTCCTCAATGGCCGTGCCTTCAGAAATTTACAGGGCCCCCCCGGCTGACCCCAGGACCACTTTTTCAGGTTTCGAAAATAGATATATTTTTCATTACCAAGTTGATGAGAATCGTCTAGCACAATTAACAATGCAATTTATAGCTTCCTAAACCCATCGTGTGAATGATTCACTGGAAAAATCGCAAAGTGATAGCAGACACGCCAGTGAACACTAGGCTGATATGCAATAATACACCACACTAAGAAATATCCATGTTTTTGCCCTCCCCCAAACAAACTTCAGTGTTGCTGAAATAGTTTAGAATGACTAGAAATGTTTAATATGAACTAAATCAGTACATACATGGTAAGTTTCAATAAAAGAATATGATTTTTTTTCACAATTTTTTGTTTATTGCTTTTTATGGAACTATGAAGTTAGTTTATTAGTCTGGGTGGTGTAGTGTGTGTCTACGATGAGGCGAAAGATGCTATTTTGAATCTGTAAGCAGATAAGGGTTCTCCTATTTGTGAATGGGTTGAATCATTGTGGCCAAAATTTGATGCGACCAGAGATTTGCACCTCACACATATGAGGGGATTAGCGTGAAGGAAAGGGAAGGATTTACATCCATATATGCACCACAAGGGCACCTCATACGTTGCTGGAATGCTTGTGCAAAACAAGAAATACATAAAATCAAGAAATTTGTTATATATTATATGTATTTTTAATTAAAACATCATAATTATGAGTTTCCCCCTTATTTATGTTTACAGTGTTTATTCGTGTATAAAATTGTTTTTGTACTCTGGGTTGTGTAGTGCATGTTGAAGAGAGGATAATGAAACTATTTTTAGCCTATTTCAAGATAATGGGTGCAGCTGTATGTATTTAGGGACAACCTCGTTCTATATATATATATATATATATATATATATATATATATATATAAGGCCGGAAATGAGCACAGTCGGCTGGGGGAGTAGTAAGGAATGGTGAGGTTGTAACGTACAGTTGTACATATAATAAGCAAGGAATATGAATATTTATCCAGCAAAAAGAAAAAAAAATAGGAAAACAATATAATAAAAGTAATAATGACATTAAAAAATGAGTATATAAATTAAACAAAACAACTTACCTTTTATGCTTATAGGGTTGTTGGTTGTGCGATGTAGAGTAAGCAGAGCCAGCGCGCGACCACGGATGCTTCTCTCTCTCCCCTTCCTTCCCAGGGCAAAAGCAAACTTTGATAGTCAATCAGACATCTGGGAAACCCATTTTCTCCTTCTTGACTTACGAACATTCTTATTCTGACTTATGCTGATACTTGAGGAGAGTAAAAGATGGACGATCACTTATGACTGATTCACGAGATGTGCTGATCACCTAAGTGGTGTTACAGGGTAGAGTCGTCAGTGTCAACACCCCCCAGACCTTCGCCCCCTTCCCATATTTGTTTGCATTTTTTTTTTTTCCAGATTGAGTTAATCTGACCCCACCAACCACGCCACGGTAAAGTGTCACTCAATGCTGGCGGCCATATAGGAGCTAGAGAAAGTTTGTATTACAAGCTAACTTGTATAAGCCACCCAATTTTATCAGTGTCACCGTGTGAGGGCGTTCCTTTCCAGCATCATGAAAGTGAGGGTTAGTGTTGCCTTATGAGTTCTAGCAGAATAATAATTTCTGTAACGTGTGTAATGTGGGAGTTGAAACCCTGTAAAGACATAATGCAAAACTAAAATGTTATGCCACCGACCCAAAATTCTTGTTGCGACCAAACATATCTATATACTGTGTATGAAAGACCTGCATTGTTTGTTTGTTTGTTTGTCCTTCAATCACGCTCAAACCAAGGGCCAGAGACCCCCAGACCCATATATATATATATATATATATATATATATATATATATATATATATATATATATATATATATATATATATATATATATATATATATATATATTCTGAATCAGGGTGACCCAAGGATGGTTTTAGGAAGGTCAAAATTCAGATCCAGGTCATTTGAGGTCACTAGTAGAGTTTGCCTTTTTGGCCCGGGCCCTGCAGCCCAATAGTTGGCAAGGAGACTCACATGACCTCCTGTTTGGACATAGGCTATGTAAGGTTTACTTCAGTGATCATTTGAGGTCACTGGCCGAAGGTCATTTGAGGTCACCAGTAATACATGCTCGAACGACTGGACACAGCAGCCCAGTTTTTGGCATGAAGGCTCACATGACCTCCAGTTTGGATATAGGTTATGTGAGGTTGAACTCCTATGTCATTTGAGGTCACCGGTCAGAGGTCATTTGAGATCAACTGCAATGGTAAACAAGTGCGCACAATATTGTGTTAGTCTGCGTCAGCTGAAACAGAAGTTCCTGGACCTCATATAATACCTCCTCAAAAGCATAAGAGGTACATGGTCTTTCTGGATTAGAAAGAAAGATTGAACTAGAACAAACAGGACTAGAGTGTTCGTCTTTTTGGCCGGGCAATGCCGGGTATCCCTGCCAGTGTGTGTGTGTGTGTGTGTGTGTGTGTGTGTGTGTGTGTGTGTGTGTGTGTGTGTGTGTGTGTGTGTGTGTGTGTTTTATGCGAGGAAGAAGCAACCAAAGGCCATGAGCCCGCAGTAACAGTTCCCTCCAAGAGAAAAACAAAATACAATAGAGAGCCAAATTCAAGATCCGATCATTTTGAGATGCCTGAACACACTGCGTTTGAAAGACTGGAGCTCATAGGCAGCAGGAAATACAGACAGAGGGAGACAGTTCCAGAGTTGACCTGTTGCATAAATGAAAGACTGGGAGTAACGGTCAACTCTTGCATTAGAGAGTTGGACAGAAAAGGGATGAGAGTTTGCTGCCAGACGGGTGCTACGCGCCCGTCGTAGAGGTGGAGGAATGCAAGCAGACAGTTCAGAGGAGCAGTGACCATTAAAGTAGCGATAGAAAAGAGATGAAGATGCAACAGTGCGGCGAAGAGACAGAGGTTGAAGGGAGTCAGTAAGAGGAGGAGAGTTAATGAGACGAAAAGCCTTTGACTGCACCCTATTGAGAAGAGCTGTATGTGAGAAGCCTCCCCACACATGAAAGCTGTGCTCCACACAGGGGCGGATAAAACCCCTGTATAGAGTCAACAATTGTGCAGGGGTAAAGAAAGAGCGGTATGAACAGGAAGGAGAAAAACCTGGAGTTGAGAGGCAGCATCATCGCTCTGCGCAATAGTGTGCTGTCTATACGTGCTATCGCTCAGCGACTTGGCCTGGCACCAAGGACCATCGCCATGTGGATTACGAGATGGAACACCAACAGAAACATAAACGACCTGAGTAAGGCCTTTAAGATCTCTGTGCATAATTGAATTTGTTATAGTACGAGTACACAGGGGCGTCCGCTGGATTTTTTGTAAGGGGGGGCAAAATAAGAGAAATTATACGTATATGTGCAGTTTTATCAAAATACACACACTCCAAATAGGCAAAAGCATATACTTACATGAGTTACATAACTTACATCAAATGCATAGTGAAATCACTCAATCATCCTTGAACAAGAACTGAAGCCCCCCCTTTGTCCCCTCCCCCTCCGGACGCCCATGCCAGTATACATAAGATATAGTGTATGTGAACAGTTATACATATTTCACCTATGAGGTTACAGTTATTATATTGAAATTTTCAATATATAGATATTCATATTCTACGAAAATACATATTATCTGTGATTATATCTACAACCATCAACAACTGTCTTGTGACCTGCATTACTGATTGGTTGTGGGGTAGTGTAGGGTATCAGAGGTTTAGTCCTGTCAGTAATGATGGTTAACTGTTGTTCATGGTAAAGTATGACTTACAGTAACATTACAGTACAGTAGTCGTTCATATTTACATGTTATCTATGTTTATTTAAAGCATCCGAACCTGGCTGTAGCAAAGACGTAAGCAAAATTCATTGTAGTTCTGGCTTCCTCCTTAGTCTTCTGATAACCTTATCATCTCTCCCACTCTCCCGTTCTCAAATGACCATGTTATATGAAATGCAAAAGAGATGAATAGTTTTTCCACATACCCTTTGACTACAAATCCATATCATTGTTTTACACATTAAGCATAGCTGGTGATTAAACAATCGATTACATTTAGGATTAATTAACATTACAAAAAGATTCTTATTGTGCGACATATCTATGTTACGTGATTCCTCTTCCACCAGTGTTAGCGAAATATGGGTGAGCACTGATAAAACAGATAAGGGATGAGGAGAAAATATATGGGTGTATAGAGTAATATAAACTGTCCTGTTCACACGTTCCTCTGTTGGTAATATCAATAAGGAAATTGTCCCAACTAGTTAACAATGTGTTGTCGAACTTTCGTGGATTTTATGGAAGGTGACAGTGTTATCACGTGAAGTCGTAACGTAGTCCATTCGTCGAGACTGATACAACCAAGCGACCTGCATATGGCAACATCTCCCTGCTGAGTGGCTCTGACAAGGTTAGAGAGTGACGTTCGCCCCGTGAAACAATACCACACATGCAGATCGTTCAGGTTTCACGGAGTCGGACGGATGCACTAAAACCTTACATGGTCATTAGGAAAGACCCACGCAAGCTATAATAGTAACGTTTGAGAACACCTCAATAAATGCCTCACAACCTCGTTGGGTTTACAGTAAACTCCTTTTCTTAGAGAGAACAGGAGCCCTAAGGAGGACGACACCAGTAGAGGATGGGAACATTATTGTGGCAGCAGAAGCTAACCCCCTTACCAATGCAGCGGCAATAAGGCATGACTTGCAGTTAGAAGTGTCAGCCAGAACTGTAAGGAGAAGGTTACATCGCGCTGGAATACACCATCGCACCCCAGCTCAGAAGGAACAGCTGACGGACCAGCACTGTGCAAGAAGACTGGCTTTTGCACAGCTCCATGTTGAGCAGGATGATGACTTATGGAGCAGAGCCATCTTTACAGATGAGAAGCATTTTTCCTTTAGTTCCCATGGCAGAGTCTATTGTTTGAGGAGGGGTAATACACAGTAAGATATGAACTATCGACAGTCTTGCAATATATATGGCTTTATTGTAAACTAATAATCACAGATTTAAATACTGTAAAACATATTTCGGTGTTGAGAGTGTGGATGTGACGCAAATGTGACCAGAGTTTGCATGGTTGTTTTAGTTTTTTGGTTTATTATGACCACGCCTTGGCTGGCCGAGGCGATTAAGGGATCACGTGCATCACATTCACACCCATAACACCATTTACTGTGACCCAACTTTGTGTCCAATCTAACGCACATGGAAAGATAAAACAAAAATGGCCGCTTCATAAGCACAGGGTCTGGGTCACCAGCATCACGACACCCCCCTTACCGCATTGCGCCGTCTTTTTCTCTCCCTTGCACGACTTTAATTATATATGCTGCTCTAGGGTGTCTGCCCTTTCCTCTCCTCCATCCTACTTTCCTTCCATCCTCTTCTGTCTGTCTTTCTTTTGTTCTTTCCTCGTCCTTCTGCCTACAGGTGACTGTACACTCCCATTTCTGTCTTTCTTTCCTTCATTCTTTCCTCTTCCTTCTGCCTGTGGGTGACTCTACTCCGAGTGACAAGCCAAATGCCTTCCTGTACACCAGGAAACCATTTACTACCCTGGATGGTAACCATGTAACAAGATTTTGGCACCTGGTGGTTTAGTGGGTAATTACGGCACTCCAGTCGAATTGAGCCGGTGAAGGCTTATATCCAAAGGGTGGTTGGAGTTTACTGCTCACGTAATGCCACTCAGGGATGAGTGAGGCTGGTCACTCTCATCTTAAATGTCAGGACCAACTTGCCTAGCCCCGGGCTGCTACGCTCCTTATGGGGCAACATAGGATCGGATGATGGATGGATATATATATATATATATATATATATATATATATATATATATATATATATATATATATATATATATATATATATATATATATATATATATATATATATATATATATATATATATATATATATATATATATGTGGAGCCTCTGTGGTACAGTAGTAAAGTGTGCGTTTTCGTACACTGGAGAGCGAGGGTTCGTCCCCCGCCAGGGTAATAAACTTTGGAAGCGTTTTCCCAGCCATGTACTTCTTTGGCGGACACCAGGGGTGCTGTGGTTGAACCAGTGTCTCATACTGTGAAGTATGTTTGCACCCAGTTGGCTTGCACGGGCCGATTACATTTGTTTCACAAACTACACACACATCCAAAGCCAATCACACTTACAAATACTTCTCACCCTACATACAATATCTACCAGACAGCCTAAACCACTTAGTAGAGATACATAGGCTGTATCGTCCCTACTTCGGTCGGGATAGGCCGGTCCTGCAGTGGATACTCAAACGGCTGATGATATATATATATATATATATATATATATATATATATCTATATATATATATATATATATATACATATATATATATATATATATATATATATATATACTGTATATACTGTATATCCGACGAATATTCTTTCAGAGTAGCATATTGTGGCATTTGACCACAACAGAAACCTTTAGTTACTTTCGTTATATGCATATTGTATTATCCCAATAATGAAAACAATGTGCATCATGGCTCTTTGGTAATAGTTTAGTTTACTCTGCACCAGTCCATATAAAGGTTAAATATTCATACTGTATATTTATTCAAATGCACACCCATAATGCCACTCAGAAAGTACTGTATATTACTAATGACTGATACGAGAGGACAATAATATCACGCTTATTTTCTCCTGCAGCTACGACCGACCCAACATTCTGGAGGAGGCCCGCTCTGGTCACGTCATGTGCAATGTCCGGGACTGGGTGTGTCAACACGGCATGTGTGACGTGTTTCAAATAGAAGGTCGATTCACAGCTGACAAATACACAGAAAATCTAGAGGAGTGTTTCCTGCCTTTCCTCTGGGAAAGAGATTACCCTTTTCCTCCTGGGCCCGTTCTCTTCATTCAAGATAAATACCCAATCCACACTACTCACGCTGTACAGAGGTGGTTTCAGAGGCAGGACAACCTTCAGCTCCTTGATTGCCCCAGCAAAGGAGCTGACATGAATGTCATTGAGCACGTATGGGCCCAGATTATCAGCAGCAGGGAAATGAAAATTGAGAAAAATACCAACACCCTGATGGCTCACGTTCAGCGGCTGTGGGAGTATCACAGGCACAGGCCAGACTTGATGCAAACGCAAGTGGCATCAGTGACGCGGAAGCTACAAAAAATCATTGAGAAAAATGGTGGGTGGACTGGATAATAAGCATGGTAATAGTAAATATCTGTGCAATTGAATCTTTCATCCACTTCAGTGTTTATTATTACGATTATAATATTATTAAGAGAGAAAACAATATATTGATTTCACTTTACCAATCATAATTTAGAATAAGACGCTTATCCACGTTCTGGTCGCATCCGTCACTTATGTGATTAACCCGTAGCTTAGACAAAATGTAAGGAGACCCAACCATCTGTGTGTTTCACAGCTTACTCACGGGACACAGGTGTGCAATACTTTCATCTATTTAACTACACAAGTGTAGTTTGAAATTAAAACGTCAATTGCAATGGGCAATGCATATTATAAAATGTTACCTGTCAGCGTTTCCTCGCTGTGACTATGACTATACAATCGTAGGATGTATCCTGGGTTAATAAAATACTGTGTTGTCTAACCACATTAATTCATATGACATGGGAATAACATAATAATAAAATCGCTAGTCTTTTACATATATAGAAGTGTGTAGATTAAATATTTCATAGAAATATTGGTCGTGACTCAAATGAGACAGGGAGACGCTCCGTCAATGTCCGTTACCATGCCTTAGGAGTATACTCTCTCTCTCTCTCTCTCTCTCTCTCTCTCTCTTTCTCTGGTGTGTGTGTGTGTGTGTGTGTGTGTGTGTGTGTGTGTGTGTGTGTGTGTGTGTGTGTGTGTGTGTGTGTGTCAGTCACGCGAGTCGAAATTCTCAAACTCTGAACCCTGACGCTTTGGCGTTGGCAGTGCTGACTGTATCACCAAAATCTGACCAGGGCTATACATAGTGAAAACTGAATATGGAGAATCCTCACAATCCACGCCCTAGTATTGTGCCACTGATAGAAAAACATGGCATGTAAAACTTTTTTGTATAGTGCTACAAATTCTGATGCCCTAACGGACCTGAAGTTACTCCCTATATAGGAGAATGGGACCATATTCGTGGGAGCCTCTCATTGATCAGCAAGACGGAATGGTCATGGCGTGAATGGTGGGCAAGGGACAGGGAGGGAGGAGATAAGACACAGTAGCACCTGGGCAGGTGGGTGTAGGGCAAGGGGGGAGGGAACTGGTCAGTCAGTAACGCACCATTCCCCATAGTACTAGCTTAGAAAACGGTTGTTTTGTGCATTAAGAAGGTAAATAACATAGTCTCTCATCTGAAAAATCTTTCCAGGTAGTGAGTCACTCTCGAGGTTTGATTGCAATGGTTACAGCTGGCAAACAGCCTTCTTTCAAGGAGGATGACAACCACGACAAATGTGAGGAAGAGCAGGAAACCAGGTAGAAGTACGATATCTGGTTGGATGGACAGCCCCCCACCCAGCTCACAGGTGGTAAGTTGCCATCTAACAGTGAGGACCTGCTGTGGCTGTTCCATTTTCTGCAGAAGCAGAAGTGGATCCTACTGGATGCTGCAATGATTATGGACTCTGAGATCGCTGAGTTCTGATACTGTGCCAGAATTCCAGTGACATAGAGCATGAACAGGATTCCATAAGAGGAAAATCTGTACAAGGAATCGCGCTCTCTGAGCAATTGGAAGGACAGGAACGCGGAGGTGGAAAAATGGAAGTGAGCTGACTTCAGATTGAAGCTGAAAAACCTCTTCGACTTGGCACACATGGATGCCATGAAGCTGCTGAGCAACGAATAGGACAAGGCGTATCCGAAGGCTCAACGGGAGGAAGGCCGCCAGGCCATCATGCTCGGTGATAACCGGAAACTGTCCAATGCTGAAGCGAAGAAACATGAGAGAGAGGAAGCTTCCCAAGTTTGAGAACTACGAGAGCAGCAGTGGCTGGCAGCATTGGAAGCTTCTGATAAGTTGGAGGACTCTGAAGAAGGCAGAGAAGACAAAGACCGTGTTCCCTGACCATCCATGTCAGCTACTGCATTCTCACCCATGTGACGATGATCCTGATCTAGTGCACCTGTCATCACTCTGGAATTGTCTAATGCCCTGGACCATACAAACACCAGCAACCACAATGCTATCCACATCTTGGCTGCTGCAGCATGTGTATGGGAAGGATCCTTCAATTATAGCTCTGAACCAGCAGAGCATCCATGGGGAGAACACCAAGGCTCGTGGTGAGCAGGCTGTAGCTCTGCACTCATCCTTCAAGGTTGGTGTTCTCCTTACTATTCACTGGGACAGTAAGTTGGTTGCTGATGAACCTGGCCAAGAAAAGTTAAAATGTTTCCCTATCCTGGTGTCTGGGGAGGGAATTGTGAAGCTGCTGAACGTCCCCAAACTGCAATCAGGAACAGGAGCTGACATTATGGAGATTTTTGCTACCCTGCAAAAATGGGGCCTGGTGGATTCGGTGACAAACATGACCTTTGACACAATTGCAAACAACACCAGACGTGGGTCTGGGGCCTGCATTCCCCTGCACTCCCCTGCAGGAAGCACATCAGTGAAATCATCATCCAGAAAGTCTTCACAGTTTACACTAGCGTTATCATATTAGGGCCAGACATCCCTCTCTTCAAGCATTTGAAGCAGGCATGGACCTCTGTTGCAGCTGATTGCTTCGAGCTGCTTATTAACCTTCCTACTCGTTGCAACGAGGTCATCATCTTCTGCCATCTTCAACTCACTGCCCAACAGCCACGGGAAGATTACTGTGAGTTGCTTGAGCTCATGGTGATCATCCTTAGTGGAGTTCCTCCTCGTGGCTTCCACATTTTGCGGCCTAGCACCTACCGTCTTGGCTGCTGGATGGCCAAAATCATCTACTTAGTCAAGATTTACCTCTTCCACAGCAGTTGAAGCTCACTGTGCAAAAGATTGCCACATTAGAGTGGTTTGTCATATTTACCGTCATGATTTATGTCCCATACTGGTTCACAGCACCAGTTGCCACATCTGCTTATTGGAATGACCTCAAGTTTCTTCAGGACATCCTGGACAATGTCGACTTGGAATTCCCATCCACTGCTCCGAAGGCCTTCAGTCCTCATCTCTGGTACCTGTCTGAGAAACTGATTGGCCTGGCATTTTTTGATGAGTCCCTTGACTTGGAAATATAGAGGGCCATGGTCACAGCTCTGGCGAACAAGGAGGGCCGTGAGCCTGATAAGAGAAGGACTCTGGAGCTGTATGTGGCTGTCATTTGAGTGAAGAACCTCCCTGTTTTCATAACAAGCATTACTAGCTGCCTTCCATTCTTCCTTGGCTCCTTCAATGGGTTCCTGGATGTTGAACCATCCACGTGGTTTGAACGAGATGACTATAAGAAAGCCAGGCAATGCATGCAGTCACTGAAAGTCACAAACAACCTCACTGAGTGAAGAGTTGCACTCCTCACCACGAAAGACAAGGAGCAGCAGAAATTCCTGTTGCAGGTCACAGAGGCTCATTGTCAGTGATTCCTGGACACTCAAAAGGCAATCATTACCTCTCAAACTAGGCAACAATGAGTGGGGGATCTGTTCCCAAGACACCACCCCAAACAAGGAGCAAATATTTTCACTGTAAAGGGGACCTAGGTGCACCGGCGGGGTATTAAGCCCTGATGGCACAGAATCTGAACTTCTGGGTCTTTGGGGCACCAGTAAATACTGCAGTAGAAGACTGAAATTTTGCATGGAGGGTTTTAGTACCAAGAGGAACAAAAGTGCAGGGTGGCCCGTAAAAAATCTACAACTATGAAAATAAGGACTACCCCAATATATATATATATATATATATATATATATATATATATATATATATATATATATATATATATATATATATATATACATATATATATATATGTGTATATATATATATATATATATATATATATATATATATATATATATATATATAGAGAGAGAGAGAGAGAGAGAGAGGGGTAGTCCAGTCCTTATTTTCAAAGTAGTAGAGTTTTTACAGGCCACCCTGCACTTTTGTTCCTCTTGGTACTACGAGTAAAACCCTCCATGCAAAATTTCAGCTTCCACTGCAGTATTTACTACTGCCCTAAAGGCCCAGAAGTTCAGACTCAATGAATGGAGGAAGGAAAAACAAAGAAAACTTAAAAAAACAGTCCATGTGCCTAAAGGCATCCTCCATTCATAAAATATTTATAATAACTGGATTTAAATAAAAGTGGATGAAATGTGTGTGAGAAGCAACCCCCAGGAAGTGAATTCCAAAGAACAGTAGTTCTGGGGAAAAATTAATATTAATAAGCAGAGGTTCTGCACTGCAGTGGAGAGAGCGTGATGTCATGGGCACTCCCAGCTGTCTGAGTATTTCAAGAGAATATGTGAAGGAAAGGCACAATTGAAGTAAATTCTTCAGAGCACTAAGGGTAAAAATATCGGTAAAATAATGGTAAAGATGTAGTATCTCTACGTACTGATAACTGAGATAGGACCTGCTTAATGGCAAGATTGTCGATTAATCTAATGGCTACGTTTTGAATTTTGTCCAACTGCCTGAATGCATATATATATATATATATATATATATATATATATATAGATAGATAGATAGATAGATAAATAGATAGATAGATATAGATATAGATACAGATAGATAGATAGATAGATAGATAAATAGATAGATAGATATAGATAGATAGATAGATACAGTCTATCTATCTATCTATATATATATATTTATCTACCTATCATTCTCTCTCTCTCTCTCTCTCTCTCTCTCTCTCTCTCTCTCTCTCTCTCTCTCTCTCTCTATATATATATATTATTGTCACGGCTGTAGTTACTGTACCACATGGAATATGGGACAGTGAATGTGTGAAAGAGGTGACCGATAAAGGAGAGAGACAAAACATTGCCACAAACGATAAATAATTATCGAGGGTCTGTGTTTACCGGTTTAAGCCTCCTTATCCCTTTGTCACACCCGAGCTGGAAAAAATTATTACCTCTCTATTTCCACTATCTACACATGAGCTGAGGACGGCCTTTGTTTCACGCCAAGACGCACTTAAGATCACTAAATCAATTTGCATGCTTTTCTTTTTCTTTGCGATTAAATAATTTCCATAAACTACATAGCAGAGACACCGTCACTGACAAAGTGGGTTTGACATTCCTTATGGGAGGAGGAAATGAGAATGTTTTCCAATAACTGACCAGCTCCATCTTCTTACCGGCTTTTAATTGGTTAGGAGTTATGAAGTGTTAGCTTGTAACTGGCAGTTCATGCCTTCAGTATGTGTAATGGGCTGGAGATTATATTTAAGACAGTACATTAGCTTGTGGGAAGTGTTACATAGCCTATGATTTCATCATCCTTTGTGTAATTTTAACGCACAGTTGCTGCATGTTTGATAACGAGCGTGTTCTGCCTCAGTCCCCCCCTTCTACCGTTATAGTAGAGTAAGTCGTTCTCTCTGTTATTCAGAGCGGGATTTTCAGCTCTTTGTCCCCATGGCTTCATTTGCGCGTCCTTCTTACAAGTTGTATCAAGCTCTCCTGGCCCCTATATAATGAGCTCAGTCTCTGCATCATTGCCACTTAGATCTGCTCCTCATTTTGTTCACATCTCTGTCCTCCCCTGTACAGATATTATTATTGTGAGTGCTCAAGAAATCTCCAAACATCTAGCAGCTGTGTGTAATTTGAGTATAAGTGTTATTGCATTTATTCTTGTACTGTGTAGCATAAGGTTAATTCTTAGGCCTAGTGAGGTTTTTGATTAATGTTGGGTTTTATGTCAGTCATTTTTGATAATAGTTTGTATCTGTAATAATTTATCTGGCATTCACTGAGTATTATCTGGTATCTCATTTTATCAGGGCTGACTTAGATAAATTTACTCTTGCTAATTTCGTGTTAATAGAGGCTATTGCAGTTAACCATATATTTAACCTGTTTATTTGCCATTACATTATCCTTATGGGTCCTGAATATTTTGTTGTTAGTTTGAGCATTAAACTTTAACTTGTAATTTTACCTAACTCTTTTGTTTTGAACCTGGAACTTTACGGGACAGTAGTGACTCTTAGTATTCTCACTTAAAGTGTACGTTATCTTTCTCTGTTCCGTAACATAAATTTGGCGACCTCTTATCAGGATATTCAGGATATTATCATAAGGATATTGCTTGATATTTTGTGACTGTTACTTATTAATTATGTCTACTATTACTACACTTGATGAAGCCAAACATTTTTTGTCAAATGTGCAAACAGTGTGTGATATAGAAAACAGAACAAAGAATGAACTTAAGCTTGTTGCTCAGCAATTGGGAATTGCTGTTCGCTCTCATCATTCTAAAGATCAAATTGTTGACATGATTAATGAAAGCTTGTTTAATGTAACTCCTCCAAATGAGCAAACGCAGATTGAATTAGCTAAGTTACAGCTAGCCCTGCACGAGGCTAAGGCTAAGGAGGCGGAGGCTCGTGTTAATGAGGCAAATGCTCGTATTCAAGAGGCACAGGTACAGGCTCAGGCACAAATTGAACTTGCCAGGATTCAGGCAGACCATGAGTATCGCATGAAACAAGGTGGAACTGGATCATCTAGCTCTGATGATTTTGATGTGGCTAAAAATGTTAAACTTGTCCCTCCTTTTAATGAATCTGATTTAACAAAGTATTTTCAGTTGTTTGAGAGGGTAGCTACAGGTTTTAGTTGGCCCAAGGAGTATTGGCCAGTACTCCTTCAAACTGTTCTCACCGGTAAAGCTCAAGTAACTTATGCATCTTTGCCTCAGGATCAATCTGATAATTATGATGTAGTTAAGAGCTTGATTCTTAAGGCCTATGAGCTTGTTCCTGAAGCCTATAGAGTAAAATTTAGGACAACTTACAAGCAAGATAAGCAATCCCATGTTGAGTATGCAAAAATCAAAGAAGATCTGTTAGAGCAGTAGTTAAATTCTAAGAATGTGGATTCTGATTTTGGTAAATTTAAGCAGATGATTTTGCTGGAGGATTTCAAAAGGTGTATTTATAAAGATGTAAGCCTATATCTTGATGAGAAAAGAATAGATAATTTGTCTGATGCTGCAGTTTTAGCTGATGAATATGTTCTCACTCACAAGAGATATTCTAAAGGAAAAGGGAAAGCTGAGAGTAAGTACGTTGCCTCTACTCAGAGTACAGGTAACAGGAAAGAGAATAAAGATGATGTTTCTCAGGAAGTAAATACCAGCTTCACCTCTAGATTTCAGAAAAGTAAATGTACTTATTGTAGTAAGCTTGGTCATACTACGGAGAAATGTTTCAGGAGACAGCGTGATGTGAACAAAAAGGAGTCTTTAAATATTCAGTCAATTGGTCTAGTGTCCACCCTTGAGAGTTCCCAGAATTCTTTAACTGAGTTAACTGAACCTGCTTTGAGGGGTAACTTAAATTCTCATGATGGAGCTCCTCTTTTGAGCAGTAACGTGGGTGACACTCTCAAGAGTTCATGTGCTAATTTCCTGTCTGATGGTTTTGTCAGTCCTCTGGACAGTAATGACAGGAAATCAGTTAAAATATATCGTGACACAGGTGCTTGCCAATCCCTTATGCTGACCAGTGTTCTAGGCTCTAATGTTAATTCCTCTGATGAAACTGTAATCTTACAAGGTGTAGGGAATAATTATTTCTCTGTCCCTCTGGGCAGAGTGAATTTAGAGTCTGGTTTTGTTAATGGTTCCGTTATGGTTGGGTTGGTTGAGACACTCCCAATGTCAGGTGTAACTTTCTTACTTGGAAATGATATTGGTGGAAGTCAAGTGTGTCCAGCTCCTCAGTTGTCTAGTGAGCCAGTGGCTGCGGCCCAGGATTGTGATGTCCCTGATGTGTTCCCTGCATGTGCTGTCACTAGGGCTAAGTCTAAAGTTACTGGTGATTTAGAGGATAATGATGATGATGATGTTACCCTAGCTGACACTTTTCTTGCTAATTTGGACCACTCACCAGATGAGGCAGTACCCCGTAGTGTTGATAATTTGTCTCGTCAAGAGTTGGTTGAGTTGCAGGTTGCTGACCCTGAGTTGAAAGGTCTAGCTAACTCTGCTTACAGTGAAGAAGAGTCAGCCGGTGCTTCTACTTGTTATTATGTAAAGTCAAGAGTACTTATGAGGAAGTGGAGACCCCCAACAGCATCAGCCGACTGTGAAAATGGGAGGCTGTACATCAAGTTGTCATCCCTCGTGTTTGTAGGCAGGATATCATTAGAGTGGCTCATGATTCCAGTTTGGCAGGACACCTTGGAGTGAGGAAGACTGTGGCACGCATTTTGAAACACTTCTACTGGCCAGGTATCTTCAGGGATGTTTCCTGGTATTGTAAGTCTTGTCACACCTGTCAAGTTGTGGGGAAGTGTAATCAGACCGTAAAGGTTGCACCTCTAGTTCCCATTCCTCCTTTTGAGGCGCCTTTCACCCGTGTGTTGGTGGATATTGTGGGCCCTCTTCCTAAGACTTCTTCAGGATTTTCTTATGTGTTGACCATGATTGATATGGCTACTCGTTATCCTGAAGCCATTCCACTTAGAAATATCTCAGCAAAGAACGTGGTTAAGGAAATGCTAGGGTTCTTCACAAAGTTTGGTCTGCCCAAGGAGGTACAGTCAGACCGGGAAGTAATTTCATGTCAAACGTTTTCAAGCAGTCTCTGAAAGAGTTGGGCATCACCCAGATCACGTCTTCAGCTTACCATCCCCAGACCCAAGGAGCGTTGGAGAGATATCATCAAACACTCAAATCGATGCTCAAGAAATACTGTTTGGAACATCAGAAAGACTGGGATAAAGGTCTTCCATTCATTGTGTTTGCTGCAAGAGAATCTCCAAATGAATCACTGGGCTTCTCACCTTTTGAACTACTGTTTGGCCATGAAGTAAGAGGACCCCTTAAGTTACTCAAGGAATGCTGGCTGTCAGAGGAAGATGACGTCAACCTGCTGGAGTATGTGATGAAGTTCAAAGAACGGCTGTCCACTGCTTTACAGCTGGCGAGAGAGAATTTAGGAGCTGCTCAGGAGAAGATGAAGACTTGGTATGATAAGAAGTCCAGGTTACGCTACTTTCAGCCAGGAGATCAGGTTTTGATTCTGCTACCAGTTCATTGGCAACCTCTTCAGGCCAAGTTTAGTGGTCCTTATTTCGTGGAGAAGAAACTCAGTGATGTCAACTATGTCATCGCCACACCAGATCGTAGAAAGAGCAAGCAACTATGTCACATCAACATGCTAAAGTTATATCACAGGCGGGACGAAAATAATCCAGTCTGCACTGTAGCTGTTCCACCCGAGTCTGCAAGTGAAGCTCTCCCATGCAGTATGAGCCTGAGTGATAGTTTGGGGAAGAATCCTGATATCATGAATGATCTCCAGACTAAGCTTTCTCATCTACCTCCCAAGGAAAGGCAGGAGTTTTCGGCATTACTGCAGGAGTACCCGCAAGTGTTCCGTGCCACTCCAGGAAGAACCACTGTGTTGATGCATGATGTCGATGTTGGAGACGCAAAGCCAATTAAATTGCCTCCTTACCGTGTGAACCCAGTGAAAGTTCCTCTCATCCAGAAGGAGCTTGGCTACCTGTTGGACCACAAGATGATTGAGCCCTGTCAGAGCGAGTGGAGTTCTCCTGTCACTCTAGTCCCTAAGCCAGGTGGGTCACAGAGGCTTTGCATCGACTACAGACGTGTTAATCAGATAACCAAAACAGACACTTACCCTCTCCCTCGCGTGGAAGATTGCATAGACAAGATCGGAAAGGCTAGGTACATAAGTAAGTTTGATTTGTTAAAGGGATACTGGCAAGTACCTATGACTGAACATGCTAGGGAGATCTCATGTTTTGTAACACTAGGAAAGGCTTTTGCATGTTCTGTAATGCCGTATGGTATGAAGAATGCACCAGCCACATTTCAGAAGCTCATGAATGTTGTAACAGAGGGTTTGGCAGGGTGTGTTGTTTATATTGATGATGTATTAATCTTCAGTGACAACTGGAAAGATCACCTATGCCATGTCAGTAAATTTCTTGACCGTTTAGTTCATGCTAATCTTGTAGCTAATTTATCAAAGTGTGAGTTTGGTCAAACTAAAGTTCAGTACCTTGGGTATGTAATTGGTGATGGACATGTTGCTCCACCAGGAGCTAAGGTTCAGGTTATGAGTGATCTTCCCAGACCTAAAAGTAGGATAGAGCTACAAAGATTTTTGGGAATGGTAGGTTATTACAGGAGATTTGTTCTTAACTTTTCAATTCTTGTATCACCACTTATAGACCTACAGAAAAAAGGAGTTAAATTTGTCTGGACCGATAACTGTGAATCCTCTTTCAACAAACTTAAAGCTATTCTATTAAGTCAGCCAGTGCTCGCTACTCCAAATTTTGCTAAGCCTTTTAAGATGGCTGTTGATGCAAGTGATACAGGAGCTGGGGCTGTTTTGCTGCAAGAGGATGATCAGGTTATTGAACATCCTGTATCTTTTTACAGTAAGAAGTTCACTCCACCTCAAAAGAACTACTCAACTATTGAGAAAGAGCTTTTGGCCTTGATTTTGGGTTTACAGCATTTTTCATTTTATTTGTGTTCTGGTTTTGACCCCATAGTCATTTATACCGATCATAACCCACTGAAATTCCTTAGTAAGTTTAAAGATAAAAATCAGAGATTGACAAGATGGAGTCTACTTCTTCAGGAGTATTCATTAGACATACAACATGTCAATGGGAAAGAAAATGTTATTGCAGATTGCTTATCTAGACTTTAGACAGATTGTTTTAGAGTAATAAGAAATTTCCTTTGTAAATTTCTTTGTCTTTGTGGGGAGGTGTTACATAGCCTATGATTTCATCATCCTTTGTGTAATTTTAACGCACAGTTGCTGCATGTTTGATCACGAGCGTGTTCTGCCTCAGTCCCCCCCTTCTACCGTTATAGTAGAGTAAGTCGTTCTCTCTGTTATTCAGAGCGGGATTTTCAGCTCTTTGTCCCCATGGCTTCATTTGCGCGTCCTTCTTACAAGTTGTATCAAGCTCTCCTGGCCCTTATATAATGAGCTCAGTCTCTGCATCATTGCCACTTAGATCTGCTCCTCATTTTGTTCACATCTCTGTCCTCCCCTGTACAGCTATTATTGTGAGTGCTCAAGAAATCTCCAAACATCTAGCAGCTGTGTGTAATTTGAGTATAAGTGTTATTGCATTTTTTTCTTGTACTGTGTAGCATAAGGTTAATTCTTAGGCCTAGTGAGGTTTTTGATTAATGTTGGGTTTTATGTCAGTCATTTTTGATAATAGTTTGTATCTGTAATAATTTATCTGGCATTCACTGAGTATTATCTGGTATCTCATTTTATCAGGGCTGACTTAGATAAATTTATTCTTGCTAATTTCGTGTTAATAGAGGCTATTGCAGTTAACCATATATTTAACCTGTTTATTTGCCATTACATTATCCTTATGAGTCCTGAATATTTTGTTGTTAGTTTGAGCATTAAACTTTAACTTGTAATTTTACCTAACTCTTTTGTTTTGAACCTGGAACTTTACGGGACAGTAGTGACTCTTAGTATTCTCACTTAAAGTGTACGTTATCTTTCTCTGTTCCGTAACAGAAGTCACACTGCATTTGGATATAATGGATTGTTTGTGAGTTGTATATTGTGCTGGTACTGAAAGAGAGGAGAGTAATGGCTGCATCGCAGTCTGGCTAAGTGGATGTGTGTCTCACTAGGTGGGGAGGTTTCCCCAGCGTGGACGGTGGCCATCACTGTGGTTCTGCCCTTCTTTGGGGCCAAAGCAGGCAGATGTACGGTGGCCATTCTCCCCCCGATGCAGACGGAGGCCATCATCGTAGTGCTGTTCCCAGGAGTGGCTGCAGGTGAAGGGCATAAGGTGGCTGTCCCTTCCCAAATGCGGAAGGCCACCTAGGCCCTGCAGGGGGTAGCAGCAGAACAGTTTATGGTGGCCGTCTCTTCCCCGACACGGACGGTGGCCATCGTCGTGGTGCTGCCTGGGACTGTATTTCAACAAGTCCCATCCTGGTCCTGGTGAGAGCTGGCCCAGCTGGAAAGTAGTCTGCCGGGGCAGTGTTCCTGCTCCTGGCTCCTTTGAGGGGAAGAGGGGCGCAAGGTAATAGGGAACATAGGCCCGCCTTGAATGGGCCTTATGCGTGCCCTATGCGCCTCCCTGTGGTCTCCCCCTGGGGTGGGTAATGCATCACCCCTACCGTGGTCTCCCGTTGGGGTGGGTATTTCACCACCATCGGTGGGGAAAAAGTCATGTCCCCGTGGCTGGAGGTGGTAGGTGTTCAACGTGGTGGTCCGCTGGGTCAGTGTGGAGTGGTGGAGGAGAGTGGTCCAGTGGTGGGTGGGTGGAATGGGTTCCTGGCGCGGGGCGTAGGTGACGTGAAGGGTGGAGGTCTACCTTGTCTTCAGGAGGAGGCACAGGAGGTGAGGCATCCCTCAGGTATGGTGGTGTTTCCCTCTGGGCAGGGAACCAGGTCACATGGCGTATCTTCATCTCTGGTGGTAGTGAACAGCTGATATCTCCTGGCTGAATGCTGGCGATGGGTGGGGTGACCTGGGTTATATGGGAGTTCCAAGGGCAGGTGCAAATCCTCTCCCTGGAGGGTTGGGTCGGTGGAAGTTTCCACTGTGCCTGGTATATCCTCAGTGTGATGGGGGCTGTGTTGGGTGTGGTGGGGGTGGGTGAGGGTGGTTGTGATGATGCTGGGGGTGTGGGTGAGGACGTGGCTGCATACCTGGCTGGTGGGCAGGAGAGGCAGCCGGATCTGGTTGTAGTGGTGGTGACAAGAGGTGTGGGTGGTGAGGTGGTGGGGCCACATGGTGAAACGGCTGGGCGTGGGCAGGTGGTTGATTGTCTTGGTGGTGGAGTACGTGGAGTTGTTGTGGTGGTGATATATGAGGGGCTGGCGCATGGTCTGGCATAGGGTGTGGTTGTGGGGTGGGGTGTGTGTGTGGGGAGGAAAACTGTGTGGGTGTAGGGGTGGTGGTGGGTGGTGTGTGATGTTGATGACATGGTGGGGTGACTGGCAGTATGTGGGGGGTCTCTCGGCTGGGTGGCTGGGCCTTTGTGTTCTCTTGTGATGGCGTGACAGAGGGAGGTGATGTGTCAGGTGAGGTCGCCGGGGATGCGTCAGGGGCCTGTGGGGGTGGTATAGAGTGGGTGGAGGGTGGTGTGGGGGAGGTGGTTGTGGAGGGGAGGTTAATGAGGGTGAGGAGGAGAAGGAGGAGGGCGTGAAATAGCAGGTGTATGAGTCAGATGCCTGCTCTGGGGTAGCGGGTGGTAGTTGTGTGATGTGGTGAGGGATGGAGTGGGTGTGGTGTGGTTGGGCATTGACAGGTAGAGGAGGAAATAGTCACATGTGATGGTTTCTATATGTGCGCCTGGTGTTGTGATACTGAATAGTAACTTGATAGGGGTTGGGGACTTTGATGACGGTGCAGGGTCCCTCGAACCGTGGTGAGATTATGCTTGGGATCGGTAGTTGCACTACTACTAGGGGAGCGCAGTGATAGTTCGGCCAGGAGGATGGTTCGGCCACTGGCCTTCCTGAATAATGTAGGGGACCTAGATCATTGAGATTTCACATGAAGTTGCGTGATCTTGCCGACAAATGGCACATGTGTTTTTGTTTTGGTTGGCCGGGAAACAGCAACATCAGGTTAGATTTTATGATTTTTCATGACCCCTATGTACTTTTTCGGTGATCCAACGTAAGCAGTAGCTCCATTAATACTTCAGGGTTGTTATCCATATATAGTGCAAATATCATTTATTGTCTATAGGTGACGTGAGAGTAGATAACACTCGAACAGCTTATGAACTCTGGGTTTCGGGGCGCCATGTGTACATCTTTATACATGGGGGATGATTCGGCCACTTGAAGTGAGGGATGGTTCGGCAGGGTTGCCAGGTGGCCGAACCATCTCTCATAAGTAACTAATGATTTATTTTCTTTATTTAACTATTTTTTTCTATCTATCTATCTATCTATCTATATACCTAGGCTGCTTCCCCCAAGGAAAGGGAGGTAGCCGAGACAGGACGACACACTCCCCATTTACTCATCCATTCAAACACATTCATTCTCATCTTAGCCCCAAAGGGGAGAACGGACTGATCCTCACCGCACCACACCGCACAAAGGTCAACTGCACAATGCAATCAGTGACATCTGCAGCAGGGACCGACAGCAGAGCTGGTTTACCCCTGCCACATCATAACAGACTCATCCCCTTACCTTTTTTCTATGAAATTACATATTCTCTCTCTCTCTCTCTCTCTCTCTCTCTCTACTTTCCCTCAGATATTGATGAAGCTTCTGTTTCAAGAAACGCTATAATTGGAGTATTACCTGAACCAGTTTCACAGAGCACTAAGTGAAGGCAAAGATATTACAACTTTGGATTTTTGTTTCACTGGATTTAAAATGCGTTAAGAGTAAACAGCATGTAAGAGAAGTAGCTTTCATTTGACTCGGATATTCTATTCCACAAATTTATAGTTTTATTTTATCTGAGATAGGCAAGAGTAGAGCCATTTAATTTCATTATAAGGAGATTGTTTGTTCCTTGTTTCATTGAAAGGAGATTGTTTAGGTAAAAATAAATCCAATAAATCATGTCAGCACAGATGAAAATTTGATTCTTAATTTTCCTACTGTATTTAATTCTTTAATTGAGCCCCAGAGGCAAGTGGCCAAATCATCCCACATGGTGGCCGAACCATCCAACGCCAGTGGCCGAATCATCCACACCAAGAGGGATGGTTCGGCCATTTTGGAGACCTTAAGAGTTTGGATTACTGCCAAGAAATGACGTAAGTTTAAGAACTGACAATAGCACACAAAAGAGCCAAAAGATGTGGCTTCCTCTTGGAGTAAGCAGATTTTAAGAATTTCTTAAACTTTATTTATTATGATTTTTTTTCGAAAAAGTGGCCGAATCATCACCGCCCTCCCCTACTGAGTCTCCTGGCTGGTAGGGGATGGACAGGTTGATGTTGGGTTGTAAGTCCTGGTGTTTTTGCAAGTTGTGCAGTCGGCTCTTGAGGTGGTGAAGGGGGTCAGATGTGGGAGACGTGGAATGGGGTTAGAGGTGGTGTCGTAAGGGTAGGAGGAGGGGGGTTTCTCCAAACACCCGTTCATAGGGGGTGATTCCGTCTTCTCTGGGGCAGGCATTCATCCCTCACTGTATAATCTTCACATGCGCCAGCCAGTCTTCACTCTTTGTGTCCTGTATTCTGGCCCACACTTGGTTGAGAAAGGTGCAGTGGCTCCTTTCACATACTCCGTTCCCTTGGGGTCAGTAGGGAGAGAAGTGGGAGATTTGGTAGCCGAAGATGGTGGCGAGTACTATCCAGATCTTGCTGATAAGTTCCAGAGCACTGTCATAGTGAAGGGCTTAGGGGATGCCAAAGTAGGGGAAGATATGGCGGACAATTGCATTGGCCTCAGCCACAGCATGGTGTTCCTTGGCTGGGCAGGCGATGAGGAATTTTAAGTAAGTCTACAAAAGTAATGATGTATTTGTAGCCAGTTTTGGGTTGTGGGGGGCCGACTAAGTCCATGCACAATAGTTGCCATGATTTGTGGGCAGTGATACTTCCCAATGGGCCAGGTGTTTAGGTTGTGTCCTTGCCTATTGCACAGGCCTGGCAGGCCTGGATGACTTGTTTGGCCAGGTTGGAGGAGCCGGGCGTCCAATAAATATAGCTGAATACTCGTAAAAGTTTTTTTGTGCTGGGATGGATGCCGTGCTCTGAATGTAAGTGGGTCATTGCATCAAGGGTGGTGTCTGGATCAAGGACTATGTGTCTGGCCTGGGTAAACAGGTGATCGCCATACCTGTGGAGCTTAGAGAACACCTGGGGTGGTATCCAGTGGGGGTACTCCTTGTTCTGCCACTGGTGTAGGAGGCTGGAGGTGGCTTTGATGGAGTTGACTGGCAGGCGGTACAAGGCGTCGGCGTTGGTGTGTGGTTTTCCTGGTTGATAGGAGATTTCAAAATCAAACTCCCTGAGAGTTTCCCTCCACCTGATCAGTTGAGCATTGTGGATGTGGGACTGGCATAGCCATTGCAGGGACTGGTGGTGGTCTGTTATGATGGTGACATGAATGCCAGAGGTAGGCTCAGAAATGCTCCAATGTCCATTTAATGCCTGGGCATTCACGTTTGGTGGCGGTGTAATTGAGGCGCCCCCTGCTGAAGTGATGCAAGTGACACAAACAAAAAGTTGAGAAAACAGCGTTTGAAAGTTGGCGGGCTGGCTCACTCTTGCTTGCCCTTGCCTCAGTTCACCTCTAGAGCAGAAGTGAAGCAAGGAGCAAATCAGTGGCGCTAACCTCATTTCCAACTCTCATACGCTATTTTCTTGGGTTATTGTTAACCCCTAAAGCGCGGACATGTCAGAGGCAGTCCGTGCACCTCATGCAGGGATATTCGTACTCCGACTGACTTTTTAAACATATTTGCCAAAAATCAGTTATTAGTCTTAGAATATTAAAATTACATATGCATATGGCACATACTTTTAGCTTTCTCCTGGGATGTTTGTTGAGCCTTCGTCGACTACCGTAGGACTTGTGGAGACTTCTGAAGTTAGGTAACGAAGTCTCCACTTTACACTTCCCGACACCCCATAATATGATTACCACAGCTTGATATTATCACTAGAAACACTACTCTATGATTTTCAAGTAGTTTGGAATCGATACACCAAAAAAAAAAAAAACACTGTGAAAGCAATGAAAATTACGAGCGCGTACGAACTTCCCACTTGCACTCGTTCCCAGCTGGTATTCTGTCATTTATTATTCATAAACACACTCACACATTATATTCCTATTACTTTATTACACTTATATATATATATATGTATATATATATATATATATATATATATATATATATATATATATATATATATATATATATATATATATACAGTATTTATCCATAAGTGTCCTTCAGTAATAATTGTTTATTTTCACTCCAGGCATTAACTTTCTCGTTCAGTAAACAAGCGTTGAGAGCAAAACATTCACTGTCATTACTCCAAGTATTTGTACTCATATTCTTATATTAGTAATTATTTACATTTCTATTTTATTTACACTGTGTTATACACTGTCACTTCCGGTAATCAAGGGGTCCTTTCCTCTGGAGCCAGGATGAACTTGGGACACTGAAGCACTTATAGTTTACCACCATTTCCTCCACTGACTCATCACACGATTCACCAGAAAGATTGTAGTCACTGTCCATCATTATCACGGATAAATTAGCCAGTTCACGTTCCACAGCAGAGTCACTTAGTCCTTTACCCCGTCCCACAAGAGGCTTAGTAGGGGTAGAGGTCACAGGGCCCTCTACAGTAGAAGCGGCGGAAATGGAGGGGCACGAGTGCTACGTGCTTTCACCTCAGGAGACAACACTGAACTGAATGATGAGGCGGATATGGGGCCACCAAGGGTTAACAATGTCAGCGAGGTGACAGCTGCTAATTTATATGCTGTGAAATGATTGACAGGAAATTAGGTAGTTTCAGGTGAATGTAAATATCACTTAGGCTTCTCCCTTCCTTTCTTATATATAGTTCTATACAAGTCATATAGCACGTTTCAAGGAGGAAATAAACAGGGGAAATTAGTGAACGAGTACATGTGGGGTTTTGCCAGGTGATAATTAGCCAATTCCAGGTGTATGGCACTATTAATTACCTTTTTTTCTTATATACATATATATATATATATATATATATAGATAGATAGATAGATATAGATATAGATATATATATAGATATATATATAGATATATATGTATATATATCTATCTATCTATCTATCTATCTATATATATATATATTATTTTATATGAGAATAAGACATAGGGCTCATTCCAGTGGATGAAATGAGTGGAAAAATCTGGGCAAGATTTGCCTAGCTCGGTGCAGCTGGGGCAGGCGGGAGGAGTAAGTAATGGAGGTGAGGTAGGGAGGGGAGTCAAGAACAGGGAGAAATGGCTAAATTGTCAACAATGGATGAGAGTACAGATGACAATAGCAGCATTGACTATTGTTAGACACTGGCAGTACTGACAGATGATGCAAGCAACCAATTCAAAGCCTGGGCGAATTCAAAATAACACAGAATCACAAAAGTGACACCCCACAGTAAGATCCATTCCACCTGAGTGTCACGAAAGTGACGCCCCACGGTTAAGGGGCTAAACTACTGATAATACATGACCCCTTGACGCACATGGCGCTTCTGTACCTTATAGGTAGCTCAGCCTGTTGTTTGGGTTTTTTCCGCCATAATGGTTGGCAAATAGGTGGTCCTGTGGAGTGGATCTCATGTGTCAGGTACATGGTGTGGTCGATGTCTGCATGTCCTGATGGAAATAGGTCTTGGAAGTCCAGGAGGAGGTGTCGGAGGCTCTCAGCTTGGTGAAGTGAGAGGTGTTCAGGTAGGGAGGTTATGGTGGCAGGGGAGGAGTGGGGGTTGCACAAGGGTTGGCCTCCTCTATTTCTTCAACCACTAATCCTCTGGGGAGGGTGAGAGGGATGGTGATGTTGGCGACGCGTACTGCTCCGAGGTGCGGGGAAGGAAGGTGGGCGACAATAGGCAGGAGGAGAAGGCCCCAGGTGGTAGGCTAGGGGAGGACAGGATGGAGGTTCCGGTGGGTCTGTTCAGGTGTAGCCAGGCCTTGTGCTGGCGGGGGGGAGATGGTCAGGGCAGAGGCAATGGTTGCAGGGAAGATGAGGTGTGGAGGAGCGGGGGAGGCAGGGGACGTTGGGGGCAGGGTTGAGGACATGGCTGGAGGGGGGAAAGAATGAGGGGGAGATGGGGATGTGCACATACAGAGTGGCTGGGAGAGAGGATCTGCAGGCTTCTGGAAATGGAGACATCGTTTGTGACAGTCGATGGTTGTATGTGACTTCTGCGGGAGATCCAGCCCAAAGTAGCCATCATAGGCACAGCAGGTCGAGTTGAAAATGATGAACTTGTGTTTGGTGGATGCTTGCTAGTGGGTATTGGCGTATAGGGCTCGGGTTTCCCCACATATTGGCAGGGAGCCATCCCTGGCATCTACGAGGTGAGCTGAGGTGGGGAAAAGTGGGCTGAAAGCTGAGATGTGATGAGAGTAATAATGGCTATAGGAGATTTCAATGTTCACAGCCACCTTTGGCACTCCTCTCCTTTCACTGATCCACCTGGTGAACAAGCCTGCATCTTTTCTATCCTTAATGACCTAGAGCAGCTTGTACAGCACCCTACCCATATCCTTGACTGCCTTGGAGACAGTTCCAACATACCTGACCTCTTCCTTACAACTAATCCTTCTGCTTACACTGTTAATCTTTCCTCTCCGTTAGGCTCCTCCCATCACAACCTTATCACCTTAACCTGTCCTATCGCCCCAGTATGGCCTGTGGACCCTCCAAAGAAACATCATCTGAGGCACTTTGGAGCTGCAGATTGGGAGGCCCTCAGGCAGTACTTTAATTTTCCATGGAATGATTATTGCTTCCATGGCTGGGAGCCACCTGAGAGTGCCTTGCGCATTAAGGAGGTTATTCTCTCAGGCATGGAAGCATATAATTCACTTCTCATAACCTTTAACTAATGCAAGAAAGCCTTGGGTTAATCGCGCTTGTTCTAATGCTGTCCGCAACAAGAAGAGGGCCTATAAAAGGTACCAGAGTCGACCCACTCCTGAATCACACCTTTTTTTATGTTTCTGACCTGAATTGTGCTAAGCCTGTCCTTCGCTCTGCTAAAAACAATTTCATCCGTACTAAATGCTCTAAACTCTCCAACTTGAATTCTTCCTGCTGTTTCTGGGACCTTGCCAAAAACCTTTCAAACAACTTTGCCTCATCATCCTTCCCTCCTCTTTTCTATTCTGATGCCTCTGTAGCTATTTCTACTACTGATAAAGCAGATCTCTTTGCTCAGACATTCTTCTCCAATTCCACCTTAGACGATTCCGGTGCTGTTCCTCCATCACTTCCTACCTTTGACTTCCTCATGGCTGACATTAAATTTCTTCAGCTGATGTATTATCTGCCATCACAGGCCTCAATACTAACAAGCTGTATGGGCCTGAAGGAGTCCCTCCTGTTGTCCTCAAGAACTGTGCTTCAGTGCTTACACCCTGCCTAGGTAAACTCTTTTGCTTTTGTCTGTCAACTCGTACCCTTCCTTCTTGCTGGAAGACTGCTCTCATTTAGCCAGTCCAAAAGAAGGGTGACCATTCCCAACCCTCTAACTCTCGTCCAATTACTTAAACATCCTGAATCTCAAAAGTTCTCAAGTCAATTCTTAACAGAAAAATTTTAAAGCGTCTTTCTTATCACAACCTTCTTTCTGATTGTCAATATGGGTTCCATCAAAGACACTCCACTGGCGATCTTCTCACCTACCTTTCAGACTCCTGGTCATCCTTCTTTTGGGACTTTGACAAAAGCTTTGCCACTGCACTTGACATCTCAAAGGCTTTCGATCGAGTCTGGCATAAAGCTTTAATTTCCACACTGCCCTCTTACGGTTTCTCTCCTTCTATCTGTGCCTTCATGTAGAGCTTCTTTTCTGATTGTTCTACAGCTAATGTTGTAGATGGCCATCGTTCTTCTCCTACATCTATCAACAGTGGTGTTCCTCAGGGCTCAGTTCTATCACGAACTCTCCTCCTCATATTCATCAATTACCTTCTAAGCTGTACATCTAACCCTATCCACTCGTATGCTGATGATTCCACCCTTCACCTTTCCACTCGGTTCCTGCAACGTCCATCTCAGCAATTACTTCAACAAACAAGGGATGAGGCTATGGCACACCTAATGTCGGACTTGGCACGTATCTCTGACTGGGGTAATAATAATCTTGTTTTTTTTATGCATCATAAACTCATAAACTCAGTTTTTACACCTATCAACTCAACACAATGTTCCACAGGAGTACTCACTAATGTTTAATAATATCCAGCTAAATCCTGCATCATCGCTGAACATGCTTGGGTTTTCATTCACTCGGGACTTTTCTTGGATAGAACATATTGCATCTTTTGCAAAATCTGCTTCCAAGAGATTAGGTGTGCTAAGCCGACTCCGTACCTTCTTTATTCCTGCACAGTTGTTGACTTTATACACTGGTTTTATTCACCCCTGTTTAGAGTACAACTCTCATTGTGGGGAGGCTCCCCACATACAGCTCTTCTCAATAGGGTGGAGTCAAAGGCTTTTCGTCTCATCAACTCTCTTTCTCTTACTGGCTCTCTTCAACCTCTGTCTCTTTGCCACACTGTTGCATCTTTAGTTCTTTTCTATTGCTACTTCAATGGTTGCTGCTCCTCTGAACTGTCTGCTTGCACTCCTCCACCTCTTCGCTGGGTGCATAGCACCCGTCTAACAACAAATTCTCATCCCTTTTCTGTCAAACTATCAAATGAAAGAGTTTACCGTTACTCCCAGTCCTTCATTTATGCAACAGGTCAACTCTGGAACTGTCTCCCTCTCTCTGTATTTCCTACTTCCTATGATCTCCAGTCTTTCAAACGCAGTGAGTCCAGGCATCTCAAAATGAACAGATCTTGAATTTGGCTCTCTTTTGTATTGTTTTTATTTTTTCTTGGAGGGAACGGTTTGCGGGCTCCTGGTGTTTGGTTCCTTCTTTCTTGCATAAAAAAAAAAAAAAAAAAAAAAATCTGGCCGCTTCTGTGTCGACCAGTAGCCTTGTGTAGTGCCACAAATTTAGTATTCATGTATGTGTTTAGAGGTACTGTAATTTCTAAGTTAGATAGGGTGTAATCTGAATACTAGTCTATAAATTCCTGTCCTAAGTAGTAGTTCATATGTTAATGATTGATGTAGGGTTAACTTTATTTTTATATGTATACATCTCTGTATCTATGCATGTGTGATGTAATTGTGAGTGTTGAGCTATAGGAATTCCTCCATCTGGTAGAGTGATGAATAACAGATGCGTGCAGCCTTTCCTCTTGTTTATGCGTCGTTGTTGGGTGCCAAGTTTAAACCTTAAACAGAATAATAATGGGTATGCAATTCTTTCCTTATCATTGTTGTGAAATGCTTACTAATGAAGCTGCTAGAACCCAAATATGTAAGGTTAATAGTCAAAAAAGGCCAAAATAATGTCATTTGTGAGGATCTAATAGTCCCGCTTGCCTTAGCCGTCACTAGATGGCATAAGCTACCCCAAACTCAAGGCGGGATGGTGGTAAATTCAATATTTAAGTAAGTAAGGATTGAATCCCAAATTTTCCCCAATTCAATCAAAAGTCCTAACATCATGTGTACACTACTCTATAAATAGTGAAAAGAATTAAAACCCACCATATTGCAAAAATACAATCTCATTTGATCTAGCAGTGGCGTCCCTTGGTGCCCGAGAGGCTACATTCGCTACTAAGACATCGTGTATAACAGACGTTGGTTCAGGTGAGCTGTACACATTCCTACTTCCCCCCCCCTTTTTCTTGTTTAATCCTTACTTGTGGTGAACCTTATGAAGTAATGTTGTTAAAAGCTTAACGTAGAGATTCGCTACTCAGACATCGTGTATAACAGACGTTGGTTCAGTTCACAGACACCGTGACGTCGGGGTGTGCACGAGGCCATCTTGTGATATTGCCCATAAACTCGTCTTACATACACACTTACACTACCCATGAATAATTTATAAACTGAATGTAGTAAAAATGGTATTATGAATCTATCAGGTGAACTTTATTTTTTTTTTGGATAAGGTATTGAATTTTGAAAATTGATGTGATCATGTAACGGAAAGGCGAATTCAAACTCATCAACCGTTTTCTTTCTCTTATATTAATATGTTAGAAAATTGGGAGCGTTGAAGGGAACTTAGTGGTTGTGAGCAAAAATGTGATTTTTGAGTTGTTCCTCGAGGCTAAACAAGCCCGAGTGATTATGTATTTTTGGTGATTATGCATTAATGATGATTATGAATTGTTAATAATTATGAATTGATAGTGATTGTGAATTATAGTGAATTGTATGATGAGATTATACTACACAGACGAAATAGAACACGAGTGATTATTATTATTATTTTTTTTGGTTCGAGGCTATGCCAGCCCGAAAAGACAACTCATGCCAATAAATGTCCCAGCCTTGAGGCTATTGACGAGCCCAAGAATAACCGACAATAAAGAGTGAGGTATGATGACCTCAGAAATCACTTGAATATTCCATTTGTTTCGCTTGGTGACAATATTGTATGATGTTCGTCCAAACCATGGTTTTAATTTACAACTCTTTTCCATATGACTAAAGGTCATGTAATTAAAAAATGTACGTTGATAAACAGTATAGAATTATTAAAGTAGAGTAAAGTATATGTCATTTTTATACCTAATCAAAGGAGATATGTCCGCTCACGCATAACTCACTCCCCTTCCAGTTCAAGATTCCTCCGCTTTGGGAACGACGAACACACGTGGTACTGACTTATTCTTGACTCGGCCAAAACTACAATTGCTACCAAAACTATCTTAAACAATTAACCTTTATCATACCAAGTCAAAACACCACCCCCCCCTTTTGTTTTTACTGAGGTGAATATTCTATCAGTCATTGAGGGGAGACTAAGTCGAGTACTTTGTATTATCAACGAGTAAGTTGAACAGAAACAACAACAACGGTGGGAAATCCATAAAATTCCCGACCATTACACATGGTGTCAACTGGTGGGATAAAATACCTGGTGTTACACTGATTGAACAATAACGGTGGGATAAAAAAAAATCCTATCGTTACACTGGTGGCAATAGCGGTGGAATATTCATCGTTCCCCAATTAATGGCGTTGGTGAGAGGATGAAGGGAAGTGCATAGTAAAGAGAGAGAGAATGTTAAGGGTACCATTAGTTGGTCATTCCCAAATACCTCTGCAACTCTATATTCAGAACATCCTGGTAGTAATGAGGTTCAAATAGTGTATTAGTTGGTATTACCCCTGGGGAGGGGGAGGAAAGAATACTTCCCCAGTACCCCTGCTTGTCGTAAGAGGCGACTAAAGGGGGCCTTTTTGTCTCGAGTCTGTCTCCTTACTGTCCTCTTCTGCTCTTCTGTCGTACCTCTCATCTTGATATTTCCATGTTTCCTCCAAGCTTAGTGCTAATTCTTCACTTTTCCTTCCTTCCAGCTTAGAATGTTAAGGGTTAGGTAATTATAGTTCTCTAGACAAATATTACCCACTCAGAGACAAACATACACAACACATCATACACTGTCTTGGGCAATACTTCACCGACTTTGGGACGCCACGAGGTATCGTCCTGGACAACGGCGGAGAGTTCACGAGTGGAGAGTTCAAGAAATTCTGCTGGAGGAACCAGGTGGACTTGTTCTACGTCACCCCTTATCATCCCCAGGGAAATTCCACCACCGAAAGGATGCATAGGACTATGAAAAGTATCCTAGCATCCCTCTGCAACGGGCACCCCTTGCGTTGGCCTCAGCTGCTCCAGCCGTGCCAAACCGTCATAAATCAAGCGGTGCATTCGAGCACGGGACAACAGCCCTATTATGCCTTCTTCTCACGCCATCCCCCTCGCCTCACTGGAACCTTATTGCCTTCCATGGACACAGAGGAGGACGACCTAGCGATAGCACACATGCTTATTAAAAGTACCCACCAGAAGATGACCAGACGATACCGGGAGGTGGCCAACAGGCGGAGGAGAGCACAGAAGGTTGGGGTCAATAGCTTGGTGTGGGCAAAAAAAGAAACCATAAAGCCGGGTACCTGTAGGAAACTGAATGCCAAATGGGACGGCCAGTATAAAGTGATCAAAGTGCTGCTAGATGGAAGTGTTTATATCATTGAAAATGTATTTAGTGGCAAAAGAATACAAAGGGATGCTGAAAAGGTAAAACCATATTATGGTACCGAGGAATGGCTCTTAGAACCTTTGCAACAGGAGCTCGCCCCGGAGCCCGAAGATGAGCAATTACCACCGTGAGTGAGGAATGCCCCTCGGAGGCTCATAGAGGAGTGTTAGTTAGAAAAGTGGAGATAAGTGCACGAGACAAATGTTGTGAAACATAACTGCTTAAAGTTGTGTTCCAGGTGGACTCATCCCCGAGGAGTGGGTGTAAAAAGAAAAAAAAAGAGAGAGAAAAGAGTTCCGGTTGGAACCGGGAAGTGCCTTACTTCGAGGGGAGTGATCAATCCCCTCACCTTACAGTTAGCACGGTTTGTGAGGTAGTGGAGTCTTCAGGACAGAATGAGCGCTTACCTTCTTGCGGGCGGAATGCTGGAAACAAAAGAACAGAGTGAATGCGAATGCAAATGGGAGAGTGGAAGGAAGCGCCTCCCGTGGTGATCTCACTCTCGAGAGACCCTGTCAAGCTCAGGTGAGCGACAAGCTACCCTCCAAAACCTGAGGCTGACTGGGGCATAAACTCCCTCATAACATCAAGTGTAAGGAGTGATCATACCTCCTAATGAAGTCAGTAAGTGACCTTCCGAGGTACGCATCAGGTGTTTAATGTGCACCGACAGGTGCCACCGATCGTGGGGAAAGATGTTCCAATTCAAAGTGTTCATAGCAGTTATAGGAGTAACAACATTCCATCCATGCACATGTCGTAGATGATTGACTTGGGTAAAATTTTATCTTCCGAATGTGGGAGCCGTGTAGTGCCACATATTTAGTATTCATGTATGTGTTTAGAGGTACTGTAATTTCTAAGTTAGATAGGGTGTAATCTGAATACTAGTCTATAAATTCCTGTCCTAAGTAGTAGTTCATATGTGAATGATTGATGTAGGGTTAACTTTATTTTTATATGTATACATCTCTGTATCTATGCATGTGTGATGTAATTGTGAGTGTTGACCTATGGGAATTCCTCCATCTGGTAAAGTGATGAATAACAGATGCGTGCAGCCTTTCCCCTTGTTTATGCGTCGTTGTTGGGCGCCAAGTTTAAACCTTAAACAGAATAATAATGGATATGCAATTCTTTCCGTATCATTGTAGTGAAATGCTTACTAATGAAGCTGCTAGAACCCAAATATGTAAGGTTAATAGTCAAAAAAGGCCAAAATAATGTCATTTGTGAGGATCTAATAGTCCTGCTTGCCTTAGCCATCACTAGATGGCATAAGCTACCCAAACTCAAGGCGGGATGGTGGTAAATTCAATATTTAAGTAAGTAAGGATTGAATCCCAAATTTTCCCCAATTCAATCAAAAGTCCTAACGTCATGTGTACACTACTCTATAAATAGTGAAGAGAATTAAAACCCACCATATTGCAAAAATACAATCTCATTTGATCTAGCAGTGGCGTCCCTTGGTGCCCGAGAGGCTACATTCGCTACTCAGACATCATGTATAACAGACGTTGGTTCAGGTGAGCTGTACACATTCCTACTTTCCCCCCCCTTTTTCTTGTTTAATCCTTACTTGTGGTGAACCTTATGAAGTAATGTTGTTAAAAGCTTAACGTAGAGATTCGCTACTCAGACATCGTGTATAACAGACGTTGGTTCAGTTCACAGACACCGTGACGTTGGGGTTTGCACGAGGCCATCTTGTGATATTGCCCATAAACTCGTCTTACATACACACTTACACTACCCATCAATAATTTATAAACTGAATGTAGTAAAAATGGTATTATGAATCTATCAGGTGAACTTTATTTTTTTTCTAGATAAGGTATAGAATTCTGGAAATTGATGTGATCATGTAACGGAAAGGCGAATTCAAACTCATCAACCGTTTTCTTTCTCTTATATTAATATGTTAGAAAATTGGGAGCGTTGAAGGGAACTTAGTGGTTGTGAGCAAAAATGTGATTTTTGAGTTGTTCCTCGAGGCTAAACAAGCCCGAGTGATTATGTGTTTTTGGTGATTATGCATTAATGATGATTATGAATTGTTAATAATTATGAATTGATAGTGATTGTGAATTATAGTGAATTGTATGATGAGATTATACTACACAGACGAAATAGAACACGAGTGATTATTATTATTATTTTTTTGGTTCGAGGCTATGCCAGCCCGAAAAGACAACTCATGCCAATAAATGTCCCAGCCTTGAGGCTATTGACGAGCCCAAGAATAACCGACAATAAAGAGTGAGGTATGATGACCTCAGAAATCACTTGAATATTCCATTTGTTTCGCTTGGTGACAATATTGTATGATGTTCGTCCAAACCATGGTTTTAATTTACAACTCTTTTCCATATGACAAAAGGTCATGTAATTAAAAAATGTATGTTGATAACCAGTATAGAATTATTAGAGTAAAGTATATGTCATTTTTATACCCAATCAAGGGAATTATGTCCTCTCACGCATAACTCACTCCCCTTCCAGTTCAAGATTCCTCCGCTTTGGGAACGACGAACACACGTGGTACTGACTTATTCTTGACTCGGCCAAAACTACAATCGCTACCAAAACTATCTTAAACAATTAACCTTTATCATACCAAGTCAAAACACCCCCCCCCTTTCGTTTTTACTGAGGTGAATATTCTATCAGTCATTGAGGGGAGACTAAGTCGAGTACTTTGTATTATCAACGAGTAAGTTGAACAGAAACAACAACAACGGTGGGAAATCCATAAAATTCCCGACCATTACACATGGTGTCAACCGGTGGGCTAAAATACCTGGTGTTACACTGATTGAACAATAACGGTGGGATAAAAAAATCCTATCGTTACACTTGCTTTTATCCCATTCAGTCTCATCTTGTTGTAGACTGGGGGGGGATATTTTTGTGAGATGGCCCCTCCCACCATTGCGAGTTGCAGGGGCGGTCCTAAAAATCCAGCTGTTGTGGGGAGTCTTCCTCCTCATGCTCCACTGTCCCAGGGTCAGTGTAGTCAGTGGGTGAGGCGTCATCCTCGGCATCCTCGTCATCTAGTGAGGAGACTTTGCAGCACCTTTTGGTGGTTATCCTGCACCAAGCATCCTTTAGTTGCTCACAAATGTCGTGGAGAGGGCAACTGCAGCTGCAGGTGGAGAATTCCCACGGGTTAATAGAGATAAGATTCGTATTCTCCTTTGGGTTGGATTGTCTCTTGGTAGGGAGTGCCCTCAGTACGGGCTTGTGAGGGTGGGGGATGTTCGTGGGTTTTGGTGTGGTCATCTTCTGGGTGGGGAACTTACTGACTGTGCCAGTGTGTTGTGGGGTGAAGCGGACAGCTAGGAAGCACCGCACGAGCTGTACATCTTTGTTGAGGTCTCCTGATGGGTCGTATATGGTAAAATGCTCCCTTATGGTGCTGGGGAGGATCCTCAACAATGTATTAAATATGTGTTGTTCCTAGGTGGCTGCATTGGTCTCCAGGTAGGCAGCGGTGATGAGTCGCCTGGCCTGGATGAGTGTGTCATCCAGGTTGCCGTCATAGGTGAGGGTGTCAAGCAGAGACAGAGCTATGACTTTCCCCAGGGATGGCGTGACTGCCTGAGTCACGATTTTGATAAATTGCACTCATGTCATCTCTGGGACGATCTTGGTGGCAATACTTGACGCTGCCTTGCCTAGATGCGGCAGGTTAGCTGCTATTTTCTCCCTCTTGTGGTCCAATCCTATGTCCAATAGTGGCTTAACCATGGACAGGTATGTATTAATATCGTACTGTTAAGGGTCTAACTTTGGTAACTGCACGTGTGGTTTGGCCGCCATTTTGTTAAACTTTTCCTAATTTTCCTCTTTGTACTCTGACCGGATCAAGAACCACCGCTAGCCACCAGTGTTATGCTACATGTTCTAGGGTTGACTTCTCATCCTCTGAACACGAGCCACTGAGCTGGAGTTCCCTTTTGAGGCTGGGTCTAGAGTAAACAACAATAGGAACAGAGCATAAAAACTTGGGTCAACCAACCTTACACATACTATATATTATATCAATTACAACTTAGAACAGAATACAATATTAATATTATACACTAAACAGGTAAGGAAACACAATAGGCCTGGTGGACTCTGGCCCGGGCTGCTGTGGTGTTGGGCTGCTCACAGGTGTCATCTGGGAGTGGGAGGAATCTCATCAGGTGTGGCTTTCCACAGGAGGCACGGGACTACTGCCAGGGGCTGGGGCGTCCGGAGTGGGCTCCTGGGCGGCATGGAGGAAGGCCCATCCCTAGTAAGGCCTCAGTGGGGAAGGCGGCCATCTGGACTGGGGCTGAACAGGTGAGCAGGCGGGCTTACCTTTGTGTGTTCCTGGAGGAGGACCGCTTGCTGGTGGGGTTAGGGAGGTCACATCTTGGAGTCCTGGGGATGCCCCTGGGTACCTGGGGGCTGCGGTCTCTCTTGAGTTGAGTCGCCGTTGGGAGCTGCCTGTGGTGTCCCTTCCCCATGGAGTCCGACAGTGAGGGGCGTCTCTGGGGTGCTGGCTGCAGGGCACGGACTCCCAGGCTTACAACAGGGCCTCACCAGATCTCCTCCAGCTGCAACTCCGCCTGGGAACTGCTCCTGTGGGGAGAGAGAGAAGGGTGTCCCATTCGGCCTCTGGGTGAGTGATGAGGCAAGCAATGGACATCCTCCGTGAGGGTAGTGAGGAAGGTGCCTGTCACCGCAGTTCTGCCCTTCTCTGAGACCACAGCAGGGAGGCGTACAATGGCCATTCTTCCTCCAGTGAGGACGGGGGCTGTCACTGTGGTGCTGTTCCCAGAAGTGGGTGCAGGTGAAGGGCGTACGATGGCCGTCCCTTCCCTGGTGCGGACGGTGGCTGTCATTGTGGTCCTGCAGGGGGTAGCAGAAAAAGAGCGTATGGTGGTCGTCTCTTCCCCGACGCGGATGGTGGCCATCGTCACGTCACTGTATTTCTTCAAGTCCCATCCCTGTCCTGGCGAGAGCTGGTCTGACTGGAGAGTAGTCTCCTGGGCCGTGTTCCTGCTCCTGGCTTCATTGAGGGGAAGAGGGGCGCAAGGTAGTAGGGGACATAGACCCATCTTGAATGGGCCTTAAGCACGCTGTATGCGCCTCCCTGTGGTCTTCCTCTGGGGTGGATATTTCGACACCCAGTCATTGGCTCTTCCATGTGGAGCGTATTGCACCACCCCAACCATGGTCTCCTGTTGGGGTGGGCATTTCAAACACATTGGAGAAAAGAGAAGATTGCACGTTCCACCGTAATATTATCATCCTTCCTTCAAACCCAAACATCATACCCCAACGTAACACATATACACAAACACTAACCATACACCCTGTACACACAAACTATATTACTCATATGTAAATGAATGTGAGGGATGGGAATAGTGTATATGTTAGAGGGATGTTACTGACATCATTATTGTAAGAAATTACCTTGCTCTAGGTGTATCGGAAGATCAAGATCTCTTACAAAGATGCACACACACACACACACACACACACACACACACACACACACCTCACCGAAAATACTCACAAAAAACACATTATATGGGCACATCTTAAAACACCACTTTTTAGCTTGTATAGGTCTACTTTCGTCTGTATCCATATATTCTAGCATTTTCCCCTCTTTGCCTTTCTGAAGTTCAAGTAATTACAATTTATTGTTCATTAATACACCTACAGACTTGGGGTGCAGGTAGTATGTATGAGGGATGCCGTGAACCAGGGGCAAAAGTCACTCCAAATAAACAAATTTCCACATGCACTATTGCCCATTACTACAAAATTTCGTATACACAAAAGAATGCGGGATGTTGGATATTTTTCCATTTAACTTCAATATAGTGTATCCGACTCTGGACACAGTACTGACCATCGATACTCAATACATGCCAGGAATGTCTCATTCAGAACCTGTGTGGTGATCTTAGTACAGCTGGTACTATTAATGAACATACGGTATCACAAAATTCTCATTTTTTTTTTTTTGACCCCATAAAACCCTTTAAAAGGCATAAATGAAAGTAATAATAATAATAATGAAAAAATATCTTGAGGTATTTGTCTCAGAAACAATTGTGCCGAGCTTGAAGTGAACTGATAAAGGCATGGAGAAATGGCTCCACTTTTTCATGAAAGAATGAAAAAAGAATGCAACTGCACAAATGCAGCAGGTCTCCATATTTCTGGGCGAGGGCCTAAAAGAAAGGGATTTGAGTATACTGAAATCATTTTTTTTCAATTCCATTATTGGACTCCCACTGACCTACATTACATTTCCTTTCGTTCTTTTATTTCTTTATTCACAGAAGGGCATAAATAATTTGCACGTCTAGCCAAACAATACAATAGTGCAGGTATATAAACATTGCTCAGTGCTACTTTAACTCTCCAGCTATGACAGATTTTTTTTTTTTTTTTTTTTTTTAAGCCGTGGACAATTTACTGAGTATAAGCGCGGCCTCCCGTCACATGAGTGTTAGGTACAATATTAAGTAGCCCTCTAAATAAGCTAAAAATCTCAGTTATCTTATTTTTGATACCGACATCCATTTAGTCGATGTAGTGCTACCATCAGGAAACACATCACTGAGTGACAACACCAAATGGTTTCTGATAGCCAGGGATATTTTATTAGCTGGGTGGAAACTACTGTATATAAACAAATGAACATCAGGTGATCTAGTGGAGAAAGTCGCTTCAACGGGATATGGCCCGTAAAGTTTGAACATGGGCGCAAGTTGGGGTTTACTACTCAGATAAGGCCACTCAGAGAATTGTGACCATTTACCCTAGCTTTAATGGGACTAATTAGCCATAGCCTTAAGCCCCTCCGATCCTAATGGGAAAAAAAAAATCCCAGTAAAGTGTGCTTTGTGAGAACGTGACTTGCGATCGAGCGTCTGCATCTACGCCTGTCATCATAATTTCATCTTGGTGTAAACTATCAGCATTTCTGATGAGGTCGTTGAACAATAACACAGGAGTAACCGAGCTACACTATTTACTTTCTCACGTTTTCTCTCTGGACGTACATGCAGCAAGGAGCAGCAGCATTTATAACCGGTCAACGAACTGTGCAGGTAAGCGCTTGGCTATAATAAAACCCAAAAATGGCGTGAATACCCATGCCGATTTCACCCCCTAAACATAGAAGAAACGTTCATGTAATATTATGAGCGTAATATCCGATATTTATTTGTTAGACTTCTTGCAAGAAAACAGTGTTAAAATAGGACATCTTTTTAAATTTTATTTCATAATGGAGCATGTCAACTGAAGCCCTGTGTACATTCCCTTCGAAAACTGGGATTCCAAGGGATTTCTTTGGTCTCATAAGTAAATATAGGGTTTTGAAAAATTTTATTGAACGTACAGTATCTACTACCTGCTGAAAGAATCTCTTCTTTAAATAACATAATAAAAAAAATCATTAGCATCTGAAAACCATCGCGGTCGGACCGTGTCGTGTCGGGCCGGGCCGTGTTGGGTCAGGCTGTTCATATATCAGCTGAACGTAAACATCGATTCGCTCGCTGCGCTCGCTCACTCGTAATTAGATGATAGATACACGGATTTTACTTTTCGCTAGGTGTCTGTCTGTAAATTTCAGAAGTATTTAATTTATTTTAATCAGGTAATTACGTTTTATCTTACACCAAACACTCGCGAGTTTGCGCAACACTTAACTTTTCGTTGTGCATCCTCCCACCCCTCTCTTTAAATCTTCATAACGCTGAAGCTTACTCAAATTGTCTTCACTTCTCTCTTCTTTTCCCCAGCTAACCTCACTCTTTCGTAACACTCTTCACCCTTCCCTTCACAAGTACTATAGGTCTCTGGTCACATAAATAGTTTTCAGTCTGAAGAAATATTAAGGTAAGCTGTCCGATATCATGGCAATTAGGTAATTATGTTTCCCAACAAAGGAGTGAAATTTATTTCTGTAGGCGTTTGGAATCTTATCCACGGCAAAAAAAAGAAAAAAAAAGTTATAATAAAACTGAAATAAATAAAAATGAGACATGAAGGAGGGAAAGACAGAAAACCTTGAAGATTTTAGTCAACAATCACCCAGATGATAATACTGTTATTTGCATATCTGTTTATTTATTCGTTCATTCATATATTTATCTCTCTTAGCATTTGTGAGAGAGAGACAGGCCTATTAAAAATGTAATGCAACTGATGGAAATAATCTCAGTAACTGCACCATCAGCCTGTTGTTAAGATGGAACAAAATTATATCATGAACGGATAAATGCAAAAGATAGAGAACTAGGCACAAATTATTACAGTGGGACACTTCACTGCAATAGCAGGCATGTAGACTGTGAGTCATGCATATTTTGGAATGAGTGAACGAAATGCTGGAGGCCAAATGGTAGACCCCGCCAGAAGACAAGAGGTTTAGGGTGGTGAAAACCCTCATATAAGACCGAGGTTCTCAAACTGTGATTCGCGAGCCTCCAAGACTTAGCAAGATGAGTTTGAGTCGTGGGATGATTTTTAAAAACTAAAAAGAAGTAAAGAAATGAAAAGAAAAACTATGACCACGTCACAGTATTAGGCATTTTTGTTGGGGGTGGGGTAATCACTCTAATGAAGATTTGACTTCAATGAATGTGTAACTTATTTTTTAAAGCAACGTTATGCACTGTATTCAATGTTTTACGAAATCTAACTGGTGTGGATGGCATTCGGAATGTATGGTGAAAAATACATTATAGACATAGCTATTTTGATATCGATCTGGAGACCGGTGGCATCTGCCCGCGACAACGCAGCGCAGTGCAGCATATGAGTCAAACAATTGCTACCCGCTGCCTGGTCTGTGTGTGTGTGTGTGTGTGTGTAATTTTCATTAGCTATATCAGGAACATGGAGCAGTTACTAATCCGTACGCCTAGCCTATGAACAAAGAAAAGAAAATAACAAAAATGAATCTGAAACCATTGATGACCTACCTTCAGAAAGATCATCTGCTTCGAATGAAAATGCAGGAACGTGACAAACGCAAAGTTAAGCCCTCCTGTCTGACTAACTGTTTAAATGTCAGAAGTACCGGAAGGATTTTATACAGTATGGATTCACATGCTGTATTATTAATGGAAGCATCCTTTCACCGATGCGGTTTATGCTCAGAAACATTTTCAGACGAAAGGCTAAAGCCAGTGAAAATGAAAAGACATCTACAACCAAGCATTCCTTTTGGCCTGATAAACTAGCAATTTTTTTCCACTGTGGGGCCAAAAGCAACTAGTGCTATAGCAACAAACCGCAGTTCCTAGCAAAGCCCGAATGGTATCTTATGACGTGGCCTTTTTTTTTTTTTTTTATGTAAGAAAGAAGAAACCAAAGGCCAGAAGCTCACAAACCGTTCCTTCCAAGAAAAAACAAAAACAATACAAAAGAGAGCCAAATTCAAGATTCATTCATTTCGAGATGCATGAGCACATTGCGTTTGAAAAACTGGAGATCATAGGAAGTAGGAAATGCACACAAATTGAAACAGTTCCAGAGCTGACCTATTGCATAAATGAAGGACTGGAAGTAACGGTTATCTCTTGCATTAGAGAGTTGGACAGGAAAGGGATGAGAGTTTGTTGTTAGATGTAACTGTTAACTCTTGAATTAGAGAGTTGGACAGGAAAGGGATGAGAGTTTGTTGTTAGACGGGTGCTATGTACCCATCGAAGAGGTGGAGGAATGCAAGCAGACAGTTTGGAGGAGCAGTGACGATTGAAGTAGCAACAGAAAAGAGATAAAGATGCAACAGTGCAGCGAGGAGACAGAGGTTGAAGGGAGCCAGTAAGAGAAGGAGAGTTGATGAGACGAAAAGCCTTTGACTCCACACTATTGAGAAGAGCTGTATGTGGGAAGCCTCCCCACACATGAGAGTTGTACTCTACACAGAGGAGAATAAACCCGTGTATAAAGTCAACAACTGTACAGGGGTAAAGCAGGCATGGAGTCGGCTCAGCACACCTAATCTCTTGGAAAGAGATTTTACAAGAGATGCAACATGTTCTATCCAAGAAAAGTCCCGAGTGAATGTAACCCCGAGCATGTTTAAGGATGATGCAGGATTTAGCTGGATGTTATCAAACATCAGTGGGTACACCTGTGGAAGATTGTGTCGGGTTGATAGGTGTAAAAACTGAGTCTTTGATGCATTAAAAACAACAAGATTATTTTTATCCCAGTCAGAGATACAAACCAAGTTGGACATTAGGTGTGCCATAGCCTCATCCCTTGTTTGTTGAAGTAATTGCTGAGATGGACGTTGCAGGAACCAAATGGAAAGGTGAAGGGTGGAATCATCACTGTACGAGTGGATAGGGTTAGATGTACAGCCTAGAAGGTCATTGATGAATAAAAGGAAGAGAGTTGGTGATAGGACGGAGCCCTGAGGAACACAACTGTTGATAGATCTACCAGAAGAACGATGGCCGTCTACAACAGCGGCTACAGAACGACCAGAAAGGAAGCTAGAAATGATGGCACAGATAGAGGGATAGAAACCGTAAGAGGGCAGTTTGGAAATTAAAGGTTTATGCTAGACTTGATCGAAAGCCTTTGAGATGTCAAGTGCAATGGCAAAGCTTTCGCCAAAGTCCCGAAAAGAGGATGACCAGGAGTCTGAACGGTAGGTGAGAAGATCTCCAGTGGAGCGTCCCTGACGGAACCCATACTGACAATCAGAAAGAAGGTTATGATGGGAAAGATGCTTTAAAATTTTCCTGTTAAGAACTGACTCAAAAACTTTTGAGACACAGGCTTTTAAAGTAACTGGACGATAGTTAGACGGTTGGGAATGGTCACCCTTCTTTGAGACTGGCTGAATGAGAGCAAACTTCCAGCAAGTAAAGTTGACAGACAAAGGCGAATGAGTTTACCTAGGCAGAGTGTAAGCACAGAAGCACAGCTCTTGAGGACAACAGGAGGGACTCCATCAGGCCCATATGCCTTGTTAGTATTACGGCCAGTGATGGCAGAAAATACATCAACTGAAGAAATTTTAATGTCAGGCATGAGGAAGTCAGAGGAAGGAAGTGATGGAGGAACAGCACCGGAATAGTCTAAGGTGGAACTGGAGGAGAAAGTCTGAGCTAACAGATCTGCTTTATCAGTAGAATAGCTAAAAAGCCATCAGAGTAGAAAAGAGGAGGGAAGGATGATGAGGTAAAGTTGTTAGAAAGGTTTTTGACAAGGTGCCAGAAAGAGCAGGAAGAATTCGAGTTGGAGAGTTTAGAGCATTTAGTACAGGTGAAATTATTTTTAGCAGAGCGCAGAACAGACTTAGTACGATTCCGGGCAGAAACATAAACAAGATGTGATTCAGGAGTGGGTTGGCTCTGGTACCTTTTATAAGCCCTTTCCTTGACTGAAGTCTACTTGACTGCAGTTAAAAAAGCCTCTTCCAGTTGACGAAACTCTCGTCAAACTCGCCACAGTGGCTAAGAGCTGGGCTATCCAAGGTGACACAATGGCCTGTGAGCTTGAAATTGTCCCTCTGTCTAATGAAACCGCTGCTCGGCGAATTAAGGATATCGCAGATGACATCAAGTGTCACCTGACTGACAGGGTGAAAGACGGGAAATATGCTTTGCAGCTGTGCAAATCAACAGATATGTGAAATTTTTCATAGTTGCTTGAATTCATCATGTACAGTTTTGATGGAAAGCTTCAGGAAGGTATTTTCTTTTTTCACTACCCTGGAGGAAACTTGCACTGGAAGTGATATTTTCATGAAGCTAGACACCATAATACAACAGACGGGACTGTCCTAGGACAAATGTGTGTGCTTGTGCACAGACGGTGCTGGGACAATGCTTGATAAAAGTAAAGGACTAAGAGCAAAAATCTTAGAAGTGCCATCTCACACGAAGTTTACGCACTGCATTATTTACATGGAAGGTCATGCTAGTAAAAACCTCGTTCCAGGTAGAACAGCGTCCTTGATGTTGCGCTTAAATAGCAAATTACATCAAATTGGATCCCTTGAACACCAGGCTGTTTGCAACACTGGAAGGAGATGGGCTCAGATCATGAAGCCCTGCTGTTCCATACAGAGGTCAGGTGGCTTTTCCGGGGAAAGTTCTCACCTACCTGCTCAACTTGCGAAGTGAGGTGTGTATATTACTGATTCTGGATCCCACCTTGCTGACCACCTGACTGACCATGACTGGCTATCAATCTAGCCTATTTGTCTTGTATAATCGAAAAACTTAATGTGCTGAATTTTTCATTTCAAGGGCCAAACACACACATCTTGTCTATGTCTGATAAGATCGACTTATTCACAAAGAAGCTGGAACGGTTGGACGTGTAAGTAGAGGGGTGTTAATGTGGAAATGTTTCCCGAGCTGAAGAAATCATGGTGGGGAATAGACTGAGTGTAGCTAACATGAAAGAAATTATCACTCATCTTTGGGGCCTTCTGAATCCCTTCAAGAAACATTTCCCAAAACAGACAAATCCAGAAAAATATAACTGGGTACAACAACCGTTCTCTGCTGCTGGGGATGAGCTCTCATCAGACTTGGAGGACGAACTGCTGGAGCTGTTCAGTGACAAGACTTTACGGACAAAGTTTACAACAACAATACTGGACAAGTCTGGACTTTTGTAGCAGGGGAACATCTTGGATTAACCAATGCCGTTTTAAATGTACTAATTGCTTTCAGATCGACCTATTTATGAGAAAAAACTTTTTCTGCACTGACATATATTAAAAAACAAATATCGTCCATTACTAGGGGTGGAGGTTGATCTCAGAGTTGCTATCTCTAGCATCAGACCGAGGATGGAGGTATACCCCATAAAGCAGGCCCATTTGTCTCACTAATGCAAATAAGTTATCAATGGTAAACGTATTTGCATGCTTGTGAGAAAGAACGGAGGATATAATATCATTTTATAACTATGATCCGAGGTATTAGGCCTACACTGTGAGAGAGAGAGAGAGAGAGAGAGAGAGAGAGAGAGAGAGAGAGAGAGAGAGAGGACGCGAGTCTTGCCAACATTATCTATGGCGTCGCGGCATAAAAAAAGTTTGCTAACCACTGCTCTAAGAGACAACGGAAGTGGAAACAAAACCGACTCGGTAGAGATTTGGTCTACCGTCCCTGTGGAAGCGAGTTCGAAACTCGAAAGGGCATGGAACTCTAAGGGGTTTAAATTTCGTTAATGCAGACTTTACTAATCTTCAGTACCAAACACCAGCCGACATGTCGTAATAATAACCCGCCGACATGTAATAACAACCCGCCGACATGTCGTAAAAACACCCGAACTAATACCAATACATCAGACCTATATGAGACATGCAGCATGTATTCAGTATGGACGGTGAGGGTTAACTCCGACGTTTTGTCATGGGGAGGTGAGTGTACGTAGGAACTTGTTGGCCTCAGGGAACGGGCTGGCAAGTCCATGGTCAGAATCGGACATATAAAAAAATAATGAAATACGTTTCATCCTCACGAACAAAATGCATGTCGGTGCAATGAAAACTGTAACTGCACTAGGAAGAGTAACAATTATATAAAGCGACTATATGGTGTGAAATTTGGCAATGCTATACTATTTTAACGCTAGCTTAGCCCCAAATTGCCATCTTTCCATCATGAATGATGAGATATAATAGTAAAAGAACACCAGATATCATGCTAGTCAGGAAGAGTGTTGTGAAGAGTATGTATGCCGCAGTGTTGTCTTTTTCTGTCGAAGAACTGCGTGAAATAAGATACAAAAGGACGAAAATCAAGGTCAACTGCAGATAGAAAACTATAGATCTCAAAGGAATGGACAAGATGATCCGATCGAAACAGCCAAACTTTCGACCTGTAAGGGAGAATGCGGTGGAGTTAATAATGTCCCTTCAGCCCAAGGACATAGTAATTTATTTCATATGACCACCCTCCACACAATGCTTGAAGCGCGGGCAAATGTATTGAATAATTCTGAATTGTTGGGGTAATAGTACGTGTAGAGGCTGTCAGAGGTGGAATGGTAAAGGACTGCAATGTGACGGTATACACGACGAGCACTTAAAGCAGAGAGAGAGTGGGGAGGGGGGGGGATAACGATAACATAAGGTAGGAGCCTACAGTTGATTAAATTAACTTTTTTTTTTTTTTTTTACATCCGAGTGAGGGGGAAAATGAGTAACTAATAAACGAGAAATGGAAAATGGGTAGTTAGCGTATATGATGTACAGAAGGTTATCAGAAGGAATGAGAAACCAGAAAAAATAACAAGGAAGAGAAAGGCAACCATAACGAGGTAAAGAGTCAGTTAAACAGATCAGTAACAAAGGTGAAGAAGAAAAAAATTGAGTAGAGAGGAAAGGAAGTACAAACAAATACGATAATGAAAAAAAAAAAGGATTAAGGTGAGTGGATAACCTAGCTGCAAAGATGAAATAAACAGGGGCATTTTTTTTTTTTTTGGGGGGAAGGAAAATAAACTCACAGTAAAACAAAATATAAAAACTAAGACAAGTGGGATAAGGAAAACAGAATAAAGGGATAGCGGGAGAGGGAAAAATACTGAGACATGAGGCAGAGAAAATATGCTGGTCATTATGAAAGATAATACCAAATAATCGTTGGGGAATAATGAAAGAAGCTAAGACTGGACATAAAATAAGAGGAAAAGAAACTATGAAGGCACAGAGAAAAGATTTTAGGAAGGCAAGGAAACTAATATCAGTTGTAAATATGGAACAAGACATTAAACATATGAAAGTAGGTTGAGAGAAACTGTGCAGCGGTAAGAATTAAAAAAAGGTTATGCACATAAACAAAGTGTGAAACAAAAATTAGACAACGGAAAACAATCTGAAAGGAAAAAAAGAATTAAACAAGCTTCTTGACTGATCAGCAGATGAGGGATCAAAAGTCTAAAGGACCATTTTTTTTTTTTTTCATGAAAAACTGAAGAAAAAGGGGCCACAATCATGAGCCCATTTGTTTCGAAATGCCTAGACATAATTCTTTAAAACGGCTTGGGACCACATGCGGAGGGAAATACAGGCCGAGGAAAACAGTTCCAGAGTTAACCTCTTGCATGCATGAAGGTCTGAGAGTATCGGTTAATTCGTGTGTTAAAATTTTGGGCAGAAAAGAGGTGGAAGCGTGTTGGCTGACGGTTACTACGACCCTCTCGTCACGGAGGGGTGTTGGAAGCATACAGTTTAGAAGAGCAACGCCCAAAGAAGCAGCCATATTAGGGAGATAAATATGCAACTCTCCTTCGAAGAGAAAGTGGTTGAAGGGAGTCAGTAAAAGGAGGGCGAAATAAAGCAGACGAGATAAACAGAACCGACTAAATACGAAGACAGTGACAAAGAGGGCGTTTTTGGGTGAATGAGAGAGCAGTTAAAAATGTTAAAATATTGCAAAATACGGGATAAATAATTACGCAGAAGTAAACGGGAATAACAGATTACGAAGAATTGGAGAAAAAAATACAGAGATGGAGACGATTTATCAGCATTTAACATTAATGAAATTATATGCAGAGGAAATATAGGGTAAAAAAAAAAAAGGTAATGCTTAAGCAGACAAACGAATTAGGAAGACTGAGAGGGAGAAAGCTGAACAACAATTTGGAGATTAAGGAAAAGAAAGCACAATAACAAACGGCAAAATATTCTGAGAAAAAAAAAAAAAGGAAAGGAAAAAACAAATATGAAGACAATAAAGGAAACTGAATTGACACATTTTGGAGAGAAAGGGATATTAGTTTTACTAAGATAACTTTTAAGATTTTAACTGAAGGAGTAAACGTAGCGGGGAAAAAACAGAAATTGCCAGTCGGAGATGCAGCTGATGGAGATCAAATGAAAAATGACCATCAGCAGGAAGAGAAAAAAGTTATCAGTAGAAAAATTAATAAACAGAAGACAAGCAGTGCGAGATCTGACTGGAAAAGTGAAATTTAGATTTTTTTTTTTTTTCATTCATCATCCAGTTCTACGTTGCCCCATGAGGAGCATAGGAGCCCGGGGCTAGGCAAGTTGGTCCTGACATTTAAGATGAGAGTGACCAGCTTCACTCATCCCTGAGTGGCGTTACGTGAGCAATAAACCCCAACCACCACATGGATATTTACCTTCACCTGCTCAGTCCGATTGGAGCGCCATAATTATTCACTACACTAAGCGCCAAAATTTGGTTATATGGTTACCACCCAGCGTAGTAAACGGTTTCCTGATGTACAGGAAACCATTTGGCTTGTCATTCAGTGTAAAGTCACCCACAGGCAGAAGAGGAAAGAATGAAGGAAAGAAGACAGAAGAGGGAGTGTAAAGTCACCCGTAGGCAGAAGGACGAGGAAAGAAGAGGATGGAAGGAAAGAAGGATGGAGGAGAGGAAAGGGCAGACACCCGAGAGCAGCACTACATCGAGTGAGTGGACGGTGAGCGCCCCCACCTACCACAAATAAACAATGAAAATACAGTATAAACAAAGATAATAAGACATTTTTGAGAGAAAGAAAAATTAGCTTTCGGTAGAAAAACTACTAAAAATAACTAGGAAGAAAAGTGAGGAAACTGATTGAATGGAAGAAAACAAAAACAGAAAAACAAGAAAAATTACCTCGACAATGGAGACGAACAGAACACGCACTTTGGAATAAAACGGGAGATTAACCAATGAGTTTACCAGGAACGGAAAAAGTAACAACATATAAATGGGTGGAAAACAAGTTATAATAAATTAGGAAGATAAAAAGCACAATAAGGGATTACATACAAAAACAAAAAGGAAAAACCTAAAACCTGGAAAGAACAAGCTAAACAAGAAGCAGTGCCAAGACACAGTAAACCCGTCCCCGGCAGTTAGTTTAGTGCTGACGTGTAAACACAACAGGATATGTAGTTAAATATGTCACTTATCAAATTTGGAGTAAATATGGTGAAAATTGGGGACTTTATGCCCATCTGAAATTTTAGGCCCGGCCCCACTTAACATTTACCCTTTACGGCTAACTGGGGGGTGATCTCCCTGATGTAATGAGGCATGTTATAGGATGCGGATTTGAAAGTTGCACTTTTATGTTTTGGTGTCATGCCGATATGACGAATTTGAAAGTTATGACAAAAAAAAAAAAAAAAAACTTTTTATCCGTACCCGTTTTTTTGCATTTTGGGGACCTGCAGGTTGGGCTTTGGCCCAATTTGGCCCACATTATAATCAGGTGATCAGAAAGTCATAGTCCATTATCCCTGTAATTTTAGTCAAAATCGTATCAGTAGTTTTCACATAAAGTTGTTACCAGACAGACAGACAAACAAACAGACAAACCGAGTGAAAACAATGCCCGTCCCCGAGTCCCTCCAGGAAGGGGCCGGATAACGAGGAGGAGGAATAGGGGGAGCATTCACAGTGCGTCGAAACATACCATAACTTTCCCACCTACCTCACCCGCTCCATTTATTCCAAGAAACACCCTCCTTCCAGCGTTAACTAACCGAGGGAGGAGTCAATGTATGTGTCTGTGGAAAGGAAGAGGGGTCTCAGTCTCACAGCTGTTAACGAGGAGAGAGGCAGGAGGACAATATACTGCAGTGCCCACAATACACGAGGGCGAAGACACACACTCTAGACAATCCTATCCAATGACTTCCATGTGTACCGACCTGAAACCTGATTACTGCAGTCTGTAGCCTACTTGATCATTTATAAGAAGAGAAACTGTTGAAAGCTGGCAGCTGATTGGTTGTTGCAACTGTGTCCGAAACTTTAGTATTAATATACTCCATATTTTTTTGATGAGGCTTACAATAAGTATTTCTGATGCGAAGAATGCTAAAATAATATAGACAAAAACATATTTGTATAGACGTGTGGCCATAGAAAGCTTATCAGATGTCCTTGATATGCACGAACTTTAAAACTCCGCTGCTAAATCGTTTAGTGCTAGGATGCCATACTAAATGAACCAGTCAAAGCAAATGCTGCAACCCTCACTTTCCTGGAAATAATATATGGAACCATACTTTGCAAATGTCTCTCGTAACTGATCTGAATCGCTTGCTTATACGTTATGTTTAAAAGAATAATTACAGTATGTTGAGTTTCAATGTAAAATTATTGTTTTCATTAAATTCCTAGATTCGATATTACCGCAGTTAAGCATAAAAAATAAAAATCTCTGCTAATGCATAGGCTGTAACCCATATTTTGAGATCCCCAGATCCATAACACAACCAAAACATGACATTTTTTTTCTCTACCCAGACCGACTCACAACTCACTAGATCACTCCCTGACTCGCCACCATCTGTCAACCCTTGCCTCCCCCCCCCCTCTCTCTCTCTCTTTATATATATATATATATATATATATATATATATATATATATATATATATATATATATATATATATATACAGGGTGTAACATGACGTATGACAAAAAATTACACCAACGATCTATCATGCAATTTTGAGTATATTTTGTTCTATAACTTATGCTCTCTGCGACCCCAGTTCAGTACCCAGCATTCGGTTGTTTAAGTGTAAAAGTTTCGTGGCTGACATGTGCTATTGGGTGTGAGCTTTGCAGGGCGACGGAGGACGAGTATTATTAGCTTATACTGTACTGTACATAAAAATCCCATATCCTATCAGTACAAATGAGTTTTAAGAAGAAACTTTACGTAGTCTATTGATTCTTTAACATCGTCATGCATTCCTGCAATTCTTTTGCACAAATCGACTGTAAATTAAACATTAAATTTAAATTTCATGGCTTTCGAGGGAGTAGAGAGGGAGGAGAGGGGGGGGGGCTGGCGTGTTGTGCCAGTTATGTAATGTTTAGTTTGTAGGATAGGCCTATTGCTACCAGCATTATCATAACACCCACAGCTCATTCAATGGAAAAACATTATTGTAATGAGTGGCTACATTCCTTTAAGTCAGGAGTAATATCATTATTCATTAAAATTTTCTGCTGCAAGTTGTAAACGTGGCACCATTTCTTTCATAAGATGACGTGAGAACAGTGACACAGGACAGCCATTGTAACGACCATGCAGCTAGATCTATTTTTTACTTCTACCTAGCGGCACTATTTAACATCTGGGAACATGATATCTAGCTTCATTCTGGATATTTTTGCTATTTTTAAGTGATATGCTAGAGATTTAACTGTATTTTCTGGCGATGTTCTGCAGTGTTTACTATCTCGCGACATTCTAGCAAGTTTTCAGGACCAAACTATAGAGATAGATTATAAGGACTTGGCAACCCTGCGTCCACTGTCATTTGAACGGGAAATTTGTGGGCGAGGCACACATTTCAAATACTGTTCTCCGCGTTCAGCTGTTCATTGGGTTCAGCTTCACTTGTTCCTGAAACAGCATGCCACCTACGTACAGCAATGAAGAATATGTAGATATCGTCTATTTTTACGGATTCTGCGATGGTAATGCCAGTGCTGCAAAGAGGAATACAGGTGGAGTTATCCAATCACGCCACGTTTACTTGCAGCGGAAAATTTTTTATAAATAATATTCTTCCTGACTTAAAGTGAGGCTACTCTCCCTTTACAATGACGTTTTTCCATTGAATGAGATGTGGGTGTTATGATAATGCTGGTAGCAAAATCCTACAAACTAAACATTACATAACTGGCAACAACACACAAGCCCCTCTCCTCCCTCCCTTCTTCCTCACAAGGCATAAAATTTAAATTTAATCCTTAATTTACAGTCGATTTGTGCAAAAGAATTGCAGGAATGCATGACGATGTTAAAGAATCAATAGACTACGTAAAGTATCTTCTTAGAACTCGTTTGTAGTGATAGGATATGGGATTTTTATGTACAGTACAGTATAAGCTAATAATACTCATCTCCCATCGCCCTGTGAAGCTCTAACCCAATGGCACATGCCAGCCGCGAAACTTTTACACTTAAACAGCTGAATGCTGGGTATTGAACTGGGGTCGCAGAGAGCATATGTTATAGAATAAAATATACTCAAAATTGCATGACAGATCATTGGTGTAAGTTTTTGTCATACGTCACATTACACCCTGTATATATATATATATATATATATATATATATATATATATATATATGCAGTATTACTGATATGTCCTGGAAAAGTATTCAGGTAACCACTTTCCTCCTTGCTGGCGAACTGTGTACCACATCTGATTGCTCCGTGACCCTGACCTACTGAGAGAGAGAGAGAGAGAGAGAGAGAGAGAGAGAGAGATGCAGTTTTGGTCCAATAGATCTGCTGCACTGTCCCAAATCAGTTTCATAAGACCAGAAAGGTATTATTAAACTTAGTGATAGAATTCAAGTTTGTTAACGGGTTATAACTATCTCTCAGTCATTTTGGATTCCCATAACTTTAGCTTAAGCTGATTCTGCCTGAGGATGGGAGCTGGAGAGCAAGACCCTCGCGTGATCACACCAATGTAACCGGTCAGTGGAGCTACACGGTTATACAAACGTCCTCCCTCCCTCCCTCAGTGCGGACTGAAATATGTGTCTATAAATGTAAGAGTCTATGTGAGGTCCCCTGCAGGATTGGACCTTTTCCTCATACTAGTAAAAAGAGTGATATAAATTACCTATCCACAATAAGACAATGTTATAAAAATAAAATGTGTGTCCTTAGTGTGAGTAATGAACTGTATGCGAAAGTCTAAATGCTGTCAAGCCTGTGATTGTACGCAAGTTCCTTTGTTTCACACCACTTCCTTAGCAATTTATTTTGCGTATTACATCTCGACATCGTCTCGTATGATACTGATGGAGCTTGTCGGTAAATATAACAAAAATATTACAGTGTGTTATGGACCGTGCCGGGAGGTTGTTGTCTCTGAGGGTTCAAATAAAATCAATGACAAACGACACAAACAGATAATACATAATTTACTTTCAAAGTCTCTACACAGCACATCACAGAATTATCATTATTTTTATTTAATAAACAGGTGCACTGCAGGACAGTTCTAACCAAATTAGAATAATTCACAAACTTACTCAAACAAAATCGGTCAGACACTTTAGCTACCAGAGTATTAAATGGGAACAGTTACGTTGCTTGGAATACTTATTACTCTGTATCACAAAACTTAGAGAGGGACTTGTAGGAGACTCGAATTGAGAGTAGTAACTCTTTCATCTCCAGCCCCTCTTGATATATATCCTAGTTAGTATCCACGCCTCTTTTCCTCCTATGACCTATCTGACATCAGCGCGACACTGTTTCCAATGAACACCTGAAAGGAGCGGTCATGACAGGTCATTCTAATAGGACTGGCTACCGCATTCTTGGGGGTGGTCCTCATCACATACGTTCGGTTCCACCTTCTTTCTCTCCTTGTAATTCGACATGGGTTGATCATTATCATCGCTGATACGCTGTGCATCAAACTGGGTCGCATTTGAGTCAGTATTGGTGGTAACTTGAGCCAGGGTCAGCCGAGATCTGCTAAGGACGACATCGCTTGGTCACTCAGATGGAGGCATCTCATGCTTCTGGCTTCGCATGATCATTACCCAGATTGGTGGGGGGGCAGCAGCCAGTAACAAGTGTAACGTGGAAAATAAATTGATGAGTAATTTTTTTTTTTTTTAATGCAAGAAAGAAGGAATCAAAGGCCAGGGGCCCGTAAACCGTTCCTTCCAAGAAATAAAAAAAAATACAAGAGCCAAATTCAAGATGCGTTCATTTCGAGATGCCTGGACACACTGCGTTTGAAAGACTGGAGATCATAGGAAGTAGGAAATACAGACAGAGGGAGACAGTTCCAGAGATGACCTGTTGCATAAATGAAGGACTGGGAGTAACGGTTAACTCTTGCATTAGAGAGTTGGACAGAAAAGGGATAAGAGTTTGTTGCTAGACGGGTGCTACGCGCCCGTCGTAGAGGTGGAGGGATGCAAGCGGACAGTTCGGAGGAGCAGCGACCATTGAAGTAGCGAAAAGAGATAAAGATGCAACAGTACGGCGAAGAGACAGAGGTTGAAGGGAGCCAGTAAGAGAAGGAGAGTTGATGAGACGAAAAGCCTTTGACTCCACCCTACTGAGAAGAGCTGTATGTGGGGAGCCTCCCCACACATGAAAGTTGTACTCTACACAGGGACGAATAAAGTGATACTACAGGCCTCCTATGCCACACATAATAGAACCCTATGTGTTTGAAAGTGTACATGACATCTGTTTGAATGGACAGACACACGTACTGAAAGAATATGAAAGGACGTGCTACCCACACCCACTTCACTGATACTGTTCGCCAGGTCCCGGGTTTTGAATTTAAGACTTATAAAACATATTGTAAATACATACTGTAGAATGAGCATGTTACCGATAAGTTGGTGTAACTTTCGAACCCCTTGATAAGTAATATCAACTGAGTCAGGCTGAACTGGTTGAGGTGGGAAGTGGTGATTAATCTAAACACATTTTACTCTAACTTGCGCTGAAAATGGCATCTCTCCATACTGATTCAGGAGTGGCAGCAATATATCAACACTAGAATAGTTACTATGGAGTGTTATGGGAAGGGACAAGTAGTATTGTCTTTTTCTGACGATTAACTAAGTGAAATAAGCTACATAACGACAACAATCTGGACCAAGTTTAGGTAAAAATGGTATTATGAGATGAATTTCTAGCCCAGAGGAATATTTTTCACTGAGCTCATTGATTATAATTTGGCGGCGAATTTCGTCCTTTTGCAGCTTGCTTCCCGTAGGTCAGTGGCAAAAGACGACAATACTGCAATTCAAGATTCATTCCACAGAACTTCTTTGTGACTAAAACCATAATGTGTTTATCTGTTGCTATTTCTCATCATTTACTCTGAAATAGTATAGTTTATCAAAATGCCAAGACACTTCGACTCACTTTCTTAAGATTGTATAGGATCTTTACTATTTCCCTATTAACAAACCAGATTTTCGTTCTTGTCCAGTTTCTTTCACCTAGCTCAGTGTTAGGAGAAAACAATTTTATAGTTCCACATTTTTTAAAATAAGAGACCAAAGGAAGGAAAAACAAATGAATAAAAGAAAAATAATCCATACACCAGATTACTGGTGTCCTCTGTTCATAAAATATCTGTAACAGTCAGACTTGAACAACTGTGGGTTGAAGTTTGGAGTGAGACAACTCTGAGGAAGCGAGTTCCAGAGAGATGAAGTTCGAGGAATGAAAGAATTCTGGCAGACAGAAGTTCTGCGATATGACTGAGTGACATTCCAGTAATGAGCGCTACCAGATGCCCATGTAGCACGAGGGAAAGCATGGATACGTGGCACCATGGACGCAACTTCGTCTGAGCATTTGCCATAAAAATATCTGTAAAATAATGCAAGGGAGGCAACATTCCTTCTTACTTGTAGGGGAGGTAGTTTATTTGTAATGGCAGGGTTAATAATAATTTTAACAGCTTTGTTCTGAATTTTATCTAGTTGCTTTAATGCAACCTCTCCACATCCATTCCACAAGGGTGAGCAATATTCAAGATGAGAGCGCACATGGCTCTTAAAATTATAGCACATGGCTCTTAAAATTATAGCTAACTGCTACTTTCCTTTCCACGTCTTCGTGACTAGCATCATATTCTAGTGTTAATCCATTGTTACAAGTCAGCATTCATGATGAAGGAACGGCAATTTTAGGCCAAGTTTACTCTGAAACAGTCTTCCTCTGTATTTCCTGCTGTCTATGACCTCCAGCCTTATGCAGTGTGTACAGACATATCAAAATGAACGGATATTGAATACGGCTCTGTATAATACTGTGTGGGTGGTGAAATGAATGATCAGAAGGCAAGGATTGATTATGTGTGTGTGGATGAGTGAATGAAGAAGTACGTAATGGATGCGGGAGCATACAGCGGTTGGAGGAGTGGACTTTCTGACCACCACTTGGTCGTGGTGAAAGTCAAGGTACAAAAGTGATGGGTGAATAGGTGAGAAGGACAGGAGGAAGTAGTCCATACAAGGAGGGTAGAAAGGTTGCAAGAGAATGAAAAAAAAAAAAAAAAGCAGAATATAAGAGAGAAGTGGTGGAGCGAATAGGTAAACATGACTTGGAGGAGATGGGGGAGGTGGAGGGTGTGTGCATGATATTCACTGCAGAAATATGTGCAGCATTTGAGGTGGTGCGGGGTGAATAGAGGACGAAAGGGGGAACAAGGTCCAGCATGGTGGAATAAAGAGGTGAGACAAGCTGTGGCACAAAAGAAGAAAACATACCGGTATATTCCGATGGGGAGCAGAGGCATGGATAAAGCTGAGAGACGAAAGAGAGAGTTATATGTAGAGAGGAAGAGAGGTGAAATGATTAGTATGAGAAAGTAAGGAGAGAGTGGATGTGGAGTTTGGAAGGAATTTGAGTGTAAAGTGGAGGGAATGTAAGAAAATGTTCTGGAAGGAGGTAATGAGAATTAGACAGGGTGATAAAGAAGTTAGTGGGGGAGCAAAAGATAAAAATGGTAGATTGATAGTGGGGAAAGGATAGAATGTGAGCAGATGGAGAGAACACTTTAAGGAATTATTAACCCCTTAACCGCGGGGCGTCACTTTCGTGACGCTCAGCCACAATGGATCATACCGCGGGGCGTCACTTTTGTGATTCTGTGTTATTTTGAATTATCCCGGGCTTTTAAGTGGTGGCTTGTATCATCTATCAGTACTGCCAATGTCCAACACTAGTCAGCACTCCAAATCTCATCTGTACTCCCATCCATTGTTAACATTTTAGTGATTTTCCCCCCTTCCTGACTCCCCTCCCTACCTCCCCTCCATTACCCTGTCCTCTCACCTCCCTGGCCGCACTGCGCTAAGCAAATCTTCCCCGGATTTTTCCACAGATTTCATCCATTGAAATAAGCCCTATGCCCTATACTTATACAAAATAATATATACCAAAAAAAAATAAGGTAAGTGATAGTGGTATACACCAGGAATTGGCTAATTATCACCCGACAACACCTCACATGCATTCATTTGCTACATTACCACGGTAATTTCCCCTTTGAATTATGCCTTGTAATCTATTTCTTTAATAAAAATATATATCAGAAGGGAAGGGAGAAGCTTAAATGACATTTACATTCACCTGGAACTACCTATTTCTTTATGTATTGCCGAGATTTTCTACCAATAATTTATTAGCATGTAAGTTAGCAGCTGTCATCCTCATTGTCACTGTCAACCCTTGCCTTATCAGATTAGTTCCTTGTCTTCTGCTGTGGTCAAAACATGTCACACTCATGCCCCGCCATTTCTGCTGCTTCTGCGCCCATTGCAAAGGGCCCCGTGACCTCTGCACCCAGAAAAACTCGTGAGGGAAGCAGGAAAGGACTAAGTGACTCTGCAGTGGAATGTGAACTAGCGGAATTGTCAATGGTGATGATGGATAGTGATTTTGACCCTTCGGGGGATTCGTGTGATGAGCCGGGTGAGGACATCGTGCCAGAAAGTACTAGTACGAGTGCTTCAGTCTCCAACGTTATCCCTAGCTCCAAGGGAAAGGAGCCGTTAGTGCAGCAAGGGAAGGAATTTGGGAAGGGAGTGAAAAGGCGGCGTGTTAGCCCCGGAACAATGGCCCCGCATGACCCAGCCCGCCATGAGTCCCGAGTTGATTCACCTCCCCCTTCCCCAAGCCCCACTTCACTCATTTCTTCCTCTTCTTCTGCTGAAATATCTCCGGAGTGTTCGTCGTTGGAGTCACCACCAGCATCAACAGTGAAGGCAGGCCGTAGAGGAAGAGGTAAATCCCTGACCCGTAAAAGTAGGGTTGCTACTAGAGTAAGGGCTGCTAGTGCTGTACAGCAACCCAGGGTCAGTGCGAGTGACCTTGAACATGATAAATCTCCCTCACAGCCACCCACCACCCTCACCCACCCTACACCACCACGACAGGGAATCCTGGACGCCTTCGCATGGAAGGAAGAGATTTTGTCCCAGAACATTTAGATTTTGACGAGAGTTCCTCAGGAGTACAGCCTGCCTTCAGTCTTGACGATGATGCTGAGTGTGTGGACTTCCTCTTGGCCTTCCTAAATGACGAAGTCATGCAGCACATATGTGATGAGACCAACAGGTATGAATCACAATGTGTTGCAAGTGGTACAGGTGCAGCCAAGATGCAACAGTGGTCCATGGTGGGAGTGCAGGAGCTGTATGTGTTCTTCGCCCTCATGCTTCTCATGCCACACTCAAAGAAGCATCAGTTGGAAGAATACTGGTCCATGGACCCCTTACTATCCTCACCCACCTTCATTAAGTACATGGCCAGAGATCGCTTCCGGAACATCATGGGAAACCTGCACTTTGCCGACAATGATGTACCTTCCCAAACCGACCCACTCTGGAAGATCCGGTAGATTCGGAGCAGAATGAAGGATAAGTTTGTCATTCTTCCACCCCTTTCAGAAGGTTGTCATTGACGAATCCTTGGTTTTGTTCAGAGGACGTCCTCGGTTTGTGCAGTATATTCCAAGCAAATGCCATCGCTTTGGAATCAAGTTCTTTGTACTGTGCGATAGTATGACGGGGTACATCCTTGTCTTCGTCATTTATTCAGCCAGCACTGTCTATCTGGATAAAACACACCCCCTTGGCTTCTCAGGCTGTGTAGTGAAAGTGCTCCTTGAAGAGTATTTTGGTGGGAATCATGTGCTGTATACAGACAACTATTATACAGCACCGAAACCTGCCAAGTACCTTTCAGAGCACGGCATTGGCTCCTGCGGCACTGTCAAGAGTAATTTTGCCCACTTCCCTAAATTCCCAGAGGCAGGAACCTCGCAGTGAGGAGACGTGCACCTACACAAGTCTAAGAAGATGCTGGCAATACGGTGGCATGACAAGATGGTCATGCACATGCTCACCACCGTACATAAGGGGGAAATAACAGACAGTGGGAAGGTCGACCGTAGGACAGGCGAACCTGTGATGAAACCTGATGCTGTGTTAGACTACAGTATCAACATGCGGCTGGTGGACAAGTCCGACATGATGATTGGTGAGATCGACTGCCTCAGGAAGAATACTAGGTGGTACAGGAAAGTTTTTCTGCATCTCATAGACATGACGATGCTGAACGCCTTCATCCTGTACAAGATGAAGGTCAAGCCACCCAAGTCCTTCTCCCTGAGGTTGTTCACCAGGAGTTGTGTTCAGCAGCTGCTGGAAAGATATGGTAGGGTGAAAACAGCAACTCCAAGGCGCCATCCAGTAACACTTCCTGACAGACTTGAGCAGAGGGCGTACATGGATTGGCACAGACTGGTGCAAATGCCTGCCACAAGCAAGAGGAAGGCTGTGATCTGCAGGTGCCAGGTGTATGCACATACCACCCGACGCACACTTGAGCACAAACGCACCTCTTGGCAGTGCGCTGAGTGCCAGGTTCCCCTCTGTGTTACCTGGTTCTTTGATTACCACGGCCAGAAGAAATTCTAAAAGTGCAAGTGGGAAAGGAAAGTAATGTGAAAATAATGTGTAAATAATGTGTAAATAGCAAGTGAAAGCAATGGATGTTCAGTATATATGTTTGAACAGTGTATTATAGTTTTATCTTACTGAAAGTGACAGTGAATAACATAGTGTAAGTAAAATAGAAGGGTAAATATTGATAATACAATAGAAAATGTAAATAGTAATGTAAGTAATTAGTAATATAAGAATATGAGTACAAATACTTGATGTTATAACAGTGAAAGTAAATCCGTGGCTCTCTACGTATTTTACTGAATGAAAAATTGAATGACTTCAGTGACAATAAACTAATACTACTGAAGGAAACTTATGGATAAAGACTCCAGATATATATATAAGTGTTATATAGTAATAGAAGTATAAAGTGTGAGGGGTTTTATGAATAATAAATGACAGAATACCAAGAGCGAACTAGCGCAAGTGGGAAGGTCATACGCGCTCGTAATTTTCATTGCTTTCACAGTGTTTTTTTTTTTTGGAGTATGGATCCCAAACTACTTGATAATCATAGAGTAGTGTTTATAGTGTTAATATCTGGCTGTGGTAATCATATTACGGGTTGTCGGGAAGTGTAAAGTGGAGACTTCGTTATCCAAATTCAGAGGTCTCCACAAGTCCTACGGTAATCGACGAAGGCTCAACAAACATCCCAGGAGAAAGCTGAAGGTATGTACCATAAGCATATGTAATTTTAATATTCTAGGACTAATAACTGATTTTTGGCAAATATTTTTTGAGAGTCTGTCGGAGCCCGAATAACCCCGCGGGACACGCAAAACATTGGTAAACATGCCCGCGGTGTAAGGGTTAAACACAGAGATTGAATGTAAAGCAAGTACAAGTGGCTGAGAAAGGGCTGGAAGAAGAAGGAAGGTGAGACGGGAGGAAGATATCAATAGGACGGAAGTAGTGGCAGCAATGAAGAAAATAAAAAATGGGAAAGCCCCAGAAATTGATGGAGTGTATGGCGAAAAGCTGAAGCATGGGGGATAGATAGTAATAGAATGGGCATGGAAGATGTGCAGATTGGCCAAGGAGGAAGATAGAGTCTTGGAGGATTGGCAGTTAGGTATAACGGACTGGTTGATGCTCGATTTTTTTGAAGTAGTTATTTATTTCAGTGACAAATGTGCTGGATTATCCTATGATATAGTTAATTTGACAAGCCAAAGAAAATTTTGAACATATAAGCCTTCAAAGTTGCACAAAAAGAGGTTGATGGCAGCGCGAGCCTCGAGTGGCCGTGACATCATAAACCCGCCAAGCCTGGAGACAAAACAAGACTGTGATCCCCAGCTAAGTTGTGTGATTGTGGTTCTGCTGATTAGCCAAGCTTTGGTTCGTCATGGCCAAGTCAGAAAATAACCACCACTGGTGCTTTGTTCCACTGTGCAAGATCACAAGTAGAATCACACCAGAAAAAAAAAAAAAATCATTTCTGTTCCAAGAGACATGAAAGCCAGGAAGCTGTGGTGGCGAGGAGTGAATCGGGAGTATCTTATCACAAAGGGCATCTCCCACTGTTGTGACGCGTTGCAAGGAAATACTGAATCGACGGTCATTTACCGAATCGGCATATTTAAAAGGAAAAAAATTATACTTTTTATCACCATGTAGGTTCATGGACACTGAAATCCGGTCAATAATTTGTGGTTAATGTGACCATTAATAAAAAATAAGGTTTCAGAGCTAAAATCTGCTAAAGTTAGCAGATATTTACCTTTCGGAGTGTCAACATGCACTGACAGACTTCCATTTTGCATAAATATGGGGGGCGCTCGCCATCCACTCACTCGATGTAGTGCTGCTCTCGAGTGTCTGCCCTTTCCTCTCCTCCATCCTTCTTTCCTTCCATCCTCTTCTGTCTTTCTTTCCTTCATTCTTTCCTCCTCCTTCTGCCTACAGGTAACTTTACACTCCCTCTTCTGTCTTTCTTTCCTTCATTCTTTCCTCTTCCTTCTGCCTGTGGGTGACTCTACACTGAGTGACAAGCCAAATGGTTTCCTGTACACCAGGAAATCATTTACTATGCTGGGTGGTAACCATATAACCAAAGTTTGGCGCCTGGTGGTTTAGTGAGTAATTACGGCACTCCAATCAGACTGAGCCCATGAATGTTTATATCCAAGGGGTGGTTGGGGTTCATTGCTCACGTGATGCCTCTCAGGGATCAGTGAGGCTGGTCACTCTCATCTTAAATGTCAGGACCAACTTGCCTAGCCCCGGGCTCCTACGCTCATCATGGGGCAACGTAGGATTGCATGATGGATGGATGGAGGGATTTATTTAAAGCACAAATAAATGTATTTGCTTTGTAAATCAGTATTTACAAAAAACCGAAGTCTGTCAAGGAAAGTTGTCAAGCTGGAGGTGGAACACTTTTGCTAACTCTAACAAACTTTTGCTCTGAATCCTGAAGTTTTATTAATAGTGAAATAAAAAAAAAAGTGACAGGATTTCAGATAATTATGTGTGTATAAACCTATATGATGATTAAAATTATAACAGCTTATCATCTACAGCTTAACCTATCTTAACAGTCACCAGTCAAGCAAAACCAACCCTTAGACTTAAGCCATTGGTAGGGATGTTAATAGTTTATTCTCCAGATAAAACTGGCTGTTACTAAAAAGACGTTCATACATCACCAGTACGTAAGACCAAATACTCCACAGAGGTCTAGCTGTCCATTGTTGGGTCTATCTAGGAGGGGAAAAAAACTTGAAATATTTCGGTCTTTGTGGCATTTTACTTATGTATTATTGTCCAATTTCAAGGCTATATGCACCCAGAGTCAGGACCTAGCAATACGTATGCTGATTCAGTTCATAAATCACTTCATTACGACGACTTTATCAAATCTAATCTTTGTGCTGCCAAGCTGTCTTACAGACCACCTGGTTGTTGCAAGGTTTGCCGTCACTACTTGTTTCTCTAAAACCAACAAAACTTTTCACTAAAGCACAAACATAGCATATCCTTCATTTTTAAGAGAGCTATCGCAGTAAATCCTACATCCATAGCACGATAATAACAGCTGAATAGCACAGAAATATTATCTGTGCTGAAGTATGATTCCCGGACATTTGTTGTGAGTGACGGTCAGCTGTGGCCCTGTTATGGTTTGTGACGTCACAGGGAAGATGCATCAGTTTCGCGAGAGGTACTATAATCTCAAACTTTCAGTGACTATTTTTCATAAATATTAAATTGGAGAGAAAAAAATAATGATATGCTGATGATTACGAGTGACCATTTTATTACATTATGTAACTTGTACACGACCGCCAACCAGTCCATTATTCCCCTGCACAATTGGAAAGTCGAAAAGAAGTGTGTGGTAATCACAAGGGCATTTGTCTTGTTAGTGTAATGGGAAAAGTATATGGGAGGATACTTATTGACAGTATGAGAAATAACACAGGGCTTAGTTGGAGAAGAACAGGGAGGTTTTAGGAAGGGAAGAGTTTGTGTAGATCAAATATTCATCTTAGGTCGTTAGTGCAAAAGTTTCTAAAGAAGGGAAAAAAGTTGTATGCGTCCTTCATGAATTTGGAGAAGGCATATGACAAAGTGGATAGACAAGGAATCTGGAAAATATTAAGATTATAAGGAGCTGTGAATGCTGCTAAGAGTATATTTGAGGGTGCTAATACAGCAATCTTTGTGGATGGTGAACTGAGTGAATATTTCTATCTGAATGTTGGACTGAAACAAGGATGTGCAATGTCTCAAAGGTTGTTCAGTCTGTATATGGATTGGGTTACAAAAGAGGAACCAGGGGGCAGTGGATGTTGGAGCAGCCCTAATGAGAGAGGACAGCGTTTGGAAGCTTTCTGTTCTGTTGTTTGCAGATGATACTCTATTGATAAGTGAAGACGAAAGGAAACTGCAAGGCTTGGTGAATGAGTTTGCCAGAGTGTGTAAGGAACGGAATGTAACGGTGAATGTAGGGAAGAGTAGTCATGGTCTTCGAGAGAAATGAAGTCTCTGAATGGACATTGAGGCATGATGAGGAGGAATGGAAAATGTGAGTGCATTTAAGTACTTGGGTAGTGTGATAAGTAAGGATGGAAGTTTGGAGGATGATGTGCTTGAAAGGGTACAACAGGAAAGAAAGGTTGCTAGTTCTTTGAAAGCAGTGATAAGAAATAGGGAAGTGGGCATGGAGGTAAAAAAGTTGCTGCATGAATTATTATTGAGATACCAACTCTAACGTTTGAAAGCGGAGCTTGAGTCTTGTTGGACGTACACAAGTAAAGAGTGAGGGGAGTGGAAATAAGTTATTTGAGAGAAGCATGTGGAGTTACGTGAAGTGACTGACTGACAAATGAAGGAGTGAAGAAGCGGTGTGGTGTGGAAGTCAGTGTGTTTAGAAAGCTTTAGGAGAAATACAATGAGGAGGTTTGGCCATGTGTAGAGAATGTAGAACGAGAGACTAACGAGAAGAGTATGTGTGGGTGAGGTGAAAGGGGTACGAGAGAGGGGGAGGCCGAGGATGAGATGGAGAGATAGAGTGGAGAGGTATAAGACGGGGGGGGGGGGATGAAATGGGGGGAGGGCAGCAAAATGGCGGGTGACAGGGCGACACAGGAGCGAGTTGTTTGTGGTCACACCTTACGGATTCAATGCGTCTGGCATTAGACAGATAGAGTTATTTTGTTTGTATTTTCTTCTTGGAACAATCTTTTGGGTTTTTGGCCTTTGGTTCCTTCCTTGCAAAGAAATGGGTACACTGATCTGAGTGCATTAGTACAAGTAAGTGATACTCACTAAGGACGATCATGGTGGCTGTGTGGTGTTCAGTACGAAAGCTGGGGTGTTCTGCGATGATCTCACAGCGGTACTGACCCGACGCAGACACTCGGAGCCGCGTCAGACTCAGGCTCATCCCCTGTTCATTCCTGTACAGTTCCTGACGGAGGAACGAAAAACACACACAAGCATCAGTGCTGATGAAGGCATGAAAGAGGCTTTATAAATGATCATATTGGCTACTGAGTGAAAATTACTTTGAAGAAGAAAGGTTATTATTATTATTATTATTATTATTATTATTGTTGTTGTTGTTGTTATGTTTATTATTATTATTATTGTTGTTGTTCTGTTTATTATTATTATTATTATTATTATTATTATTATTATTATTATTATTATTTCTGTTATTAGGGTAGCTCTATATTGAGTGGCAAGCCAAATGATTTCTTGTAAACCAGGAAAGCATTGACAAAGCTGGCTGGTAACCTTATAACCAAACAACACATGTTCCTTACGTGGCAACAAGTGGGCTGACGGAAGGTTAGTGCCCATCCCCGGAAAACAACTAACAAAAAATACGAACAAGAAGCCTTGGACCAGGACTGACCAAAAGGTGACGACTAAGGACCGAACAAAGGACATGCTACGGATTGCGACGTGGAATGTAAGGGGTGCAAGTGATGAGGTGAAAGAGAGAGAGAGATTGTCCAGGTGCTTGAAGGTGCGAAAGTTGATGTATGTGGACTGAAACTAAATGGTGTGGTGAGAGTGTAAGAGAATGGGAGTGTGGATGGGGTATATGTGCGGGAATAGGTGAGAATAAGAGGGCAAAAGAAGGAGTGTGTTGTTGTAAGTAACAGATGGAAGGAGAATATAAAAGAGTCTGGATCAGTTGGCTCCAGGATTGTGTGGGTAATATTGAAAGCTGGACTACAAATGTGGGCAATTGTGTGTGTGTGTGTGTGTGTGTGTGTGTGTGTGTGTGTGTGTGTGTGTGTGTGTGTGTGTGTGTGTGTATGCGCCAATGCAAGATCGTGCAAGCAGAGTGAGAGAAGATTTCTGGACAAATGTGGAAGCGTGCATGGAAAAATTTGAAAGGAATGGGTGAGTGTAATTGATTGGTGATATGAATGGTAAAGTTGAGAATGTGTAGGTGGATGGAGTAGTTCCCGAGTGGGGTGTGCCTGCTGAGATAGATGAGAATGGCAGTGCTTTAGTAGACATTTGTGCTAGGAGGGGATTGGTGATAGCCAGTACCCTCTTCAGGAACAAAATGATCCACAGGAATAAGTGGCGAGTGACGAGAAGGGTGGGTGGTGAACTGAATGAACGTAGGCCAATGATTGATTGTGTGTGTGTGTGTGTGTGTGTGTGTGTGTGTGTGTGTGTGTGTGTGTGTGTGTGTGTGTGTGTGTGTGATAGGATGAGAAGGTGTGTAATGGATGCAAGACCATAAAGAGGTTTGGGGAGTTGACTTCCTGATCACCACTTTGTAGTTGTGAGAATCAAGGTCCCAGTGGAATGGAGAAATAGAAGAAGGGAAGGACAGGAGGAAGTAGTATATGCAATGAGGGTGGAAAAGTTACAAGAGGATGAGAAAAAGGCAGAATATAAGAGAGAAGTGAAGGAGCGACTGGGTAAATATGGATTGGAGCAGATGGGGAACGTCGAATTTGTGTGCAAGATATTCGCAGAAAAAATCAGTGCAGCATGTGAGTTGGTGTGTGGAGTGAAGAGAAGACAAAAGAGGGTGCAAGGAACAGCATGGCGGAATGAAGAGGTGAGACAGGCTGTGGCACAAAAGAAGAAAGTAGTGGATGAGAAACAGGGACGTGGAAGAAGTTGAGAGATGGAAGACAAAGTTATATGTAGAGAGGAAGAGAGAGATGAAAAGAGAATGGATGGGGAATTTGGAAGGAATTTGAGTGTAAAGTGGAGGGAATGTAAGAAAATGTTCCGGAAAGAGGTAAAGCGAGTTAGACAGGGTGGCAAAGAAGTTAGTCGGGGAGTGAAAGATAAAAATGGTAGATTACTAGTGGAGACGGGAGAAAAAGTGAGCACATTGAAAGAACACTTTAAGGAATTCCTGAACATAGAGAATGAAAGTAATGCGAGTATAAGTGGCTGGGGAATGGCTGGGAGACGGAGGGATGTGAGAAGAGAGGAAGAAATCAGTAGGATGGAAGTTGTGGAAACAATAACGAAGTCAAAATTGGGAAAGCCCCAGGAATGGATGAAGTGTGTCGTGAAATGTTAAAGCATGCTGGAGAGATAGTAGTAGAATGGATGTGGAAGATGTGTACTGTAGATTGCCCTGGGAGGAAAGTAGAGTCCAGGAGGATTGGAAGTCAGGTATAATTAGTCTCTTATATAAAAGAAAGGGGGGAAATAGAAATGTGTGATAATCACAGGGGCATCTGTCTTCCTAATGAAATAGGAAAAGTATATTGTAGGATACTTATTGACAGAGTTAGGGAAATAACAGAAGAATTAGTTGGAGAAGAACAGGAAGGTTTTAGGAAGGGAAGAGGTTGTGTAGATCAGTTATTCATTCTTATATCATTTGTGGAAATATTTCTAGAGAAAGGAAAGAAGTTGTATGTGCCTAATGAAATAGAAAAAGTATATTGTAGGATACTTATTGACAGAGTTAGGGAAATAACAGAAGAATTAGTTGGAGAAAAACAGGAAGGTTTTAGGAAGGGAAGAGGTTGTGTAGATCAGTTATTCATTCTTATATCATTTGTGGAAATATTTCTAGAGAAAGGAAAGAAGTTGTATGTGGCCTTCAAGGATTTGGAGAAAGCATATGACAGGGTGGATAGACAAGGATTGTGAAAAGTATTATGAATAGCCTACATGGAGTAGATGGGTAGTTGTTGAATGCTGTGAAGAGTATGTATGAGGGTTCTAAGGCTGCAGTGCGTGTGGACAGTGAACTGAGTGAATTTTTCTACATGAAGGTTGGACTGAAACAGAGATGTGTCATGTCTACATGATTGTTCAGTCTATATGGATAGGATTATAAAAGAGATGAGGGGTAGGGCAGTGGATGTTGGAGTGGCCCTAATGAGAGACAGCAGTGTTTGGAAGCTCCCTGCATTGTTGTTTGCAGTTGATACAGTGATGTCAAGTGAAGACGAAGGGGAGCTGCAAGGCTTGGTGGATGAGTTTGGGAGAGTGTGTAAGAAACGGAATCTAAAAGTGAATGTTGGGAAGAGTAAAGTTATGGTCTTCAAGAGAAGTGAAGTCAGTGAATGTACAGTGAGGTTGGATGAGGAGGAAATGGAAAATGTGAGTGTGCTTAAGTACTTGGGTAGTGTGATGAGTAAGGATTGAAGTTTGGAAGGTGAAGTGCTTGAAAGCGTACAACAGGGAAGAAAGGTTGTTGGTTCCTTGAAAGCAGTGATAAGAAACAAGGAAGTGAGCATGGACGTGAAAAAATTATTACATGACAGTATTGTGATACCATCTCTAACGCATGGAAGTGAAGCTTGGACCTTTCTAGAGGAATAGAAGTCAAGGGTGAGAGCAGTGGAACTGAGTTATTTGAGAGGAGCATGTGGAGTCATATGGAAAGACAAACAAATGAGGATGTGAAGGAGCATTGTGGTGTGGATGTGGTAGGAAGCATTTGGAGAAACCCAATGAGGTGGTTTGGCCATGTGGAGAGGATGAAGAATGTGAGAGACTGACGAGGAAAGTGTATGTGAGGGAGGATGGAGGGGCTGAGAGGTAGGGGAAGGTTAAGGAAGAGATGGAGGGATGGAGTGGAGAGGTATATGGGAGAGAAGCTGTGAGTTGGGAGCAGGGCAGCGAAATGGCGGGGGACAGGGCGACATGGAAGCGATTTGTTTGTGGCCACCCTTTACGGGATTAAGGCGTCTAGCGATACATAAATAGATTTTTATTATTATTATTTTTATTATTATTATTATTATTATTATTATTATTATCATTATTATTATTATTATTATTATTAATCCGGCGAAGAAGGATGGTATTCTCTGCAGTGCACCCAATATGTTCAGCAAGGTCAGGCCTGTGTGTGTGTGTGTGTGTGTGTGTGTGCTGTAACTCCCAAGTTTTTCGATGGATTTGAAAAAAAAAAACTCCCCAGGTGAGTTTGTCTGGTTACTGGGAAGGTTTTCCACTATATACAGTTTTTCAACCATAATTTTTGGGTAGGTGATGCCCCCTCACCAAATGAAAAAAAAATCTAAAAAATGGTGAAAGGAGGGCAGACATTGCTTTGATATCCTTGGACGAGTTGTACAATTGTCTTTTGTTTGTGATACTTTATTCACCGTGCGTCACCCCAGAACAATGATTCTTGGAGGGGTAAGCCCTCTTCCTCCCTCAAAAAAAAAAAAAAAAAAACTATCAGAAACAGAATATTTGAATGACACTTTCCAAATGAGTTCGACTGGTTACTCCGGAGGTCTTCCACTATACACAGTTTTCTAACGATGAATTTTACGGGAGTGAGTCTCCTCCTCAACCAAATAAAAAATTCTCAGAAAAAGTCAAACGAGGGCAGATATGGCTCTAGTCTATACGTCCCAAGACGTGATGGCAGAGTTTCCAATTTTCGTTTAGCGATAATTCACATACTCCAATTTATAATTTCACAAGCCAAAAAATATTTTGTAAAACTGTAATAAAAACAATAAGCAAATGACAAAGTACCAGTACATATCAGATTTGTAGTAACTATGCCGGTATTTACGAATAGGAAATCCTAAATGGAACTAATTGCAAGTTCAGAGCTATCACTCAGACAATCACGAATAATATGAGGAGTTTAAACTTAGTGATAACAAGCAATATATATTTTTTTCAGCATAAGACAAAAGAAAAGAGCTTGAATAAACAATTTTAAAAAGACATTATTATTCATAAATTAATTTCCGTTAGAATACTAGTGAATAACTGTCATTTATTTTCGTGTCTACTTTCTTCATGGATGATGACAGAAAGTGGGAAAGAAGGATATTGTTACGTCCCCAGTCCCACACTGCCACTGGCCCCAAAAGCTGTAGTTTAGTATAGGAAGGACGTTGCCCAGTGAGTTGTTCTTCCTATGGTCAGCCTTTCGGCGTGCAACAACAAGAGCAGCTCAGGCTTGGTGAATAAACTCTTGCTTCTCAAGTTCTGTACAGTCTTTATTTTCCAGATAATTGCACTTAATGCTTCCCAACTACACACTGTTTTCACAAGCTATGTAATATTCACAAACTGCACTGACACGGAACTAACACTGAACTAAACTCAGATTGAAATTAAATGAAACTGACTGGCCAAGGCTCTTCCATCTCCTTTAATAGCTTTCGCTACTTCTCCAGAGCTATAGTACGGTCTCGAAGGGGCAACAGTTACCAACTCGAAGACATCCAAAACATCCAGAGACTTTATACACTACATAACATTCTAAATTATTTAGCACAGAAACGGATATAAAATTACATAATTTAAAAAACACGTAAGTAGAACATTACAGAGAAAAAGAGCACAAAAATTAACCCCTAAAGTAGTAAGAGAATCGATCAATTTTCAGGATTACGCAAGATACCGAAAGTAGGAGCCTTTGGGAAAAATTGCGGACACTAGGCTTCAGCCCTATTTTGACATATCGATGGAAACCAATGAGAACTAAGTCCTGAGTAGGAAGGGGGGAGGATCCGGGGCCGCTACCCATTGTGGGGGTGGTGATTCCCCCACCGCCCTCTTGCCACCTTCCTCTATCCCAATACCTTTGTCCCCTCTCCCCTTCCCTCGCCTCTGACCGCCTCCTGCTCCTTCCTTCCCCCTCCCCCACCATCCTCAATCACGCTACCATGGTTTTCCCCCTTTTTCCCACTCCCTGTCTCCCTAGGGAGGGTTATATCCTCCTTACCTACCCTCCACACCCCTGTACTTGCTCTCTGCCTGTCCTCTTTGTCTTGTGGTGTCTGTTTTCCACCTCTATACCCCCATACCACCCCTCCAAGCCTCTCTCCACCCCACCCCCACCCCCTGTAGTATGCCGTCCCCTTACAACTTTACAACTCCCCCCCCCCCGCCTAGAGTATTATACGTCATTGTTACTATTCATGTCGCGTGTTTTCATTCAGTACCGGATTATTGTTTGTTTAATTGTATACACCAATGCACGAAACATAGAATGTATGTTTCTCATGATTTTTTTATGAATCTCCGTGTATATACCATAATGTTTCCTGTAAATGTTAGTAATGTTTGCTTTTTATAATAATACATTGTGTATTTGTGTGTCTGTCATTCTCTTACACCATTATCATTATTTTGCATGCTTAAGCTTTTTATTCTCTTGAAATTTTTACGGCTACTTGATTTGACAGCTCTGAGGGGAGAGCATGAGGGGGAAGGGGTGAGGGGAGAGGGGTGACGGGGAGTGGGTGCTGGAGTGTGTGGGTAAATGTGGGTAACACCAAGAAAAAGATTTTGCATGCTTTTACTCATTTTCCTTGACAGCTACACAGCTAGGAGGGAAGGGGACAGGGAGAGGGAAGGTGGGGAGGGGAGAAGTATTAGTGGGGGGGGGAAGGGTGTTGGGAGTGAGGGACAACATAATTACTGTGCATGCTAATGTTTGAAAAAAAAAAAAAAAATGAACTGGAATTTTCTGAAGCGGGGGTAGGAGGGAGGTGAGGAAGAGGGGACGGGTGATAGTCGTGGATGAGGAGGGTCATGGGAGGGGAGAAATAAGGGAGGGATGAGGTGGGAGCACATAGAAAACTGGAGTTGCCCCACCTGGCAGGGTTACTGTTTTCAACTTTGACGAGCCATAGCTTATGAACCAGTTGGTCTAAAATGCTCTGATTTGTGGCATAAGGTGTGCAAATTCAAGCTGTAAACCTTGGGCATAAAACTTTTTACTTCCTTAAGAGTAAAAAAAATCGGCTCCATTTACAGATTATCACGGCCGTAAGGTCGATCGAATTGTGTATCCTAGGGGTTAATGTACAACTTTACAAAATACCTCCACTCACAAATAGCAGGCTCACTGTCAACTCTGACACGTCTTTAAACTACGAGAATTACTGGGAACCTTCCAATACTACCTAACTAGCAAATCCCGCTTCTCAACATTCTTTACTAAGGATTTCAGGGGCAGTGTCCAACTGTTTTTTTTAAATAACGTCTCAACAAAGCGTCGGACAAGGATTTAACTTTGGCAGTGCATGTTTGAGACCCCGATCTAATTTGTAAAATTATGCTTTTGTACCAAATGTGTATGATTAAGGCATTTATAGGAGTAAATGTTGGGTAAACTTAGCTAAAATCGTCAGAGGCATGTAGCGAGGCTAGCTTCGGTCACGCTACAAGCCCCGCCCACAATTCAGAACGTGACGTCGGTGTGACGTAGTAGTAATCACCGACGCAAGTGGCAGTTCTGTCTTTATGTAAGCTGCTTCAGATTCAATGCCTCAGGGTTACTCATATTTCTGAGCTGCGGCTGATTTTTAGAGTGACTGTACATCCCTCCAGACTCCCTATTAGTACATAGTATATGCATCGCCCTCTTACACATATTGTGACGTCAATATGACTTATTCACTTCTGAAGAGTAGTAATCACTGCCTGAACCGGCACCGTTGGGCGAGGTGATGTGGCGGCCGCCGACAGCCGAGACGTTACCAAACCGAAACTTCAGCGATGGCGAGCATAGATAGATTTCGCAAACATTCTTCTCATATAAGGACCATACTGAATGTATAGTAGGGGTGAAATATTGTGTGTGTGTGTGTGAGAGAGAGAGAGAGAGAGAGAGAGAGAGTACAATATGTGGGGGGGGGGTTAGAAAGATAGAAATGCCACTTGCGTCGGTGATTACTACTACGTCACACCGACGTCACGTTCCGAATTGTGGGCGGGGCTTGTATCGTGACCGAAGCTAGCCTCGCTTCATGCCTCTGACGATTTTAGCGAAGTTTACCCTACATTCACTCTTATAAATGCCTTAATCATACACATTTGGTACAAAAGCATAATTTTACAAATTAGGTCGGGGTCTCAAACATGCACTGCCAAAGTTAAATCATTGTCCGACGCTTTGTTGAGACGTTATTTAAAAAAAAACAGTTGGACACTGCCCCTGAAATCCTTAGTAAATGAGTCATCAACAAACACAAATGGATGGAACAGCTGCTCTAAACCATCAGTTATTTCACAGTATTTATCCAGCTCTCATTAAGAAAAATATCTTGTAGGACTTAGTATAAGCCAGAGAACTATCAGTGAATGAAATATAATGAAAGAACCTGGAAATTTTGCAGAGAATCTGAGCTTGGAGAATGCCAAACTTGTGTTATAGCCTAGTATCCTCAATGCCTAACTTAAACTACTGGAAAGAGCAATGAAATGCAGAGGTTCATAAACAAATCACTGAATTCAGATCTTTCAAATTAGTATTTTCAGTTAAGCAGGATATGGTGGTATACTTAAAAAAAAAAAATACAATATAGAGCAAAGGTGTGTGTTTTTGTATTGCAAGAGTTTGTAAACTCTTGTTTGGGTCTCTTTATTGCCTAGTGTCCAAGGTAAAATCTGTCATACCTTCTTACAACTTTTTTTTTTTTAATCAACAGGGAATACAGTAGCTAATTACAACTGTGATAAACAAGGAGAAGACAGAGAATAAAAAGCGGAGCGATCTAGCTGCTACCTAAGGTTGTGTATTTTTACTAAGAATAATTTCACTGTTGTGGTGTTCTTGGTGTTGCTATATCACCACCAGTGCATTCTTAAGATTACCAGAAATCGTGATAGCAGTGTATTGCAGTCACAAGAATAATTTTCATCACCTGACCTTAGAAACAAGACCACCAGTATTTGGAGTCCTGTGAAATACAATAAACATATCAAGAACCTAGTTATGTCAGCGGCGCACCCAGGAATATTTTTCGGAGGGGGGGACCATAAAAATGAAAACTGTGGCAAAAAAAAAAAAAATCTAATGCAAATCACTATTAGTGTATTTCTTTCTTACAAGGATTCAATGTCAGGGGGGGACATGGCCCCCTTGCCCCCCCCCGCTGGGTGCGCCCCTGAGTTATACAATGCACCGCATGTGGAATAATACATTTCCAAATCGGGAAAAAGTATCTTACAGTGTTAGATTTAGATATGCTATTGCCTCATGTTATTCGTTTAACACAATTTGAGCTTGATATACTGTGTATTTTATTCGAATTAACAGTATGAAGGTACAGAATTTTTACCATATATTCATTAAGTTTTCAATGAAAGCCTGGCAGTTCACTGTGACCAAAGCCACCACTTGAGCTCTATAATATGGAGGGACTATCTCTACAGCAAGCGTGTAGCTTTGGTCGTTATATTGAAACAGCACTCATCGCCTCCCCAGGGTAATGCAATTGGAACACTGTTCTTAGCTTGCTAGTTCTGTTTCCCTATTGCTTCTGTAAGCTGTGCAGTGGCCATGGCACTATATTTTCCAGATTCGTCGGCTCATTTCAAAAGGTGTGGGCATCAGGTGTGGTGCATAATCATCATCAGTACCGCCCTGGGCCCCTGGTGGCAGGCACACAAACTACGCTGCCCATGAGAAAGCCCCTCTATATGATAGAGCTCAGTGGAAGCCACTTGAAATTCTCCCGTATCTTCTTGGGGCACTGTACAATGGATTCTCGTTTGTAATGCGATAGTTGGGGAGTTTTCACCCCTTCCAGTGATAGCTGGCAGAGTCAGCCCCCTTTCCAAAAATAATAACGATCAGAAATGAAAAAAAAAAAATGAGTAAAGTGGAAGCGTGCATGGAAAAGTTTGAAAGTAATAAGAGAGTGTTATTAAATGGAGATATGAATGTAAAGTAAGGAATGTGAAGGTGGATGTAGTTGGTGAATAGGGTGTGCCTGCTGATGTAGATGAGAATGGGAGTGCTTTTAGTGGACATTTGTGCCGGGAGGGGCTTGGTGATAGCCAATACCCTCTCCAGGCACAAAATGATCCATAGGTACACATGGCGAGTGTTGAAAAGGGTGAGTGGTGAACTGAATGGAGTCAACGATTGATTATGCGTGTGTGCATGAAAGGATGCGAAGGTGTGTAATGGATGCAAGAGCGTATAAAGGTTGGGGGGGGGGTGGACTTTCAGACCATCCTGTGGTGGTGGTTAGAATCAAGGTACAATTGAAATGGAGAAATAGAAGAGCGGAAGGGGAGGAAGTAGTATATGCAACGAGAGTGGAAACGTTACAAGAAGATGAGAAAGAGGCAGAATATAAGAGAGAAGTGGAGGAGCGATTGGGTAAATATGATTTGGAGCAGATGGGGGACGTAGAAGGTTTGTGCAAGATATTCGCAAAGGAAATCTGTACAGCATGTGAAGTGGTGTGTGGGGCAAAGAGAAGATGAAAGGGGGTGCAAGGAACCGCATGGTGGAATAAAAAGGTGAGACAGACTGTGGCACAAAAGAAGGAAGCATATAATGAGTGGATAAGAAACAGGGGCGTGGAAGAAGCCGAAAGACGGAAGAAAGAGTTATATGTAGAGAGTAAGAGAGAGGTGAAAAGATTAGTAAAAGAGAGTAACAAGAGACTGGATGAGGAATTTGGAAGAAATTTTATTGTAAAGTGGAGGGAATGTAAGAAAATGTTCTCGGAAGAGGTAAAGAGAGTTAGACAAGGTGGCACTCAAGTTAGTCGGGAAGTGAAAGATAAAAATAGTAGGTTACTAGTGGAGAAGGGAGAAAAAGTGAGCAGATGGAGAGAACACTTTAAGGAATTCCTGAACATAGAGAATGAAAGTTATGCGAGTATAGGTTGCCGGGGAATGGCTTGTAGAAGGAGGGATGTGAGAAGAGAGGAAGAAATCAGTAGGATGGAAGGTGTGGATGCAATGAAGAAAGTCAAAAGGAGGAAAGCCCCAGGAATGGATGGAGTGTGTGGTGAAATGCTGAAGCATGGGGGAGAGATGGTAGAAGAATGGATGTGGAAGATGTGCAGATCGGCCTGGGAGGAAGGTAGAGTCCCGGAGGATTGGAAGTCAGGTATTATTATTCCCTTGTACAAGGACAAGGGGAAAAAGAGGTCTGCGGTAATCACAGGGGCATTTGTCTTCTTAGTGTAATAGGAAATGTGTATGGTAGGATACTTATTGACAGAGTCAGGGAAATAACAGAAGAATTAGTTGGAGAGGAACAGGGAGGTTTTAGGATGGGAAGAGGTTGTGTAGATCAGATATTCATTCCTAGATCATTAGTGGAAAAGTTTCTAGAGAAGGGAAAGAAGTTGCATGCAGCCTTCATGGATTTGAAGAAAGCATATGACGGGGTGGATAGACAAGGATTGTGGAAAGTGTTAAGAATATATGGAGTAGATGGGAAATTGTTGAATGCTGTGAAGTGTACATATAAGGGTGCTAAGGTTGCAGTGCTTGTGGATAGTGAACTGAGTGAATTTTTCTACTTGAATGTTGGATTAAAACATGGATGAGTTAAACCCATCTGCTGTTACAGGGACCTGGGGTTATAAAAGAGATACAAGGTAGGGCAGTGGATGTTGGAGTGGCCCTAATTTGAGAGGGCAGTGTTTGGAAACTCCCTGTACTGTTGTTTGCAGATGATACTGTGTCGTTAAATGAAGACGAAGGGGAGCTGCAAGGCTTGGTGGATGAGTTTATGACAGTTTGTAAGAAACGGAATCTAAAGGTGAATGTTGGGAAGCGTAAAGTTATGGTCTTCGAGAGAAGCGAAGTTAGTGAATGTACAGTGAGGTTGGATGAGGAGGAAATGGAAAATGTGAGTACGTTTAAGTACTTGTGTAGTGTGATGAATAAGGATGGAAGTTTGGAGGGTGAAATGCTTGAAAGGGTACGACAAGAAACAAAGGCTCGTGGTTCCCTGAAAGCAGTGATAAGAAACAAGGAAGTGAGCATGGAAATGAAATAGTTACTACATGACAATATTGTGATGCCAACTCTAACTTACGGAAGTGAAGCTTGGACCTTGTTGGAGGGACACAAGTCAAGAGTGAAAGCAGTGGAAATGAGTTATTTGAGAGCAGCATGTGAAGTCACATGGAGAGACAGACTGACGAATGATGATGTGAAGGAGCGTTGTGGTGTGGATGTGGACATGATAGGAAGCGTTAGGAGAAACACACTGAGGTGGTTTGGCCATGTGGAGAGGATGGAGAGTGAAAGAATGACGACGAGAGTGTATGTGAGTGACGTGGAGGGGGTGAGAGGGAGGGGAAGGCCAATGATGAGATGGAGGGATAGAGTGGAGAGGTATATGAGAGAAGGGTGTGTGAGCTGGGAGTAAGGCAGTGAAATAGCGGGGGACACGGCAACATGGAGGCGATTTGTTTGTGGCCACTCCTCACGGGAGTAAGGCGTCTGGCAATAGATAGATAGATAGATAGATAAAGTACATGGACAAATCGACATACATATCAGAGAACTGGGTATGCATTTGCATGTTTTCTCCTAATGCACAGAGAGAAACTGCACATCTTCCTCACTGTTATTATTATTCATTTATTGCGTTAGAGTTTACGCAATGTCGAATTTTTATAGGAGTCTGCCCGAGACAGTTGAACTGTCCGTTTTCATTTGTTCTCCAAGGGAAGTATGGGTTGGACAATGATAGGGGACCCCAGCAGTGGCACAGAAGACCCAGATCTGACTAGAACACAGGGAACCACAGCAGCAGCGTAGAAGACCCAGATATTAGTACAACACAGTGAACCCCAGCAATGGCATAGAACACCCAGATATAGCTGGAACATAGTGAACCCCAGCAATGGCACAGAAGACCCAAACAGAGCTAGAACACAGTGAACTCCAGCAATAGCACAGAAGACCCAGATATGACTAGAACAGAGTAAACTCCAGCAATGGTGCTAAAGACCCAGATATGACTAGAACACATGACATCAATCAGTAGCTGTCTGTTCTCCAGACTTTATATGTCCGACATCAAGAAAGATTTCTCTAGTCCCAACTTTGCCTCAGCATATGAGTCAAACCCATCTGCTCTTAGAGGGACCTGCTCACCAGACTTCTGTGGCAATAACTTAGTTATCTCTTCGGCCTCATCTCAGAGGCAGGTACATCACAGATTTAGTCCATTTTAGGTCACACTAGTACAAAACTTCAAGTCTGGTTAAAGCCCATCGGGTCATCCATTGGCCTTTCCGTCCTGACATGTTCGCCAGTCGAGATTCTGTCTCCAGTATACCCTCATCAGGCTCCTCAACAGCCCCCCCCCCCTCCCTCCCACCATCAGTAGCCTGGCTTTTTAACTCAATCGTCCGTGACATCTGCAGCCCCCTCCTTTGTCACTGGTGCTTGCAGCCAACGAGCCCAACCTGAAGTATCTAGTCGTTTAAAGGAGACGCCCCTGCAGCTACAAGCTACCTCAACTCCTGATAATACATTCTCACCAAATACGCACAACCACCCCCTTAACCATCCATACCTTGGGTAACCCCACAGTTTATGAACTTCTCACACACATACCATGCATCCCCAGTAAGCCTCGATCCCATTGGGTGTGGACACATTCAAATCTCTTCCGTGTTGCCTTCTCTGCCATTTGGCTGCCATGCCTCTGACTCCCACCTCCTGTCTCTCATACATTTCTCCATTTCATCCCTTTATTTCATCCTCGGTCTCCCCTTCCTGCTCTCCTCCTCCACCCCACTACAGGCACTCTTCTTATGCTGCGTATAAAACAGTTTATTTCACATATTGTATTCATATATTTCCTGACTCTCCTATGCAAAAGAAAAGTACCCTTCAGTTGAAAATTTGCTTTTTTCATTTCCGCATTTTCATGCATTGTCTTCATGTCCTTGTAAAGACTGTACATTGTTGTGCAAGTAATTTATTCCGTATGCTTCTCCAGTGTCTGCACAACCCACAACACCACGATAAACAATAGTATTGAAAATACACTGCACTGGGTCGTTTTCTAGTAGGCACATGACTATTTACAACACCTCTTACTTTGCCCCTAATTTTATGTCTTACAGATTAAGATTTTCTTCTGGTATTGATACTGTTTTCTCATAGCTAACACAATAACATATAACGGAAAAACCAATATACCAAAAGCAAAAAAACAAGTTAAGCTCACCCTAAGAGCGCATACCCCCGCCAACGATCAACACCAAAATTTATGAACGCATCCTTAGCCCATGATCCTCATATCCACTTAATTTCATTGAAATCTATCAATAACTCTTTCAGATATTTTATGGACAGACAAATAAATAAACACAAAACAAACAAGATTGAATACATAACCTTCTCAACTTCACTGGCGGAGGTAATAAACATGTAAGGATGTGCTGGAAAGTCTGCCCAGTCGGCAAGCGCACGGGCTAATGTCCGAACTGAAAGGTACTTTGTGGTTTTATGTAGTCCATTCGAAAACAGCAACGATAATGAAAATAAATAATAACCCCGACCCACATTGCTTTAACACTATCTCAGTACACTGACATCATTTATACTGATCATTGCTGCCATATAATTTTGTAGTTTCTGAGCATGAGACTGTCACTTTGTTTGTGGTCCCTTCAATAACACGTCTCTCCTATGCTCAAATAAAATCGTCAGTGATCAATAAAAATCTATCTATCTATCTATAGCCCGACTCCCTAATCCCGCAATGGGTGGCCGCAGACAAAACGCCTCCAAGTCGCTCTGTCACCCACCATTTGACTACCCTCCCCCCAACTCACCCCCCCTCCCTCATATACCTCTCAACTCCATCCCTCCACCTCATCCTCGGTCTACCTCTCCCTCTCCCTCCCTCCACCTCACCTACATACACCCTCTTAGTCAGTCTTTCATTCTCCATTCTCTTCACATGTCCAAACCACCTCAGTGTATTTCTCCTAATCTTCTCAACCACATCCACCCCACAGCGTTCCTTCACTTCTTCATTCGTCAACCTGTCCCTCCACGTCACTCCACATGCTCCTCTCAAGTAACTCATTTCCACTGCTCTCACTCTTGACTTGTTCCCCTCTTGCAAGGTCCATGCCTCGCTTCCATACGTCAGGGTAGGGATCACAA